>NW_022436975.1:7944314-8001696 GCF_009761245.1 Sapajus apella | reverse complement strand
TCCGTCTCAAAAAAAAAAAAAAAAAAAAAAAAAAATAGTCTATGAATTTTTTTGAAATATTCATATTGTGGCAGGCTGGGCGTGGTGGCTCATGCCTGTAGTCCCAGCATTATTTTGGGAAGCCGAGGTGCGTGGATCACTTGAGGTCAGGAGTTCGAAACCAGCCTGTCCAACATGGCGAAACCTCGTCTCTACTAAAAATACAAAATTAGCCAGGCATGGTGGTGCATGCCTGTAATCCCAGCTACTCGGGAGGCTGTGGCACGAGAATCGCTTGAACCTGGGAGGCAGAGGTTGTAGTGAGCCATGATCGTGCCACTGCACTCCAATCTAGGCAACAAGAGCGAAACTCCATCTCAAAAACAACAACAACAACAAAAACATATTGTGGCAGCACAGGCAGCAGGTCCATTTACTTGGGAATCAGTATTTCAGAAAATGGATCCTCCATTTTTAAAAGAGTGCTGCCTGAAAATATTTCTACAAGAAGTTGCATATATCCACATAATGCGCCTCTTCTTAACACCCAGTGGTCTTTACAATGATCAAGGGCAGGCTGTAACCTGCTCTGTCTTAATAATTCTGATTTAAAACACAATAGAATTTCATTAGATCCTCTTGGCTTAATTCCCAAACTTCTTCAATTTTAGGTTCAGAAAATAACTGATAAGAACTGGGAGATCTATTAATGTTTAATAAAAAAGTCGTTACTCCGAATATGCCCATAGCCATTTACGATAAATGAAATGCGCAGTTCAATTAGGCTTATAAAAATGGCAAGGCAAAGTACATCTGATACTGTGGCTCTGAGCTTACACATCTATATGCACAGTGAACACGCTTTTATCAGCATTTAGGAAAGCTGCAGAACCACTGTTGTCAATCAGTCATTCAATGAGTCAATTAAGTAAACACAGGATGGGCAGCAGGTACATAAACTGCATGACGCCATTCAATGGAGAGCATAGAACCCCTGAGTTGAAGATAAGAAAGCGGTTGGGGCCGGGCGCGGTGGCTCAAGCCTATAATCCCAGCACTTTGGGAGGCCGAGGCGGGTGGATCACGAGGTCAAGAGATCGAGCCCATCCTGGTCAACATGGTGAAACCCCGTCTCTACTAAAAATACAAAAAATTAGCTGGGCATGGTGGTCCGTGCCTGTAATCCCAGCTACTCAGGAGGCTGAGGCAGGAGAATTGCCTGAACCCAGGAGGCGGAGGTTGTGGTGAGCCGAGATCGCGCCATTGCACTCTAGCCTGGGTAACAAGAGTGAAACTCCGTCTCAAAAAAAAAAAAAAAAAAAAGAAAGCGGTTGGATCTGGGGGTAAATCTAGGTAGGAGGGGCTTCAGGAAGGTGGGGCAGGAATCTGCTGTTTTATGCTAAAGCTGTGTAGTTACTTTGGTTTTTAAATCATGTGCAACAATCCCCTTGAAAGCGATAAAAATTGATTTCTTAAGGATGGCTAAAAGAATTGTGTAACTAAATCAAAAATGCTTGTAATTTAATTTTTAGAAGACAAGATAAAAAGTTTTATATACATTATGATCACATAATAAAAATGTTTGGAAGCAATACTAAAATTAAACTAAATCAAAAATTTTTACATAAACACTTCTATACTTTTTGCGGTGAGTTGGTTTTTCATTTTCTTCATTGCTAAAGTGTCCACAATGAGCTATAATGATTTACTTTTATAAAAATATAGTTGTAAAAATTAAAAGTCAAACACAACAAGACACTTTTTTATACCAGTCACCAGCATCCAGGGTGTCCTCAGAAACTCGCCCGTAACTGTGGACAAGCAGCACCTCCAGGCGATGTTTCTGCTCCGTTCTGATGCTTTGGCATTACCGCCGGCCTGCTTCCTCATCATGATAACCACCCTTCCCCGCACACCTGTGGTGGAGTTTAAATGCCTTCGCAGAAGACAAAGACATAGAAAGCCCTTTTCCCTCAAGGCCTGGCACATCCATAAGCTTGAGGCAAAGTGTGGCTCGGACCTGTAACCCCAGCACTTTCGAAAGTGAGGTGGGAGGATCGCTTGAGCCCAGGAGGACGAGGCCTGCCTGGGCAACATAATAAGACTTGTCTCTGCAAAAGAAAATGTAAAACTTTGCCAGGAATGGTGGTGTACGCCTGTGGTCCCAGCTACTCAAGAGGCTGAGGTGGGAGGATCGCTTGAGCCCAGGAGTTTGAGGCTGCAGTGAGCAGTGATTGCACCACTGCACTCCAGCTTGGGCGACAGAGACTCTGTCTCAAAACAAAAAAAGGAGCCCGGGTGCAGTGGCTCACACCTGTAATCCCAACACTGAGAGGCTGGAGCAAGCAGATCACCTGAAGCCAGGAGTTGGAGACCAGCCTGGCCAACATGGTAAAACCCTGTCTCTACGAAAAATACAAAATTTAGCCAGGCATGGTGGTGGGTGCCTGTAATCCCAGCTACTCAGGAGGCTGAGGCAGGAGAATTCCTTGAACCCGGAGGACGGAGGCTTCAGTGAGCCAAGATTGCACCACTGCACTACAGCCTGGGAAAAAAACAAACAACCGTCAAAAAAAAAAAAAAGAAAAGAAAAGAAACAAAGAAAAAGAAAAGAAAAAAGAAAACCATTCTTTGGACTAAGCTTGAAGCCAAAGCACTGACTTATCAAGTGACATATCTGCAGTATATGATACTAGAAGTGGACTGCAGAGTCACTGTAAACTCACTCTAAGAGTTTAAAGGTGAAAAAGAGGAAATGGAAGGTCATGGCTGGATCTACTTATTTTCTTAAAAATGAGGATGCAGCTGGGCGAAGTGGCTCATGCCTGTAATCCCAGCACTTTGGGAGGCCGAGATGGTTGGATCACCTGAGGTCAGGAGCTCAAGACCAGCCCAGCCAATATTGTGAAACCCCATCTCTACTGAAAATACGGAAATAAGCCAGGTATGGTGTCGGGTGCCTGTAATCCCAGCTAATCCGGAGGCTGAGGCAGGAGAATTGCTTGAACTCGGGGAGCGGAGGTTGCAGTGAGCCGAGATCGTGCCATTGTATTCCAGCCTGGATGACAGAGCGAGACTCCATCTCCAAAAAAAAAAAAAAAGAGGATGCCAAGAAGTGCCATAAAATTGAGGAGCAGGAAAACAGATGGTATAGAACAGATCTGTGCTATGATTCCCAAACTGTGTTTTGAGGCACTTCAAGGTGCCCAGTGAAGTCACAGGAGTGCCCTAAGATGTTTCAAATGTTCAAGCGAAACACAATGACATCACTCACACATCGTGAGAGCTACTCACTCAAAGTAACTCTGTTTCAACATTAGATTGTGCTATCTTCCTTTCAATAGCATCTTATAATTTGTAAAACTCGGTTTTCTGTGGTTGCTATGATTTAAAAAAAAAAAAAAAAAAAAAAAAAAAAGCAAGTATCCCTGAAATCAACATGCAGCAGAAAGTGAAAATGCTGGCATCCAATATAATTCTAAGGTTGGAAAAGTCATATAGAGAGGTGTACACATCCCATTTGAGAGTAACCGTGGTCATTGAAGGATAATATAAAAACATTTTTTTCTTTCAACGTATGTGTATTTTTTTTTCAAATGGCAGTAGGTCATTATAACAAACATTTATTAAGTTGTTTGACCTTGCCTGGGCGCAGTGGCTCATGCCTGTAATCCCAGCAATTTGGGAGGCCAAGGCGGGCAGATCACTTGAGGTCAGGAGTTCAAGACCAGTCTGGCCAACATGGTGAAACCTCATCTCTACTGAAAGTACAAAAATCAGGTAGGCCTGGTGGCAGGCACATGTAATCCCAGCTACTCAAGAGGCTGAGTGAAGCAGGAGAATCGCTTGAACCTGGGAGGCAGAGGTTGCAGTGAGCTGAGATTGCACCACTGCATTCCAGCCTGGGCAACAGAGCAAGACCCTGTCTCAAAATAATAAAAAAAAAGTTGTTTGACTACATACTCACTAACTGAAACTCTCCTGTATTTCTTCTGCTCTCAGGTTGCCTTGAAAAAATTACAGACACTCAAAGAGTGCTGTGATGCAAGCATATTTGGGAATCCGTGAGCAAGTAATTTTTGGAAATGAGAAGCAGTGGATGGCAGGTTAGGACAGAGCAGGTGTAGCTTGACAGAGAAGCGGAAACTGAGCAGATGTGCTAGGAAGGGGAAGCAGGTCTCTCGGCACCGGGACCCGCCGGCTTTCCCTCTCACATTGCCCACACTGCCATTAGGATACTGACCCGTGGAAAGGATCAACACCTTAGAGGCCACCCCCAATTCATTTCCGACAATTTTTATATTATTTAAATAGTGTGACAGACAATTCTACTGAGTTTCTTTCTTACTGAAAATTGTTTTTTCTCACCATCCCAGTCACCCAAGGCTCAAACTCTCAGTCATCCTGTCACTTCCGTGTCACATTTCAGTCATGAGGTTCACCCTCCTATAATTGCACTTGTATTCTAGGCTCAGGAAAAGGCATGGAGCAGATAGATCAACAGTGAATTCTGATTATTTCTCCCCCATGTTGGTCTCCTTTCTCTTACTAAACTCTACCTAATATTAATTCCGACAAGAGCCCTGCCACATCTAACCATCCCAGGTTGCTGCGGTTGCCTCCCAGCTGGCCTCCTCCCACTTTGCTACACTCATCTTTATGAATTCTATTTTCATTATGTTACTTTATATTCAAAATTCTTTTCGTTCTTTTTTGAGACCGAATTTTGCTCTTTTTGTCCAGGCTGGAGTGCAGTGTGGCGCGATCTCAGCTCACTGCAGCCTCCGCCTCCCGGGTTGAAGCGATTTCAGCATCCCCAGTAGCTGGGATTACAGACATGTGCCACCACACCCAGCTAATTTTGTATTTTTAGTTGAAATGGGGTTTTACCATGTTGGCCAGGCTTGTCTCAAACTCCTATGAGTTCACCTGCCTCAGTCTCCCAAAGTGCTGGGATTACAGGCATGAGCCACCACGCCCAGCCTATAATCAAAATTCTTCAGAGACTGTCTTCTACCTATTATTTACCTGATTAGATAAGTTAATACACTGGCACACATAGAACTAGGCTTTAAAATGAAGATGTCAGCCAGGTGTGGTGGCTCACACCTATAATCCCAGTAGTTGGGGAGGCTGAGGCAGGAGAATCACTTCAGCCCAGGAGACTAGCCTGGGTAACACAGTGAGACCTCCTCGCTACAAAAAATTTAAACACATTAGGCAGGGCGCGGTGGCTCATGCCTGTAATCCCAGCACTTTGGGAGGCCGAGGTGGGTGGATCACGAGGTCAAGAGATCGAGACCATCCTGGTCAACATGGTAAAACCCTGTCTCTACTAAAAATACAAAAAATTAGCTGGGCATGGTGGTGCGTGCCTGTAATCCCAGCTACTCAGGAGGCTGAGGCAGGAGAATTGCCTGAACCCAGGAGGCGGAGGTTGCGGTGAGCCGAGATCGCGCCATTGCACTCCGGCCTGGATAACATGAGTGAAACTCCGTCTCAAAAAAAAAAAAAAAAAAATTTAAACACATTAGCTGGGCATTACAGCACACGCCTGCAGTCCCAGCTACCCTGTAGGCTGAGGTGAGAGACCCTGCCCAAAGAAAAAAGTAAAAATAAAGAAAACTGTGGCGTCCACCCAAGTCCTTTCCTCATGCCTTCCTACAGCACCCACAGAAGAATGTACCTATTTTATCATCCGTCCATCTCTCCTCTGTTACTGTAAGCTCCAGGAGAACGGAGATTCCGGTCAGTTTTGCACACCCTTAGTGCAAGAAACATTGTTCTGCACTTGTAAATGCCCCGTAAATATCTGTACAATAAAGAGTATCCAGTGGAGTAAATGCTCAATAAATTTGAAACATTATTATTATTAATATACCATCATTTGTAATACTGATATCAACACCCCCGCCAACAGGACAAAATCTGAAATATTCAACCTGCCTCTCCCTGCCGCTCCCAGGCTGGCCTCAACCTGCCTTGCAGTCACCTGTGTGACTCCAAATGGAAGACTGCTAATTGGCACAGTGGCATCACCTGCCTTCTCGTCTTGGCTCATGCACTGTTACCCATATATGCAAATCTCACCTGTCTTCCGAACTAACTCAAAAGCCATCTTGCCTGGTCTCCAGCGGCCCACATCCTTCTCTCCTCGGATTTCTTCTCACAACAATCAATTTGGAACTTCGTCACAAGCCCTAGGACATCTCTTATAGTACACTTTAGTATGTGATGTAACCCTAGAGCTGTCTATCCATTAATGTGTGTACAGCTCTCTCCTCCATAGACTGTAAACTCCTTGAGGGCAAACACTGTCTATCCTGCCTCCTTGCAGACCACTTGTTTCCATAAAACATATACAGTGGGCTACCTGGTTACCACATCAGCAACAAAGTACCATTTGTTGAATTAAAGTGAACTTAGAAATTCCATGGGCTTATTCCATAGTTTGTGGTCAGCAGCAATTCCATATGTAGAATATATTTTAATTATTAGCTACAATCTATTTGGTTTATAATAGATGATTAATAAATGTAACTCCCAAAATTATTTTAGTTTCAGACATATCTAGACCATGAAAACAAACAAAATGTCCCCCATTATCTGAGAATCTGTGATCATTCGAAGAATGTGGGATGAAAATCTTCTGCTTAAAAATTTTACTGGCTGAGCATGGTGGCTCACGCCTGTAATCCCAGCACTTTGGGAGGCCAAGGCAGGTGGATCACCTGAGGTCAGGAGTTTGAGACCAGCCTGACCAACATGGCAAAACCCTGTCTCTACTAAAAATACAAAAATTAGCTAGGCATGGTGGTGTGTGCCTGTAATCCTAGCTGAGACTGAGGCAGGAGAACTGCTGGGACCTGGGGGCAGGAGGGGGGTGGAGGCTGCAGTGAGCCGAAATTGCACTGCTGCAGTCCAGCCTAGATGACACAGTAAGACTCTGTCTCAAAAAAAAAAAAAAAAAAAAAAATTCCTGAAGCGAAGTAGCAAAGGGCTTTGGAATGAGGGGCAATTGGATCCACCCTTGTTCTTCCATTTATTAATAGACATATAAACATCAGCAAGTTACTTCATTAAACTTCATTTTCCTCATCTGTGAAGTGTAGATAATAGTCCTCCCTCGGGGTCACCATGAGGATTGAACGAAATAGCATACGTTAAATGCTCTCCCAGAGCAAGTAAACAATGCGTTACTTCCCATTATCCTTCCCTGTCCTCCAAAACAAGGAAAGCCATATTACAGTGACATAATCACACTTAAGAAAGCCTTCTGTGACGTTCTGCACAAACAAAATTGTTAAACAAAAATTTGCTAAGGAAGCTTTATGAATGGGAACCCTGCTAGCAAAGAAAGCGGTGTAATTTTCACAGCATTCTGCATAGTTTCTGATGTGGCCCCAGCTCCCCAGCTCCACCTCAATTCTAGCCCTCTCTTCACTTTGCTGGAATTCAAGTGCTCCAGGTTTCAGATCCTTCCCCAACTCACACTGGCCCTCCCACAATTAATCTGCTGAATTATTTTACTATATTTACAGCCCACGCTCACATATTTGGCAGAAAAATTGGTTCTGTGTTTGCAGATATGTCTTTTTCAATCGGCATTGATTTTTTTTTTTTTCTCTGATTTTGTCACTGAGTAAAAAATGAGGAATTCCGTTTTTCAGCCTCAAGGCATGTTAAATCCGAGGAGAGACAAAGAAGCAGAGTGTGGACAAAGCCACCGAACCCTTCACTTTCCCAGGTGCAAAGAATTACAAAGTGACCTCCAAGCAGCGTCTCTGCCTGCAAGCCATTTCCCGAGCCTCACACCTCAGCCAATGCACTTTCAATCGCTCACCCAGACGGGTGCATTCTCCCTCCCCACCCGTCGAGGCTTCTTGGATGCCCAGCCAGCCTCCCGCTGGGAAGGGAAGGGACTTGGCCTGGTGAGAGGAAGATTAGGGTTTTCAAGCAGCCCGGGGAGGAGGAAGTTACTTGTTCCCACGGGCATGGGTTTTTCTTTCTGTGGGTATGTTTTTTCTTTCTGAAACCAGGAAGCTAAATTTGCCTAATGGTTAAGACCAAAAGGATTACAGATTCTTTCTTCAAACCCCAGCCTGTGGCCCACCCCATCCCTCCACGGTAAATTCAGTCCATTTCCAAATCACCCTGACAGAGGGAGGGTTTCTCTTCCATTATTTCTATGAAAAGCACTGTATTAACAGAGCATTCATATTCATGTTCCTCATTCTTCTCAAACTCTACGTTAACTTAAAGTACAAACACTAAATTATATCTTGATTTCCTAAAAAGGCAAAAATCAAAACTTCACTCCCCTCTCCACTCTTTCTCTTTTCAATAAACGGCTGTTAGGTTTAGATTCTCACACACGTTCATTTTTCCTATTTCCTTTAATTAGCCCCGACAGCCCAGCAAGTTCTGCTTTTCTTGAAATAATTGAGATCCTCTTTTTCCCCTATTATTTCTGCTTAAAATGCGTTATCTCCTGGTATCACAGCCCAACATTCAACATTCAACAGTCCTGCCTATCAGGAATGTCTGACTACTATTACTTTTTTTTTTTTTTTTTAAGAGACGGGGTCTCTCTATGTTGCCCAGGCTGGAGTGCAGTGGCTATTCAGAGGAACGATCCCATTACTGATCAGCACGGGAGTTTTGACCTGCTCCATTTCTGACCTGGGCTGGTTCACCCCTCCTTAGGCAACCTGGTGGTCCCCCGTTTCCCAGGAGGTCACCATATTGATGTCGAACTTAGTGCGGACACCCAATCGGCATAGCGCATGACAGCCCGGAACTCCTGGGCTCAGGTGATCCTCCAGCTTCAGCCTCCCGAGTGGCTGGGACTACAGGCACGCACCACCGCGCCCAGCTTTTTTTTTTGTAGAGACAGGGTCTCCCATGGTCTTGAACAACTGGGCTCAAGTAGTTCTCCTGCCTTGGCCTCCCAAAGCACTGGGATTACAGGTGTGAGCCACCACACCTGGCCCGTTCTTGCTGAAGTTCACCTCCCCTGGGTACCACCTCCATGCAGGTGGAGAAGTCTCGCCACACTTTTGCACAGCCCTTTGTGGGCACCCATCAGGAGCCGGTCAGAATCCTTGTGTAGTTTTGGCTGGCCAAAAAATCCCATGGCTGGCCCAGCAGTGGGATTTGCCAAAGAACTGTGGGCAGACACTGAGCCTGAATCCCTCAGCCTCAGTGACTCATGTGGACAATGAGGACACTGCTCCCTACCCCACAAGGCCATAGCAAGAATCAACCAAGACAACCCCCAGCACCTGCCACTACTCAATCTGGGGGGGCTCTAGTCAGCATCATTCATGTGTGGTGATGGACAAATGATGATTCCTCAACAATTCTTTCTAGGTCCGTCTTCTTGATCCACTGAAACGTATATTTCGCTGCACATTTTGTATTTGTCCTGTCGATGAGGAAGGCGACGATTCTTAACCTTGGCTGCACATTAGAGCTTGTAAGAAAAATACACATGTCCCGGCCCCATACCCCAGACCAATTCGATCCGAGTCTCTGGGGGTTAGGCCTGGGCATCGGTATTTTTACATCTCCACAGAGGAACAAACACATAGGCTTCTGCATGGTGACAAGTGCAATTAAGGAACTAAAAGCAGGTTAACAGGAGAGGGAGGAATGGGGTGGTCTGTCCGAGAGGCCTGTGGGAGGCTGCTCTTGCTCCCAATGAGGCCTTCTGGAAGGAAACAGACACACAAAGTGTCCTGTCTGAGCCAGAGACAGACAGGGGAGAGTGGAGAGCCGTCTGAGTCCAGCCAGCATCAGCGGTGGGAGATTTGCAAGCTGCTGCTGCCGCCACGGCCCAGACCACCCTGGTTCCTTCTCTACACAGTCTTGCTTACTCAGCTCTTCCTTCAATTTTGTGCAATGCAGTGCAATATCTCAGCTTCCTTCCAATAAATCCCCCATTTTTGCTTAAGCTAGCAAGAGGAGGTTTCCACAGAAACCAAAAAAACTTCTGTGAATACGACACGTCATTAAGTTTAATCTTTTACACATTCATGTTTGGCAAACACAGAATTTCACATCAGGAGATTTGGGACAATCTATCCCAGCTTCTGCCACTGAGTATCTCAGGCATATTCCTTAACGTTTTCCGGGTCAAACAAAATATCTATCCCTTTGAACTCTAATTCTATACATCTCTGAATCTGGGATCCTTTTTGAACAGATTATAAATAGACACTGGAAGAGTGAGTGCCTAAAAGGCAAGGCCCTGACTCCATGTGAGTGGAGGACACGCCCCAAGAGCTTATTTAGGGAACTCTTTTTCCTTCCTTCTTGCTAGCCCCTGTCACAGTTCATTAGCACTGTCCTCCCCTCCCCCACTCCCTCCACTCCACAAGTTGGACAAAATGCTGTTAGTATATCCAGCATATGAACACTTTTAAAGAGCAGTTTTTGGTGGTTAATGCCTGCAATCCCAGCACTGTAAGAGGTTGAGGGAGGATCAGTTTAGCCCAGGAGTTCAAGACCAGTCTGGGCAACATAGCAAGACCTTGTCTCTATAAAAAAAAAAAAATAACTAGCTGGGTGTGGTTGTGTATGCCCATAGTCTCAGCTATTTGGAAGGCTGAGGTGGGACGATCACTTGAGCTTAGGACTTCGAGGCTGCAGTGAACTACAATCACACCACTGTACTCCAGCCTGGGCGACAGAGTAAGATCCCATCTTTCTCTCTTTTTTCCTTTTTTTTTTTTTTTTTGAGACAGAGTCTTGCTCTATCACCCAGGCTGGAGTGCAGTGGTGTGCTATCAGCTCACTGCAGCCTCTGCCTCCCAGGTTCAGGTGATTCTCGTGCCTCAGCCTCCTGAGTAGCTGGGATTACTGGCATGTACCACCACGCCTGGCTAATTTCTGTATTTTTAGTAGAGATGGGGTTTCACCATGTTGGCCAGGCTGGTTTCGAACTCCTGGCCTCAAATAATCTGCCCCACTCAGCCTCCAAAAAAAAAAAAAAAAAAAAAAAAGCAGTTTCAAAATAATAACTCTCTCTGACCTTACACATCACCCAAAATTAACAAAAATCTGATGTTTTATTTTGCTGGTTTAGCCTTAGAAGCACTATTTTTAAGATAGAAAACAGGGCCATTTAACAGTAGACACTGGGGAACAGCCTAGTCAGATGCAGTTTACCAACATCATAACCATAACATTGAACATGGTCACCATTTTTCCTCAATATTCTCTTTCCCCTCAAAAAAACAAATTAAATGTCTCTTTAAAACCAATAAACTACTCCAAATTCCACCAGGCATGGTGGCTCATGCCTGTAATCCCAACACTTTGGGAGGCCCAGCCGGGTGGATCACCTGAGGTCGAGAGTTCAAGACCAGGCTGACCAAAATGGAGAAACCCTGTCTCTACCAAAAATACAAGGTATGGTGGCACATGCCTGTAATCCCAGCTACTCAAGAGGCTGAGGCAGGAGAATCACTTGAACTCGGGAGGCGGAGGTTGTGATGAGCCAAGATCACTCCACTGCACTCCAGCCTTGGCAATAAGAGCGAAACTCCAACTTAAAAATTTTTATTTTTAAGGCCGGGCACGGTGGCTCACGCCTGTAATCCCAGCACTTTGGGAGGCCAAGGCGGGTGGATCATGAGGTCAAGAGATCGAGACCATCCTGGTCAACATGGTGAAACCCCATCTCTACTAAAAATACAAAACATTAGCTGGGCATGGTGGTGCGTGCCTGTAATCCCAGCTACTCAGGAGGCTGAGGCAGGAGAATTGCCTGAACCCAGGAGGCGGAGGTTGCAGTGAGCCGAGATCACGCCACTGCACTCCAGCCTGGGTAACAAGAGCGAAACTCCGTCCCAAAAAAAAAATAATAATAATAATAATTTATTAAAAAAAAGAAAATACTCCAAATTCCAGCTACACTCTGGTTACAAACAAAACAAAAACAAAAACAAACAAAAAAAACGAAAACAATAAAACACTATCATTTTTTAGCCAATGATCAACTCGATAAACTTTTTTTTCTGAAGATTTAACTAAACATGAAACTATCATGACATAATTTACCATAAAGGGGAATTATCAAATTGGCTTACTCAAAGTTCTATATTTACTGAACTTAAGATAGCTCTAATTTTTATACCATTATCTTATATGCTCCCCTTTAAAATATTAAGACATCATTAATTGTGAGTTTAGAGGTATTAAAATAGAAACAGACTCATGTCATGTCTTAGGGCTTATGGTGTGTAGTAAGTACATGCTAATTGGATATCCATTCCTTTTTTCAGAGATGATAATCTTTGTTCTCTCTTATCCTCAATATCTCTCTCTTGCTCTCTTTCTCTCTCCTTCTCTCCCTCTCCCGCTCTTTCCTTCTCTTTCTCTCTCTTTGGCAGCACTGCTTCATGTTTTATAAGTTAGGAGAATTTATTATTATTATCATTTTTAGATGGAGTTTCACTCTTGATCTCGGCTCATTGCAACCTCCGCCAGGTTCAGGAGATTCTCCTGCCTCAGCCTCACGAGTAGCTGGGATTACACCCATCACCATGCCCGGCTAATTTTTTGTACTTTTGGTAGAGACAGGGTTTCACCATGTTTACCAGGCTGGTCTCAAACTCCTGACCTCAGGTGATCCACACGCCTCAGCCTCTCAAAGTGCTGGGATTACTGGTGTGAGCCACCACACCTGGCCGAATTTACTTATTATTAAAGCAAATTTTAGTGGACTTGAATAAAAATCAGATTTATCTCTTTTCCCATTTAATAGTAAAAGATAATTGTGTTTTAAAAGCCTGGCACATGATTTATTATTAGGGAAAATATATTATCATCATCTCTAATTCATGCTGAACTTGTTATTCAAGTCAAACATTGCCCTGACAGTAGCTGATAAAAATTTACATTTATAGGCTGGGTGCGGTGCCTCACACCTGTAATCCCAGCACTTTGGGGGGGGCTGGGGCAGGTGGATCACAAGGTCAGGAGTTTAAGACCAGCCTGGTCAACACAGTAAAACCCCGTCTCTACTAAAAACTACAAAAATTAGCCGGACGTGGTGGCACGTGCCTGTAGTCCCAGCTACTTGGGAGGCTGAGGCAGGAGAATCTCCTGAACTCGGGAAGTGGAGGTTGAAGTGAGCAGAGATCATGCCACTGTACTGCAGCTTGGGCAACAGAGTGAGACTTTATCTCAAAAAAAAAAAAAAACAAAACAACAAAAAAAAAAACATTTATTTAACACTATGTGTCTGGTACTGTGTCAAGCACTATACTTGGATTGTTTCATTCAATCCTTAAAATAACCCTTCAGATACTATCATTATTCCCGTTTAACCAATGAGAAAGTTGAAGTTTAGAGAGCTAAAACAACATACTTGAGTGGGAAAATACTTAAAAGGTCATCTACACCAGCAACATCAGCATTTCTTGGGAACATGTTAGAAATACAAACTATCAGGCCCCGCCTAGAGGAGGACAGCAATGTGTTTGAACAACCTCTCCAGGACATTCTTTTTGAGTCTCGCTAAGTCGCCCAGGCTGGAGTGCAGTGCACAAGGTCAGATCACTGCAGCCTCCACCTCCCAAGTTCAAGCAATTCTCCTGCCTCAGCCTCCCAAGTAGCTGGGACTACAGGCATGCGCTACCATACCCCACTAATTTTTATATTTTTAGTAGAGACAAGGCTTCACCATGTTGGCCAGGCTGGTCTCCAACTCCTGGCCTCAGGTGATCCCCCCACCTTGGCTTCCCAAAGTGCTGGGATTACAGGCGTGAGCCACCGCACCCAGCCCAAGATCTTAAAATTTAAAGATCCGGGACCTCAAATACTTCTTTGTTGGGATCTGGTTTCACAGAAGTATTTGTTTTCAAAAAAACTGAATTTAATAAAATATACTCAAACAAACTATAGTTAATATTAATAAACCTGGATAGCAGAGGCTTAATGGTATCTGGAATTGCAGTGGGTATGTTCCCAAAACATCAAGCAAAGAACCTTATGAGCTGCAATACAGAAGGCAGGCGGCATCCGTTCTAGAATGCCAGAGATTTGGACAGCAGCAACACAGTGATGGAAACTGAAATAAGAGATTTCCAAAAGGAAGAACAGATAATGGATAAGGCTTTAACAGAGTACAAGCAGAGTCATCCACCCATGGTTAATATAATAAGTATTATAAAATGTAACTTTTTAATCTAATTAACAAAACCATTTGTACTCTCCCAGTCTAATTGACAAGGATTAAATTACGCTAATTCAAAGCAGGTGAAACCCCAGGCACAGAAACAGATGACTAAGAGCCAATTTCACGTTGAGTTGTCCGTAAATCCCGTCTGAAATACACCATAAAATTGCTCACCTTTTCTACATTTGTTTGAAACTCGGCTCCATTGTTAGAAATAAAATGAACAGGAGCGGTGGGAGTGAAGAGAACACCTTCCTTGGCCTTTTTTTTTTTTTTTTTTTTTTTTTTAGCAAACAGAAAGAAATAGTTTCCACATCAACCTTGGCCTTCCTTATTTTACCAGTGAAGTAAATCTACTGGATATTGTAGTGAAATAGTGTTTTCTCAGGTCTGGAAGGGGAGAATGAGTGAGGCTGACGGAAAGGAGGTAGGAGGAACATAAACACCGCTATGCCATTCTGCTATCTGGGTTCCCAATGAAATTCCTGAAAATGGAGGCCTCAGGAAAGGTTCCGGAGATTGGGCTGATCCTGGAAGGCACACAGATGGCCGGCAGGGCTGTGACCTACCAGGGCCCCCAGTCCCGGCCACTGACCTGGCTTGATTTACTGCATAGTGCCTCTCTGAGTTCTGAAGGAGCTGTACTCAGCTCACATGAGCAAATAAGAACCTTCTCTTTTTTTCTTCTTCCACTATCACTTTAGAGGATCATTTGCACCTTAAAGTATGGGGGTCATCTCAGTATATTTCATGTCAAATACATAAAGTGCTTAAAGGAAGCAGCCGGGCTGGCCCCCTTAGAACACAGTCTCCCTCACCTTCCTCTTAGATTAGCCACTTCACCACCCCTTGGCCCACCTCCGGACCCTCCTGGACCTCACTGGCCATCCTAAAAACCCTCTGACTTGACCTACCTTTCTCTTATTTCCCATGCCATTCATATTCCCTCTCCTCTCTCTCTCTGTCATACACACACACACACCCACACCCACACACACACACACACACACACACACACACACAGACACCCCAAGCCTCCACCACTCCATTCTCCACACTGCAGGCTAGTCCACTTAGAAAAGCAGCCATGATTCTATCTCTCCCCTGTTTCCTGGCTGCTTGTTGTTCATCTCATAGAGCTTAATGGTCACTCCTCCACAATAACCCATCGTCCTGGTTTCATAAGCTGCTCATCTCATTCCAACTCATCCTCTCTACCAGCCGCAAGGAAGCCGAGTACTTCAAGGCCTTTCATACGTTCTGGTGCCCTGGTACCTGCTTGCTCCCCAGAATAACCCACCCCATAAACAGCCTCCTTCATGTCTCAAATGACTCATTTCACAGACCACATTCTCCGTAGAAACTGCCCCGAATCCCCAGACGGAACTACACATCCCTTCTTCCATGTCTGTGCTAATTTCAGGTAGAGCGCTTGTCTCATGTCCTATTCCACTCAGTATCTTCAGCACCCAGGACACCGCCAAGCCTATTACAGGCATTTAATACACTTTGCTGAATCATTTCATTAATAAAATAATTTATGTGCAATTATTTCTCCTCCACCCTTCAAAAGCCTTCTCCACCACTGGTACCTTTAATGTAGTTGAAATTCTGCAAGAGCAAATTTAATCCTTTTATTCAAGCTGGTGTTTTTTTTCCAGATTTGCCAGTTCCCAAGAATGGCCAGAGTATTTGTTAAAAATACAGATTCTTGGCCGGGCGCGGTGGCTCAAGCCTGTAATCCCAGCACTTTGGGAGGCCGAGGCGGGTGGATCACGAGGTCAAGAGATCGAGACCATCCTGGTCAACATGGTGAAACCTTGTCTCTACTAAAAATACAAAAAATTAGCTGGGCATGGTGGCGCGTGCCTGTAATCCCAGCTACTCAGGAGGCTGAGGCAGGAGAATTGCCTGAACCCAGGAGACGGAGGTTGCGGTGAGCCGAGATGGCGCCATTGCACTCCAGCCTGGGTAACAAGAGCGAAACTCCGTTTCAAAAAAAAAAAAAAAAAAAAATACAGATTATTGGGTCCTGCAGTAGGCAGCCCCTGAATGAGACTTTACATGGGGGCTGTGGGCATGTGCATTTGTAGCAAACAATACAATATAAGTAATTCTTATACTCACTTGACTTACGGGACGCTCTTGTTCCCTGCTAAAATGAGAATACCTTTGGGAAGAAAGCAACATAGCAAACTTTAAAGTATTTATACTTTAATATGAATTATTTGGTAAAACCTTTTTGCTATAGGCAAACAATTTTTGACTTAAACTTACAGCCATATTGGGAAGAAAATACATAAAATTAAAGAACAAAAATGAAATCCTGAACGTATATTAAAATTATGTCTAACAACCCCAAAATTCATATGGAACCAAAAGGAGCACAAATAGTCAAAGCAATCCTGTGGAGAAGGAGCAAAGTTGGAGGCATCACATTACTTGACTTCAAATTATTCTACAAGGATATCGTCACCAAAACAGCATGGTACTGGCATAAAAATAGATACATTGATCAATGGGACAGAATAGAGAACCCAGAAATAAAGCCATAAATCTACAGCCAACTGATCTCTGACAAAGTCAACAAAAAATACACTGGGGAAAGGATACCCTTTTCAATAAATGGTGATACGAAAACTGGTTGCCACATGCAGAAGAATTAAACTGGACTCCATACTCTCACCATATACAAAAACAAATGCAAGATGAGCTAAAGACTTAAATGTATGGCCTGAAACTGTAAAAATACTAGAAGAAAATCTAGGAAAAACACTTCTGGACATTGGTCTAGGCAAAGAATTCATGATTAGGACCTCAAAAGCACAGGCAACAAAAATAAAAGTAGACAAATGAGACTTACTTAAACCAAAAAGCTTTTACACAGCAAAAGAAATACTCAACAGGAATGAACAGACAACCTGCAGACTGGAAGAAAATATTTGCAAACTATGTATTCGACAGAGGACTAAAATGCAGAATTTACAAGGAACCCAAACAACTCCAAAAAAAAAAAAAAAACCCATTGAAAAGTGGTCAAGGAACATGAATACCTATTTTTCAAAAGAATATACACAAATAGCCAGCAAGTATATGAAAAAATGCTCAACGTCACTAATCATTAACACCAGTCATCAGAAAAATGCAAATTAAAACCACACTAAGACTTCATCTTACACCACTCAGAATAGCTATTATTCAAAAGTCAAAAAACAAGAAATCAATAGATATTGGTGAGGTTGCAGAGGAAAGGTAATGCTTATCCACTGTTGGTGGGAATATAAATTAGTACAACTCCTAGGGAAAACAGTATGGAGATTTATCAAAGAATGAAAACGAGAACTACCATTGATCCACCAATCTCACTGCTGGGTATCTACTCAAAAGAAAAGAAATCATTATATAAAAAAGAACAAGTGCTTGTATGTTTATTGCAGTACTATTTAGAATAGCAAATATATGAAGCAACCTAAATGTGCATCCGTGGGTGACTAGATAAAGAAAATGTGCTGAGGAGTCAATGGGGTGAAGCTGGCATCTGTGGGATTATGACTGCATGTGTCCAAGTCAGAATCCCACCCAGGTGGAACCCATGACAGTGTCACAGAACCTCCGTGGACCTCATTGGCCCTGGATAGCTGACCCCCACTGTCCCCACCAGAGGACCACTCTCCCCAGCACCAGGACTGGGGTCCAGTGCAGAAAGCCCTGCCTGGGAAACAGTATGCAGCTTGAAAGGCAGTCACCCTTTGGCCCGTTATGTGGTGCACATTCACGGGGAACCTGCCCCTAAACCATTCCTGGATCGCCTGCTTCTGGGTCAGGGTTTTCTACTTAGCAGAACAGCAAACTTGCTGTGATTTATTGAAAGCCCTTGACACTAGTGTTTGAAGTAAAAATAAATAAAGAAATAAAAGTAAAGGAAATGTGTGGGGTGTGTGTATGTATGTGTGTATGTATACACAATGGAATACTATTCAGCCATAAAAAAGAATAAAATTATGTATCTTGTAGCAACGTGGATGGTACAGAAGGCCATTATCTTAAGTGAAACAATTTATAAAGTCAAATACTGCATGTTCTCACTTATAAGTGGGAGCTAAATAATCTGCACACATGGACACAGTGTGGAATGACAGAAGGTAGAGCCTCAGAGGGGTAAGAGGATGGGAAAGAGGTGAGAGAGAAATTACTTAGTGAGTACAATGTATGCTACTCAGATGATGGTTACACTAAAGGCCCAGACTTCACCACTGTGCGATATATACATGTAACAAAACCGCACTTATACAATATTATAATTTTAAAATATAATATTGTATAAGTAAAAAAGAAAGAAAGAAAATTAGGTCTAAAAAGGAATGTGCGATTATAAATGGTTTAAACAGGCCGGGCACAGTGGCTCAGGCCTGTAATCCCAGCATTTTGGGAGGCCGAGGTGGGTGCATCACTTGAGGTCAGGAGTTCAAGACCAGCCTAGTCAACATGGTGAAACTCTGTCTCTACTGAAAATACAAAAATTAGCCAGGCGTGGTGGTGCACACCTGTAGTCCCAGCTACTCAGGAGGCAGGAGAATCACTTAAACCTGGGAGGCGGAGGTTGCAGTGAGCCAAGATCATGCCACTGCACTCCAGCCTGGGTGACACAGTGAGACTCCATCTCAAATAAACAAACAAACAAACAGGCTGGGTGCCATGGCTCACGCCTATAATCCCAGCACTTTGGGAGGCCGAGGTGGGTGGATCATCTGAGGTCAGGAGTTCGAGACCAGCCTGACCAACATGGTGAAACCCCATCTCTACTAAAAATACAAAGAATTGGCCGGGTGAGGTGACTCATGCCTGTAATCCCAGCACTCTGGGAGGCGAGGGAGGTGGATCACCTGAGGTCAGGAGTTTGAGACCAGCCTAGCCAACATGGGGAAACCCCGTCTCTACTGAAAATATAAAAAAATACCCTGTCGTGGTGGCACATGCTTGTAATCCCTGCTACTCGGGAGGCTGAGGCAGGAGAATCGCTTGAGGAGGTGGAGGTTGCAGTGAACAGAGATCATGGTGTTGTATTCCAGCCTGGGCAACAAGAGTGAGAAAGTCTCAAAAAAATTAAAAATAAATAATTAATTAATTAACAAATAAATGATTTAAACAGCTTAGCTGTCTGGGAACTGATGCCCTTATCACCTTTAATTCTATTTTTAGCTTTCAAGCTTAGGTGGAAAAAGCGGGTTGCCTGCAGACATTGATGGCATGGCTAACGAGCAGCGTGACCAGGTCCTCAGCAGCATATGCTAATCCCTCCCAGGATTTCATAAGCCTCTTTACTCACTGGAACTGTCGGAGTTTCTAAAGAAGTAAAAATGGAAGCTTTGGTTTTAACCCTTATGATCTGCTAAGAGAATAAAATGTTTGCAGAAGTAATTCAGTCCTTTCTCTTGTTTAGACATGCATTTTTAAAAATTTGGGTTTATTTATTTTAACTACTTATTCACGCGAGACAGGGTCTCACTCTGTTACCTAGGCTGGAGTGCCATGGCCCTATCGCAGCTCACTGCAGCCTCAACCTCCCAGGCCCAAGCAGTCCTCCCACCTCAGCCTCCCTCGTAGCGGGGACCACAGGCATACGCCACCACATCCTGCTAATCTTTTTATTTTTGTAGAAACAGGGTCTCGCTATGTGGCCTAGGCTGGTCTTGAACTCCTGAGCTCAAGCAATCCTTCCACCTGGGCCTCCCAAAATGCTGAGATTACAGGCATGAGCCACTCTGCCCAATCAAGTTTGATTTTTCCACCAAAAAAAAGCACTTACAATGAAAGATAAAGGTCCTAACTGCTGGCATCGGCTGTAATAGTTATATGCGCCCACATAACCACCTTCCAAAACCAGACATAGAGCTTTCCTGCTGCCCCGCAGGCCCCCGTGCCCCTTTCTAAGGCATCCCCTCTCATGATCGCTGTTCCTGAACGTCACAGAAATGAAGTACATATCCTTATCTATTTGACTTATTTTATTGAAAATAATGTTTATCACAGAACACATCATAGGTGAAAAAAAGAAGCTTTTTGAAATTCAATTAGTGTTTAATATATCAGTGTCTCATTTTTGGTTGAGTAGTATCCCATTTTACGAATATATCAAAGTGTTTTGAACCACTCTCACAATCACAGACATCTGAGATATTTCCAGAGTTGTACAGTATTATAAATAAAGCTGCCATATATACAACTGGACATGTCTTTTTGTGGACCTATGTTTTTCTTTCTTTTACATTAATACCTAGAAGTTAAATTCCCTGGTCATGAGGCAGATGTATGTAGATTTTCCAGTGGCCAAAGGGTTTCCTGCAAGTGGCTATATCTGTTTATACTCCAGTCTCCCTGATCCTCGCCAGCATTTGGTCAATCTGTTTTGTAAGGGGTGGCAATGGCTCACTGAGCAAGCATTCATGATGCAGGAAGAGGAAAATCATTCTCAATAGGACAGGGTCTCGGCCTCCTGGTGGGCTGTTCCTTCTCCCTCCGCCTGGAGGCTTACACCCCAGCTCAGCTGTTGTTTAAATGGGGTTCGTTTCATTTATTTTCTCTCTTTTCTTTTTTTATTTTTGGTAGAGACTGTGTCTTGCTATGTTGCCTGAGCTGATCTCAAATTCTTGGCCTCAGGCAATCTCCCACCTCAACTTCCCAAAGCACTGGTGTTACAGGCATGAGCCACAGTGCCTGGCCCACTTATTTTCCTTTTTATCAAAGCACTTTCAGAGACTCCTTCACAAGCAACCCCAATTAAATCCTGATAAGAAATTCTAACAGATGGCAAAAGATGGCTCAGAGATGGGGTAATTTGCCTAGAGTTTACAGGGGGACCTCACCATCCCAGCCCTTTGAATAGGTGCTTTATCTTTGCACATATCAGATGAACTACTGTATGGAAAAAGAAAGAAAAACAACACCAACAAACTACAGGTATTGATCGACTTACGACATATGCAACTTACAACCATTCAACTTTACGACCACAATCGCTAGCCACGACTGCTCCGTGTCTGGCAGCGCAAACGTTGCCCAGCTGGGCGTACGACAGTGTGGACCAGCTTCCGGCAGCACTACCATCTCCGCGTGCATATAGCCTACTCAACTTACGACCAAAATCGTGTTACGACCGGTCTGTCGGAACCAATCGTGGTCGTAAGTCGAGCACTAGCTGTACTGAATGCAGCGAGTTATGCAGAACTGTGCTGCGATTTGTGGCTCCCAACTACACGCTCCTTTCTCATTCACCGGCTTCTCTGCCGAAGTCAAGATGAATGGGCAACCTCCAGGACTGCCAGAGGTGTATCCCAGGAACAAAGGAGTGGGCTCTTTGCCTGGAAAACATTCCAGGCCTGAATGGGAAGTCCCTGGAGCAAGGGAAGCTCCATGCACTCACATGATACATACGACACAGCCAAGGCAACGCTGTTTTGGTGAGCGAAGCTCTCCCAACCGCTGGGAGAGGACTGAGGCTCTCCCTGCTCCCCTGCGCAACCCATAGGCCTCTTAAGTGTTTGAAGATGGCTGGGAAAAGAAACGACTCTGATCCTGGGAAACTATCCGCCCTCTTAACTGGACTTTTTATGGTTCCCTTTTCTCAAGATCACTTTATGGTAGCTTTTCTAGCTGGGTAGCTAGCAATTCTGGACGCATGTCAGTGCTCCAGGACATCTGACATTCGCGTGAGAACTGACTGGATATTAATAGGGTCACCTAATTCATTGATCATCATGTTTTCTTTTTTCTTTCTTTTTCTTTGAGATGGAGTTTCACTGTTCATGCCCAAATGGAGTACCATGGCACGATCTCAGCTCACTGCAAACTCCACCTCCTGGGTTCAAGCAATTCTCATGCTCAGCCTCCTGCGTAGCTGGGATTACAGGTATCTGCCACCACACCTGGCTAACTTCTTGTTTTTTAGTACAGACAGGGTTTCACCATGTTGGCCAAGCTGGTCTTGAACTCCTGACTTCAGGTGATCTGCCCGCCTCAGCCTCACAAAGTGCTGGGATTACAGGCATGAGCCACCCCACTGGGCCAGATCACCAGGTTTTCTTACAATAGCCCAAAGATTCCCACAAAGCTGAACCTAGTAAAATGATTCTGAGCCTTGGTACACAGGCAGAATCACCCAGGGAACGCTAAAGAATACTGATGCCTGGGTCCCCCGCCAGTGCCATTTCATTGGTTATGGAACAGATTGGGCATGGAGAGGTTTAAATGCTCTCCCTTGATTCTAATGAGCAGCCAGGGTTGCAACACCCTGCACTACAGCCTTACCTCCTTTTGAAAATGGGTTAAATGAACAGTCCAATAATGTAGGGAACCTTGCCAAACCCTGAACTCCACCTTAGAATTGAAATCATAGCAATGGAAACTATCTGTCTCTTTATCTTTTATAGGTGCATGACCTGCAGGGTATCACATACAGAATTATCTTACGTGGCATTACAATTCCATGTCCTTAAAGAGTGGGGACTGGAATTTATCCACCGCCAACCTAGCCCTATACCTGAACTACTCAGAACAGAAAAAACACTCAGAAAAAAGGGTGGGCTCTGATTGACAAGTAGAACCCAGGATTGTAAATACATTTGCTGGTGTTCAGTAAAGTTTGGTAAAGTTGAATTTCACATCGTATTCTATGAAATTTATTTTCATTCCATCAACCTCTTGAATTTGCTTACACTGTAGCCATAAAGAAAATGGTAGTATTTACAAAGTATTAGCTTCAGGGTATACTTTATTTAAAAACTTGTTCATCATACTTAGTTCAGATTTATCTATTTTAAAAGTCCTGCTACTATTTTTTTTTTCAGGAGTCCTTCTACCTCATTGTTTATCAACTTTCAGAGAACAAATATTTTTACAAGTGATAAAGTAATTCAACTTTATGTTTGAAACTCCAAGCTCTATATAAATGATAAAACACATTTTTGTTGAGACACTGTCTTATTCTGTTGCAGCGCACAATCACAGCTCAATGAAGCTACGACCTCTGTGGCTCAAGCGGATCCTCCCATCTCAGCCTCTCAAGTAGCTGGAACTATAGGGGCATACCACCATGCCTGGCTAGTTTCTTTTTATTTTCCGTAAAGACAAGGTCTCGCTGTGTTGCCCAGGCTGGTGTCAAACTCCTAGGCTCAAGTGATTCATCGACCTTGGCCTCCCATAATGCTGGGATTACAGGTGTGAGCTACCATGCCCAGCCTGTATAAAACACTTTGAATTCTATATTTAGAATAATAGGTCAATCATAAATAGGTAACAAGGAAGTTATCAATAATACAGGAAGGTATCAATAAACCTCAATTATTCAGATTAGATTATCAACACAGAAACAGAAAGAGCTTATGGTGAAAAATATCTTTCCAGGAAAGTTTTATCCCCGATCTTAAAGGGAAAACTTAGAAAAGCAGGAAATGTTCAACCTACTCAGCTCACGAAAGGTTAGTAATCAAAAACACTCAAGTAATTTTTCAGTCTCTTGTTGCAGTTTATTTCATCTTTGTCTATTTTCCCTCACAAAGTGTGATACAGAAGTTTTAATATTTTCATTGTTCCCTAACTGGAATCTCTCTCTTCGTTTGAATACTTTAAATAAACATCTCAGAAGGGCTGCTCACCATGAAGACAATGTCCCATTCAAGAAAGCACAAGGTCCAGTGTGGTGGCTCACACCTGTAATCCCAGCACTTTGGGAGGCTGAGGCGGGCAGGTCACTTGAGGTCAGGAGTTTGATACCTGCCTGGCCAACATGGCAAAACCCAGTCTCTACCAAAAATATAAAAATTAGCTGGGCATGGTGGCACACGCCTGTAATCCCAGCTTTTTGGGAGGCTGAGGCAGGAGAATCACTTGAACATGGGAGGCAGAGGTTGCAGTGAGCCGAGATCACAGCACTGCGCTCCAGCCTGGGCTACAGAGCAAGACTCCATTTCCAAAAAAAAAAAAAAAAAGAAAAGAAAGAAAGTACAATGTTACATTTTTTAGAATGATGATACATCACCACTGACTCAACCTGGCTTCTGCAACCAGATCCTTTCCTGTGTCTGTGCAGTCACGACTCCATTGTTATCCTGGGGTAGGATATTAGCCCAAATCACAGTCGGAATGTCATTTTTGGCTTAGGTTCTTTTCTGTGTATCTTTGGTTGGGCCAGGAAATGCAACTAGATAATGACTCAGCACAATCTACTTAGCTGGGAGCTGGTTCCTAGCCACATCCAGCTTTGCGTTGGAAAGATCTGGGAAATAGGGTAGGGACGGCGCGGAGCGGGGAGTTGGGGAGAGACAGCATGGGAAAAAATGCCAGATATAGGTGAAGGGGAGGAAGGCAGCAAATCACACTGCCATGTGTGTACCTATGCAAAAATCTTGCATGTTCTTCACATGTACCCCAAAACCCAAAATGCAATTAAAAAAATAAATAAAAAAAAATAAAAAGAAAGATCTGGGTGGTCAGTCTTGGATGGAGCACGGCTGCTATGGCTCCCAGGTAGGATTTCCTTAAGTGTATGCCCATGCTCTTTCTGCATCCACACTGAAAATATTCATACAGGACCTTCCCCGGCTCTACCCGACTCCAGAGAGCAAGAGCAATACATTCCTCTGCCTGGCACCAGGCCCTACGCTGCCAGGTTTGGGGAATACAAAGTCCAGGGAAACCACTGCAAGTGGTTCTAGGAAGGCCCCAGGTGTGCCAAAGAAGGATCCTGTGCATGAGCCCAAGAAGAAGTCCAAGGCCTGGCCTTGAGATGAAACCCGTTCAATTAAACAGTTCCTTTCATATTCAAGTCAATGTCAAAACACATCCACTTACACTGACTTCATCAGACAAGGGAAAACTGGGATTTTACTTAAAGAACCATCTAACAGCCTCAGTAATGAAAGGAGACGGAGGAATCCTGATCAATTTTCCTGTTTTAAAGGATGAGGCGAAGTCTTGTCCATTTTGTAACTGCTTTTCTAATTGGAGAACTATTCAGAAGTGGAAATATATCTACAGCTAGTGCTCGACTTACGACCACGATTGGTTCCAGCAGAATGGTCGTAACACAATTTGGTCGTAAGTTGAGTAGGCTATATGCACGCGGAGATGGCAGTGCTGCCGGAAGCTGGTCCGCACTGTCGTACACCCAGCTGGACAACGTTTGCACTGCCAGACGCGGAGCAGTCGTGGCTAGCGATTGTGGTCGTAAAGTCGAATAGTCGTAAGTTGCATAGGTCGTAAGTCAATCAATACCGGTATTCATAAAGTATTATGGGGGAAAGGGAGAGGGAAAAAAGGTATTATGAACATCATATGAGACACACTCCCATGTAGTGCCCAAGTGCTGAGCAGAAGCACTGGCAGTGTGGTTTCTAGCACTTCCCAAGAAACTAGTTTTGTTCAGGCATCACAGAGGCACTGCTGCAGATGTCACCAAGAAACCAGAACAGGAATGGAGCTGTGTGGTTCCCTCAATCCTTGTCTTCTTTGCCAATTATCCTTCTTTTTGTTGTTAGTAAACTCTCGACTAGAATCTTAACAACTTCTCAATGTCTAAGGTTTTGTAGCAGCAGTCTAAAATAAAGAGTTAGGAAAATATAAGATTTCCAAGAGCTATTCTTTTTTTTTTTTTTTTTTTTTGAGACGGAGTTTTGCTGTTGTTGCCCAGGCTGGAGGGCAATGGCGCGATCTCGGCTCACCGCAACCTCCACCTCCTGGGTTCAAGCAATTCTCCGGCCTCAGCCTCCTGAGTAGCTGGGACTACAGGCATGCACCATCACGCCCAGCTAATTTTTGTATTTTTAGTAGAGACGGGGTTTCACCTTGTTGACCAGGATGGTCTTGATCTCTTGACCTCGTGATCTACCCGCCTCGGCCTCCCAAAGTGCTGGGATTACAGGCTTGAGCCACCGCGCCCAGCCCAAGAGCTATTCTTAATGTGGAAAAAAGTGCAAGCTAGATAAGTATTTAGCAAAATAAAGTATGAGATACATACTGAAGAAAAGGTTTAATCCAAACATAATTAAGTCTCGGCTATAAAACAAATTATTAGCTTTGCATTGTCAAAAGAAGAAAATTAAAATGGGCACAAGGGCTCACACTTATAATCCCGTTACTTTGGGAGGCCAGGGCTGGAGGATCATTTGAGGCCACGAGTTTGAGACTAGCCTGGGCAACATAGTAAGATCCCATCTCTACCAAAAATAAATAAATAAATAAATAAATAAAGCCGGTCGAGGTGGCTCATGTCTGTAATCCCAGGACTTTGGGAGGCCGAGGCAAGTGGATCACCTGAGGTCTGAAGTTTGAGACCAGCCTGCTTAACATGGAGGAAACCCCATCTCTACTAGAAATACAAAATTAGCCAGGCGGTATTGCAATGAATATTTTTCTTCATTTTTCCAAGCTATGGTCATAGTAAAAATTGCACCAAGTTGGCAGAATTGGGGGCTCCATTGTTTTGGCCATACTGACCGGTTTTCAGTGTCTGAGCTCTTGTCTTCCTCAAGTCAGAATGGCAGCACGTTGGATTCCTGGAGCAGCAGAGTTAAGCTTGAGCCAGGCTTCCTGGGTTCAAGTTCCAGCTCCATCTCGCACAGTGACGTGATATTAGCAAAGTAATTAATCTTTACTTATCTGCAGAAAAGGGATGATATGGCCAGGTGGGTTGGCTCACACCTGTAATCCTAGCTCTTTGGGAGGCTGAGGCGGGTGGATTGCCTGAGCTCAGGAGTTCACGACCAGCCTGGGCAACACAGTGAAACCGCAACTCTACTAAAATGCAAAACAATGACCAGGCATGGTAGCATGCGCCTGTAATCCCAGCTCCTTGGGAGGTTGAGACAGGAGAGTCGCTTGAACCTGGGAGGCAGAGGTTGCAGTGAGCCGAGATCGTGCCACTGCACTCCAGCCTGGGTGACAGTGTGAGACTCCATCTCAAAAAAAAAAAAAAAAGAGATGTACCAATTCCACACAGTTGTTATGAGGATTGATTGAATATCATCTTGATGAGTGTTTAGAAGAATGAATGACATACCGTGTACACTCAATAAATGTTCCCTGGATTATATTTCTTAGACATTTCCCAGAAGTGATCTTATTCCTGCGTTTACATTTAAGTTAATGTATAAAGTCCACATGATAAACTAAAGTCAAGGACATTACGTTCCACATATGATAACTGCGATTTTTTTTTTTTAGATAACCTTTCAAAGTTAAATAAAACAAACACATCAGTTTAGAGGTCAGACTGACTTGGGTTTCATTTACTTAGTACTTAAGCGACCATAATATTTATTATCCCCGAGCATCCATTTCCTTTCCAATAACAAGAATATCAATATTATACCTTTTAAGGAATTGACTACCTAACAGAGGACAAATATTTAATAAATGATTGCTATTTTTACTGTATTTTTTGTGAAAGGCAATTATTGCCTGATACAAAAGTAAAACAAGTAATAACTGATGGCATCACTGTAAAACTCTTCCAACTAAGAAAGGAACTCAGCTGGGCACAGTGTTTCATGCCTGTAATCCCAATACTTTGGGCAATATAGAGAGACCTCATCCTTATAAAAAAATAAAAAAATTAACCAGGAGCACTGGTGTACACCTGTGGTCCCAGCTACTCAGGAGGCTGAGGCAGGAGGATCACCTGGATCCAGAAGGTTGAGGCTACAGTGATCTATGATTGTGCCACTTCACTCCAGGAAGGCCAAGGCAGGTGGATCGCTTGAGTTCAGGAGTTCAAGACCAGCCTGGGCAACATGGCAAGACTTTGTCTCTACTAAAAATACAAAAATTAGCCAGGCGTGTTTGCGTGTGCCTGTGGTCCCAGCTACTTGGGAGGTTGAGGTGGGAGGATTGCTTGAATCCGGAAGGCAGAGATTACAGTGAGCCGAGATTGCACCAGCACTCTGTTTGGGTGACAGAGTGAGACTGCTTCAAAATAAAATTAAAAATAAAAATAAAACAGTTATTATAAAAGACAGTAAAATGGTCACATACAGTATGAATCTATTTATATAACATTACAGAAAAGGCAAAACTATGGGGACAGAGAACAGGTCAGCAGTTGCCAGGGATCAGGGTGGGGGTGGCACAACAAAGTTTTTGGGGGGTGACAGAACTTTTCTGTATTCTTATTATGAAAATAATTCAATGAATCTGCACATGCATTAAAATTCATAGAGCTGCAGAGCAAAATTTCAAAGGTGATTAAAGCAACAAAAAAGTTTTCTTAAAATCATATTTTCCAAAGAAAAAAATTGATTACTAATCTTTAAAAGTTTTTGTTGCTGTTGCTATTGTTGTTGTTGTTTGTGAGACAGGGTGTCACTGTCACCCAGGATAGATTGCAGTGGCTCAATCTCGACTCACTGCAGCCTCCACCTCCCAGGCTCAAGCAATCCCCCCACCTCAGCCTCCTGAGTAGCCAGGAATACAGGACCATGACACCACTCTTGACTAATTTTTTAAATTTTCTATAGAGATGAGGTCTCACTATGTTGCCTAGGATGGTCTCAAACTTCTGCGCTCAAGCAATCTTTCTGCCTCGGCCTCCCAAAGTGTAAGATTGCAGGTGTGAGCAACCGTGCCCGGCCTTAAAAGTTATTCTGATGGCTAAGAGTGCTATACCCCTTTACTAAAGATTTTGAAATATTTTAGATACGTATGAAGCAGTAGGTTTTCCATTAAAATGGGGGAGAGACTGAGACAGAAAAGGCAAATTTGAACAGTGAGGCAGAACCGTTCCTAGACTCTGGGGGTCTTGTGGAGTCAGCCCCTCGAAACCACGATGTGCAAAGTCGGAGGTGTGCTCAGCATCAGAATGCTCCCACCTGATCTCAAGTCTTGGTAGGACTTCCAGAAGCATGTAGCTTATTATGAGGAGGAGGGGGGTACCTTTAAGGTACAATGGAGAAAGCTTTACTGTCCTTAATCTAAAATCTGAATTTTCATTTATATGGCATGATAGGAGTCCCATGAATCAAAGTTCTAATGTACTGTTGCTTGGTTTTCAGCTCTGTATCTGGAGAAATGAGGCCAAGATTTTTTTTTTTTTTTTTTTTTTGAGACGGAGTTTCACTCATGTTACCCAGGCTGGAGTGCAATGGCGTGATCTCGGCTCACCGCAACCTCCGCCTCCTGGGTTCAGGCAATTCTCCTGCCTCAGCCTCCTGAGTAGCTGGGATTACAGGCACACACCACCATGCCCAGCTAATTTTTTGTAGTTTTAGTAGAGACGGGTTTTCACCATGTTGACCAGGATGGTCTCGATCTCTTGACCTCGTGATCCACCCGCCTCGGCCTCCCAAAGTGCTGGGATTACAGGCTTGAGCCACCGCACCCGGCCAGAGGCCAAGATTTTAATGCGATCAATTAGAAGATACCTATGGACGTTGAACCTGCATAATACCGGTGTTCCGGGGAGTTGCATTTTTCCCCAACCAGCCCATTCCATTGCAGTTATTTCCTTATTATTTAAGTGAAGGTTAGGCTGAGTGAGGTGGCTCATGCCTGTAATCCAGTACTTCGGGAGGCCAAGGCAGGCGGAAAACCTAAGGTCAAGCGTTCCAGACCAACCTGGCCAACGTGGCAAAACCCCGTCTCTCCTAAAGATACAAAAATTAGCTGGGCGTGGTAGCAGGCGCCTATGGTCCCAGCTACTTGGGAGGCTGAGGCAGGAAGCATTGCTTGAACCTGGAAGCAGAGGTTGAAGTGAGCTGAGATCGCACCACTGCACTCCAGCCTGGCGACAGAGAGACTCCGTCTAGAAAATGAATGAATGAATGAATGAATGAAGGTGAGGAGCTTGGGGGGAATACCTCTCTTACCAAATTAGGTGCACTTTTTATTCTATGTTTCTTTATTTATAAACTTGCTGTTATTTGTTTGTTGTTGTTGTTGTTGTTGTTTTTAAGCGATAGGAGTCTTGCTCTGCTGCTCAGGCAGGAGTGCAGTGGCATAATCATAGCTCACTGCTGCCTCCAACTCCTGGACTCAATAGACCCTCTTGCTTCTGCCTCCCAAGCAGCTAGAATGACAGGGGCATGCCACCACGTCTGGCTAAAACCTGTTTTCTTTAAAATTGCTTCACCCTTCACGAGATGCTTAAGGATGACCTAATAATAAAGGAAAATGTGTTCTCTTTGCTGTTTGTCATAGCATTTTCAGAACGAATGTGCACCTGGTATGTACACCAGATTTCCACTTCCCCACAGGACTGGTGATGACGCATGAGTAAATCTACTGAAACAGGCCTCCAAATCAAGAAAATCAAGGGATCCTCCAAGAAAATCAAGGGATCCTCCAGGAAAATCAAGGGATCCTCCAAAATCAAGAAAAGGTTCCAGGTACTACAGTTTAATCCAAAACAACAGCCAAAACTGGGTAGTAAAATAGACTTTTCAAGGAACTCCCAGGTGCATTACCCATTTAATCCTTGCAACAACTGTATGAGATACCAAACAAAAATCTGTTATTACTGTTCTATGTTTTAGAGAAATGAGGCCTGAAGAGCTTAAGGAACTTCATCTAATGTCCCAAGACTGGTAATCCACAAAGCATTGACTAGAAGAAACAAATTCCTTTAAAAAAGAAAAAAATGTAGAGATGAGGTCTCACTATGATGCCCTCCTGCCGTGGCCTCCTAAAATGCTGGAGCTACAGGAGTGAGCCACCACACCCAGCCCAGAAACCAATTCCTGACTCTCAGTTTGTGAGTACGACACCATGTCGCTCCTCAGACACCCCAACGTTCACAACCTGGAATATTTTTCATAAGCTTCTACAGTGTTACTAATCCATACCTATATTCTTCACCAAGATTAGGAAGGAATCCAGCCACGTTATTTCCGCATCTCTTCCTACTTTATTTCCAACTGAAGGACTCACTTCTTCACTTGGAAACTGCTCTGCTCTGGTCAGTCTCCTTGGTCCAATATTCCCTCCATTCCCACGATTCACTCTTTGTTCAAATCCTCTGTAGCATCCAGCAGTTGCTAACAGAGACAAGCAGTTAAAATGCAGAGATGCCAAGCATCAGGAACTGTGGCTGGAGGAAATTAAACTGGGGGTTTTTGGGCTGGCTGCAGTGGCTCACACCTGTAACCCCAGCACTTCGGGAGGTGAAGCAGGTGCGAAGATCACTTGACCCCAGGAGTTCAAGACCAGCCCCAGCAACATAGTGATATCCCCATCTCTACTAAAAAAAATAAAATAAAATAAAAATTAGCTGGGTGTGGTGGCAGGCACCTGATATCCCAGCTACTCAGGAGGCTGAGGCAGGAGAATCACCTGAACCCAGGAGGCAGAGGTTGCAGTGAGCTGAGATTGTACCATTGTACTCCAGCCTGGGCGACAGGGCAAATTCTGTTTAAAAAAAAAAAAAATTAGCCAGATGTAGTGGCAGGCACCTATGGTCCCTATAGCTACTCGGGAGGCTAAGGTGGGAGGATCGCTGGAGCATAGGAGGTCGAGATTGCTGTGAGCCAAGATTAAGCCACTGCACTTCAGCTTGGGCAACAGAGCGACCATCGTCTCAAAAACACAAAAAAAATTAGTCTGGCACAGTGGTATGCACCTGTAGTCCCAGCTAATCAGGAGGCAGAGGAAGGTTGATCACTTAAGCCCAGAAGGTGGAGGCTGCAAGGAGCCATGACTATGCCACTGCACTCCAGCCTCAGCAACAGAGCAAGACCCTGTCTAAAATAATAAAAAGTGAAAGAAATAACATAAACTGGGGGGGCTAGGGGATGCAGACAGGCAAACTACAGGCTCAGCATTTTCTCCTGGGGTATGGTTCTTCCCTGCATGGCCCAGACTACACTTGTGACTTTTTCACAGAACAATGGGTCCCTTAGTGGGACCCACAGAAAGATGGACCCACAGACGGGTCTAGTGCCTGTGCATGTTCTTCGTATCTTGTGTGACACAAAAATTTATACTCTAAGCCGGGCTCAGTGGCACATGCCTGTAGTCCCAGCTGAGGCAGGAGGATCACTTGAGCCCAGAAGCTCAGGACCGTGTGTCACAATCATGCCTGCGAATGGTCAGTGCACTCTAGCCTGGGCAACAGGCATCTAAAGACACTGCCTCTAAAAAACAAAACAATAACGACAAAAAGAAAAAGAAAATATTCTTAAAAAAATTATACTCCTAGGTTTTTTTTAAACATTTTATCTTTCTGAGTATATCCGGCACAGTTTTGCTATTGAGAACTCATGGCTTTGACTGCAAGTCATATGCATGCATATTCATGAGTGGTGAGTGTCCAAGAAGTGTTTTCTGAATGATGCATAAATGAAGCATGACTTCATGGATTAATAAATGCCACAGGTCAATTATGCCTCTCTCTGTCACCCCCAACAAAAACAAATATTAAAACTACATGAAGCAGAAGTTGAAATCACAGTCAGTAACAAAGGTGCTATGTTCTTTAATATCAGAAAAATGAGCCCTTATTTTACTGAAGAATAGCGTCACTGAATTCACAAACCCGGTTAGTACTTTCAAATGCCTATGCACAGACTGGCACCGTGTCACATAACAGGATGTTTGATTACATGTGGGTCAGTGGAAACCACCCTGATCACACCCACATATTTGCATTTATAAATTTACTTGGCCGTGCAGAAAAGCCAGCTATATATGGCTTGTGCCAACTAATTTTACCAATCAATGCATGAACAAAAAGGTATTTAAATAAGACTCAGATCAAGCCCATGTGTGAGAATTTTAGCAACTGAATCGCCATGGTATAAAACAGGATGAGGTCTTGCTCTCTGGTTGAATTGCAAGTAAATTCCACACACAGAGAGATGCAGGTGGTAGCCAAACCCACAGCTTGAAAATCTGTTTATTTGCCAAACCAAATGGCTTTGTACTCCTTTTCAATTCCCTACACTTTATTGTTTAAAAGCCTACATTGGAAACTAAATAAAAACTAGAAGCAGAATGGCAGATGTCTTTGAGGGGAGTACTGCTGAGGGGAAGGTCAACATCATTCTGCCTTTTGATCATGGGGGAGTTACACGAGGCTTCGCATTTGGCTAGATCCTTCTGTTTTCTGTAGTTTTCTATGTAGGTGTTATAATTAAATTTTAAACACACATACACTCTTGCATTGGGAAAACTTTTTTTAAAAATTCCCTTGAATTCTGTTAGAAAGAACTCTTGTCAGAAATATTCTTTCTTTGGCAAGCCACAATGGCTCACGCTCGTCCTCCCAGGACTTTGGGATCCCGAGATGGGAGGATCATTTAAGCCCAGGAGTTCAAGGCTGCAATGAACTCCGATGGTGTCACTGCACTCCAACTTGGGTGACAGAGCAAGACCCTGCCTCAAAAGAAAAAAAAAAAAAGGAAGAAACAAAGAACAAAAGACACTTTCTTATTATGTAATTTGGAGTCAATGAGTACATGGCTAGAAATACTAATATAAGAGTATCATCAAATCAGAAAGCACCTTTTAGAGCCATCTAATACAATCTTTTTTTTTTTTTTTTTTTTAGGCAGAGTCTCACTCTGTCACCAGGCGTCAGGCTGGAGTGCAGTGGTGCAATCTTGGCTCACCGCAATCTCCACCTCCTGGGTTCAAGCAATTCTGCCTCAGCCTCCCTAGTAGCTGGGACTACATGTGGATGCCACCACGCCCAGCTAATTTTGGTGTTTTTTAGTAGAGACAGGGTTTCACCATGTTGGCCAGGATGGTCTCAATCTCTTGACCTCGTGATCCCCCCGCCTCGGCCTCCCAAAGTGCTGGGATTACAGGCATGAGCCACCACGCCCAGCCTAATACAATCTTTTCTAAAAGGTCTTGGAAGAATCTCTTAGCCTTTGCTGATAAACATTTAATGATGGAGAAGGACCCTTCTCCAGGACCCATGTAGGCAGCTTTGATTGTTAGAAGTTTCCCCACACTTTGTAATCCATGATCTCTGCCTTCGTAAATTTCTCCATTATCATTCCCTCTCCCACATCACAGCCATTTCAATATACTGTCAGCCAGCAATCCACGTAGCCATGTATTAAATGACAAAGAGTAAAGATCCTGTCTCCTCCCTGCCAAAAAAGTGAATACCCATCTGCTTGGTAGGCAAATAGCCAGAAGAAGGACAATTTATCAAACTTCATGAAATATCCTTGAAGACATCCCTGTCCATTTGTACACTCATCAAGCCACTTTTTTTTTCATTCTTTAAAGTTGTGGTAAAATAAACAATATAAAATTTACATCTTAACTATTTTAAGTGTATAACTCAGTGGCATTAAGTACATCCATATTCTTTTTTTTTTTTTTTTTTTTTTGAGATGGAGTTTCGCTCTTGTTACCCAGGCTGGAGTGCAATGGCGCGATCTCGGCTCACTGCAACCTCCGCCTCCTGGGTTCAGGCAATTCTCCTGCCTCAGCCTCCTGAGTAGCTGGGATTACAGGCACGCGCCACCATGCCCAGCTAATTTTTTGTAGTTTTAGTAGAGACGGGGTTTCACCGTGTTGACCAGGATGGTCTCGATCTCTTGACCTCGTGATCCACCCGCCTCAGCCTCCCAAAGTGCTGGGATTACAGGCTTGAGCCACCGCACCTGGCCTACATCCATATTCTTATATAGCCATCATCCCCATCCATCTCCGGAACTCTTTTCATCTTGCAAAACTGAAACTCTGTGGCCATTAAGCAGTAACTTCCCATTCCCTCCCCCACCAAGCCCCTGTTAGACACCATTTTATTTTCTTTCTCTATGAATTTGACTGTTTTAAGAACCTCATATTAGTGGACTCATACAGTATTTGTCTTTTGTGTCTGTCTTATTTCGCTTAGCATGATGTCCTTAAGGTTTGTCCTTGTTGTAGCATGTGTCAGCATTTCCTTTTTTATTTTATTTATTTTGAGACAGAGTCTTGCTCTGTCGACAGGTGCCAGGCTGGAGTGCAGTGGCGTGACGTCGGCTCACGGCAACCTCTGCCTCCCGAGTTCAAGCAATTCTCCTGCCTCAGCCTCCTGAGGAGCTGGGACTACAGGTACGCACCACCACACCCAGGTAATTTTTGCATTTTTAGTAGAGACGGGGTTTCACCATGTTGGCCAGGACAGTTTCCATCTCTTGACCTAGTGATCCGCCCACCTCGCCCTCCCAAAGTGCTGGGATTACAGGTGTGAGCCACCACGCCCAGCCCATTTAATTTTTTTAAAGGTTAAATAACATTGCATTGTATGGCTGGGCATGGTGGTTCACGCCTGTAATCTCAGCACTTTGGGAGGCTGAGGCAGGTAGATTTCTTGAGCCCAGGAGTTTAAGATTAGCCTGGACAACATGGAGAAACCTCATCTCTAAAATAAATACATAAAACTGGCTAGGTATGGTGGAGTGCACCTGTCGTACCAGCTGCTCAAGAGGCTGAGGTGGGAGGATCACCTGAGCCCAGGAAGTCACGTCTATGGTGAGCCGTAATACACTCTATCCTGGGTGACAGAGTGAAACCCTGTTTCAACAACAACAACAACAACAATTCCAATATATGGGCCGGGTGCGGTGGCTCACGCCTGTAATCCCAGCACTTTGGGAGGCCGAGGCGGGTGGATCACGAGGTCAAGAGATCGAGACCATCCTGGTCAACATGGTGAAACCCCGTCTCTACTAAAACTACAAAAAATTAGCTGGGCATGGTGGTGCGTGCCTGTAATCCCAGCTACTCAGGAGGCTGAGGCAGGAGAATTGCCTGAACCCAGGAGGCGGAGGTTGCGGTGAGCCGAGATTGCGCCATTGCACTCCAGCCTGGGTAACAAGAGCGAAACTCCGTCTCAAAAAAAAAAAAAAAAAATTCCAATATATGTATAAACCACATTTTGTTTCATCCATTGATGAACATGAGTTACTTCTACTTATTGGCTATTGCAAATAACGCAGCTATAAACACAAGTGTACAAATATCTCTGAGATCCCACACTCAGTTATTTGGGGTATATATCCAGAAGTTGCGTTGCTGTGTCACATGGCAATTCTACGTTTAATTTTTTGAGGAACTACCATACGATTTTCCATCATAACTGTAGCACGTTACACTCCCACCAACAATGCACAGGATTCCAGTTTTTCCACATTCTTGGCACCCCTTGTTATTTTCTGACTTTTGTTTTTGTGTTCCTTTTTAATTTTTATTTTTATTTATTTAATTTATTTTTTTATTTATTTTGAGATGGAGTCTTGCTCTGTTGCCAGGCTGGAGCACAGTGGCGCAGTCTCGGCTCACTGCAACCTCCGCCTCCCGGGTTCAAGCGATTCTTCCGTCTCAGCCTCCCAAGTAGCTGGGACTACAGGCACATGCCAAATGCCCAGCTAATTTTTGCATTTTTAGTAGAGATGGGGTTTCACCATGTTGGCCAGGATGGTCTCGATCTCCTGACCTTGTGATCCACCCGCCTCGGCCTCCCAAAGTGCTGGGATTACAGGCCATCGTGCCTGGCCTGTGTTCCTTTTTAACATGACATGATTCCATCATGAGTTCTGATTTTTTATAGTAGCCATCCTAAGCAACTTTATTATTTTACAGCCAGGCTGTCGCTCTGTCACCCAGGATGGAGCGTGGTGGCGCAATCACTGCTCGCTGCAGCCTCGATCTCCTGGGCTCAAGCAATCCTCCTGCCTCAGTCTCATGAGTCGTTGAGACTATAGGCTCACATCACTGCACCCTGAGTAATTTTTATTTGTTTTTATTTATTCTTTTTTTTTTTTTCCTATAGAAACGGGTTCTTACATTATTGTCCAGACTGACCTTGAACTCCTGGCTTCAAACAATCCTCCTGTCTTAGGGTCCCAAAGTGCTGGGATTACAGGTGTGAGCCACTGTGCCCAGCTAAGCAACTTGCTTTTGATAACAACACCAATTGACTACTATTTAGCTATGTGTTCATTGTGGCTAGTTTGGAATCCACTGTAACCTAGAACACTCACAACCAACCGCTGAGGTTTAAACATGAGGACTCTGAGGCTAGCAAGGCCAGCATCTCGCCAGCAGCAGCCCACAGTTAGGAAGGGACAAACCTGGGACTTCAGCTCCTACATGCAATTAATTGGACACCCTGTGCTCTACCTCCCTACCCTGCCTTCCTTTTGACCATTCAGAGTGATTTCTGGGAACTCATTTGGGTGCCAGGGATCTCCTGAGCAAATCTCCCACCCACAACCGCAGCAAAGTCATTGATCAGCGTTCTGGTTTGTGAACAATCCAAAGAGAACAGAGCATAACTCCTGTAGCATAGAAATTTCCCAGTTATTTATGTTGATTATTTCCCCAAACCACCTACTATCCTGACTAACATGCACCACTCAATAAATATACATGGGCTGGACCCGGTGACTCACACCTATAATCTCAGCACTTTGGGAGGCTGAGGCAGGTGGATCCCTTAGGCCCAGGAGTTCGAGATCAGACTGGCCAACGTGGCCAAAGCCCATTTCTATAAAAAAATAAGCCAGGTACAGTGGCACACATCTGTTGTCCCAGCTATTTGGGAAGATGGCTTGAGCCCAGGAGGTCAAGGGCGTAGAGGGCCATGACTGCACCAGTGCACTTCAGCCTGGGATTACAGCCTGTTCTCAAACTCCTGAGCCCAATTGTCCTCCTGCCTCAGCCTCCCAGAAAACACAACAATTAGGCAGGTTTGGTGGCACGGACTGTAATCCCAGGTTCCCAGGAGGCTGAGGTGAGAGGATGGCTTGGGCCCAGGAGGCAGAGGTTGCAGTGAGCCAAGACCACACCACTGCACTTTAGCCTGGGTGACACAGCGAGACCCCATCTCAAAATAAACAAACAGACAAATAAATAAGTATACATGAGGGAAAAATTTTGTTATATATATCGGGCAGCTATCAAATTTGAAACAATACAAAACATCAATGTAGTTCCGAAAGACAAAAATCAATGCTATGGTGGCGCATTTCATTACACTAACAACTATAAACTCCATATTAAAATTTTGCTTAAATCCAGGTATTCGGCAGGGCGTGGTGTCCAAATCCCTGGTGAGTGAGATCGCACCACTGCACTCCAGCCTGGGCAACAGAGTGAGGCTCTGTCTCAAAAACAAAACAAAACAAACAACCAGGCCGGGCGCAGTGGCTCACACCTGTAATCCTAGCACTTTGGGAGGCCGAGGTGGGTGGATCACCCGAGGTCTGGAGTTCAAGACCAGCCTGGCCATCATGGTGAAACCCCATCTTTAAAATAAAATAAAATAAAATAAACAACCAGGGACTGTGACCATTACTGTATCTGTCACTCTCCAGGTCACTTAGGGGAGGTATCAAGTACTTACTTGCAGATGATGATTATAAGGTTAAGCCTATTGCTGTCATAAAAAGCAGAAATAAGTTATTTTCTAGCTTCAAATTAATCTCTGGAGAAGTAGCGTTCAGTCCTTCAACTCTCCACCTACTCAAAGCAGTAAGATAGTGATCCACGTGTCTTCACCCTTTGGCTACATCATAAATTGCCATACTGTAAAAGAGCCTAGGCAAGAAGTTGCCTGTGATGGACAAAAAGAATTCGCTTCACACTAAAAGGCTCTAGTGATTCCCCTTCATTGATGCCATGAAGTCCAACGTTTAGTATCAGGGCCAAGCACCCTCCCAACCTGCCTGTGGACCTCCCACTGCGTCTCCGGAACAAGCTCTGCTGATGCGGAGTGACCCTGCACAGTCGGGCTGTCCTTTCTCAGGAAAGCCCCTTCTTCCAGGGTGTGTGGCCCACTCCCTTCAGGATTCCACCAACACAGGAGATTTGTACCCCAACCGCTAACACTGTGCGGGACTCCTAATAGGTGCCCAAGAAAAGTTCACTAGACTGAATACTAAACATAGCAGTCGAAGGTTCTTTAAGAAAATGTTCTATTTACAACATTTACAGCGCTTCAGCTCTCCTGGGACAGGACTCTTAGAATTACATCCATCAAGTGCCCTTCAAGCCACTCTGGCTCCAAAGTTCCCTGTCTGTCCCCACCTGCCCTCTGCAGTCCCACTGTCTTCATTCCACTGCTCCTTATATCCTGCTGCTTTAAAATCATATAAGGGGCCAGGCACAATGGCTTATACCTGTAACCCCAGCATGCTGGGAGGCCAAGGTGGATGGATAACTTGAGGCCAGAAGTTCAAGACCAGCCTGGCCAACATGGCAAAACCCCGTGTCTACTAAAAATACAAAAATTAGCCAGGTGTGGTGATATGCGCCTGTAATCCCAGCTACTTGGGAGGCTGAGACAGCTGAATTGCTTGAACCTGGGAGGTGGAGGTTGCAGTGAGCTGAGATGGCGCCACTGCACTCCATGCTTGGCGACAGAGGGAGACTCAATGGCCCCCCACCGCCTCGCCACCCGGCAAAAAAAGATGTTTTGACAGCCACTGTTTTATCCCAAGAATTTAACATGGAATTTAACAAATTTTGAAATAGTCCTGAATTATTATAGTTAGTATTTAAAAATTATTATGCAGCCTGAACATAAAAAGATTTCAAAACATCTACCCAAGAGTTTCATAACACTTTCCATGATGGGGAATTTCAAAATGTACAGTTTTCCCTTGCTGAAAACGTCAGGCCTGTCCAGGGTGGGCTTGGCAGAGCAGGCTCCTCCTCTCTCCCACCCCCACCCCACCCCTCACTTAAGGGCAAACCAAAAATGCAGAGGGCAGCAGAGGGTAGAAAGAACCCCCAGGAAAACGCAGCTCTGGGTGGTAATGAAGGTGGGGCCGCAGGCAAATGACCCAGGCTGGCTGCGGGCTGGGGAGGAGGAAGTATCACTTCCTTGCCCGCCTCCTCTGAGGCCTTCTCCCTCCAGCCTCGGCCTGCAGTTCTGCTCTCCGTGTCACAGCTTCCCCCTGGAAAGCAGAAGTGGTCCTCCCTCTCCAGAGGGCCTCTCTGAGACAGGCTTCTCCATTCCCCTCACCTCGTGGAGGTTAACATTTACAGGAAGAGTGGGGGCACCCAGAGGCCCAAACACCAAGATGATGTCATTGCTTCAGTGGGAGGCAGAATGAATACACACCCGCCTCTCCAGTCTCACTGTGCACTCACCAGCGCCCAAGGTGGGCCCAAAGACCGCCCGAAGACCTCCCCACCCAACGCTTTACCAAAGTAGGGAGGAAGGCGGGGACTGGAAAGAAGCTTCCAACCAGTATGGTTTGGTGTCAGCAGAGGAGTGAGCGAGATTTCAGATGCCCACAGAAAGGCAGGCAGGCAATAAGTAATTTTGTCTGAAGCATGTACTATAGAAAGGAAATAAGACCAACTAAAAAACTCAGCTACGAAGGCTTCTTCCCAATGTCCTACAACCCAAAAGCAGAGTCTAAACCATCAAGAAACAGCCACTGAAATGCCCTGAAATGGATTCTTTTTCTTTCTTCCTTTTTTTTTTCTTTTGAGACCAAGTTTCACTCTTGTTGCCCAGGCTGGAGTGCAATGGCATGATCTCAGCCCACCGCAACCTCCGCCTCCCAGGCTCAAGAGATTCTCCTGCCTCAGCCTCTGGAATAGCTAAGATTACAGGCATCCGCCACCACGCCCAGCTAAATTTTTTGTATTTTTGGTAGAGACAGGGTTTCTCCATGCTGAGCACCTCGGCCTCCCAAAGTGCTCAGATTACAGGTGTGAGCCGCCACGCCCGGCCTGAAATGGATTCTTTAAATGCATCTTGAGGCCAGGCGCGGTGGCTCATGCCTGTAATCCGAGCACTTTGGAGGCCAATGGGGGCGGATCACCTGAGGTCGGGAGTTCAAGACCAGCCTGACAACATGGCGAAACCCCGTCTATTAAAAAAAAAAAAAAATTAAAAAAAAAAAAAAAATGCATCTTGATTCATGCAATTCTATAGGATGTCATTTAAGTAGCAGCATTCTGAACACTGAGCATTTACAATAAAGAGACTGCCAACCTCTTCCCATACATGGTCAGCTCATGTCAATTCCTGGTTGAAGAAGCCTTTGTAAGATGATAGGGAAAGAACTGGAGAGAGCAGAAGTGGGGGGACTGGCCTGAGGGTTGATAATGCCCAGTGAAAGAGCAATGCTGTGGAAGAGTTCTATACCAAGGAAAATTATATTCCGAGTGTAAATACAGTTTTCAAGAAATAGCTCTGTGGCAAATAAGGAATGCTGACAGCTAATTTAGCAATGAGAGAAAATGAAGTATAGCCGGGCGTGGTGGCTCAAGCCTGTAATCCCAGCACTTTGGGAGGCCGAGGCGGGTGGATCACGAGGTCAAGAGATCGAGACCATCCTGGTCAACATAGTGAAACCCCGTCTCTACTAAAAATACAAAAAATCAGCTGGGCATGGTGGCGCGCGCCTGTAATCCCAGCTACTCAGGAGGCTGAGGCAGGAGAATTGCCTGAACCCAGGAGGCGGAGGTTGCGGTGAGCCGAGATCGCGCCATTGCACTCCAGCCTGGGCAACAAGAGCAAAACTCTGTCTCAAAAAAAAAAAAAAAAAAAATGAAGTATAAACAACAAAGGCTACTACAGGCCCCTGCTCTTGTCAGCATGGATGAGCCTTTTTATACATCATCCCAAGTAATTATTTAAACTCACTCTTCTAAATTACAAGAGAGGGCTGGGCACAGTGGCTCACACCTGTAATCCCAGCACTTTGTAAGGTCAAGTTGGACGGATTACTCAGGGTCAAGAGTTCAAGACCAGCCTGGTCAACATGGTGAAACCCTGTCTCTACTGAAAATATAAAAATTAGCTGGGTGTGGTGGCATATGCTTGTAATCCCAGCTACTCAGGAGGCTGAGGAAGGGAAGATTGCTTGAACTCAGGAGGCAGAGGTTGCAGTGAGCTGAGACTGCACCACTGCACTCCAGGCTACATGACAGAGTGAGCCTCCATCTCAAACAAACAAACAAACAAACAAAGACCATCTCAGAAGGTCCTTGTCTTTAAACTGGCTGTTACAAAATTTCTAATCCCTCCATTGTCAGATTTGCATACCACTCTCTATACTAGGGTGTCTCCCCCAAATGAGAACTTACTCAAAATAAATTTTAGAAATGATAATGGAGTGAGCTCAAAGTTTCACAATTTAAGTATCAGGAAACTAGGCAGCTGTACGAAATCTTTCACTATTTCTGACTGGAAAAAAAACCAACAACTTCCTCTTCCATGTTCTTCTCTTCATTATCGGCCTCCATTATCAGATGGGAGGTAATGTGTATCTATACTGCGGGCCTTGAACAGTGTGTTGCACACAGCAGGTGTGCAGAATGGGCAGGTGTTTTAATGTGCATCCTATGAGCCCTGTCTCCTTAATTTATATTTTCACCTTGAATAATGCTCTCACTGATATAACAACCATTCAGGAGGCTGGAAAAGTTTATGGGGAGACACTTCCAGCAGAAGGGGGGAAAGTCCTTTTGCAAAGTATTACTCAGGTACTTCTGCATTAAGCAATGAGCAATGGATTGCCCCCCAAGACAATCACTAGAGCTTGGACAGCAGCCAGAATAGGTGTCACCTTAGCAGTTACTGGAGACCACCTTTCCCACCCCCATGCAGGAAGAAGTGCTAAAAAGCACAGAAATCCATTTCCAGAAGACAGCTTAAGGACCTAGCTTGATGGTGCATCTGCTATGTCCTGAGCAGTTAGCCACTTAGTGCAGACAATTACCAAGTGATAAAACAAAATTAACTTGTGATTTCCTTTTTAAAATGTCTGTTAAATGAATTATTTCTTTGCTTTTAAGCACAGATGGTCAGTGACTTAATGATTTTTCAACTTTACAATGGTGCAAAAGCATTAGGCATTCAGTAGAAACTGTACTTTAAGTACCCATACGACCATTTCATTTTTCACTTTTAATACAGTATTTAATAAATTATATGAGCTGTTCAACACTTTATTATTAAAAAGGTTTTATGTCAGATGATTTTGCCCAACCGTAGGCTAAGTGAGTGTTCTGACCATGTTTAAGGTAGGTTAGGCTAATCTATGATGTTTAGTAGGTTAAGTTTATTAAACACAACTTCTACTTTCAGTATTTTCAACTTACAATTGGGTCCATTGAGACACAGCCTCACCGTAAGTTGAGAGGCATCTGTAATATAGCACCCACCCCAAGTCCAAAGGTGGACAAGAACAAAGAGCCAAGAAACATACCTACTACTCCTAATGGTGCCACTTAACCAAGCCCATGATTTTGGACAAGCCCCCTGAATCTTTTTCTGTTTCTGTCCCTCTCTATCCTATAGGAGCCACAAAAGGTTCAAATGAAATTAGAGTTCAAGAAGACTTCAGAGGCCTGAACGAGTGAAAGGTGCTAACACCTTCACCATCATCACTAAGGAGAGCCGGGAAAGGCCTGAGGCCATCTCTACTGTCAATTTGACATTGATCAATGTCCTGACTAATGATTGTGGTGGCCTTTCAGTGTTAACTCTCATCCAAGCATCATCGAGGTCATCAGTAGTTGTGGGCATGTAACGATATTCCCTGCTGTGGGCATGTATACATTGTATCCTTATTTATAAAGTTAGTATGGTTTTGTACATGGATAATATGATTTAATTTTGTTAAGTTACAACTCCACATAGTCATGTGAACCAACTGGAATTGCAGATAGTTTGGGATTTATTTCTGAAAACAAATACTACAGAGAGAAGTAAAAGGCTTTCAAAGTCATTGAACTGTGCTGGACCACTTTTCTGCTAAAAGAAAGTCATTGGGGCCGGGCGCAGTGGCTCACGCCTGTAATCCCAGCACTTTGGGAGGCCGAGGCGGGTGGATCATGAGGTCAAGAGATCGAGACCATCCTGGTCAACATGGTGAAACCCCGCCTCTACTAAAAATACAAAAAATCAGCTGGGCATGGTGGCGCGTGCCTGTAGTCCCAGCTACTCAGGAGGTTGAGGCAGGAGAATTGGCTGAACCCAGGAGGCGGAGGTTGTGGTGAGCCGAGATCGCGCCATTGCACTCCAGCCTGGGTAACAAGAGTGAAACTCCGTCTCAAAAAAAAAAAAAAAAAAAAAAGAAAGTCATTGGAGAGGTGGGGTGGGGATGGGATTACAAAGTCTCCACCTACCTTTGCAACATGAATGACTCTAAAATAATGTAGGTCTTCTGAATTGGACCAACTACCTTTGCAGGAAACATCTTAACCACCCCACATCAGGACCTCTCTTCCAGTGCTAAGTACAGAAGAGCAGTGCCGAGTGGAGACTCTCATTTAGAACACTAAATGTAGGTAACTCAGTGCTGGGTAACTTTGAGTCAATAAAGCTCCTCAAATCCCCGTTTTAGAAACCACAACAGAAAAGGCCAGTAGGCTTCAACTACCTTAGGGACCAGCTCTATTTCTTCATCTCCCTGTGTCCTCAGTTTTGCATACGGCCAGCTCACAGCAGGCCTTCATTCCTTTTTCCAAGTAATCTCAAACTGAGCACCTACTATGTACCAGGCACTGGGGCTATCATTTTGGACAAAACAGATGAAGCCGTTTTCATGGAGCTTCCACTGTGGTGGTGAAGACTATCAAGCTGCAGACAAATCAGTATAACTCTGGCTGCTGCTGTAAAGGAAATATTAGCTGAATAAATGGCCCAAGTGGCTTATCCCAAATCACGCATACTAAATGGTGGAAGAGGCCAAACTCAAGTCTCCTGGCTCCTATTTTCTCTTCTGTCTGCTGCCCTCTATCCTTCACTCAGCAAAAGGGCCACACATTTACATCAAAAGAGGCCCAGTCACCAGAGGCTCTATGATCTAATGAAATTTCTTCAAGCCTCAAAGTGCTTACCTGCTTACCTCCAAATGAGAACGAAGGGACTAACTGGATCTCACCCTTTCCCAACAAAGCTAACTCTTTCAGAGAAGGCTTTAGTAAGGCCTGGGATCTTGCAGTACCTATTCGCCAGGGCATGGCTTTAGGTGTCGGCTGTACAGAGAAAACATCCCTGCAGCCCACCAGTTTATTGGCTAGTTCTATAGGGCAAGTCAGAGTACTGGCACCTGCTTTGATGCAGCAGATCCCTCACGTATTTATTAAGCAGATTTACTAATAAGGTCAGATGGCTAAATCAGACAGTGGACTTAGGTTCAAAATCACCAAGCTGCAAAGAATCAAGGAGCCTCGTTTATGTGAATAAAATTTACTGCAACAGATAACAGTAACATCGTTTATGAAATGCCTGGTATGTAGTAGGGGCTTTGTACTAAACAGCCCCTGAGATACATATGCTCTCTCAAAGATGAAGAAGCCCAGAGACGTTCAATAATCGGTCCCCTAAAATATACAGCCAGAAAAGTGCAAGGCCTGGATTCTGAGCTGGCTAAGAAGGGAGAATTGGGGATAATTAACACACACGGACATGCAAAGAAACAAAGACACAACCACAAGTCCACAGGGTAGGCAGCGGTTGGAAAGTTACAAATGCACCGCAAGAAGATATCACCATGGACCCTGAGAATGCAGGAAAGTGGGAACTGACTCTTACGCCCTTCCCCCAAGGCGAAGGAAAGGCAACCCCTGAATTCTTAAAATAACTCTCGCTTCCTCTCAGCCGGCAAATGCACCGGACTGCTCCTCTGCAGGCCGAGAGGCGCCGCAGCGGGAGGGTGAGCTCCAGCCTCCGCCGCAGCCCCTCGACGTCACGCTCCTGCCCGGGGCCACCAGGGAGGGCAGCGGTCCTCGGTCCTGGGAGAGGGTGTCGGCCGAACCCCACCTCCCATTTTCTGGGGACCCAGGGTCCAGAGCGGAGACCAGATTGCACAATCGGAGGAGTCCTCTCCAGGATCCCCGCCGCGCGCCCAATCCGCAACGACAGGGACTTGCCGGCGGTGCGCGAGAGGCGGCCGGAGCGGGGACAGCAGCCGGCCCTCGGGCCCGCGCCGGGAAGGGCCCGAGCCGGGAAGGACCCGCGGTGAGCCCGCCCCCACGCCCGCACCTCCCACCGCCCTCCTGCGCGACTAAGCGCGCGGACACCTGCGGAGCCCGGGTCCCCGCGCCCTAGCTCCCCTGGGCCGGGTCACCCGCAGGCTGAAGACATCTGTGAGTCTTCGCCGCCAGGGCCGGAGGCGGTGCGGCCAGGAAGCTGCCGCGGGCCGCGCCGATGCCCCCGGCCCCGAGCCGACCTGCGCCCGGAACTCCGGCTGGTGGCACAGCCGCCGCCCCTGCACCCACCGCCCGCCGCCCGCGCCCACCCTGGGCTCGCGCCGAGGACTCACCCGCTCGCGGTGAAAGTTTCGGGGCGGCGGAGCTCCACGGTGACTTGAGTTCAGAGCGAGGGGCGCGACGGGGCGGCCCAGCGGGACCCGCGTAGGGGGAGGCTGCTGGCCGGGAACTCGGGACGCGCGGCAAGGGGCTGCGGGCGCGGGGCCGGGGGTGGCGCGGCCGCCCAGCTTGCCGCGGGCTGGAGGCTGCAGCGCGTCGGGCCCGGAGGCGCCACTGCCGGGGAGCTAGCGGCAGCGCGGCCCGGCGCGGCGGGAGAGGAACTGGCTGTCTCTGGGCTCGACCGAGAGGTCCCAGCTACTTCCTGGTGCTCGGATTTGCATATTGAGCCCGGAGGGCGGGGAAGTGACCGTTTGGTCCCTGCCCAAGGTTTGGGTGTTTGGTGTGGCCGTCGTGCAGGGTTTGAAGGCACAGAAACCTGGCGACTCAGCCTGCAGCTCCGGCGAGAGGAGGAGCCCGGGCCATCCTTCTCCTGCAGGGACGGACGGACGGACGGGTCTCCGGGTAGCCTGGGCTTCGCAGGCGCATCGACGACATCTCGCGGGTCTCCTTTCCTTTCCTTCCGACCCCTCCTCAAGGTGTTAGGAAAGGGGTGCTCCCGGGAGCGGAGGAGGTGAGTTCTGATCCCTTCCAACGCTAGGGGGTCTGTAGAGAGAGGACGCGATATGCCGGGTTGAGGCTCGGGGTCTCGAGCTCTTAATAATCATTACAAAGTAAGTTCCTTCAGGGTGTACAGGGGGCTGTTCAGGGCATTGATGGGGGAGGGTATGACGTGGAGTCAAACGGCCCGGCAAGTTCTCCGTTTCTCAAAGCCTCAGTTTCCCCCCAGGAAAATGGATGTAAGGATGCCTATCTCGTGTACTTTTCTGTACCGGGGCCGCACCGCCTGCATGCGGGAATGCTGGCCGTTACTTCAGTCCTGCTACACCCGCATGCCGGCCTGTAGGGCAGTGCTTGCAAGTAGCAGATGCCTAACCAGTATTTGCTGAAAGAATGTATGACCGCGGGCTCAAGCTCATGTTCAACTTATCCAAGATGTAAGATTAGGCTCGGACACCATGGATACCCACTTCTTGGCCAGATTCTGTTCACTGGGATCCCAGCATTGCATTACCTTGCAGAATTTACAAGGAAGCAAATTGGACACCGTGGGAGACTTGGTCTTTGCATTAATAGCAAACATTTACAGAGGGCTCGATGGGCCAGACACTGCCCAAAGCACTTGCTCTCTCTCTCAACAATGTTCTGAAGAGGCTGGCCCCAGCTGCAGTGCAAGAGGTCAAAGCAGCTGCCTTGTGACACAATCTGATACAGCAGTCATTTGTTACTATGGAAAGGAGTACTAAAGTTTGCAAACGAATTCCTTAAAAGAAGAAAAGGAGGGTGGTTTATACCTGTGATGTTCACTGGTGTGTAGTTCAGTTAGTTTGCTGCTGAAGAGAAGAAGGGGTGGGTTGCCCATGGGAAGGGTGTGATTGAAACTTATCAAGAATCTTATGGAGAAAAAAAGAAAAAAAAAATGAAACAAAACAAAAAACAAAGAATCCTATGGAGTAATTCACCTGAGGGCCTATTGCCTGCTTTTTTCTTCAGAATGACCTCTCAAATATGTTAATCCTACATTCAAGTATCTACTGCTACTGATGAATCCTTGAGATCCTGGCTCAACGTGAGTGGCAAATAAGAATAGGATTCAAAACGTTTGGTATTGGCTAATCTATCAGGAATGTCTGTCAGTGTTTTTGGTAAAATGTCTCTGGGGTAAGGAGAGCATCATCAGGCAGACATGAGGTTGCACCCAGCTCCCCAACTCCCAACTCCTCACACACAAGGTGTCCTCACTAACTTCATCTCTTCATTCTTATTTGGAAGAAACAATACTATGCTAATTTCCACTTCTTAGGTTGCATTTATACTTGATGAATACTTCGTTCAATCATTCTCTATATCTGTCTTTCCTTCCTAAAGTCCCATGAAAGTTCTGTTTCTCAGGAAAGTTTGATTTAAAGCTCCTATTCATAGGCAACTTTTCTTTTCTTTTTTTTTTTTTTTTTTTTGAGATGGAGGTTTGCTCTTGCTGCCCAGGCTGGAGTGCAAAGGTGCGATCTCAGCTCACTGAAACCTCCACCTCCCGGATTCAAGTGATTCTCCTGCCTCAGACTCCAGAGTAGCTGGGATTACAGGCACTCACCACCATGCTGGGCTAATTTTTTATATTTTTAGTAGAGACCGGGTTTCGCCATGTTGGGCAGGTGGGTCTCAAACTCCTGACCTCAGGTGATCCACCCACCTCGGCCTCCCAAAATGCTAGGATTAAAGGCATAAGCCACCGTGCCTGGCCTTGATAGGCAACTTTTCTAAGCATCTATAGCATGTAGAGTATGCAACATTCTTTTCAACTAAACCTAGGTACTTTTTTTTTTTTTTTAGATCTGATGGTTTTAAATAGGCCTAGGTACTTTTTAGCATGCCCTTGTTTTACGTTAGCCTTTTCTCCTCAACTACTGCAAAACTCATTTTGGAAAGGCACTGCTTTTTATATTTATCTGTTCCCCACTCTACCTCCCAAAAATTATGTTGGGTGCTTTAAAATACCTCATTAATATTGAATGATTTGGCCGGGCGCGATGGCTCACACCTGTAATCCTAGCACTTTTGGAGGCCGAGGTGGGTGGATCACCTGAGGTCAGGAGTTCAAGACCAACCTGGCCATCATGGTGAAACCCATCTTAAAAAAATAATAATAATAATTGAATGATTGGTTAATTGATTGATTGACTTATTTATCTCACCAGTATTCTCTAAATTGAGCACAGAAGGCAGTGATCAGAGGCAGGGTGCAAATCAACCAAGGCTCCTTGACAGAGTAAGCGGGCCTTTGAAGACAGGAAGGAATAAGATGGGCGTCACAGGACAGTGAAGTAGTGGGAATACATCAATTGTGTACAGTGTATCCTCATTTTGCAGATACCATATTTGTGAATTTACCTACTTGCTAAAATTTATCTGCAACCCCAAAATCATTACTTGAGGTGCTGTCCCAGTCACTCACAGACATGCACATCCCAGAGCAGTAAAGATCTTGAGTTGCCCCATGCACACCCTCCCAGCTGTGGTGGGACAAGGCGATGCTGTGCCTTCTGGTATCCTTTCTGCTATCCATTTTGTTTGTGCTTTTCATACTTCTGTGCTTTTTGTTGGTGATTTTGCTATTTAAAATGGCCCCCAAGCAACTGGGTGCAGTAGCTCACACCTATAATTCCAGCACTTTGGGAGGCCGAGGTGGGAGGATCGCTTGAGCTCAGGAGTTCAAGACCAGCCTGGGCAATATCGTGAGAACCTCCCCCCTGCATAACAAAATAACATGAAATAACAGAAAATAAATGGCCCCAAGCGTAGAGCTTGCTGAAGTGCTACCTGTTGTTGCTAAGCACCAGAGGCTGTGGTGTGCCCACTGGAGAAGTGTCCTGCTGGCAGGAGCTACTGTTTACCTGCTGTGAACTCAAGGTTAATGAATCAGCCATATATTAAATAAGGTGTCCATTAAACAGAAACACACGCAGAGTAAGGTTATGTATTAATCATAATGTAATGAAAATGTTGTGTCCAGAGACTCACAGGAACCTAAGAAGTAATGGCTTGGTATTCACTAATTCGGTGTTCACAGTGACTGTAGAACATAACTACCGCAAATAATGGGATGCGACAGCATACAGGAACATCCCATCATCCATGTGGGAAAACGAAATATCTGACCTCTAGGAACATCTGTGTTAGCACCGCCATGATCATCTCATCCGTGATCCATGGCACTTCAGGCCAGGATTGGTCACTCTGCTCACCTGCTCATGTCCATCCATCTGTGCTGCAGCCTGTCCTCCTGCCACTGTGTGAGCTGCCCCTGCTGCCTCTTCTACTCTTCTTCCATCCAACTCTTGTGAACTTGGCCACAGACCTAACTACCAACCAGCAAATAATACAGAGCAGTGGTGCTCAACCCTGGCGGCACATTAGAATCACTTGAGCTGCTAAAATATCTCCATGCCCAGGCCCTAACTAAACCAGTTAAATCAAAGTCTTTAGGGGCTGGGGATGGTGAGGGGAATCCCTATTATCAGAGACTGAAAACCTTGCCAGGTGGTTCCAATGAGCAACCAAGTTTGGGAACCACTGGTAGAGCATGCTCTGCCCTTCCCTAGCCTGGAGCTCACCTCTCTGAACAATGTCCACCTTCCTCAAGCCCTCACAACCCCAGGTCCTCTGTCTTTAAGAGAGTAGCATGTGGCCTGTCACAGTGGCTCACACCTGTAATCCTCTTTGGAAGGCTGAGGCAGGTGGATCACCTAAGGTCAGGAGTTTGAGACCAGCCTGGCCAATGTGGTAAAACCCTCTCTACTAAAAATACAAAAATTAGCCTCGTGTGGTGGCTCACACCTGTAGTCCCAGTTAGTTGGGAGGGTGAGGCAAGAGAATTGCTTGAACCAGGGAGGCAGAGGTTGCAGTGAACCTAGATCACGGCACCGTACTCCAGCCTGGGTGACACAGTGGACTTGGTCTCAAAAAAAAAAGAAAAAGAAAAAAGGTAGCATTATGGATATATGCCTATGTGTGAGGGGTAAAGTGGTAAGGACTGAGAATATGAAATTTGTATTACCTGGGAAAATGGGTGACTTTAGCACAAGTGATTATAGATACAAGGACATTAATAAAGAAAAACAAATACAAAATATCAGCTGGGCATGGTGGCGCGTGCCTGTAATCCCAGCGACTCAGGAGGCTGAGGCAGGAGAATTGCCTGAACCCAGGAGGCGGAGGTTGCGGTGAGCCGAGATCGCACCATTGCACTCCAGCCTGGGTAACAAGAGCGAAACTCCATCTCAAAAAAAAAAAAAAATTGTTAATAATTATTTTAGGCTACAGAAAAATTTTAATAACTGTATAAAATATTATTTATAGATAAATTGCCACAAGGCAGTTTTTTTAAAAAAATGGTTATTCAATATTAACAGGTATTACATGGAGAAAGTATTTATGGTCAACTAGGGTTGGCAACTTTTTGAGGTGACCCCAGTCTCACCAAGCTCCTTGTAGCACAGTGATGTCGCTGTCAATCTCCATGAACGGGCTAAGTGTGTTTTTGGCCCCACTTGTATACCCAGGTGGTGGATTTGCTGAAAGCCGCACCTGGGACCAGCTGTCAAGCAGAAAACACAGCTTCTCATGTTCATAGCGACCTCTCAGAGCCACCAAGCTGGCCGTTGTTTCATCATCAGCCTAAACTAAATTCAGAAATGCCGAATGTTCATACACTGGAAGACCGTAAGACAGTTGGGGTGGGCAGGAACTGTCGCCTGCTGCCAGCAGAGCTCCTAGAACTGTGGTCTCTGATGTGCTCCTGCCTTGGTCACTGGCATAGGCGTGACAGCAAAATAGTTTGTTTTTTTATGTGTGTTTTATGGTTATTATTAATATTATTATGATTGAGATGGTGTTTCAGGCTTTTTGCCCAGGCTGGAGTACAATGGCACAATCTGAGCTCACTGCAACCTCCGACTCCCGGGTTCAAGGGATTCTCCTGCCTCAGCCTCCCAAGTAGCTGGGATTACAGGTGTACACACCACCACGCCTGGCTAATTTTGTATTTTTAGTAGAGATGAGGTTTCCCCATGTTGGCCAGGCTGGTCTCGAACTCCTGACCTCAGGTGATCCACCTGCCTCGGCCTCTCAAAGTGCTGGGATAACAAGCGTGAGCTACTGTGCCCAGCTGACAGCAAAATAGTTTAAATGGTGAGCAGGGAAGTGTCGCATGTGGGTGCCTGCACTTCTTTCCCAGTTTGAGAGCAAATCCAGCCTCCTTCCTTGAGCCTTGCATCACTCTATGGGGATGGAGCTTGTCCAAAGTAACCTTTCATGATGAACCATCAAGGACCCTTCAGGGTCTAGTCAAGGCCATTGCCTCTCATTTCTTCCTTGTCCGTGTGAGGCAGAATATGTTTCCATTCACTCATCACCTCCTGTGTGCCAGGAACAAGATGGGGTCCCATATACAATTCTACAAAAGCAGTTTGGTAACAGCTGTCAGATGAGGATGTTTGTGTAATGTTGATAATGATTTTATGTTCTGGTAACATCGTCTGCCTTATTTGACGATGTGTTGTTTTCATCTATGTACATGTTTGGTTTGGTGGCCATCTTGGATGTCCAGTTTCTGTCGACGGTTTTTTGTGGTTTTTGTTTGTTTGTTTTTTTGTTTTTGAGATGGAGTCTCACTCTGTCACCCAGGCTGGAGTGCTCTTGGCTCACTCTAACCTTCACCTCCCAGGCTCAAGCAGCTCTCCTCCCTCAGCCTCCTGCGTAGCTGGGATTACAGGCATGTGCCACTACACACAGCTCGTTTTTTGTATTTTTAGCATAGCTGGGGTTTCACCATGGTGACCAGGCTGGTCTCAAACTTCTGACCTTAAATGATTCACCTGCCTCGGCATCCCAAAATGCTGGGATTACAGGCGTGAGTCACTGCACCCAGCCTGTCTATGTTGCTTTTGAATAATCCAACCCTGCTTCTAGTTTTTGGCCTGGTAGGAGGCATCGGCTGAATCCCTCCTAGTTCTCAAGCCTCTTAGCATGATGTAGTTAATAACACTTCTTGTATGTGACCAGCATTGCTGTGAGATGAGAGGTCGTTGTTTCACCATCACCCTAAACTGAATTCAGAAATGCTGGGTGTTCATACCCCGGAAGACAGCTCGAATTATGGGTGAAGAGGTGTCGGTATGCTTTAATATGAACCTTGCTGGCTGGTTTTCCCAGAGTGCGTCAGGCCAACAAGCTAGTGATATCGTGTGCCCAGCTACAGTGCGAAGGACACCGCAATGGCTTCACTATTGTCGCTTTCCATTCCTTACTTCACCTCCAGAAAATGCGGAGCATTGCTCCAGGTGACTCAGTAAAATCTCAGCCACAGTCTACAAGGTAGAGCTCATCCCAGGTTGGGCTATGGTTTTCCTTGACTCTGGGCATGTCCTTTTGTTGATCTAAATGGTTTATATGTGTGTCTGTTCCTTGGAAGTCCTGTTTATCTTGATTAGTTATTGTTAAGCTCCAAGAATACCACTATCCTAAAAATATGACTGTCCTATGACATAGAGTATTTGGTTCTTAGTTAGGGATTCTTCAAATCAGATTGTGGACAGGATGCAAAGTTATAAGAGGAAAAAATTGCACTCATAAAGTCAAAATTTAAGGCTGTATTCATTTACCTTCCAAAGCAGCAGGAGAGTTTTGACCTAACTGATATGATTTTGAGCCTGAATCGCTTGTTTACATGGCCCAAGGATGTCAGAAGAGGCTCGTTCTGTACCCGTGATTGCTGGATAAACTACACTCAACGGGACTCTGTTTGCTTATCTATAAAATGAGCCATATCTAGCTGGCACAGGTGCTGGGAAGGCAGCCAAGTGACCCAGTGTTCCCAATTTAAGGAGAAGAGTGATGGCATGAGGTGGAGGAGGAGCTGGGAGGAGTAGGAGGTTGGCTAATACTATGAGTATACACGATATTGAGAGTATTTTAAGGTGGCTCAGGCCATACCAACAAACACGTTTATGCCTTTGTTTTCACTCAGTATCTTCCTTGACCTCCATCCTCACAGCCGAGTCTTACCCATCTTTCAAGGACAGTGCAAATGCCACCTCTCACCGAGGAGGCCTTTTCCAGATACAGCACATCTCTTCCTCCCTTGAAATCCCACAGAAAGGTCAGGCGTGATGACTTACACCTGTAATCTCAGCACTTTGGGAGGCAGAGGCAGGAGTATCACTTGAGTCGGATACCAGCCTGGGCAATACAGTGAAACTCCATCTGTACAAAAAATACTGAAGGCTGAGTGCTGTGGCTCATGCCTATAATCACATCACAGCACTTTGGGAGGCTGAGGTGGGTGGATCACCTGAGGTCAGGAGTTTGAGACCAGCCTGGCAAACATGGTGAAACCCGTCTCTAATAAAAATACACAAAACGTAGTCGAGCTTGGTGGTGCATACCTGTAATCCCAGCTACGCAGGAGACTGAGGCAGGAGAATTGCTTGAACCTGGGAGGCAGAGGTTGCAGTGAGCAGAGATCTTGCCACTACACTCCAGCCTGGGTGACAGAGCAAGACTCTGTCTAAAACATAAATAAATAAATACCACAGAAAGTGATGTCTAGTTCTTGTTGACACTTGTCAGTTTATACTTTTATTCTAGTGTTGTTATTTATCACACAAGTTCTTCCATCACCACAGGCTGGAGTGCAGTGGTGCAATCTCAGCTCACTGCAACCTCTGACTCCCAGGTTCAAGTGATATTCCTACCTCAACCTTCTGAGTAGCTAGGATTACAGGCACATGCCACCACACCTGACTAATTTTTTTTTTTTTTTTTTTTTGTATTTTTAGTAGAGATGGGTATCCACCATGTTGGCCAGGTTGGTCTTGAACTCCAGACCTCAAGTGATCTTCCTGCCTTGGCCTCCTAAAGTGCTGGGATTACAAGCATGAGCCACTGTGCCCAGCCTTAAATGTACCTTTTTGTTAGTCGGGGCTCTCCAGAGAAACAGAATCAATAAGAGATATCTCTATATCTATCTCTCTATTTGAAAGTGAGAGATTTATTCTAAGGAATTGACTCGTGATTCTGGGGGCTAATGAGTCTGGAATCTACAGTGCAAGCAGCAGGCTGGAGACCTAAGGCTGAGTTTATGTTGCAGCTCAAGTTCAAAGGTAGTCTACTGACAGACTTCCCTTTTCTTCATAGAACCTCAGTCTTTTTCTCTTAAAACCTTCAGCTGACTGGATGGCATCCACAGCCGTTATGCAGGGTAATCTGCTTACCTAGTATTTGTTGAATTAAGTGTTAATCTTATCTACAAAATACCTGGTCTGCCCACAAACACATGGGCAGGGACTTTGGGGTTTGTGGTGTTTAGAGCATGGCCTGGGAAGGTTGATGAGCTCCTGGAGAACACAGACCCACAGACTCCTCCTGACGGGAGGGCCTAGGCAGAGCAGGGCCCTTTACAATGCAGGGAAGGGGGCCGGGGTTCTTCTTGCTAAGCTCCAGGAATGGGGCACAGTCGCACCAGCTTCTCTTGTTGGGCATAAGAACCTGAGATTCCAAGAGCTTCAGTGACATGCCTCAGGAACTTAGCTCATTCGGCTCAGAACAAGCACCACCACTGCCGTTTTTACTGCTTAAGAATCGTTGAACATCACTAGGCGCGGTGGCGCGTGCCAGTAGTCCCAGCTACTCGGGAGGCTGAGGCTGGAGGATCGCTTGAGCCCAGGAGTTCTGGGCTGTCATGTGCTATGCCGAAGTGGTGTCTGCACTAAGTTCGGCATCAATATGGTAGCCTCCCGGGAGCGGGGGACCACCAGGTTGCCTAAGGAGGGGTGAACCGGCCCAGGTCAGAAACGGAGCAGGTCAAAACTCCCGTGCTGATCAGTAGTGGGATCACACCTGTGAATAGCCACTGCACTCCAGCCTGGGCAACATAGTGAGATGCTGTCCCTAAAAAAAAAAATTGAACATTGGCAAATGTACATGGTTCAACATAGTACAGAAATATTGTACTTAATGCTAAATGTATTTTTATTATAAATATAAGCCAATCTTTCAGTAAGCTCCCTGAGAAAACAAAAACCAAATCTTGACAAAAGTAGACCGAAGATGAAATGTAATTATTTTGTAATCTGTCTTGGGGCTTAGTAAATGAAAAAATAACTTTGCACCAATAGAGATGTGGTCAGGAACATGGAAACACAACTTCTGACTTAGTTTAAACTCCTACCTCTTACTTTTTCTGGTCTTGGTGGTTTTTCTTTGTTTTTTTTTTTTTTTATTTTTATTTTTATTTTATTTTATTTTTTTTTTTGAGACGGAGTTTCACTCATGTTACCCAGGCTGGGGTGCAATGGCGCGATCACGGCTCACCGCAACCTCCGCCTCCTGGGTTCAGGCAATTCTCCTGCCTCAGCCTCCTCAGTAGCTGGGATTACAGGCACACGCCACCATGCCCAGCTAATTTTTTGCATTTTTTTTAGTAGAGACGGGGTTTCACCATGTTGACCAGCATGGTCTCGATCTCTTGACCTCGTGATCCACCCGCCTCAGCCTCCCAAAGTGCTGGGATTACAGGCTTGAGCCACCGCGCCCGGCCCTGTTTTTTTATTTTTATTTTTTTGTTGTTGTTGTTTGTTTTGAGACAGAGTCTTGCTCTGTCATCTAGGCTGGAATGCAGTGGTGTGATCTCGGCTCACGGCAACCTCCGCCTCCCGTGTTAAAGAAATTCTCCTGCTTCAGCCTCCCAAGTAGCTGGGAGTACGGGCATATGCCACCATGCCCGGCTAATTTTTGTATTTTTAGTAGAGATGGGGTTTCGCTATGTTGGCCAGGCTGGTCTCGAACTCCTGACCTCAGGTGGTCCGCCCGCCTCGGCCGCCCAAAGTGCTAGGATTACAGGTGTGAGCCACTGTGCCGGGCCTGGTCTTGGTGGGTTTTAAGGCTTTGGTTGGGGCCACACACATGGATTTTGTTTAAGTGGTTGGAATGCCTGGGCTGCAAAGAAACAAGGAGTAAGATGGTAGTTGTAATTATATTGGGGTAAAAGAAACTAATATTTTACAAATTATTTTAGAATGCATTATTTCAAAAATCTTGATAAATCTATGAGGTCGAGAGGGTAGATGTGCTTTCCACCCAGTTTTTCAACCAGGGAGAAAGTAACTAACATTTATTGTGTGTGAAGATTACATGACATACATGTAACATGTAACATGTATGTCATTTAGTCCTCAAAGCCACACCAGTGTGGCTACTGTGTCCCTCATTTTACAGATGAAATTATAAAACTTGGGCCTGGTGCAGTGGCTCACGCCTGTAATCCTAGCACGTTGGGAGGCCAAGGTGGGTGGATCACCTGAGGTCAGGAGTTCAAGACCAGCCTGGCCA
>NW_022436975.1:7934591-7944214 GCF_009761245.1 Sapajus apella | reverse complement strand
GGCGGGTGGATCACGAGGTCAAGAGATCGAGACCATCCTGGTCAACAAGGTGAAACCTCGTCTCTACTAAAAATACAAAAATTAGCTGGGCATGATGGTGCGTGCCTGTAGTCCCAGCTACTCGGGAGGCTGAGGCTGGAGAATTGCTTGAACCCAGGAGGCGGAGGTTGCGGTGAGCCGAGATCGTGCCATTGCACTCCAGTCTGGGCAACAACAGCGAAACTCCGTCTCAAAAAAAAGAAAAGAAAATATGAAATTATAAGACTTGCTCGCCGGGCGCGGTGGCTCAAGCCTGTAATCCCAGCACTTTGGGAGGCCGAGGCGGGTGGATCACAAGGTCAAGAGATCGAGACCATCCTGGTCAACATGGTGAAACCTCGTCTCTACCAAAAAGTACAAAAAATTAGCTGGGCATGGTGGCACGTGCCTGTAATCCCAGCTACTCAGGAGGCTGAGGCAGGAGAATTGCCTAAACCCAGGAGGCGGAGGTTGCGGTGAGCCGAGATCACGCCATTGCACTCCAGCCTGGGTAACATGAGTGAAACTCCGTCTCAAAAAAAAAAAAAAAGACTTGCTCAAGGTCACATTGCTAGTGAATGAGGAGCTGCACCTCAATTCAGGCCTTCTGAGCCAGAACCAGGGTGCTTCCCAGCAGTCTCTGTGCCATCTCTGTGTTCAAAGGCTAGCCACCTCATCTCTCCTCTCTACCTCACTTGCAGGTGGCACATGGCCACATCCCAAGTCAGGGTTTCACAGGCATATCCAAGAGGATCCTGAGCTTTTAAAGTTGAGGACACACCCTTGCCCACCTTTACAATCCTGTGCCTGGCTCGGTGCCAGGCACGAAAAACGTCCAGTGAATGTCTGTTAGATGAATGCATTTTTTGATGTATTAAGGATTAACTTTAGCCAGTCACAGTGGCTCGTGCCTATAATCCCAGCACTTTGGGAGACTGGGGTGGGTGGATCATGAGGTCAGGAGTTGGAGACCAGCCTGACTAACATGGTGAAACCCTTTCTCTACTAAAAATACAAAAATTAGCTGGGGGTAGTGGTGGCTGCCTATAATCTCAGCTACTCAGGAGACTGAGGCAGGAGAATTGCTTGAACCTGGAAGGCGGAGGTTGCATGAGCTGAGATTGTGCCATTGCACTCCAGGCTGGGCAACAGAGTCTCAAAAAAAAAAAAAAAAGATTAATTTTATGAACAAAATAATTTTATGGTTTTATAAATTGATTAAACCCTAAGTTCTCTAGGGTGTCAGCCAGCCACAAAAATAAACTTTCTTTGAGTAAAAGAATATTGTATAGAAATTATAAGATCTCAGTGCCGGCCCTAGTCCCACCATGTATTAGCTGTGAAATCCAGATCTGCTCATTTTTTTAGAGAGGTTGGCCCGGCTGGCATCTGTAGTAACCTCCAGGTCTCAAATGCTATACTTCTTGGAGGAACACCGAGTGTGAGCACTTTCATTGCCAGTTCAGGGCATTTTACCTAAGAAAATGATTCACTGTGGCCTAGAGCAATGAATTGGGCAGTTTAAAGCAGTAATTTTGCTTAGGCCATTTCTGAAGCTGCTTTTCAATAAGGAAAAACACTTGAGAGATATCTGCACACAAAAGCAGATAGAGAACTAACATGAAATCTTCTAAAGTTTCTTTTTTTTTTTCTTTTTAAAAGATGGGGTTTCACCGTGATGGCCAGGCTGGTCTTGAACTCCTGACTTCAGGTGACCCACCCACCTCGGCCTCCCAAAGTGCCAGGATTACAGGCATGAGCCGCCATGCCCAGCCAAGTTTCTTTAAGAACATTTTGTAATCTGAACCTGAAAACTTATAATACTGCTAAAATATATGGCTGAATAAGGCACATTTCTGATAAAGTACAAATAGTTGTAAGAGATTATTTTTCAATTTTAACATCCCTTTGGTGGTACCCAGTTTTTAACCTTAAGAGAAAGGTGTCCCAGAAAGATGGGCTAAGGATATGGTTGAGAACTGATGAAATAAATTATAGTAATCAAATACCTTAGGCTAAACACAGATCGAGGGGGAAAAAGTTCAAATTTTAGGACGATATATTAAAATAAGTTAAAGAGGCCATACTATGTGGGATGATGTATGTGTCACTTAAGTATGGAAACAGGAATAAGAAATGGGGGCCCCTGAGAAGGCTCTATTGGAAGCAGCTGAAGGTTTCAGACTAAGTTTTTGAGCAGCAGGTTTTAAGTCCAAGGCAATCATTGGCAAAGTTCTCCTGTCGAGAAGCAGGGAATTCCAAGACATTACATGTGTTCCGAAAATTGGACTGTTTCCAGCTTTTTTATTAATTTACACATTTTGCATGCCTGGCATTGTACTCATCGAACAGTGGCCTAGCCAACATAAATAATACTGAATTAGTTAATAACTAGCTGCAGGGTTGGTGATAAAATGGAAGTAAGTGAAAGCTACAAATATTGGCTAGGCTCAATGGTTCATGCCTGAAATCCCTGTATTTGTACTCAGGAGGCTGAGGTGGGAGGATCGCTGGAGCCCACAAGTTCGAGACCAGCTTGGGCAATATGGTGAAACTCATGTCCACTAAAAATAGAAAAATTAGCCAGGTGTGGTGGCACAGGCCTGTTGTGTAAGCTATTTGGGCGGCTGAGGTGAGAGGACCACTTGAGCCCAGGAGGTGGAGGTGGCAGTGAGCCGAGGTCGTGCCACTGCACTCCAGCCTGGGTGTCAGAGTGAAAAGAAGAAAGAAAGAAAGAAAGAGAGAAAGAACGAAGAAAGAAAGAAAGAGAGAGAGAGAGAAAGCTGCAAACATCAGAGACCCTTTCTGTACACAGTTATGCTGCATTTGTCACACAAAGCTCTTAGATGTCTCTTTATTTTATTTTATTTTTTTTTGGTTAAAGTGACAGGATTCCAGCCTGGGCAACATGGAGAAACCCTGTCTCTACTAAAAATACAAAATATTAGCTGGACATGATTGATGTGAACCTGCAGTCCAGCTACCCGGGAGGCTGAGGTGGGAGAACTACTTGATCCTGTGGGGTTGAGGCTACAGTGGGCTGTGCTCATCCTCCGCTGCACTCTAGCCTGGGTGACAGAGTGAGACCCTGTCTCAAAAAAGGAAAAGAAAAAGGCAGGGCACGGTGGCTAACACCTGTAATCCCGGCACTTTGGGAGGCCGAGGTGAGTGGATCACAGGGTCAGGAATTCAAGACCAGCCTGGCCAACATAGTGAAACCCCGTCTCTATGAAAAATAAAAAATAAAAATAAAAAAATAGCCGGATGTGGTGGCCAGGCACCTGTAATCCCAGCTACTCCGGAGGCTGAGGCAGCAAAATCACTTGAACATAGGAGGCAGAGGTTGCAGTGAGCAGAGATCACACCATTGCACTCCAGCCAGGGTGACAATGTGAGATTCCATCTCAAAAAAGAGAGAGAGAGAGAGTGACAAGAGCTTGCTCTATTGCACAGGCTGGAGTGCAGTCGCATGATGACTGGTTTCACTGTAACTTTCAGCTCCTTGGCTCAAGCAATCCTCCCGCTCAGCTTCCTAGTAGCTAGGACTATATGCATGTGCCACCATGCCTAGCTAATTTTTGTAGAGGCAAGGTCTGGCTATAATACTCAGGCTGGTGTCAAACTCCTGGGCTCAAGCTGTCCTACCACCTAGGCTCCCCAAAGTGCTGGGTTTATAGGCATGAGCCACCAACACAGCCTTTTTAACCCCAGAACTGATGATCCTCCAGTCTCCACATGCTTCTTTTCATTACATGCCAAGTACACTACGTGCTCTACATTGTTGTATTTTCTTCTCACACAATGCTTTGTAATTGGTATTGTGTGTTTTTGTTTGTTTGTTTGTTTGTTTGTTTGAGACGGAGTTTCGCTCTTGTTACCCAGGCTGGAGTGCAATGGCGCGATCTCGGCTCACCGCAACCTCCGCCTCCTGGGTTCAGGCAATTCTCCTGCCCCAGCCTCCTGAGTCGCTGGGATTACAGGCACATGCCACCATGCCCAGCTCATTTTTTGTATTTTTAGTAGAGACGGGGTTTCACCATGTTGACCAGGATGGTCTCGATCTCTTGACTTTGTGATCCACCCGCCTCGGCCTCCCAAAGTGCTGGGATTACAGGCTTGAGCCACCGCGCCCGGCCTTGTAATTGGTATTGTTAATTCCTAGGTTGCAGATGAGGAAGTAAAGCTCAGAGAAGTAACTTGCCAAATATCAAACAGCCAGTAATTGTCAGGAAAAAATAATTCTCAAATTCATGTATTGCCTTTATGTAAAATATTAATATCTTTATGTAATTTAATCTAGGTGAACTGATGATGTGTTCATCCTTTAGCCTATGGATTAGAGTGGTGAATGTAACTTTCCAATATGAAATAAAATGCTTAAGAAATTTGAGAACACTTGTAAACGTGAAGTTCAACCTAATTTGTTAATGTTTTCTAATGGTCTTTGTCATCAGTAGCTAAAGAAACCACTAATTTAATGCTTTAAGCAAAACCAAAATAATAATTCATTAATTTGTTAATTATTTCTTCTTTCTGTACGTATTACCTGACTTTTACCTTGTTCTTGCAAATCCTCAACCATTGACTGATAGCCCAGTAAGCTGTTGCCTATTTATCTGATAATTCTCTCACCATTCTATTGGGAAGCAATAGAAAATCATTTCAAAATCAGTATAAGCTGGGCGCTGTGGCTCACGCCTGTAATCCTGACACTTTGGGAGGCCGAGGTGGGTGGATCACCTGAGGTCAGGAGTTCAAGACCAGTCTGGCCATCATGGTGAAACCCCATCTTTAAAAAAAAAAAAAAATCAATATGAGAACTCTGAGTAAAATAGCATATTACCGAAACAAAAGTATATACCCGTTAGCTTTTTAGGAAGTTCCTATTTTCCCATTAAAAACAAAAACTAATAGCCAAAACCAATGTCAAAAGCGAGTGAGAGGTGGGTTTTTATGAACAAAAACCCATAAAAAGAGGATTTGTGCTCTAAAATAAAAATCTAGTTTGCAGGGATTTTATCAGAAATGGTAGCCCTTCAACAGTGCCTTTAAAATTCTTTTGGTGTAAAATTGCAACTATAATTATAATGTTTTCGTTTTTGGCTAAAATTTGGTTGCCTTTGCATCTCATGCAGAGCCAAAAGAAGAAGAAATTAGAAGCATTGGAAAAACTGCACAGCGACTACAGGATGTCCTGTTGCATTTATCTGAGTAGACAGACCCATGACTCACTATAAAACTTGACACATCGGAAATGGTTTTATTGTGCCTGGTGCTTTTCTCTTCATGACTATTAAACACATAGATTTGAGGATAACAAGATCCATTTGTCCAAATATAAAGGTATCTGCTTTAATTCTTTTTGAAGTGAGAAGTTAATTGTACACAATGATAATTCAGAAAGTGTATGCAGCATCCATCCGGTCAAGCCTTGTCTCAGAATCTCAGAAACTCTAGTAATCACCCCTTCTTAAATTGATGATAACAAATGATATGAGGAAGATGTCTCTTGATCGAATTGATGTGTTTTACCCTTGTTTGGCAAAGTTGGGGTAGCACTTGCTCTATTGAAAAACCTCTTTACGGGAGGCTGAGGCAAGAGAATCACTTGAACCTGGGAGGCGGGGGTTGCAGGGAGCCGAGATTGTATCACTGCACTCCAGCCTGGCGACAGAGCGAGATTATCTCAAAAAAAAGAAAGAAAGAAAGAAAGAAGAAAGAAAGAAAGACCGCGTTAGCCTTGAGCCAAACGAAAGTGATATATTGCAAAAACTCACCAGTAATCTAATAATAAGATCAGCTTCACATAAAAAGGGATGGCAACTGTTTTTCATTGTGATAAAGCAAAACAAGTTCCATGCATTCAATTTTCCAAATCCTTTAAAAAACAAAATAAAATGAAGAATACATACATCTATTCTCTTCCTCTTTTTTTTTTTTTTTTCTTTTTTTCAGAGACAGGACCTTGCTCTGTCACCCAGGCTGGAGAGCAGTGGTGCAATCATAGCTCACTGCAGCCTGCAGCTCCCGGACTCAAGCAATCGTCTGGCCTTAGCCTCCTGAGTAGCTGGGACTACAGGTGTGCACCATCATACCCAGCTATTTTTGTTTGCTTTCAATTTAATTTAATTTTTTTTGAGACAGAGTCTCATTCTGTGGCCCAGACTGGAGTGCAGTGGCGTGATCTTGGCTCACTGAAACCTCCACCCGCCGGGTTCAAGCTATTCTCCTGCCTCAGCCTCCTGAGAAGCTGGGATTACAGGCATGTGCCACCAATTCCGGCTAATTTTTGTATTTTTAAATAGAGATGGGAGTTCATCATGTTGGTCAGGATGGTCTCAAACTCCTGACCTCGTGATCCTCCTCAACCTCCCAAAGTTCTGGGATTACAGGCATGAGCCACCCCGCCTGGCCAATTTAACTTAATTTTGGATTTTTTGTAGAGACTGTGTCTCCCTATGTTTCCTAGGCTTATGTCAAATCCTGGCTTCAAGTGATTCTCCTACCAAAGCTCTGGGATTACAGTGTGCCCGGTGGCTTTTTTTTTTTTTTTTTTTTAATTTTTATTTTTGAAAGGGAGTCTCACTCTGTCCTTTGTCACCTGGGCTGGAGTGCAGTGGTGTGATCTCAGCTCACTGCAGCTTCCACCTTCTACGGTTCAAGTGATTCTCCTGCCTCAGCCTCCCAAGTAGCTGGGATTACAGGTGCACGCCACCACACCTGGCTAATTTTCTTATTTTTAGTGGAGACAGGGTTTCACTATGTTAGCCGGGGTGGTCTCAAACTCCTGACCTCAAGTGATCCACCTGACTCAGCCTCCCAAAGTGCTGGGATTATAGGCATGAGCCACCATGCCCAACGTCTTTATTTATTTATTTTAATATCAGTTTACACCATCTTATTTAGGAAGCCTAAAATGTCTCCTCTGTGTAAATACTTCCCAGTTACCTTAGCTCAAATGATCTTTCTCCTTTCAGTGTACATTTATATCCAAACAACTCTTTAAAAAAAAGAAACAAATGATTGAATAAAGAAAGATTTCCCTTAGTCAAAGGAATGAAACAAACAATTTAACAAAGAAAGATTTCCCTTAGTCACGGAGATTGTTAAATGATAAAATTTAGTCCTAGTTTCTTCCATTTTTCATCCTCATGCAAACAAACATTGGCATATTTGTGTGCATGTGTTTGTGTGTACAGGGATGTGTGTGTGTGTATAAAGCATGTGTTTAGGGGTGTAGGGATGGTATTTGTATGTGTGTAGGTGTATGGTATTTTGTGTGCAAATACAGGTATGTGTGCAGAGCTGTGTGTATGGAGTGTGTGTACAGGGATCTATATGCACACAGATAGGTGTGTGTAGGATACCTTTGTGGGTAAGTGGGTGTGTGTGTGCACAGGGCTGTGTTGTAAGGTGTTTATGTGTGTATGTGGAGTGTTGGCATGCAAGGATGTATGTGAGAGGCATTATATTGCATGTATATAGGTTTGAGTGCATGCAGATACCAGTGTGTGTGTGTGTGTGTGTGTGTGTGTAGGGATGTGTGTGTGTGTGTGTGTGTGTGTGTGTGTGTATGTGTATGTGTGTGTATAGGGAGTGTAATGTCTGGGAAGGAAGTTTTGAAAAGTGGGCCAGCCAGATCACCTGAGGTCAGCAGTTCAAGACCAGCCTGGCCAACATGGTGAAACCCCCATCTCTTTTTGTTTTGCTTTGTTTTGTTTTTTATAGAGATGGGGTTTCACTATGTTGGCCAGGCTGGCCTCGAACTCCTGACTTCGTGATCCACCCATCTCAGCCCCCCAAAGTGCTGGGATTACAGGCTTGAGCCACCACCCATCTCTACTAATAATACAAAACATTAGCTGGACGTGGTGGTGCATGCCTGTAGTCCCAGCTACTTGGGAGGCTGAGGCAGGAGATTCACTTGAACCAAGGAGGTGGAGGTTGCAGTGAGCTGAGATTGTGCATTGCACTCCAGCCTGGGTGACAGGAGCAAACTTCTATCTCCAAAATGACCGAAAAAAAAAAAAAAAGAAAGAAAAATGGGCCAGTCATGGGGAGGGATTGAGATGAAATTAGAAAATAAAGGCTACAGGTGGGAAGCCAGATTATGCAGTCTTTGATACCAAGGCAAGGAATTGACATGCCATTTAATGAGCAGTGGAGAGTCACTGCAGGTGGCTGGCAGGGGCAGGGAGGGGAACTGATTATTGGAATTGCTGTCGGGCATCACTAGGGTTGCACTATTCCTGGGCATTGAGGGGTTGGATTTCGTGGATTGGGGTTCATAAGACTGGCCTGAGGATTAAATTAGATACTACACATAAAGGACTTACCATAGCTTGGCTCATGGGACTTTTTCCAAGGAGAAGGAGAGGAGGTAGAAGGGAAGAGGAGAAAATACAGGGACTTGCAAGGAATGCTTCATTTGGGTAGAAAAAGAGGAACTTTGCATTCTGTTTGCAACATTTCAGTCTATTCCTGTATCTAATTCAGCCTCAGAGTCTAAATGCCTCTAGTCTGCATGGAATAATACTCTAACTCAGACTCAAGGAACTCCAGAAGGGAAGGAAATGCCTTTCTATTCATGTGGCATGGCACTCGGTGCCCATCTTAGGTGGAGTCTTGTCCACCTACACTTTGTCTTCCAGCCATGGCCAGTAAGGGACGGCTCACTGATGGAGGGGGCAGACGCAAATACATCTGCAGGACAAAGAGCTGGGCTCCACAACTTCACATCAGTCCTATGTGCAAAATGAAATAAAAAGAAACAATGACAGCTGTGTGACATATCGTATCAGGATAAGGATAAGGGAATGTTTGTCCACAGGAAATGAACTGTGGTTCCTCCGATTTCTTTTTATTTATTTATTTTTTATTTTTTAAGGTGGGGTTTCACCTCGATGGCCAGGCTGGTCTTGAACTCCTGACCTCAGGTGATCCACCCACCTCGGCCTCCCAAAGTGCTAGGATTACAGGCATGAGCCACAGCGCCCGGCCAGTTCCTCTGATTTCTATTGTATACTCTTATAGCAGTTACTTTGTCTTTTACCCATTGTTATGGACTGAGTGTTGGTATTGCCTCAAAGCTCATAAATTGAAATCCTAACCCCAGTGTAATGGTATTAGGAGGTGGGGCCTGGGGAGGTGGTTAGGTCATGAGGGTGGAGCCCCTCATCAATGGGATTAGTGCCCTGATGAATGAGACTTTACTGGGTGTGGTGGCACACACCCATAATCCCAGCACTTTGGGAGGACGAGGTAGAAGGATTGCTTGAGCCCAGGAGTTCTAGCCCAGCCTAGGCAACATAGTGAGACCTGTCTCTATAAAAAATCATAAAATGAGGCAGGAGGATTGCTTGAGCCCAGGAAGTCGAGGCTGCAGTGAGGCCTGATTGCAGTAGGAATGAGCCACTGCATTCCCACCTGGGTGACAGAACAAGACCTTGCCTCAGGGAAACAAAAAAAGGAAGAAGGAAAGAAAGGAAAGAAAGAAGAAAGAAAGAAAGAAAGAAGAAAGAAAGAAAAAGAAAGAAAGAAAGAAAGAAAGAAAGAAAGAAAGAAAGAAAGAAAGAAAGAAAGAAAGAAAGAAAGAAGAAAAAAGA
>NW_022436975.1:7905143-7934491 GCF_009761245.1 Sapajus apella | reverse complement strand
AAGAAAGAAAGAAGAAAAAAGAAAAGAAAGGGACCTCAGAGCTCTCTTTCTCTCTTTCTGACAAGTGAGGACACAGCCAGAAGATGGAAGTCTGCAACCCAGAAGAGGGCCCTCACCAGAACCTGACCTTTGATCTCAGACACTCCAGCCTCCAGAACGATCAGAAATTACAGTAATTTTTGTTTTTAAACTTCCCAGTATATAGTCATTTGTTATAGCAGCCCCAGCTGAGTGAGACACACTGTATACCTACACACAGGAATAATAAACTTTGCCATGTATTTCTCTTTTTCACCTGCCTTTTATCCCAATTCCTTTCCTGGGCTAATGAGTATTATTGCAGATGTTGGCGCATCCTAGAGGCAAGGTGTCTACGTATTTGCACACATTAGCTCTTTTTCATTCCATATTCATTCAACATGAAGTTATTGTTGAATGTTTGCTGTGTGCTAGGTGCTCAGACAGGTAGAAATGATCCCCATTTTGTAGTACAGCTAGTGCTCGACTTACAACCATGAATGATTCCGACAGACTGGTCGTAACACGATTTGGTCATAAGTTGAGTGGGCTATATGCACGCGGAGATGGTAGTGCTACCGGAAGCTGGTCAGCACTGTCGTACGCCCAGCTGGGCAACATTTGCGCTGCCAGACACGGAGCAGTCATGGCTAGCGATTGTGGTTGTGAAGTCGAATGGTCGTAAGTTGCATAGGTCGTAAGTCGATCAACACCTGTAGAGGAAATGGAATCTCAGTGAGATTGAGTGACTTGTCCCTAACAACACAGCTGGCCACAGCCCAGCTCATCCACTGTGCACTCCCCACCCCATCCCACCCCGGCTTGGTCAGCTGACCTGATGCACAGAAGCTTTGTGAAAAATCTGTCCTGACAAATAAAAGTTAGCCTTGGCCAGAAGATCAAAAAACACACGCGCGCTTGTGTTACCCAGTGTGAAATGCAAATGAGTGTGGTGACATCCCTAAACAAGACACCTCTGTAGCCGCCTTTATAGCATTATATAACATAATATTATAGGCCAACATTCTCTCTCCTACATGTTGTCTCCTTAGGATATAGAAACCCAGGTGGGTGGGGATACTCTGGTCTTTTTCAAACATCCTGACACAAGGAGAAAAGAGAGACTAGGAAAGAAGAGAAACAAAGCATCTAGTTAATCATCAAATCAAGCTATAAATTCATTAGAAGATAATTTGTTTCTAAAGATAACTTCCTGGTTGACTTTGAGGTTGCTGACAAGTTTCAGTCTAATGAATAGTAGTTTCTAAAAAAAGTGAGATGAAAATAAATGAAGAAGAAATTTTGTTTCTCATCTGGTTTAAATGTTTTTTAAAAAGCGAATGGTTGGATTAAATGTAGAACTGGCAACACTGAAAAAAAGAAGATGGTTTTTGAGAACTTGAACTCTCTCAATACTGTATCTACTTAGCTTGAGGGTCAAAGTAATAAATTTTTAATAAATTAACAAATTCTAAAAGGACACTTTTAAGGATGTTAAAAGTAAATGTATTTATTTATTTATTTATTTATTTATATTTTTTGAGACAGGGTTTCACGCTTTTGCCCAGGCTGGAGCGCAGTGGTGTGATCATGTAACCTCCACCACCTGGGCTCAGCCCCCCCAAGTAGCTGGGACTACAGGTGTGCATCACCATACCCAACTAATTTTCTTATTTTCAGTAAAGTCGGGATTTTGCCATGTTCCCCAGGCTGGTCTGGAACTGCTGAGCTTAAGCAATCTGCCTGCCTCAGCCTCCCAACATGCTGGGATTACAGGCGTGAGCTACTGCACCTGGCCAAAAGTAAAACTTAAAATCATTAGTTGACTATAACCACATTATACATACTATGGTGAATAAAGCCTCTGCTGGTCTGGGAATGTCCTGGAAGGGAAAGAGATCGTGAATTGAGAGTGGGCTTGGGCCTCCCTCAGTGGAGGCTTGGTCCCCCACTCACCAGGTGAGTGGGAATCATGATCTTGTTTCTTAATTTTTGTGATTGTTTCTTTCAAACCTAAATCCTCTTGATTAAGAACACACAGACCTTTGCCAAATTGTGTGCTGCTTTTTCTGGTAAACCAAATGTTATAGACTGAGTGATGTCCACTAAAATTCCTAGGTTGAAGTCTAAGCCCCAGTACCTTGGAATGTGACCGTATTTGAAGAAATGGCCCGGTCTGTGATACTTTGCTGTGGCAGCCCTAGAAACCAGTATGCCAACCAACTCATAAACAGACAAAAAACCAGAAAAGAACTAAATGCGCAGGATTCCAGACCCATTGGCAGCAACTCCCCTAGCATGTCCTTCTCCCAGGATAAAAATCAGGGAGAAATACACAGATGGAGAAATAACTATTAATGTAGTGTGTGTACAGATACTCCCTCCCTCTGCTCACAGGGAGGCCCTGGGAGATGCAGCACCTCAATCAAAATGTACACCCAGTGCCTAGATCGTGTCTTCTAAGAGGATACAGGACTCCCTGGGGAAGAGGCCAGTGCCAGGGCTGAGGCCAGGAAGGTACAAGTTGAGCTTGGAACATCTTGTTGAGGCTAAAAGTGAGTGCTCAAAACATGATGGGAGCAGCGTCAAAAGCACACCAGGGCCACCCTAAAGAAGCTCCCACTTGCCAATGCTGGGTCAATTTGACCAGCTTTGGTTAAATTATAAATAATGAAAGTAGGCCGGGCGTGGTGGCTCACGCCTGTAATCCAAGCACTTTGGAGGCCAAGGCGGGCGGATCACCTGAGGTCGTGAGTTCAAGACCAGCCTGACCAACACGGTGAAACCCCATCTTTATTTAAAATAAATAAATAAATATATAATAAATAAACAAAGAATGAAAATAATGAAAGTAGCAAATAATAATGAATTATAAACATTAACATAACATAGAAACCATAAGTCTATGCTGACATTTACTTACTTTTTTTTTTTTTTTTTTTTTTTGAGACAGAATCTTGCTCTGTTGCCCAGGCTGGAGTGCAGTGGTGCCACCTTGGCTCACTGCAACCTCCACCTCCCAGGTTCAAGCGATTCTCATGCTTTAGCCTCTGGACTAGCTGGGATTACAGGCGTGCAGCACCATGCCTGGCTAATTGTTTTGTGTTTTCAGTAGAGACAGGGACAGTGGGGGTCTCACTATGTTGCCCAGGCTGGTCTCGAACTCCTTGCCTCCAATGAGCCACCAGTCTCGGCCTCCCAAACTGCTGGAATTACAGGCATGAGCCACCGTGACTGGCCTATGCTGACATTTAAATGGAAAGTTTGATGAGAAACAGAATACTTACCTAGTTTTAAAGCTTCTCCTCAGAAAATACTTATTTATTTTAAAGAGGAAAATAGTTAACTGTTCAGTGGAAAAGCCTGGCAGACATCAATTTCATCAAGGAGTCAAAATAATCAGACAAACTGATACCGCTCTGACCTTCTACGACACACAGAAAGACACAGCATCACCAAGGAGACAGAGCCTGCGTGAATCATGAGAAGTGTCAGGCCTGAGTGAGGAGCTTTCTGCAAAATAACTGACCTGTCATCTCCCAGAGGGTCAAGGTCCCAGGAACTGTCCCCGTCTAAATGATACTGAAGAGGCCTTAGCTCAATGCAGTGCCTGACTCTGGTCTGAAGGTCTTTCGTGCTAAAGGACGAGGTTGGGACAACTGGCAAAACCTAAAAGGTATCTGAAGATTAGATGGAAGTAATGCATCAGTGTTAATTTCCCAATTTTTATCCTTGTTCTATGGTTCTGTAGCAATTGTATAAGAAGTATTAAAGGGTGACAGTGTTTTTTTTTTTTTTTGAGATGGAGTTTTGCTCTTGTTACCCAGGCTGGAGTGCAATGGCACGATCTCAGCTCACCGCAACCTCCGCCTCCTGGGTTCAGGCAATTCTCCTGCCTCAGCCTCCTGAGTAGCTGGGATTACAGGCACGCGCCACCATGCCCAGCTAATGTTTTGTATTTTTAGTAGAGATGGGGTTTCACCATGTTGACCAGGATGGTCTCAATCTCTTGACTTTGTGATCCGCCCACCTCGGCCTCCCAAAGTGCTGGGATTACAGGCGTGAGCCACAGCGCCTGGCGATAGTGTTTTAAAATAGGTTTATTTAATTTATTTATTTATTTATTTATTTATTTGAGACAGAGTCTCCCTCTGTTGCCTAGGCTGGAATGCAGTAGCACGATTTTAGCTCACTCCAGCCTCTGCCTCCCAGACTCAAGTGGTCTTCTAGCCTCAGCCTCCTGAATAGCTGGGACTACAAGGCGTGCTCCACCTGGCCTGGCTAATTTTTGTAAGGGGGCTTTGCCATGTTGCCCAGGCTGGTCTCAAACCCTGGGCTCAAGCAATCCTCCCACCTCAGCCTCCTAAACTGCTGGGATTACAGTGTGAGCAACTACACCTGGTCAGGCTTTATTTTTATTTTATTTATTTATCTGAGGCCAACAGATCAGGAGACAGGGTTCTGGCCACATGCAGTGGCTCATGCTTGCAATGTATTCTGGGAGGCCAAGGCAGGAGAATCACTTGAGTCCAGGAATTTGAGACCAACTTGGCCAACACAGCAAGACCCCAGCTCTGCGAAAAAAGTGTTTAAAAATTAGCCACCTGCCAGCTGGGCACGGTGGCTCACGCCTATAATCCCAACACTTTGGGAGGCCAAGGCAGGTGGATCACCTGAGGTCAGGGGTTCCAGTACAGCCTGACCAATATGGTGAAATCTCGTCTCTTAAAAAAAAAAAAAAAAAAAAAAAAATTAGCCAGCTGCCAAGGGTAGTTGCTCACGCCTGTAATCCCAGCACTTCAGGAGGTCAAATGTAAAATCCCCATAACTCTGATTCTCCCTCCTTCTTCTTTTGCTACTGACATTTATTTAGACCCTAAAACATACAAAATCAGATTTAATCTTACAGGTGTTAATAGCAGCCTTTCATTCTATTCTGTACCGGACAAGTGGCCATGATTTCTCAAATGAGAGTTAGGATTTGGCAAACAGAAAATTATACGTTAGTGAGCCCAAGAGTTTGAGGCTCCATTGAGCTATGATCATGCTAACATGGGCAGTAGAGTAAGACCCTGTCTCTTTAAATAAATAAAAAAAATAATTTTTATGTTATTATTGTTATTATTATTATTATTGGAGACAGAGTCTCGCTCTGTCACCCAGGCTGAAGTGCAGTGCCACGATCTTGGCTTACTGCAACCTCCACTTCCCAGGTTCAAGTGAGTCTACTGCCTCATCCTCCCAAATAGCTGGGACTACAGGTGTGTGCCACCACAGCTGGCTAATTTTTGTTTTTTTTTTTGTAGAGATGGGCTTTCTCTATGTTGGCCAGTCTTGTCTGGAACTCCTGAACTCAGGTGATCTGCCTGACTTGGTCTCCTAAAGTGCTAGGATTATAGGTATGAGCCACCATGCCTGTCCATAAATAAAATTTTAAAAGAAACATTTTAATTGGGACTTTCTGGCGCATCTGGTCATCGTATCACAGGAGCTGCAGTGGTGTTTTTGGCATGTGCTATAGAATAGAATCTTCATCAAGCAGGGAGGGCTGCCATGAGACCAGCTTTGAGGCTGACAGGAGGAGGGGAAGGGGTGCCCAGGGAGGGACATCATCCTCTGTTCCCAGTGACCAACCCTCCATGGGTCCTGAGGATGTCTGTGGGCTGAGGGACAAGGGGGAGAAAAAGGAAGGGCACTCCAAGATGCTGAGTGGGAAAGGAAAGGAAGCCCCGGAGTCAGGAAGCCATCTGGCTAGGACACTGCACCCTGGTCTGTTACTGTTCAAAGATGATCATAGGTTGTGACACTTAAAAGCGCTAATCAGGGGCCCTGGTGCTACCCTGAGATACCAAGGATGACAGAAACCGAAGAATAAAATGTTGTATGAGGAGCAGAGTGTGGTTAGATGATTTTGTCACTTTAGAGGCATTCGTGGAAGCTAGAACCGTAAATGAACTATGCAGGCAGTTAAAGAGTGTGGAGATGAATGAATATCTGAAGGTAATGCCAAAGCTGGGTTACTCACGAGGCAGCCTGTGCAGGTGCACGGGCCATGAGCAAAGCAGGGAGGGGCAGAAAGAAGGGAAATAGAAGAGAGGTGAACAATGGAGGGAAAGCGTTCCCCCGAATTTTACAATCAGAAAATCTAGGCCAGGCAAGGGGGCTCACGCCTATCATCCCAGCACTTTGGGAGGCTGAGGCAGGAGGATCTCTAGAGTCCAGGAGTTCAAGACCAGCCTGGGCAACACACCAAGACCCTGTCTCTACTTAAAAAAAAAAGGATATCTAGAATAAAGGCATGTTGTTTCAGCATACATATTTTTTTTTTTTTTTTGTATTTCACGGCTTATTCTTCTATCCCTTGGTTTTTGCCCCACAAATGAAGTATGCTGAGTGGCAGGCCAGAGGAGAAGGGAATGCAGCCACCAGGGACAGACACTGTCAGTGAGGGACATGTCCACTATCTGACCTGGCAGGCGTGGCTTATGTTTACAAAGGTCAGTTCAGGTTGGGCACGGTGGCTCACATCTGTAATCCTAGTACTTTGGGAGGCTGAGGCAGGAGGATCACTTGAGCCCAGAAGTTTGAGACCAGCCTGGGCAAGGCAACACAGTGAGATCTTGTCTCTACAAAAAATAAAGATCAGTTTGGCCTTTCAAGCCTTTCAAAATAGAACTTGACACCTGGGATAATAGTGTTAAAAAATATTGGAAAAATTTCACTGTCTTCAAGCCTTTGCAAAATTAAACAGCTCCTTGCCAGGTGTCATGATCCTCGTCTAATTTGCCTTGTCTAACTGTTGCAGGACATGCGTGCGTATATAACTAGGAATGTGAGACACTGTTCCTTGAAACGTTTTCTGGGGAAAAGCTACAGGCCTGTGGTGACAAAACAGACAGCAAGGTAGTGTGTCCTAAAGACGCAAGAAGCAAGGGAGGGCTGGCTGGCAGACCGCCCTCTGTCACTGCAGCCATCTACAGGCTCCCCCCCACCACCCTGCTGTCAGCCTGGGGGTTGGGAGACCTCAGGTAGGTTCTGTGGCTGAACTTGAGCTGGGTCTAATCCACTTTACTGTGCTTTCCATGGGAAGGACCCAGGTTTCGGATTGACTGGCTTGGATCATTTAAGGGGCCTGGGGAATATGGGCTGTTCTACACAGTTGTTTGGTTTCTGGCCTGGGGATTGGGACAGGTACATAATGGCCCCAAGTGTGAGAGCCCTTTAATAAAGGAGGTGGCAGGGAGAGGGCTCTGGATTAGATGCTGTGTTCTCCATGTACGGCCAACTGCAGCCTCTCCCAAAACCTTAGCAGATGGTTTGCTCTATGCTGCATTCCAGAAATAACTTTTGCCCACTTGGAAAGGAGCCGGTCAATTATCAGGGGCCATCTGTATTTGGGTGTTGCTGTCTGTTTCCTCACGCTTCCATGACCAGGAACTGCCTTGACCTGTGCTGTGCTGTCTGTGGTGGGTATAAATCTAATTTCCTACAGTCTTTTCAAACTATACAGCTTGCATAAATCTACCGCTGTCTTTATACCAGGTCCAAGTGGGTAAATGAAAAGTTAAAACATTTAATCAGGCCAGACATGGCGGTTCACTCTTATAATCCCAGAATTTTGGGAGGTCCAAGGCAGTTGGATCACTGGAGCCCAGGAGCTCAAGACGAGCCTGGATAGCACAGGGAGACCAACCTGCTAGAAAATCATTATAAATCAATAAATAATTTTAAAAAGAAAACATTTGCTTGGTGCAGTGGCTCATACCTGTAATCCCAGCACTTTGGGAGGCCAAGGCGGGCAGATCATGAGGTTATTAGTTTGAGAACAGTCTGGTCAACATAGTGAAACCTTGTCTCTACTAAAAATACAAAAACTTAGCCAGGTGCCTGTATTAGCCTGTATTAAGTGTCATGCACCTGTAGTCCCAGCTACTCAGCAGGCTGAAGCAGGAGAATTACATGAGCCTGAGAGGCGGAGGCTGCAATGGACCAAGATCACGCCATTGCACTCCACCCGGGTGACAGTGTGAGACTCCATCTCAAAAAAAAAAAAAAAAAAAAGGGAAAAAAGGCCGGGCATGGTGGCTCATGCCTGTAATCCAAGCACTTTGGAGGCCAAGACGGGCGGATCACCTGAAGTCGTGAGTTCAAGACCAGTCTGACCAACATGGTAAAATCCCATCTTTATAAAAAAATAAAATAAAAAGAAAAAAAGAAAGAAAACATTTAATCAGACTTCTGGGTAGACAAAATGAACCATTCGGGTGTTCCCAGACACCCAACTGTTGAGCATAACATAGACGCGTCCTGAGAGCATGTCACTTCTCTCTCTGTCTCTTATCATTTATCAGACATTCTAGCCCCCTAAAAGGTAGAGAAAGTCTTATTTCATGAACAAGTTATAGTAAAAAGATTATACTTTATGGGCACCAAAAGAATATGAAGTTAATTTTCCTCCTTTATATGCACACACACACACAAATGTGAATTAGATAGGCCAGATACAGTGACTCATGCCGGTAATCTCAGCTCTCTGGGAGACTGAGGTGGGAGGGTCACTTGAGCCTGGGAGTTTGAGGCTGCAGTGAGCTATGACCCAGCCACTGCACTCCAGCCTGGGTGACAGAGTGAGACGCTGTCTCTAAAAATTATTTGAAAAATGAAAACACTACAAATTAGACAGAAATCCAGATAACGGTAGAGCTGAGATGCCTGCTCCTTGAGGCCACCATTGCTCTCCTAAGCTCTGTGGCGAAGGATGTGCCAAGGCCCCGTGGCTCTTCTATGTAGACACACACAGGTTGTGTCAGTAGAATGGGGTCCTTCACTATCCAGCAATAAACAATCATCCTGGTTGTCACATTTTCCTCAGAAAAGACCTGAAAGAGATATGGAGTTTGGGCGGGGGAGGAGATGTTACAGTCCTCGTGGTAGGGCTTTGGAGATCACGGAACAGTGAAGCCAGCCTGTAAGGGGCAGACCATTCCTCCTGTGTAGACAGCATGGTACCTGAAGGGCCGATCACTGCCATCCATCTGATTGGCTGTGAATGAGGTGACTGCCTCCGAATGAAGAGTAGGACCAAGTGGGAGGTGGGGGGCAAAATCAGAGGACTTTTGCCCCTGTGGTTCCAGGAAGTTGGTAAGTTGCTGGAGAAGGTGTCTACCAGGCAGGAGGAAAGGCCATTGTTTGAGCAGCAACATCCAACAGAAATATACCAACACCACACATGCCATTTTTCATGTTCTTTTATTTTATTTTATTGAGACAATGTCTTGCTTTCTCACCAGCTGCCAGGCTGGAGTACAGTAGTGTAATTATAACTCACTGCAGCCTCAAATTCCTAGGCTCAACTGATTTTCCCACCTCAGCCCCCACAGTAGCTGAGACTACAGGCACACGCCACCTCGCCTGGCAAATTTTAAATTTTTTGTAGCTACGAGGTCTCAGTATGTTGCCTAGACTGATTCATTTTTCATGTTCTAGTAGCCACATTAGAAAAGGAAAAGCAGGCCGGGCACAGTGGCTCAAGCCTGTAATCCCAGCACTTTGGGAGGCCAAGGCGGGTGGATCACGAGGTCAAGAGATCGAGACCATCCTGGTCAACATGGTGAAACCCCGTCTCTACTAAAAATACAAAAAATTAGCTGGGCATGGTGGCACATACCTGTAGTCCCAGCTATTCGGGAGGCTGAGGCAGGAGAATTGCCTGAACCCAGGAGGCGGAGGTTGCGGTGAGCCGAGATTGCGTCATTGCACTCCAGCCTGGGTAACAAGAGCGAAACCCCGTCTCAAAAAAAAAAAAAAAGGAAAAGCAGCAGGGGAAATTAATTTCACTGTACCATATATTTACGCCCAAACACCTAAAATATCATGAAACATGTAATTAATATAATAATAATAATTTGTTTTTGTAGAGATGGAGTCCCACTATGCTGGCCAGGCTAATCTCAAACCCCTGGGCTCAAGTGATCCTCCTGCTTCAGCCTCTCAATGTATTGGGATTATAGGCATGAGCTACCATGCCTGGCCAAGAATTATTAATAGTCACATATTTTGCACTCATTCTTTGTACCATTACTTCAAATCAAGTGTGTTTTTGTCTTGGACTGGCCACATATTGCCCTTAGCCACCTGTGGCTCAGCTGTCCTTCCAGGCAGGCTGCTTCTGGGGACAGAGGTGAGCACCCCCGTAAACTTGAGCTTCCATTTCCTCTTCTGGAAGCAGAAAGCAGAGACTATGTCATTAGAACTATCAGAAACCTGGTTCTTTGGACTGTAGTTACTTTTTTTTTTTTAAGTCAGGGTCTTGCTCAAGGCTGGAGTGCAGTGGCACGATCACAGCTCACTGCAGCCTCTGGCTGCTGGATTCAGGTGATCCCCCCACCACAGCCTCCCAAAGCTCTGGAATTAATGGCATGACCTCCACTCCCTGGCCTGTAGTGACTGTGTGTGTGTGTGTGTGTGTGTGTGTGTGTGTGTGTGTGTGTACAATGACGTGATCTCGGCTCACTGCAATCTCCACCTCCTGGTTCAAGTGATTCTCCTGCCTCAGCCTCCCAAGTCGCTGAGATTACAGGCATGGGCCGCCACACCCGGCTAATTTTGTATTTTTGGTAGAGACAGGGTTTCTCCATGTCGGTCAGACTGGGAACTCCCGACTTCGGGTGATCCACCCGCCTCAGCCTCCCAAAGTACTGGGATTCCAGGTGTGAGCCACCGTGCCCGGCCTGCAGCTACTCTTTAAGTAGTTCCTTCTTTGGTTGCCCTCCTCTTTCTTTTATACATGCCAGGCTGCTGTGTTGTGATGAGTAAATCATGGTAGTTCATTATATGAACTCCTCGTGGGAATACTTAAAGTACCGAGAAACAGCCTCGGGCTGGGGACATCCTGGGTGGATGATGAGGGAATCCCAGAGAGACACGCAGGACTCTGAGCCGCATTGGAAGTTTGTGGCCTCTGTCCACTTGGGGCTCTTCTTCCAGCATTTTTGGTGGAAGCCGGGGAGAGCAGCCGAGCCAGTGCCCTTCCATGAGATCAGATAAGTGGGACATGGAAATAGAGGAACATGGAGGGAAAAGGGAATAAAATAAATGGTAATCAATGCAAGGTAAAGACATAGAAACAGTAAGCTTATTTGTAACACAAAGCCAATAGAAGCCACATGCCAAGACTGATGCTTAATATGGCACAAATAATTCAGTGTGCCACAAACCCCTGGAAAGAAAAGAGAAAGGTGGATCAATAATTACAGTGAAAGAATCCCTCTTGAAGGGCGGGGTGGCCCTCTGGGGTTCGCTGGACCATTCAGTGTGAAGGAACATAGGGCGACCTGGCAATTAGACAACACGTAGGGTTATTGTCACCAGAAATAAAGGAAATAGTTATACTAATCAATTGTTTGAGCAAAGCTTGTGTCACCCCCCTGGTAATCAAAAATAGACTCATAGGTAATTTAATACATAAAAACAAAAACAAAAGCTATAATCCTGAGAAAGAAAATCCTTCTGTCCAAACTTCATTTCAGATCAGGCATTTGAAAACATCAACTGTGTAAACAGCCATTTAAAGTGCTTCTGGGGAGCAGGCCTTGGGATTAGAGCACTTTTTCGGAACATAGCAATTTAGAACTGAGGCAATTTGCTCAGAAGTTCCAATCCAGTGAAGAGCCCCCATTTGCTAGCAGGGCACATGGAGACCTGCCCTTTTGACTTCAGCACAGGGGCTTGCGCACGGGTCTGTCAGTGAGCGTTCCTGCAAAGCTCAGAAAAGAGCGCAGGTTCTGACAACGCCCTGCCCTTCTCCCCAGGAGAATCTTCCCTCGGATTGTGGAGTTTTTCTCCTCTCTTCATTCCGCAGAACTCCCCTGAGTTCACATTCAAAGGAAACAACAGAGCCTTGTTCAGCAAGTCACAATGGGAAGCCGGCAGGGATGGCCAGGATACTGTCATACCCCACTGGAGTTTCCCTTTGAAATTGTCCTGTGGTCAGTCTGAGAGCAGAGTGAAACAGCAATCAGAAAGATCACCGGAAGGTGGAGAAGCCGCATGAAAGGGAATCAGAAAGCTACACTTATTTAGGGCGGTCCCCACCCTGTTCCCTGAAGCCATCAGCTGCTTCTCTGGAGAGTGCTGGGCAGTTGGAGCAACTACCTTCCTCCTCACTATATCTCCAACCCTGTCCTGATTCCTCATGAGTCAGCCTGGGCTGGGAGATTAAGAATTCAGACTGTGCAATAACTCCTTTGTTAAAGCACATTGCTATACATTTCACGCATATGAGTAGATGCATATAGGCTTTAATTATGCAAAAAAGCATCCACTTCTTATCTGTAAAATATTCTATATCCGCACAAGGAGACAGAGTCTGAATGGGAAGGGATATGGGATCATTTTTTTTACAACCCACAGACACTTTGATTTTTTGCTAAGAGGACTTCAGTCACTCGGTGTCTTTCATGAGGTCGACTTTGTTCTAGGTACCTTGCTAGGTGTTACAGACACACTCACTAGCTGTATCTGGGTGGACAGCAGCACTTCATCCACCAACAGAAGGTCCAGGCAAGTTTTGGGGTTAAGTGTTCCCCTTAGGACGGGGTGCAGTGGCTCATGCCTGTAATCCCAGCACTTTGGGAGGCTGAGGCAGGTGGATCACTTGAGGCCAGGAGTTCGAGACCGGCCTGGTCAACATGGTGAAACCCTGATTCTACTAAAAATATTTAAAAAGCTGGCTGGGAAGCCAGGCGCGGTGGCTCACGCCTGTAATCCCAGCACTTTGGGAGGCCGAGGCGGGTGGATCACGAGATCAAGAGATCGAGACCATCCTGGTCAACATGGTGAAACCCCGTCTCTACTAAAAGCTACAAAAAATTAGCTGGGCATGGTGGTGTGTGCCTGTAATCCCAGCTGCTCAGGAGGCTGAGGCAGGAGAATTGCCTGAATCCAGGAGGCGGAGGTTGCGGTGAGCCGAGATTGCGCCATTGCACTCCAGCCTGGGTAACAAGAGCGAAACTCCGTCTCAAAAACAAAAACAAAAACAAAAAAACCTGCACCTTAGCTAAAGTAAAAATAAGGTAGATATGCTGTTGCCTTGCAAATATACCTACAGAGGTATATAACATATTTTTGGTGAGGCTAGAAAGATAAAGGTAGGGTAATTACAGAACATAGTAGAAACTTTGAAGCTAGAAGTTGAAGAGCATTTTTGGATTTTTTGTTTTAAAACACAAGGTACTTAAGATCAGATGCTAGAGACTGAAGCTGGAAATCTAAAAGGAAATTTATTTTTTATTTGTATGTATTCATTTTTTTGAGACAGGGTCTCCCGCTGCCACCCGGGCTGGAGTATAGGGGATGCAGTCATAGCTCACTGTAGCCCCAACCTCCCGGGCTCAAGGGATCCTCCCACCTTGGCATCCTCAGTAGCTGGGACAATGCCTGGCACATTTTTGTATTTTTTGTAGAGACCGGGTTTCCCCATGTTGGCCAGGCTGGTCTTGAACTCCTGAGCTCCAGCGATCCTCCAGGTTTAGTCTCCCAAAGTGCTGGGATTACAAGCATGAGCCACTGTGCCTGGCCAAATGTTAATGTAATAATAACCACAAGGTCATTCAAATTAGAAACAAAACAAAGCAATGCAATGAGGGGTGGGGGGCAACAAATTTGAAAGTTCTTTAAAAGCATCAGCTAGCCGGGCGCGGTGGCTCAAGCCTGTAATCCCAGCACTTTGGGAGGCCGAGGCAGGTGGATCACGAGGTCAAGAGATCGAGACCATCCTGGTCAACATGGTGAAACCCCGTCTCTACTAAAAATACAAAAAATTAGCTGGGCATGGTGGCGCGTGCCTGTAATACTAGCGACTCAGGAGGCTGAGGCAGGAGAATTGCCTGAACCCAGGAGACGGAGGTTGGAGTGAGCCGGGACCGAGACATCGCCCTCCCACCCAGGCCGGGAAAAAAAAACAAAATCTCTCACAAAAAAAAAAAAAAAAAAAAAAAAAAAAAAGCATCAGCTATCTTCCTGAAGCTTATGAAACTACCTTTGCACAATTATGACTGAGATAGTGAAAGAGATCTAACTTTACCAGCTCCATCTTGCTTCTAACATCCAAGCTGCCTTTGTTCTTTCCTGGTAGGCTGAACCAATTTTGGGAGAAGCTTAGCTTGTAGTTTGTAGTTTGTTTATTTATTTATTTACTTATTTATTTATTTATTGGAGACAGAGTTTTGCTCTGTTGCCCAGGCTGGAGTGCAGTGGTGCGATCTCAGCTCACTGCAGCCTCTACCTCTCAGGTTCAAGCGAGTCTCCTGAATCAAGCTCTTGAGTAGCTGGGAGTACAAGCACAAGCCACCACACCTGGCAATTTTTTTTTTATTTTTAGTACAGACGAGGTTTTGCCATGTTGCCCAGGCTGGTCGTGAACTCCTGAGCTCAGGCAATCGCCCTCCTCTGCCTCCCAAAATGCTAGAATACAGGCATGAGCCACCGTGTCCGGCCTTTTTTTTTTTTTTTCTATTTTCTTTTTTCTTTTCTTTTTTTCCTTTAAGAGACAGAGTCTTGCTGTGTTGCCCAGGCTGGAGTGCAGTGGCACAATTTCCACTCACTGCAACCTCCAGCTTCCGGGTTCAAGCAATTCTCCTGCCTCCTGAGTAGCTGGGATTACAGGCGCGCTTCACCAACGGGCCCGGCTATTTTTTGTATTTTTGGTAGAGACAGGGTTTCACCATGTTGGCCTGACAAGTCTCCTGACCTATTATTTAAACAAAGATTACAGGCAACAGCCCTTTCCCAAAGCAGACCTCCTTCTTGCCTGGAGACTAGATAACCTTAGCCACAAGATTAGAAATGATGGTTTAGGAGTCATGCAGCTGGAGGATACAAGATTCTGACCCTCCCTAAATGGCTCCTAAGATCAGTGCTTGAGATATTTTGCAGACCTTGCACTTGATGGATCAGCTGGCACCGCCCAGATTGATAAACTGGCTGGTCCAATCTTGTGGTCCCCACCGCGAAACTGACTGGGCGCAAGAAGACAATTTCCACTCCTGTGATTTCACCCCTGAGAAATCAGCACTCCTGGCTCACTGGCTTTCCCCGCTCACCAAATTATCCTTAAAAGCTCTGCTCCCCGAATGCTCCGGGAGGCTGATTTGAGTAATAATAAAACTCTGGCTCCCGCACAGCCGGCTCTGTGTGAATTACTTTCTCTACTGCAATTTCCTTGTCTTGATGAGTCGGCTCTGTCTAGGCAGCGGGCAAGGTTTAACCCTTTGTGCAATTACATTTAGAGTGTTTTCTGTCTTCAGCATTGGTTTTCGCTCGCACCACTCACCCCAGAGTAGGGAGGGAAGTGGTCCTAAGTCTTCTCAGTGTCTCGTGTGGGTGTGGGGGCTTCCACGGAGGCAGAGATCTAACTTTATTTTCCCAAACACTTAACTATTGGAGGAAAAAAAAAAAATCCCTTCATCAGCCTATAAATCCTTCCTGACTTCAAGTGTTTAGCAGCTATTCTCATTTGTTTACTGAGTTTGACTTGAGAGAACAGAGGGCGGGCAACCCCAAAGAAAAGAGGAAGGGACCCAGACAGAGCTGGGGGCTGCCCGCCCTCTGGCCTTCCCATACAGAGCGCCTTAGTAGGTCTGCTGAGAACCGGCCAGCTGTTAGACAGCTGGTCACTCAGGAGGAAGCCCGGGGAAGAGAGAAGTGAGAACGTTTCAGCCAAATAACTAAGCGCACAGCCACCCTGCCCGTGGCCGGAAAACCGCGAATGGAAACAGAAAAACTGCCCCGAGAAACTCTGAGAACTTGCAGTAAGTGCACAGTATCAGCACCAGACCTTAATTTTCTTACCCGAATTTTAAAACAGGCACATACTTTGTTTTTTAATTGCGGAGACCTCTCTCCTATGCTAGCCCGAGGTCCGGAGCCTTACAAAGGGCTTAGTAGAGAGTGAACGACCTGTGATTCCTCTTCAGCTCGGTGTTTAAGGAGAGCGAGGGTGAGCTCAGTAAATGCGGTTATGGCAGGAGAGCATTTGAATCCCACAGAGGAGCCGGCCTCTACCCTAGTTCTAAGGCGCTTCTGGTCTTGTGTGACTGCGCTGGGAAGGCAACAGCTCTGAGCTCAGCTTCCTCCTCGGTCCGATGTAGCCAGCGACAGCGTTGTGAAGTGCAAATGAGATCAAGTCTATGAACGTCACTATGGAAACTCTTAAAGCACCATTTCAGTGTTTAATTAACTACCAACGGAAAGGAGCACTCACATAGAAATGTCAGTGTCTACCCCAACTAACTTTCCCCTCTTTTCTCACTTCTTTTTTCACAGAACCAGGTTACACATCTTGTCATTAAATTTAGTGGATGAACATCTAGTGAGTTCTACACAAGGCACTGAGCTAAATGGTTTATGTTTAACACCTTCGAGAACCTTACCATCTAAATGGGAAAAACCACACAAAATGCATTCAAAGTTTTTAATGGTACTCGTGTCAGATTATGAAAGAACAATGGAAGAGGTCCCTCCCTGGTGAACAATTAATTACTGCAGTAATCTACTAGAAGTGCCCTAATAAACTGGCATAGACAGGGTGGTTTAAACATCACGAATTAATTTTCTCACAGTTCTGGAGACCAGAAGTCTCAGAGCAAAGTGTTGGAAGGGTTGGTTTCCCCTGACACTTCTCTCCTTGGCTTGTAGATGGCCACCTTTTCTTTGACTTGCAGGGTCTTTCCTCTGTGTGCAAACCTCCAGTAGTTCCCCCCGTATCCAAATTTCCTCTCCTAATAAGGACACCAGTTATAAGGGATTAGCGCTCACCTCATGACCCTATTTTAACTTAATTACCTCTTAAAGACTCTATGTCCAAATACAGTCACATTCTGAGGTCCCTAGGATTAGGATGTCAACATGCGAATGTTTGGGGAGACAGAATTCAGCCCATAATAGTTACCAAACCGGAGGTTTAGATGCTATCAGGGGGATTCAAACATGTAATTCTTCTTAGGTTCTTTTGGTGATAGGCTGACTACGAATTAGTGCTACTTGTGCAAGTGCTACAAATTTGGCTATCTTCCAGTTAAAGAAATTCAGGAAAATTACTAGTTTACTTTTATGTCTACAGGACATCATATTACATATTCTAATTGAATAAATTTTTTTTTTTTTTTGCGACGGAGTTTCGCTCTTGTTGCCCAGGCTGGAGTGCAATGGCGTCATCTCCTCTCACCGCAACCTCCGCCTCCTGGGTTCAGGCAATTCTCCTGCCTCAGCCTCCTGAGTAGCTGGGATTACAGGCACGCGCCACCATGCCCGGCTAATTTTTTGTATTTTTAGTAGAGACGGGGTTTCACCGTGTTGACCAGGATGGTCTCGATCTCTTGACCTCGTGATCCACCCATCTCGGCCTCCCAAAGTGCTGGGATTACAGGCTTGAGCCACCGCGCCCGGCCTAGAATAAAAATATTTAAAGCATCATGTGAATGAACAACTTCTCTTACAAAAAAAAATTATGTTTATTGCAACTTAATTATTTTTATTGTCTCCCTCTCTCCCTCCTTTATTCCTTTGGAATGGGGAGGCCCGGTGGGCTATGGAGATTTTGCCCTTGAACGGGCTGTACTAACTATAGCCACAGGCAACAAATGCTGAACCCAGGGGTAGGAAAGGCATGGAGCCTCTCAATAGAGGAGGTGTCCCTTAAACTGGGGACCAGAGCTCCATTTCTGCCAGAGTGTCATAAGGACTGCATAGAAGTTCTCCACTTAGTTTTACATAGTGTCTTCACAGACTTTCTACATAGTGTTTCTCCATGTGGATGAACCATGATCTGTTTAAAAATTGATGGTTTTCAGCCAGGCGTGGTGGCTCACTCCCATAATCCCAGCACTTTGAGAGGCTGAGGCAAGCAGATCATGAGGTCAGGAGTTCCAGACCAGCCTGGCCAACATGGTGAAACCCTTTCTCTACTAAAGACACAAAAAATTAGCCATGAGTGGTGGCATGCACCTGTAGTCCCAGCTACTTGGGAGACTGAGGCAGGAGAACTGCTTGAACCCAGGAGGCAGAGATTGTAGTGAGCCGAGATTGCGCCATTGCACTCCTGGGCAACAGGGCAAGACTCTGTCTTAAAAAAAAAAAAAAAAATTATTGGTTTCGTTGGGAAATTGGTATAGGGGAGTGAAGCACAGGCACACATTCACCCAAAGATGGTGAACAATGCCTGAGCAGGGCCAAAGCCAGAGGATACTCTGGTGGAGGTCTGTAGCGGTCCTGTGGTGCAAATCCATCATCTGACCTGGGTATGGGGCCAAAGACTAAACTGAACATCTACAAGCTGATTCCCTCAGAAGTTCCCCTCAGGACAGCCGGCGCTCTCCCAAAACCCAGCCCAAGCAGCTTTATCTGGTAAAGTGAATGAGTAGAGGTCCTGGGGCCAAAATGATCTCAACCTGTTCTCAAACTTTAAATGGGTAAGATTATTATTGTTGCCGGGAGCGGTGGCTCAAGCCTGTAATCCCAGCACTTTGGGAGGCCGAGGTGGGTGGATCACAAGGTCAAGAGATCGAGACCATCCTGGTCAACGTGGTGAAACCCCGTCTCTACTAAAAATACAAAAAATTAGCTGGGCATGGTGGCGCGTGCCTGTAGTCCCAGCTGCTCAGGAGGCTGAGGCAGGAGAATTGCCTGAACCCAGGAGGCGGAGGTTGCGGTGAGCCGAGATCGCGCCATTGCACTCCAGCCTGGGTAACAAGAGCGAAACTCCGTCTCAAAAAAAAAAAAAAAAAAAAAAAAGATTATTATTGTTATTATTTTAATTTTTGTGTTTTTGAAATGGAGTCTCACTCTGTCTCCCAGTCTGGAGTGCAATGGCGCGATCTTGGCTCCCTGCAACCTCCGCCTCCAGGGTTCAAGCAATTCTTCTGCCTCAGCCTCCCAGGTAGCTGGGACTACAGGCGCCCACCACCACACCCAGGTAATTTTTCTATTTTTAGGAGAAACAGGCTTTCACCATGTTGGTCAGGCTGGTCTCGAACTTCTGGTCTCAAGTGATCTGCCTGTGTCAGCCTCCCAAAGTGCTGCGATTACAGGCATGAGCCACCATATATGGCCTGATTGGTCAGATTTTTTATTTTTATTTTTATTTTTTATCAGGAGAGAGCTGGAGTATGATTTTTGTTTGTTTGTTTTTAAATCATGGCTTTGGAATATCTAGGCTGTTTACAACTCTTGACTCAAAAGAGTGCTGTAGTGCATATTTATTTATTTATTTATTTATTTTTGAGACTGAGTCTGGCTCTGTCCCAACCTGGAATGCAGTGGCGTGATCTTGGCTCACTGCAACCTCTGTCTCCCAGGTTCAAGCAATTCTCCTGCCTTAGCCTTCTGAGTAGCTGGGATTAAAGGTGCATGCCACCACACCTGGCTAATTTTTATATTTTTAGTATAGGCAGGGTTTCACCATGTTGGCCAGGCTGGTCTCAAACTCTTGACCTTGTGATCTGCAGGCCTTGGCCTCCCAAAGTGCTGGTATTACAGGCGTGAGCCACTGTGCCCGGCCTGCAACGAAGAACATTTATGTTATGAATTTTACTTTGCATTTAAATTCTTACTGTCCTGCAGCCTGACTTTTCTGAATATAAATAGATGCTCCTCAACATATGATGGAGTTACATCCTGATAAACCCATAATAAGTTGAAAATGTAAGTCAAAAATGCATTTAATACACCTAACTTACTGAAAACCGTAGCTGAGCCTGGTCTACCTTAAATGTGCTCAGATCGCTTTCTGTAGCATATGGTTGGGAGAAGTCCTCTGGCAACACAGTACAATGTTCATCCTTCATCCTCATGGGACTGCCAGGGAGCTGCGGCTCTGCCACTACCCAGCATGGAGGGAGAGCACAGTGTTGCCTCTCACTGACCCAAGAAAAGACCAAAATTCCATTTTTTTTGAGACGGAGCCTCACTCCGTCCCAGACTGGAGTGCAATGGAGTAATCTTGACTTACTGCAACCTCCGCCTCCTGGGTTCAAGCGATTCTCCTGCCTCAGTCTCCCAAGTAGCTGGTATTACAGGCATGCACCAGCACACCCAACTAATTTTGTATTTTTAGTAGAGACAGGGTTTCTCCATGTCGGTCAAGCTGGTCTTGAACTCCCGACCTCATGTGATCCGCTCTCCTTGGCCTCCCGAAGTGTTGGGATTACAGGCATGAGCCCCAGTGCTCGGCCCATATTACTTTCATAAAGCCGAAAATTGGTAAGTCAAGCCACTGTAAGTGGGAGATGGTGTATATAAGCAAAGTTCTCCGAGGTTGAGGCTCTTTGGATCGATGATAATGTTTGTGGCTGCTTTGGTGCTTAGTTTTCAGGATTATACTCAGTTGCTGAGCTGGTGTGGTCACTACACACACACACACACACACACACACACACACACACACACACACTTCAATGACTGGTTTCGTTTGTCTGGGGACAGGAGGCAGAAGGAAGGAGCCCTACCCTAAAAGATGACTGAGCTGGAGCCCAGAGCAGTTCAGAAAGCATCTGAGGTGCTAAGGACCCTCAGAGAATGATATTGAATTTCTTCTAAAGAAAGCCTTTGGCCGGGCGCGGTGGCTCAAACCTGTAATCCCAGCACTTTGGGAGGCCGAGGCGGGTGGATCACGAGGTCAAGAGATCGAGACCATCCTGGTCAACATGGTGAAACCCCGTCTCTACTAAAAATACAAAAAATTAGCTGGGCATGGTGGCGCGTGCCTGTAATCCCAGCTACTCAGGAGGCTGAGGCAGGAGAATTGCCTGAACCCAGGAGGTGGAGGTTGCGGTGAGCCGAGATCGCGCCATTGCACTCCAGCCTGGGTAACAAGAGCGAAACTCCGTCTCAAAAAAAAAAAAAAAAAAAAGAAAGCCTTTGAAATTCTAGGCAGCATTTAATCTAGTCAACAGTAAGGCATGCCTTGCCACTATTGTGAAATACAGAATACTTGAAGAACTTCTGCTAAAATGCTGGGTAATTTAGCTGATGCCTCCCATTTCATTTCTATGGTATCGATTTCAGCTTCATGCCCATTCTAGAACAATTGCTTCTTTCCTTTTTGACTAAATAGTTCAGAGACCATCTTGGTTTACAGAATAAATATGAATACCTTTCCCTGTGGGTTTGCCCTCTACTTGTGTCAGTCCTTACATACTTACAGATTGAATTCTGAAATTAAATTTTGACATAGAACACTACTGAAAAATTCAGAATTTGTCAAATTAAATGGAAGACGGAGGCGGATGCGAGGACTCCAAGATGGCGTCAGTTGTACCCACCAAACAGAAGAAACTTCTGGATGTCAAACTGGAACTGCCAGGCTGGATATTGATGTGGAGTTTCACCCCGAGTGGCGCTGCTGGAGCGTTTCAAGAGGCTACTACCGGCACTACTGGTACATCGGTGTGAAGAAAGGCAGCATCTTGGGGTTTCCATGGCCCTGGCAGCTTATGTGCTGTTCAGCTACGGCAGGGAGCTCAAGCAGGAGTGGCAGCACAAGTGCCTCTGAGGAGGGACCCGCGTGGAGGGCACTCTGCCCTCCTGGCCATGACCTTCTTGGCCTGTGCCCCACTGGTGAGGAACACAATTGTGATTGTTGCAATGGGAATTAACCTCCAAATAAAAGATGACTGGGATGTGGCGGTGGAGGGGCGCAGGGAGAAGGCTTCCCTAGTATTTTTACTAATTTATTGCTGTTAGATTAATATAAATGGAATGGGAACTTGCCAATTAATAGCTGAGCTCTGCCCTTGTAGTGCAAAAGCAGCCATAAACAATATGTAAATAAATGGGTTTGATTCAATCAAACTATTTATAGTCATTGAAGTTTGAATTTTATTTGATTTCCCTGTATCATGAAATATTTTTCTTCTTCTTTTCTTAATCTTTTATTGATCGATTTTTATTTTTTTTTAGAATTAGGATCTTGTTATGTTGCCCAGGCTGGTCTTGAACTCCTGAGCTCAAATGATCCTTCCGCCTTGCCCTCCCAAAGTGCTAGGATTACAGGCATGAACCACCACACCCAGCCTCAATCTTTTTTTTTTGGGATGAAGTTTCCCTCCTGTTGCCCAGACTAGAGTGCCATGGAGCAATCTCAGCTCACTGCAACCTCTGCCTTCTGGGTTCAAGCAATTCTCCTGCTTCAGCTTCCCGAGTAGCTGAGATTACAGCCATGTGCCACCATACCCAGCTAATTTTTGTATTTTTTGTAGAGACGAGGTTTCACCAAGTTGGCCAAGCAGGTCTCAAACTCCTGACCTCAGGTGATCCACCTGCCTTGGCCTCCCAAAGTGTTGGGATTACAGGCGTGAGCCACCACACCCGGCCTCAATCTTTTATAAATGTGAAAAACATTCTTAACTTGCTGGCCACCCAGAAAAACTGTTGAGCCATGACTCAGAGTGTGGGCCATAGTTGGCTAATCCTTGACTTAGAACTGAGAAATTTAAAATATTTACTGCTATCCTCTGGTTAGTTATAAGAAACGGAAGGACAGTTGCTTGGTATGTAAGATAGGCATGTCAGTCACGGGGTGACGCCTCTTGTTGTAAGTATTTCTAGAGACTGGTGATGGCCATGGGTGAGTCTGGGCCTGCGGGGTCCCCTGGCTACACTGGCTGCATACTGCATGACAGGTTTCAACAAGGACCACAACATGTTTTGAGCGAAAGAACACCTGCCTACAACACTACCCAGACGCAAAGGCAGAAAGCATAGCAAATGAAATCTTTCCATCCAAGCAGGCTTTTCCGGTAGTGAAACTAAAAAAGCAGCAGCACATGCCGATGAATCTGTTTTAACATTTCTACTTGAGGGCATGAAGCGGCGACCACACCTGGAGCTCATCCACCCTGCGTGTACAGTGGAAACTAGCAGGCCTCCTGTCGGGTGAGTTATCATGAACAAGCCCATGGATGGGGCCCTTAACTGCCCTTCACATTGGCTCTGCACTGAGTCCCTTTTCTTTTTTTTTTTTTTTTTTGAGACAAAGTCTCACTCTGTCACCAGGCCGGCGTGCAGTGGCATGATCTTGGCTAACTGCAACGTTTGCCTCCTAGGTTCAAGCGATTCCCCTGCCTCAGCCTCCCAAGTAGCTGGGACTACTGGCACGTGCCATCACATCCAGCTAATTTTTTTTGTATTTTTAGTAGAGACGGGGTTTCACCATGTTGGCCAGGATGGTCTCGATCTCTTGACCTCTTGATCCACCCTCCTCGGCCTCCCAAAGTGCTGGGATTACAGGCATGAGCCACCGCGCCCAGCATCACTTCTTAAAGGTTGTTTAGGAAGTAACAGGAGCAATAAACTGTGTTTTCTCAGCACTTTCATGCCAGTACAGCATCATTATACCATGTCACAGTTGTAGCAGAGGAGGTCCAGGGAGACACTGAGACACAAACACACAGGTATTAATGACTCTAAAGTTTTTTTTTTTTTTTTTTGGATACAGTCTCTCTCTGTTGCCCAGGCTAGAGTGCAGTGGAGCGATCTTGGCTCACTGCAACCTCTGCCTCCTGGGTTCAAGTGATCCTCCCACCTCAGCCTCCCAAGTAGCTGGAATTAGAAACATGCGCCACCACACCTAATTTTTGTATTTTTAGTTACAGATGGGGTTTTACCATGTTGGCAGGGCTAGTTTCATGACCTTAAATGATCCACCTGCCTTGGTCTCTCAGGGTGCTGGGATTACAAGTATGAGCCGCCATGCCTGGCCGATGACTCTAAAGTTTTTGTCTTTGTTTTTTTGTTTGTTTGTCTTGAGATGGATTCTCACTCTGTTGCCCAGGCTGCAGTGCAGTGGCACAGTCTTGGCTCTCTGCAACCTCCACCTCTCAGGTTCAAGCAATTCTTCTGCCTCAGCCTCTCAAGTAGCTGGAACTACAGGCAGGTGCCACTATGCCCGGCTAATTTTTGCATCTTTAGTAGAGACAGGGTTTCTCCATATTGGCCAGGCTGGTCTCAAACTTCTAACCTCGTGATCTGCCTGCCTTGGCCTCCCAAAGTGCTGGGATTACAGGTGTGAGCCACAGCACCCAGGCAACTCTAAAGTTTTTAACCACCATAGTACTGTACACTGTCTCTTAATTTATCCTCCTGTCTCTAATAAAAACACAAAATTAGCCGGGCGTGGTGGCCCATGCCTTAATTATCCTCCTGATTATTTTGTAAGGTGGTAATTGTTAATTCTATTTTCATGAGCGAAGCGTCAGAGACATTGAATGAGTTGTCAAAAATCATAAAGCACCCAAATTGGATCAAATTACAGTCTTAAAGTCCCAAGTCCATTGTCAAGAACTGTTTATGATTAAAACAATGTGATCAGAGAGGTGAAAGTTTTAGGATTTAAAATAACAAAACACATAACACAAGTTTTTACCTGTTTTCTTTTCTTTTTCTCTGCCTTCCTTTCTTTTTTTTTTTTTTTTTTTTTTTTTTGAGACAGAGTCTCACTCTGTTCTCCTGGCTGGAGTGCAGTGGTGCAATCTTGGCTCACTGCAAACTCCCCCTCCTGGGTTCAAGTAATTCTCCTGCCTCAGCCTCCTGAGGAGCTGGGACTGCAGGCGCCCACCACCACACCCGGCTAATTTTATTTATTATTATTATTATTTTTTTTGGGGGGACGGAGTTTCGCTCTTGTTACCCAGGCTGGAGTGCAATGGCACGATCTCGGCTCACCGCAACCTCCGCCTCCTGGGTTCAGGCAATTCTCCTGCCTCAGCCTCCTGAGTAGCTGGGATTACAGGCACGCACCACCATGCCCAGCTCATTTTCTGTATTTTTAGTAGAGACGGGGTTTCACCATGTTGACCAGGATGGTCTCGATCTCTTGACCTCGTGATCCACCTGCCTCGGCCTCCCAAAGTGCTGGGATTACAGGCTTGAGCCACCGCGCCCGGCCTATTATTATTATTTTTTGAGACAGAGTTTTGATCTTGTTGCTGAGGCTGGAGTGCAATGGTAGGATCTGGGCTCACTGCAACCTCTGCCTCCCGGGTTCAAGTCATTCTCCTACCTCAGTCTGCCAAGTAGCTGGGGTTACAGGCATGTGCCACCACACCTGGCTAACTTTTTATTTTATTTATTTATTTTTTGAAACAGAGTCTTGCTCTGTCGCCCAGGCTGGAGTACAGTGATGCAATCTCGGCTCACTGCAACCTCTACCTCATAGGTTCAAGAGATTCTCCTGCTTCAGCCTCCTGAGTAGCTGGGATTATAGGCACACGCCACCACACCCAGCTAATTTTTGCATTTTTAGTAAAGATGGGGTTTCACCATGTTAGTCAGGCTGGTCTTGAACTCCTGACCTCATGATCCGCCCACCTTGGCCTCCCAAAGTGCTAGGTTTACAGGCATGAGCCACCATGCCTGGCCTAATTTTTTATTTTTAGTAGGAACGGTGCTTCACCATGTTGGCCAGGCTGGTCTCAAACTCCTGACCTCACGCGATCCACCCACCTTGGCCTCCTAAAGTGCTGGGATTACAGGCATGAGCCACCGAACCCAGCCTTATTTATTTATTTTTTATTTAATTTAATTAATTTATTCTTTTTTGTTTTTTGCTTTTTTTTTTTTTGAGATGGAGTTTCGCTCTTGTTACCCAGGCTGGAGTGCAATGGCACGATCTCGGCTCACCGCAACCTCCGCCTCCTGGGTTCAAGCAATTCTCCTGCCTCAGCCTCCCGAGTAGCTGGGACTACAGGCGTGCGCCACCATGCCCAGCTAATTTTTGTATTTTTAGTAGAGACGGGGTTTCACCATGTTGACCAGGATGGTCTCGATCTCTTGACCTCATGATCCACCCGCCTCGGCCTCCCAAAGTGCTGGGATTACAAGCGTGAGCCACCGCGCCCGGCTGTAATTTATTCTTTTGAGATGGATTCTAGCTCTGTCTCCCAGGCTGGAGTGCAGTGGCATGATCTCAGCTCACCGCAACCTCCACCTCCTGGGTTCAAGCGATTCTCCTACCTCAGCCTCCCAAGGAGCTGGGATTACAGGTCTGTGCCACCACACCCAGCTAATTTTTGTATTTTTAGTGGAGACTGGCTTTTGCCATGTTGGCCAGGCTGTCTTGAACTCTTGATCTTAGGCGATCCACCAGCCTCGGCCTCCCAAAGTACTGGGATTACAGGCCTGAGCCACCACACCAGGTCTTATTTATTTATTTAGCGACAGGGTCTCACTTTGTCACCCAGGCAGGAATGCAGTGGTGCAATTATGGCTCACTGCAGCCTTGACCTCCAGTGCTCAGGTGATTCTCCCACCTCAGTCTCCCAAGTAGCTGGGTCTACAGGTATGCACCATCAGGCTCAGCTAATTTCTTTCTTTCTTTTCTTTTTTTTTTTTTTTGAGACAGAGCTTTCCTTTCTTTGACCAGGCTGGAGTACAATGGTGCAATCTCAGTTTACTGCAACCTCCAGTCCAGGGTTCAAATGATTCTCTTGCCTCAGCCTCCCAAGTAGCTGGGACTACAGGCATGAACCATCTCGCCCAGCTAATTTTTTGCATTTAGTAGAGATGGGGTTTCACCATGTTGGTCAGGCTGGTCTCGAACTCCTAATCTCAGGTGATCCACCTACCTTGGCCTCCCAAAGTGCTGGGATTATAGGTGTGAGCCACTGTGCCTGGCTTATGCTTTACATTAAAGATATTGTTGGCCGGGCGCGGTGGCTCACGCCTGTAATACCAGCACTTTGGGAGGCCGAGGCAGGTGGATCACGAGGTCAAGAGATCGAGACCATCCTGGTCAACATGGTGAAACCCCGTCTCCACTAAAAATACAAAAAATTAGCTGGGCATGGTGGCGCGTGCCTGTAATCCCAGCTACTCAGGAGGCTGAGGCAGGAGAATTGCCTGAACCCAGGAGGCAGAGGTTGTGGTGAGCCGAGATCGCGCCATTGCACTCCAGCCTGGGTAACAAGAGCGAAACTCCGTCTCAAAAAAAAAAAAAAAAAGATATTGTTTACCTTAGGTCATCCATTAGTAAATATTTCAGAAGATAATTTTCAAAATGATACCCAATTCCAAAAATAATTGGGGAAATGCAAATTACTTTTTAATGTCTCATAAATGGAATTACTAAGAAGCAGTAATGAATATCTGATGACGGTTTAAATATCTACCTTTCACACTCTTTGTAGTATGTTGTCCATTTATTCTGTCTCTTTTCATATTATACTGTGTGCTGATTTTATTTTCATATAACATAAAATCTCAAATCAGATGGTGTCCCACCTGTTACTGTTGTCTGGTAAAATGCAACTAGAAAACCGTTCTCTCTAGAGAGAACTCTGACACCAAATGGTACTACTGTTGCTAGCAATCTGATGAGGAATTAAAAAAAATTAAAAGCCCTTTGTGTGAAAGTCAGTTCTGGGGAGATAAGCCACAGTGGCTTCAAACTGGTCTGCATTTTCTCCAAGACAAGAGCACGGGGCTGTTCCAAGGAACAGTATCTTTCCTAGCACAGGTGTTAACTTTTATGGACATATATACACATGGTGCGTCTGCAGTGGGGCACAAATTGCCTGAATGTGCTGGGGTCCTAATGCGTAGATCCTGAAATTACCCTTTTCAGACCACTCTTGGCTCCCCTGGGGCCCCTGATGTTTGTTTGAGGTGACCAAGGACAGAGCGGGGCTGTATAGATGTGCTGCTCATCAAGGCTGAGCAGACAGCAATCACAGGACCCGCTCTAGTCAACCATAAGGTGGTAGCCAGACCTAAGAATGGGGCCTCAGAGTCCCCTACTTTGCGCCACAGAATATGCCTTCCAGATTCTTTTGAACTGTAAACATTTTGAAAAAAAGCATGTTTTTTCACAGTCCTTTTTTGTGTGTTTGTTTTTTGAGACCAGGTCCCGCTCTGTTGCCAAGACTGAAGGACAGTGGTGTGATCACAGCTCACTGCAGCCTCGACCTCTGGGTCTCAAGTGAGCCTCCCACCTCGGCCTCCCAAATAACTGGGACCACAGGTGTGAGCCAGCATGCCCAGATAATTTTTGATTTTTTTGTAGAGGGAAGGTCTTGCTATGTTGCCTGGGCTGGTCTCAAACTCCTGGGCTCAAAAGATCCTCTCATCTCGGCCTCTCAAAGTGCCAACAGGCAAGGGCTACCATGCCCAGTCTGTTTTCATAAACAGTCACACTGCAAAAGGCCTACCTAGCATTGCATTGAGTGGAGGTAATAAAATTTACTGAGCTGTGCCTCTCCGTGGAACGCTTGGGCTGTCGGACCAAGGCTGGACTGGACCAAGGGCTAAAGACCAAGAGGCCAGGATGGGTCAAGCCAGTGTCTGAGTCTAATTGGAAATAGCTCGGTAGCCAGTGTGATCCGTGCATCACTGTGAAGTCGAGTAGGGACAAGGCGATGGGCAGATGCCAGACAAGGACACCAGACAAGGAACTGCGTGAGAATAAAACATACTTACTTGGATCCTCCAGCTGTGCCCACAGGCTTGGGTTGGAAGTGAATGTTAAAGTGCTCTAAGCTGTCTTGCATTGCTTTTGCAAAAGGCAATTGTGATAGCATGGTAATTCTCAATTACTTGAAGGATTAAAAAATCATGAACTGGCTGGGCACCCTGGCTCAAGCCTGTCATCCTAGCACTCTAGGAGGCTGAGGCAGGCAGATCACCCGAGGTCAGGAGTTCGAGACCAGCCTGGCCAACATGGTGAAACTATGTCTCTACTAAAAATGCAAAAATTAGGTGGGCGTGGCACCCACCTATAATCCCAGCTACTCAGGAAGCTGAGGCAGGAGAATCCCTCGAACCCAGGAGGCAGAGGTTGCAATGAACTGAGATCATGCCACTGCACTCCAGCCTGGGCGAAAGAGTGAGACTCCGTCTCAAAAAACAAACAAAGAAACAACAAAAATCATGAATTAACTTTAATTGGGACAGTTAGACTGAAGTAAATTGGGCATTGCTGCAACCTTAATTTAGGATTTCCTAAACTCTTACTTTAAACAGAGGAAAAGACTGATCTCCATATTCCTAGTGTTTCATCCTCTATGCTGTAAAATGCGAATCTGGTAATTTCAATTTCTGGGTTAAAGTCCTGTATCTCCCTATCACCTAAGGATGAAGTCCAAATTCCTAAGCATTGTAGCTTCAACTATAAAATAGCAAAAGCCTCACAATGCAAAAGCATGCTTTTGTTCTCCAGAAATCTAGATCTGCATTATCTAAACGGAATTCCTTAGTAACTAGCTACATGCGGCTGGTGAAAACTTGAAATGTAGCTGGTAGAAATTGAGATGTGCTGTAAGTTTAAAATACATAGTGGAAGG
>NW_022436975.1:7897948-7900143 GCF_009761245.1 Sapajus apella | reverse complement strand
CGCACCACCATGCCCAGCTAATGTTTTGTATTTTTAGTAGAGACGGGGTTTCACCATGTTGACCAGGATGGTCTCGATCTCTTGATCTCGTGATCCACCCGCCTCGGTCTCCCAAAGTGCTGGGATTACAGGCTTGAGCCACCGCACCCGGCTTCCTGACATCTTCATAGCTACTTTGATAGAGTGGGATTGCTCTGTAATTCCAGGCTTTTATTCTATGTATTTATTTATTTATTTGAGATGGGGTTTCACTCTTGTCGCCCAGGCTGGAGTGCAATGGTGTGATTGCTCACTGCAACCTCTGCCTCCCGAGTAGCTGGGATTACAGGTGTTCGCCACCAAGCCTGGCTAATTTGTTTTGTATTTTTAGTAGAGACAGGGTTTCACCGTGTTGACCAGGCTGGTTTGAATTCCTGACCTCAAGTGATCTGCCCGCCTCGGCACCCCAAAGTGCTAGGATTATAGGCAGGAGCTGCCTTGTCTGGCCTTATTCTATGTATTTAAATAGCACTTTTTAAAAATAAGGGGCCCTTAGGCTTCACCAAGCTTTCAGAGCCTGAAAGGCTCCCACTGCCTTCAGGATGCAGCCAGTAGTCACTCCTCAGCTCAGCACAGGAGACCCTGCTACCTCTTCAGCCATTGCTTCAGTGAATTCTCGGTGAATTCACCATTTACTGACGCCACATGTGCTCAGGCTTCATTGGCCTTTGTGCCTTCTAAATGCTGTTTCCTTCCTTAGAATGCTTGTCCCAACCAGCTAACCTGGAAAATTCCTCCTCTGCTTGTCTCCTCCTGTGATAAGGTACCATACTGTTCAAAGGGCAGCCTTTTTGTGTATACCAGCACAACATGTGACACATCCTGGCTCCTGGAAGGGACAATATGGGTCTTTATCTTTATTGTTCATCACCCATTCCAAGTTTCCCCAAAGTGTGGTATGTAGTGTTCTTTTTTTTTTTTTGAGACAGAGTCTTCTCTGTTGCCCAGGCTGGAGTGCAGTGGTGTAATCGTGGCTCACTGCAAGCACCACCTCCTGGTTCAAGCAATTCTCCCGTCTCAGTCTCCCAAGTAGCTAGGATTACAGGCGCCTGCCACCACGACTGGCTAATTTTTGTATTTTTAGTAGAGATGGGATTTCACCATATTGGACAGGCTGGCCTCGAACTCCTGACCACAGGTGATCCATCCACCTCATCCATCCCAAAGTGCTGGGATTACAGGTGTGAGCCACCATACCTGGTCGGCAGTGCTCTTTTAGATAACAAATTAATGAACATTTTTCATATTATACAATATTAAAAGGGACAGTAATCTCTCATTTATAGTAGCATTTGTAATTTCTTTACAAATCAATTTTAAGTTTCAAAGTATGAGCTGCATTAAAAAATTAAGTAAACAACAGTATATATTGACACAGACATGGCAGCACCATGAGGGCAGCAGATAACTGCTGAGTCCACTTCTGAGTAGCTGGAGATATTCTTTGTACCATTTTTCAGACTTTTCTATAAGTCAGCAATTATTCAAAAATGAAAAGTTAGAAAAGGAATTAAAGCAAGTATGAGTTAATATATTAACTTTATATTAAGTCAAACTCTAAATAATCAGCTATTTTCTGGCCAGGTGTGGTGGCTCACGCCTGTAATCCCAGCACTTTGGGAGGCTGAGGCTGGCAGATTGAGGTCCAGAGTTCAAGACCACCCTGGCCAACATGGTGAAACCCCATCTCTACTAAAAACACAAAAAATTAACTGGGCTTGGTGGTGCACACCTGTAGTCTCAGCTTCTTGGGAGGCTGAGGCAGGGGAATTGCTTGAACCTGGGAGGTAGAGGATGTAGTGAGCTGAGACCGTGCTGTTACACTGCAGGCTGAGTGACAGAGAAATTCCGTCTCAAAAAAAAAAAAAAAAAAAAAGTATTTTTTTAAATGCTAGCATTTGACTAAATCAGAATAAACAAACGAGTAAGAAATTACAAGTAAAGGGCCGGGCGCGGTGGCTCAAGCCTGTAATCCCAGCACTTTGGGAGGCCGAGGCGGGTGGATCACGAGGTCAAGAGATCGAGACCATCCTGGTCAACACGGTGAAACCCCGTCTCTACTAAAAATACAAAAAATTAGCTGGGCATGGTAGCGCGTGCCTGTAATCCCAGCTACTCAGGAGGCTGAGACAGGAGAATTGCCTGAACCCAGGAGG
>NW_022436975.1:7877070-7897848 GCF_009761245.1 Sapajus apella | reverse complement strand
AAAAAAAAAAAAAAAAAAAAAAAAAAAAGCTGCAATCAAAGCATCTTGCTCAGAAAGTTACCAGGCCCAATCTTAATGCTGTTCCACCAAGGGTTCAGTCAACAGACATTGCCAGTGTTATTTAGGATACAGAACTATCTGCTGAGTGCTATTCACTATTTGGGTGGTGGGATCAATAGAAGCCCAAATCTCAACATTATATATTGCATATGTACACGTGAAATGAAAATTATACATATATATTTTTTCCTTTTCAATTTTCCTGCCTTTGGAAGAAATGAAAATTATAAAAAGAAAGGGGGAAGGGGAGAAAAAAAAAATGAAAGAATTACTAAAGCATTCTACCAGAATACCTTAACTTGGATGCCAAAACCAGGCAAGGTACACAAAAAGCAGATACAAACTTAACAAAACAAAGTACGTTTATCAAATGAAATCCACTGTGAACATTTAATATGTCAAAATACGGTCAGATTTAATTAAAGGAACACAGATAGAGTTAAATAATTTGAAATTTTTAAAGTAATTTAGACTTTCCTACATTAAATAAAAAAGTAGAACCCTATGATATGAGGAAGTGTAAAATAAAAAAAATAGAAAAGAGAGACAATATCTTAATTTTGATGTGAGCTACAAGAACACTTAATAGAAATGCTTCTAAGCTTTCACTGCAAAACAAAAAGGAACAAGTGCTGTTATTACAACATTCCTGACTGTCCTAACCAATGCAATAGGAAAAGGATAAAAATTAAGAGGCTTATATATCGGGCAAAGGGAAAAACTCATGTGCAGATGTCATGACTGCTTTTTTAGAAAATCAAAGTGTATCCATTAAAAGCTGTGGTGGGGAGGGAGGGGGAAACAAACAAAAATTAGAGACAGAGTCTTGCTCTGTCACCCAGATGGAGTACAGTGGTACAATCTTGGCTCACTGCCACCTCCATCTCCCAGGTTCAAGAGACTCTCCTGCCTCAGCCTCCCGCGTAGCTGGGATTACAGGCGTGTGCCACCACTATAATTTTTGTATTTTTAGTAGAGACAGGGTTTCACTGGTCAGGCTGGTCTCGAACTCCTGACCTCAGGTGATCTTCCCGCTTCAGCCTCCCAAAGTGCTGGGATTACAGGTGTGAACCACTGCGCCTGGCTACTCAAAAGCATTCTTATATAGACAATATATTAATTACAAAATTTAACAAAAAAGATTCTACTCAAAATCTGGCTGGGGATGGTAGCTCATGCCTCTAATCCCAACACTTTGGGAGGCTGCGGTGAGTGGATCACTTGAGGTCGGGAGTTCGAGACCAGCCTGGCAAACATGGTGAAATCCCATCTCTACTAAAAATACAAAAATTAGCCGGGCATGGTGGTGGGTGCCTGTAATCCCAGCTGCTCTGGAGTCTGAGGCAGGAGAATTGCTTGAGCCTGGGAGGTTGAAGTTGTAGTGAGCCAAGATTGTGCCACTGCACTCCAGCCTGGGAGACAGAGCAAGACTCTGTCTCTAAAAGAAAAAAATAAAAAAAGAAAAGAAAATTTACCAAAAAGTGGGAAATATGAAGCAATAAAATTGGCAAAAAAAAAAAAAAAAAATGCAAGATCTATACAAATAAATGATACTTTACTGAAAAACAAATGATCAGAATACTGGAAGGACATATCAAGTCCTTGGAGAGGAAGATTCAATGTTGTGAAGACATCACATTTCCTCACCTGAAAATTAAATACCAAAGAATTTAATAAGAGAATGGGGAATTCACAACTGTCAACACATGATGAAAACTACAGTAATCGAAAACATATGGCACAGGGATAGGTGGATAATTTCAGAAACACATACGCATGTATGTATATACATATATGTACACACCCACACAGGTTAGATTTCAAACTCTGGAGAAAGGTTAGTTCCTGTAACAGAAGATAACATAGGAATTGGCTATTCATTTGGCAAACAAACCCTAGATGCCTAACACGTATTTGACTAATATGTGAAAAACTGCTCATACCTTACTAGCAATTAAGATATGGAAAGTAAAATAACTCCACTGATTGTTGATCAGATTGGTAACAATAAGGGAATATATACAATGCTTTTGAGGATGTGAGGAAAATTGGCTCCTTTAATGCATAGTTGGTGGAAATACACATTTGGAAAATTTGACATACCAAATCAAAGAAGCGTAATCTTTAACCTAGATATTTTGCTTTTGGGAATCTATTCTACTTAGAAATATACCCTGCAATACTATCTGCAACTGCAGGTACTACTAACAACTAAAATGTTCATAACTGGTTAATGATTACAGCAATTCTCATATGTTGTACAATGTCTATTAAAAATGATAGTACAGATTGAAATGGATGTATTTAGAGATGGGAGCTCACTAGATTGCATTAAGTGAAAAATAAAAATTTCAGAATAATTGCATTGCATTCCACTGTGTGTGCACAAGTTTTTTTTTTGCATAGGGAAATGTTTTACAGGACAACCACCAGTGTTAGCAGTGGCAAGAAGGGGAAGGAAAACGTGGCAGGTGGGGAGAGAAAGGGTTCAACGGTGAGGTTCTTTTTGAGTTGTTCACTTTGTATTTAAATTGTTGGAGTATTTACTGAGACAGCATCTTGCTCTGCTGCCCAGGTTGGAGTGCAGCTGTTCAATCAGAGCTCAACTGATCCTCCCCACCTCAGCCTCCAGACTAGCTGGGAATACAGGTGTGCACCACCATGCCCAGCTAATTTTTTTTGTATTTTTGGTAGAGATGGGGTTTCACCTGTTGCCCGGGCTGATCTTGAACTCCTGAGCTTACATCATCCACCTGCCTTGGTCTCCTGTGTTGGGATGATAGGTATGAGCCACCATGTCTGGCCCATATTTATTTTTATTAAAAATTATTTTAAGAGTTTTACGATTTAACAAGAAAAAATGACCTGGTTGTACTAGAACATGGGCTGTTAGCCTCTTTACTTTTTATCCTAAGCAGCTCTATAAACTTCATTTTGTATCCTTTTTTTTTTTTTTTTTTTTTTTTGAGATGGAGTCTTGCTCTGTCGCCTGGGCTGGAGTGCAGTGGTACAATCTTGGCTCACTGAAACCTCTGCCTCTCAGGTTCAGGCGATTCTCCTGCTTCAGCCTCCCGAGTAGCTAGGATTACAGGTGCATACCACCATGCATAGCTGATTTTTGTATTTTTAGTAGAGATGGGATTTCACCATGTTGGCCAGGCTGGTCTCCCTCGGGTGATCTGCCCTTCTTGGCCTCCCAAAGTGTTGGGATTACAGGTGTGAGCCACTGTGCCTGGCCTTTTTATGTATTTGTCTTCTTAGTAAGATTTTTTTGAATCTGATTCACACAGTGGACTAGAACACTTCTGAAGTCCTTTTGAATGCTGAGGATCTGTAGAATAATCTATGAATTAGTTTTATCCCTGTGTGATTAGTGGGCAGGAATATCTTAGTCTTAGCTAACTAAGCCCAAGCTTCCTGTTCCTTTCATATAAGATTGAGGAAAAGGAAGATGTTCGGGAAGATGAGTTAGTTTTATTAATATGCAAGTAAGAAAATGAGTTGTGGAAAGAAGTCGATGCATGAAAGGTTAAGTGACAAAAAACTAAAAAAAAATTGTAGGTTTAGGAAATCTGCCTTTACCTCACCGGCCACCTCCCTAGTGATCTTAAGAATGCTACATAAAGTTTAAAAACCAAGAAAATTTGGACAGATTTTGAAGTTGTGAATTAATGAAAAAGTAATTTCACCTTTAGGCCGGGCGCGGTGGCTCAAGCCTGTAATCCCAGCACTTTGGGAGGCTGAGGCAGGTGGATCACGAGGTCAAGAGATCGAGACCATCCTGGTCAACATGGTGAAACCCCGTCTCTACTAAAAATACAAAAAATTAGCTGGGCATGGTGGTGCGTGCCTGTAATCCCAGCTACTCAGGAGGCTGAGGCAGGAGAATTGCCTGAACCCAGGAGGCGGAGGTTGCGGTGAGCCGAGATCGCGCCATTGCACTCCAGCCTGGGTAACATGAGTGAAAAATAACCACCGAAAAAAAAAAAAAAAAAAAAAAAAAAAGTAATTTCACCTTTAATGATTAGCTCAGTTGCTACTGTACTGCAGACCAATCAGGCATATATAATTGTAAAGTTTCAAGACACTAAAATTAGCATACTCCAACAGTTATTTATATAACAGCTATTTTTTCTAGCATTTATTGGAAATTTCCCAAATTTATTTCAATTCCCTAACCCTATCCCAGCCAATATCATGTTTTGTTTAATGTTTAACATGCTCCTAAGCAGTAAAATAAAATATATAAAATACAGATCTAACCTTCAATGGCTAGAGTTGTATGTCGCCATTTTTTTTGCCTACCTGTAATAATGACTGACCACACTTTTTAGATGATTAAGCAACACAGATCCCTCTTCCTTTCATTGCCATTTTAATAAAAAAATATAAACTCCTACGTTACAAAATGTATTTCATATTGATGGTGCAATGGAAATTTTACAAACACAAACTTTATACAAGGGTGTTAAAAAGCCAATTCCAGAAGCAGCAAAGACATGAAAACAGGAAAGTTCTAGAAAAAGTCTAAATAGATGTATTCATATTCTATGAGTGAAAAAGACACTTTCAAAAGTATGTCTGTAAGGCTGGGTACAGTAGCTCATGCCTGTAATGCCAGCACTTGGGAAGGGTGAGGTGGGCAGATTGATTGAGCCCAGGAATTTGACACCAGCCTGGGCAACATGGTGAGACCCCGTCTCTACAAAAAATACAAAAATCAGTCCGGTGTGGCAGCGCCCACCTATCCAGCTACTGGGGAGACTGAGGCAGAAGGATTGCTTGAGCCCAGAAGGTTGAACCTGCAGCGAGCTGTGATCAGGCAAGTGCACTCCAGCCTGGGCGACAGAGTGAGATCCTGTCTCAAAAAAAGAAAAAATTACGGCCAGCGCGGTGGCTCACGCCTGTACTCCTAGCACTTTGGGAGGCCGCGGTGGGTGGATCACCTGAGGTCAGGACTTCAAGACCAGCCGGGCCATCATGGTGAAACCCCATCTTAAAAAAAAAAAAAAAAAAAAAATTTACAAAGAACTCATACATATGTATTAATTTTGTATAATTTCTCTAAAAGAATTATTCAAAGATCTCAAAATATCTCACTGATATTTATTTGAGTCTTGTAAGCTTCCATTTCCTATGGTGATATAAGACCATGGGTAGAAAATATCAGTGAATAGAGGAAGACATGCCAAACACCTCATCTGAATAATGTTTTGATTACTCCACGATCTTTTGTCCTTGCACTGCCGCACAGTTAGGTTCAGAGGCTGGTCTTCGAATTAGGTCACCAAAATATGCAGTGATTGTCTTCAATTTATTGTTAAGGAAGTTCTGTTCTATTTCCACTTGCCCTCCAGGCCCTGCCAAGGATGCCACCTAAAAAGATGAACAGAAGAAAGTCACATGCACACACATAAGCATAATTTCAAAACAGTGTTTCACTCATACTGCTGCATCAAATAATAGGGAGACTCTGGCTTTTTTTTTTTTTTTTTTTTGAGACAGAGTTTCGCTCTTGTTACCCAGGCTGGAGTGCAATGGTGCGATCTCGGCTCACCGCAACCTCCGCCTCCTGGGTTCAGGCAATTCTCCTGCCTCAGCCTCCTGAGTAGCTGGGACTACAGGCACGCGCCACCATGCCCAGTTAATTTTTTGTAGTTTTTAGTAGAGACGGGGTTTCACCATGTTGACCAGGATGGTCTTGATCTCTTGACCTCGTGATCCACCCGCCTCGGCCTCCCAAAGTGCTGGGATTACAGGCTTGAGCCACCGCGCCCGGCCAATGAGACTCTGGCTTTTAAGTCCTTTGAATAATGAGGCGTGTTCATATTGTGGGAAAGTTAATGGTGCTATGTTGTTGTATAAGACTTGATATCTCCAATGCCATAGCTAAAGAACTCAGAGGAAGAAAAACATGAACAAATCCTTCCCAAATATCAGGTTTATTTTAAAAAAAAATTTTTGTTTTCTAACCCTCCTTCCTCCTCCTCCCCAACCAGGTTTATTTTCTAACAAAGATATTTAAAGATTAACTCCCTTCCCTGAAAGCCTTTGTCCTGTTCATCTTACCGTCTGCATCTCACCCTCTCATTCATTCAACAGTATTTACTGAGTACCTGCTACATAATCCTAGCTGTGATCCAGGCCACGATCCCTACTCTCACGAGGAGTCTAGCCTCTATTGACTTTGCCTTCTCTCATTGGTCTCCTTTCGTTTCTCCTACCTTGGACCACCTCTTCTACTGGTTGCCCTTTTGTGTATTTTAAATGCTTTCTGTAACAATTGTGGTAAAATACATCGCTCTTTTTGAGGTCTACTAGAACACAGGGACTAACTCCTTTATTAGGAAGCTGAAAGCACCGCTCCCTCTGCACCTCCACAGTTAGCACCAAAAGGATGCTAGCCAAATGACCAGCACTTGATGGGGGGACAGGGTCCATCAGCTGCTAAAGATTCTTTTGTTCCATGACAATAATACTTGCAGTCACCTTCGTACACTGCAAACTAGTAATGTTTTACCCCAAGTTCTAAAACAGGTAAGGTTTTGTTTTGGTTCAGTACTTTTTTCATCCAACCTCTCAGAGATCTTTTAAATAGCAAAAATGTTACTTCCTAAACCTTGATTACTTCATCAGAATCAGTTTTTTTGGGGTAGTAGGAGGAAAGATCATGAGGAGGGAGAATGCAGTGGAGAGCCCTGGCAGGCAGAGAGGAGAAGACACAGCAATAGAGAAAGGGACACCCAGGCCGGGCGTGGTGGCTCATGCCTGCAATCCCAACACTTTAGGAGCGGAGGCGGGTGGATCACGAGGTCAGGAGTCTGAGACCAGCTTGGCCAACATGGTGAAACCCCATCTCTACTAAAAATACAAAAATTAGCCGGGCGCGGTGGGGCACGCCTGCAATCCCAACTACTCGGGAAGCTGAGGCAGGAGAGTCACTTGAGCCTGGGAGGCGGAGGTTACAGTGAGCCAAGACTGCGCCACAGTGCTCCAGCCTGGGAGACAGAGCAAGACTTTGTCTCACAAAAAAAAAAAAAAAAAAAAAAAGAAAGGGATACCTAAAGTGTCAGGGACAGCTATAAACAACGAGGGTCAAGCATTTTCTGTAACTGAAATCAGCAAAATTACAGTTGCATATTTTGTAAAAAGAGGTGCTCAGTCAGTCTGATTTGGTTTTAAGGGTTGAGAGAACGTAATCTCAGTGGTATTATGCATACTATACCAGCTTCTGGTAGAAGGGACCATTTATTATGCATTTCCAATGAGTATATAATTTATAGTGTTTTAGCTTCCTCTTAGGAAAAAAAGTCACAGACATAGAAATAGGGAAGAAGCAACTGGTCATTGTGTGGTACGTTATTATGTGAAAAGTAAGTGAAATACAGTATTCCTTATAATGATTAAATGCATCCCCCTCTACTATTTTTTTGTAAGGAATACTTCAAGTGAAACTAGAAATTTGAAAATAGCCAAGTAGTCCCAGAGTAGCAATTATTAGGAATAAATGTTTTAAATTCTCTTTTGGTATCTTCATGTCAGTCTGATTTTTTTACAAGGAACGGCAAAAAAGGTAATTTTGTCTTTAGCCAATAAAAGGCATTTTGAACAGCATATCATTTTTTCATTAATTTTTCTGAGTTCAGATATAACTCAAGTATAGCATTTCTTCTGTGCCTTTTAACAAGTAACTTAAAAATCTCCAGTTCTACCAATAATTTGCTGCATCAATTTAAAAAGGCAATTTTTATTGTTGTTAAGGGAGCCATTAAAATAGGCTTTGGCTTTCTAAATCTGAAAAATAGGTATACTATCTATCTTCCTAAAAGAGCATTTTAAAGAAAAGAAAAACCATTTCTGAAGTTTACTTGAAAAAAAATTAAAGGTACTATATAGATGGCAATTATTTCTTATATAAGCTATAAAGAGAATTACATAAAAACCAATTTCTGAGAAGGTAGGGTAGTTTCTTTTGTTTCTCTTAATAACTTTCAGAGGATTATCTAGATGTGGGTGCTTTGGATTAAAATAAAAAAAGAAGGTAAGATGGGAATTTTCTCAGAAATCATGAGTTCTGATTACTCAACAACTATTATTAAGAGCTTATAGGGCTCTGTTCTAGGCAGTGTAGGGTAGCAAAACACAAACAAAAATCCCTGCCTTCATAAATTTTACATTCTAGTTGGGAGAGTCAGATGATGGACAGATAAAACAAACATTGTTCCTTATACTGGAGATGAAGGTGAATCTATGTGACAAAATACAGTGAGAAAACTCTTAGCTACTTAGTGTTTACAAACAAATGGTTTTTTAAAAAAACTAACATGTTACTTTCAAATGTTCGGATTACAAATAATTTCTAACTTTGGCTTTTTTGTACTTCTTCACATTTTCAAAACTACAAATATATATATATTTTTGAGACAGAGTTTTGCTCTTGTTGCCCAGGCTGAAGTGCAATGGCACAATCTTGGCTTACCACAACCTCTGCCTTCTGGATTCAAGCAATTCTCCTGCCTCAGCCTCCCGAGTAGCTGGAATTACAGGCACGCGCCATCATGCCTGGCTAATTTTGTATTTTTAGTAGAGACAGGGTTTCTCCATGTTGGTCAGGCTAGTCTTGAACTACTGACCTCAGGTGATCAGCCCATCTCCGCCTCCCAAAGTGCTGGGATTACAGGTGTGAGCCACCGTGCCCAGCCCCAAAACTACATATATTTTAAAGGTTAAAATTTTGGAGTTGGAAAGATTGTAAATTTAGTAGTTCAAGCAAGTAACTTTGCTTCAGGCAAATTTAATGCCATTAATTTCTAGCTGTCCTTATTTTTCACTAGAAGGTTTAGCTGACAAAATGTTATTTGGTTCCCTCCCCTTACAATTTAGTAAACTATGAGAGGAACAGAGGGTAGAGAGATGAAAAAAGGCAGAACGGCAGGCAGAAACGGATAAAGATTAGGAGCTATGGGTTACATATTTTTGGCATATTACCTAAATATATTAATTTTACCAAAATAAATCCCAATTAATTTGGACCAGAACTAGAATCAAGGACTAAACTCTCGACTAGATTTGACATCAGGCAGTAAAGTTGTTCTTTGGAGACTGGGAAAGAAGAAACAGAAAAAAGATCACAATGAAGGTGTTAAAACACAGATTAAAGCATCAAATAAACATTCAAAACTGCATTGTTTTTTTTGAGATGGAGTCTTGTTCTGTCACCCAGGCTGGAGCGCAGTGGTGCGATCTCGGCTCACGACAACCTCTGCCTCCCGGGTTTAAGTGATTCTGCTGCCTCAACCTTCTGAGCAGCTGGGATTACAGGCGCTCACCAGCATGTCCGGCTAATTTTTTTGTATTTTTAGTAGAGACGGGGTTTTACCATGTTGGTTAGTCTGGTCTCGAACTCCTGACCTTGTGATCTGCCTGCCTTGGCCTCCCAAAGTGCTGGGATTACAGGCATGAGTCACCGTGCCTAGCCTTTTTTGTTTGAGACAGAGTCTGGCTCTGTCACCGAGGCTGTTGTACGGTGGCACAATCTTGGCCCACTACAGCCTCCGCCCCTGGGTTTAAGTGATTCTCCTGCCTCAGCCTCCCGAGTAGCTGGGATTACAGATGCCTGCCACTGAACCTGGCTAACTTTTGTATTTTTAGTAGAGATGGGGTTTCACTATGTTGGCCAGGCTGGTCTTAAACTCCTGACCTCAGGTGATCCTCCCATTTCAGCTTCCCAAAGTGCTGGGATTACAGGCATGAGCCACCATGCCTGGCCCAAAACTGCATTTTTTTCCCCAAAAGAAACTGGATTTAAAGTAAAAGTGCATGATAAGCAAATGAGAGAAAATAACCTCCCAACTGCATCTTACTGGAAGAATATGTAATTACTAATGACAGATACCTTTATTAGAAGAAAGACACAAAAACATCAGAGTGCTGAAAAATGCTCTATTACTACAGGGAAGAGATTATATCTACAATATGCAAAAATGTGGTTAGATGACAATTGTACTGGGTAAAAATAAAGAGCATTTTATGTGGTCTACAGATCTGTGTCAAAACACAATGCTAGCAGCAGCAAGCATCCGAAATATTGGCTGTGCCTACAAACCTAGTATCACACAGGTCAAGTAAGTGCCTCACCACTAGTTCTTTTTGTCCTTCTTTTCCTTTGTTACATCCAACTAATTACCACATGAAAATAACACAAAGTTGGCAAAACATTTCTGATAATTAAAGTTCTCAGAGAGGAGAAAGAAGAATATTCTTTAGTCAGCAGAAAATCATGCATCATTCAAACTTACGAATATTCAAAATTAGTTCAATTTCTCTGCACATGGCAAACAGGAATGAGATGTCTATGCCTAAGTAAATAAATCTTAAGCCCACCATCATCAACAGGAGCACCTGCTGATGCTTCTGTTGATGACCTGGTGACAGGTCAAAAAAATTCTCCCAGGCATCACAAGCTAACCTACACTGAGGTCCTATTGTAGATATAATCTCTTCCTAAGAGGAAGCTACCAGGCCGGACACAGTGGCTCATGCCTGTAATCCCAGAACTTTGGGTGGCAGCAGCAGAAGGATTGCTTTAGACTACAAGTCCAGCCTGGGCAACACAGTGAAATCCTGTCTCTACAAAAAATAAAACACTTAGCCAGGTGTGGTGGTCCATGCATATGGTTCCAGGAACCCTGAAGGCTGAGGTAAGGAGGAGTGCTTGAGCTTGGGAAGTTGAGGCTGCAGTGGGCTGTGATCATGCCACTGTACTCCAGCCTGGTAGATGGAGTGAGACTCTGTCTCCAAAGAAGAAGGAAAAAACCACCCAAACCCAAAAATAACCAGTTCACTAAGCTCTGTCCTTCACTCATTCTCAGAAGTGGAAACATGAAGACTGTACAATTCAACAAGTTACAGAAACTACCAAAAATGCTAATAAACTGAATTTAGTTATATTTAAAACATTTTCCACACAACAATATTACCTAATAGTTTTTCATATTGATAAACAGTTCATTATTCAAATACTTACAAATCTATTCTTATATATGGTAAGTTTTAGAAATATTTCCTATAAATAAGTACCTCATTACTATCTACCTATCCATCTACCTACCTGCCTACCTACCAAAATAAACTATTAGAAGTGACTGTTACAATTAGGAACGTTTTCCTTCCTCGACATTACAGAACAAAATTTAAAAAGATAATTGGAGCCTCAAGAATTCTGCCAACTAAGGAGAGTCGAATCCCATTATTAAATCTAACATCAATTTTATACTTAAACAATCATAGGGTTTCACTTAAGTATTAGTTAATTTGTAAATGTCTCCACTTTATGAGGAAATAAAAAAGGTAGAATCTGGCCCAAATGCCTAGCTGTTTTACGTCTAATTATAATAATTAAACAAGGATGAGGAGCTGCCACAGCAAACAGACCAGATTTCCTCTCTTCTTTCCTGCCTCGGGCTAAGAGACAAGACTCTTTATGTCAGAGACTCCGCCCACAAGGATTTCAAACAAAGGTTGTGTTTGATAATTGCTGCCTGCATCTTCCTTTGGGAAGGACCAAAAGTCCTTGTCTGTTCAGAGATCTCTATCTATTAATATGTTCCATAGGTTTACTACTTAAAAGAGAAATCTTTCATGTTTATGAAGCATGGTAGATCCAAAGCTCAAATTAGCTGGAATTCTCTCGTTGTCCAAGGAAAGAAAGAAAGGAAAGCATGGCAAGATAACAGGTATCAAGCAGATAAAATATGTTTACTCTGGAAAGAATCAGATTTAAGATCCCAGCACTTTAGAAGGTTGAGGCAGGATGATCACTTGAGCCCAGGAATTTGAGGTTGCAGTGAGCTATGATCATGCTACTGTACTCTAGTCCGCATGACAGAGAGAAACCATATTTAAAAAAAAAAAAAAAAAAAAAAAAAATTAGTCCTTGGGTTTCAATAGCAATTTCAAAGAGAAAGATATACCTTACCTCCAAAGAGCCTCTCACAAACAATTTTTTTTTCTAAATTACTCAGTTATTATCAAGAAATGCACATCTTGGAATCATCTCCCAACAGAAAAAAGGAATAGAAGACTGAGGTAATAAGGGACCTAGAAAAACATTTCACTAGATACAGAAAACAATTAGCATTATCTCGTAGATGGAAATATTTAAGTTGAATTTGTATTGAGTGCATGCTGTTTAAAATAATACAAATATTACCCAAGAGTACAATCTCCCTGGATGGGAAATTAACTGTCCTTCACAGACATTTCTATGAGAAAAAAGCAGTGTGAGCTTCTAACAGCCGACTGTGACACACTTGGGAACCCAAACCATTTGTAAATTCAGGTTGTGGTAACATTCTAAATGTTCCTTAACAAAAAAAGTCAATTTCTTTGCAACTGTGATTTCCCTCAATTTTAGAGTATTGCCTCCTGTCATTAAAAAGTTCCTACACATGGATACGTTTTCTTCATTAAAAAAAAGTTGATTTCCCATTGTAATTTGATACCAAACAAAATAACACACTTGAAATCGCACCAGCCTTTCTTGGTTTCATTATTCCCTAGTGTCATTACTCCCTCTAGAGGCAGAAAACGTGAATCTGGTAAGTTTTTGAAATAAACCAAAAACACAAGCTAAAGAAAAAGTTAACTTTCTCTCTCTGTGAAAGTGTTAATTTAACTAGAAAAAGTTAATCAGCATAAATTGTATGATAAACAGTGAATTTCCTATCATTATTCAAGCACTCAAATAAGCCCGTCTACATTTAATATAAGGATCCGGATACAGCTCACTAAGTATCACATCGTCTCTGACGAGAAGACATGGAGCATAATATTCACATATGAGAAAAACAGAAATTACGGAATTGTTAGGCTCAACCTTATCTGGCAGTCTAGAAAGCAGCTCTGAATCATATGAGGAGCGGATATAAAATACCTGCTGTTTGATATGAACTTTAATTCAGAAAACACACGAAGCAAAGAGATGGTTCCTTTTTCTTTTTTTTTTAAGACAGAGTCTCACTGTCACCCAGGCTGGAGTACAGTGGTGTGATCTCGGCTCACTGCAACCCTCCTGGGTTCAGGCGATTCTCCTGCGTCAGCCTCCCAAGCAGCTGGGAGTACAGGTGCCTACCACCGTGCCTGGCTAATTTTTTTTTTTTTTGTCGTAGAGACGGGGTTTCGTCATGTTTGCCAGGCTGGTCTCGAACTCCTGGCCTGAAGCAATCTGCCTGCCTTGGCCTCCCCAAGTGCTGGGATTACAGGCATGAACCACCACACCCGTCCCTTTTCTTCTCCACCACACCCGGCCCTTTTCTTATCACTGGTTTAACACATACTATTAATATTTTGATAGGTCTAATGTTTAGACACATGGATCATAAACAGATGAAAGGCAGCAAGATCTAATTTCACTGCCTAATTATAAGAGCTCAGGCTTGTTAATTTCATTTATTCTTTTTTTAACCCAGAGAATCTCAACTCTGGAGCACATTTTACCACCTGGGGCACTTTAAAAATTAACTTACCTTTGGGCCTCATCCTAGAAAACAGAATATTTCCCAGTGGACTAGGGTATCAGTAGTTTTCCAAAAATGCTACTCAGCTGGGTATGCTACTCACACGTATAAGCCCAGCACTTTGGGAAGCTGAGGCAGGAGGATTGCTTGAGCCTTTAATTTTGAGACCAGTGTGGGCAATATGGTGAGACCTCACCTCTACAAAAAATAAAAAAAATTAGCTGGGCATGGTGCTGTGTGTCCGTGGTACCAGCTACTCAGCAGGCTGAGTTGGGAAGATTACTTGAGCCCAGTTAGTCACGGCTGCAATGAGCCATGTTTTGGCCACTGCACTCCAGCCTGGGTGATACAGCAATATGGTCTCAAAAGAAAAAACAAAAACAACAACAAAAAGCACTAGTCAGCTAAAACTCTAAAGCACAGGAAACACAATGGAGAAAGCTACATTGGACCTCATAATAGAATAGACATGCCTGAGTTGGAAAACCTGCTAGAGGTAATGTAGAAGGAAAGAGGAAGGGACAAACCACTAGAAAATATAGATAGGAAAGACTAACATTCTCATAATAGATGTCCCGGAGAAAGGAAAAAAGGTAATGAGGAGAACACTGTTGAAGAAATAGTGCAGCTAGAATCTCCTGAATAAAAAACACAAGAAACGTCAGAATACTAGGGCAAGTTCTGAGAATATCATGTAAGAGAGAAAAGAAAAACCCAGTTAGCAACATTACAGTGAAATGCAGAATATGAAAGACAAAAGCTTTTCAAGAGTACGTGGCACAAAGCAGATATGTAGTGTTTATAGAAAAACCAACAAAAGCATGAGATATCATAAAATCTTTCTTTCTTTTTTTTTTTTTTTTGAGAGAGTCTCACTCTGTTGCCCAGGCTGCTTACTGCAACCTCCACCTCCTGGAAGCAAGTGATTCTCCTGCCTCAGCCTCCCACGTGGCTGGGATTACAGATGTGCACCACTATGCCTGGCTAATTTTTGTATTTTTAGTAGAGACAGGGTTTCGCTATGTTGGTCAGGCTGGTCTTGAACTCCTGGCCTTAAGTGATCCGTTCACCTTGGTCTCTCAAAGTGTTGAGATTTCAGGCGTGAGCCACAATGCCCGACCAATATAAAAAAATCATCTAATCTTTATGAGGCAGCTAATTGTACCAGATCCAATTCTACTAGGGAAAAAACATAACACGATTAAATATTTAAGGTAAGAAATTAAAAAGAATATCTGAATATTAGTTAAATGTCCCATATGTCAAGACTACAGTTAAAATTGTTCCTGGTCAAATTAGGATCTTATGTCTCTTTGTTTCTGTTTAGGATATCATTTTCAGGAATAGCTAAAATCTATTCTCAAGGTAGGTTTCAATCAAGGCAGATCTTGGCCAGATGTAGTGGCTCACACCTGTAATCCCAGCACTTTGGGAGGCTGAGGCAGGCGGACCCCTTGAACTTAGGAGTTTGAGAACAGCCTGGGCAACATGGTGAAACCCTGTCTCCTCAAAAATATACAAAAATTAGCCAGGTATGGTGGCATGCACATGCAGTCCCAGCTCCTTGGGAGGCTGAGTTGGGAGGAAGGCTTGAGCCTGGGAGGTGGAGGTTGCAGTAAGCCGAGGTGTTGTCACTGCATTCCAGCCTGTGGAATAGAGCCAGACCTTGTCTCAAACAAACAAACAAAGGCTAGTTTAACTGTGCAGAATTTGAAGCACAACATATCCAATCTTCTTTTCAGTATGTCTTAGCAAAGCCTCAAGTGCTCTATTGGTATCTATGAATGCCAGGAGCTGTGGAAATGAAGAGGATGTAACAGACATGTATCTAACTTCCAGCTACTTTCAGTTTTCTAAGAAAAGTCAGCAAGTCAGGGGCTTCTCATAAACACATTATCTGATAAAGAAATGTCCTGTATCTTTTACCATCCTTGTAACAGTTAAGACAGAAACTCATGGAAGTTTTCAGTAACGGCTTACCTGGTCAACATCAGCATTTCTTGGAAGAAAATAAACAATATTATTAGTAATCTTCTTAGAAAGTCTGAAAATTTCGAAGGTGGACAGCAGTTAAGGAAAAATAACAAAAACAGCAGCTAATTTCTAATCAGAAAGCGATGTGTTTAACCCATTGTAACTCAAATGTATTTCAAAATGTAACTAAAAAGCAAAAACTTAATCCTCTAATGGAACCTAAGAGAATTAAATACAGAATTTTGTAATTCAGCAACATATTGTCCCAATAGTTCAAAGATTAATAGTTAAATTGATTTATTCAATTATCCTAGTGGTAGGTAGTGGGCAAGACTCAGAAATATAGACCCTTTCTCTGTCATTTCCTAATTACTGAGAAAACAGAATAGAAAATAGGAAAGCACAATCCCACTTCTTCCGAGTAAAGAATAAGGTAATCCTGGACATTGCAGTCAACACTCTAAATTACATTTTAAAATTTTATTTATTTATTTATTTTTCAGACAGAGTCTGGCTCTGCTTGCTAGCTAGCTAGCTATTTATTTATTTATCCATTTATCTATCTATTTATTTATTTATTTAAAGACAGGGTCCGGCTCTGCTGCCCAGGCTGGAGTGCAGTAGCACAATCTCAGTTCATGGCAACGTCTTCCAGGTTCAAGTGATCCTTGTGCCTCTGCCTCCCAAGTAGCTGGGATTACAGGATTACAGCTGCCACCACGCCCGGCTAATTTATGCTGTAATTTTTTTTTTTTTTTTAAGGCAGAGTTTTGCTCTGTCACTCAGGCTAGAGTGCAGTGGTGGGTTCAAACGATTCTCCTGCCTCAGCCTCCTGAGCAGCTGGGATTACAGGTGCCCACTACCACGCCCAGCTAATTCTTGCATTTTCAGCCGAGACCGGTTTCACCATGTTGGCCAGGCTGGTCTCAAAGTCCTGACCTCAAGTGATTTGCCTGCCTTGGCCTCCCAAAGTGTTGGGATTGCCGGCGTGAGCCACCGTGCCCCACAGTATTACCTAAATTTAATAGCAATTTAGAAATATGTTTCCTGTTAAGAGTCAAACAGACAATTACTCTGGAGCGGCAGGTAGAGAAAGGGACAAACGTTACTCTATGAAATAAGGCTTTGCTTTGATATTCTGGAAGAGTAACTGTAAAAATTTGAAGATACACAGCAAATTGGCCAGTGTCAATGTGAATTGAAGAATGTTACAGAATGGTTAGCCACAAACTCCAGGGATAAGTTTTGAGGAAATTCCCAATTTGCAGACAGTTAAGTCCAATACATGTATTCTAGTCCTTGTTTTATAATGGTAAAATTGAATAGCATGCAAGGAAAATATGACCTCATATTTCCCGTTACTTTTGGGGATCAACCGCATCATTTTTACATACCTGCCTTTTATGTAAAATAAGCTAGAATTTGCCGGGCGCGGTGGCTCAAGCCTGTAATCCCAGCACTTTGGGAGGCCGAGGCGGGTGGATCATGAGGTCAAGAGATCGAGACCATCCTGGTCAACACGGTGAAACCCCGTCTCTACTAAAAATACAAAAAATTAGCTGGGCATGGTGGTGCGTGCCTGTAATCCCAGCTACTCAGGAGGCTGAGGCTGGAGAATTGCCTGAACCCAGGAGGCGGAGGTTGCGGTGAGCTGAGATCGCGCAATTGCACTCCAGCCTGGGTAACTTGAGTGAAACTCCGTCTCAAAAAAAAAAAAAGCTAGAATTTGTCAAATGTTGTTAGCTAATATCATCTCTCTTCACTAATTTCTCCCTCTCTTTTTTGAGACAGAGTCCTGCTCTGTTGCTCAGGCTGGAGTACGGTGGCGTGACCTCAGCTCACTGCAACCTCTGCCTCTCAGGTTAAAGTGATTCTCGTGCCTTGGCCTCCTGAATAGCTGGATTACAGGCACGTGCCACCATGCCAGGCTAATTTTTCTATTTTTAGTGGAGACGGGGTTTCACCATGTTGGCCAGGCTGATCTCAAACTCCTGACCTCAGGCGATTCACCTGCCTCAGCCTCCCAAAGTGCTGGGATTACAGATGTGAGCCACCATACATGGAGACCCCCCACCCACCCCGCTACATTCCCTCTTTCTCTCACTCTCCTGCTCCTTTCTCTCCACAATCACTGTTTCAGTAAACTCTAAGGACTTCCAAAGGATATCCATCAGGAGACATCATCGTCCTAATGTCAAAGGTCTCTGCAGTGGCGTAGTCTGGCCCTCCCCAAGGTGGGCTGAGGAACACAACATCAGCCTTTAAACAAGCAGCCAGCAGCAAGAAATCTCCACAGATAAACTCTATCTTATCTGCTATTCCATAAACTTCTGCATTGTTACGAGCAAGAGCAATCTTAACAGGATCGATATCAACAGCAATCACTACAAATGAGAAAAGAAAAAAATTAGTTAATTGACACTGATTATTACTTATATAGGATAGTTCATCTTTCGAATAGTCTGCCATCTTCTTTTTAAAGAGGAGACATCTGGCCACATATACCAGAGATATAGGCTTCAGTTTAAATTTTTTTTTTTTTTTTTTTTTTGAGACGGAGTTTCGCTCTTGTTACCCAGGCTGGAGTGCAATGGCGCAATCTCGGCTCACCGCAACCTCCGCCTCCCGGGTTCGGGCAATTCTCCTGCCTCAGCCTCCTGAGTTGCTGGGATTACAGGCACGCACCACCATGCCCAGCTAATTTTTTGTATTTTTAGTAGAGACGGGGTTTCACCATGTTGACCAGGATGGTCTCGATCTCTTGACCTCGTGATCCACCCGCCTCGGCCTCCCAAAGTGCTGGGATTACAGGCTTGAGCCACCGCGCCCGGCAAATTTTTTATTTAAATTAGAAAGAGTCGCTTGTGTTGTACCAAGGAAAACGTGACTGAGGGACTTGGCTTTCTTGTCTCACTCAGACAGCTCTTTCTAAGCAAGTTACAATACTTGCCACAAAAGATCTACTGAGGGCCAAATATGTGGCCACCATTGTGCTGAGAAGCAAACACTTGAAAACGCCACTGACTGTATGTAGAACCTGTAACGCTAGGTTTTGGAAAAGACAAACTTCCTCAAAATGCAGCAATGCCCAAATGAACACAAATTCAACAACTTCTAAAGAAAACCAAAATAAAACACATTTTTACAAACTTATGTAGCCAAGTGACAAAGAAGAAATGTAAAAACACCTGCTGATAATGTTTAATGAGACATTGTAGGCAGAGGAAAGATAATAGTATGTTTCACCAAATGGACTTTCATTTACTTTATTCCAATTTCATAATTAGAAATACAGACATAATTTAAGTTTAGCCTGTTCATGTTTTGCAGTAAACTACTCAGTACACTTGCATGTGCACTAGTGTGTTAATGGCAGTATTCTTTATTTGAAAGGGCTAAGTGGAACCGTGAAGCATACAGCATGGTTGTCATGGAAATGCAGTTGTTTTCCAGAAAATGCTAGTTTCCAAATTTGTTAATATTTTTGAGAGAAATAATGTGCTAAATCACTTGAATAATAAATGTAAGCACCAATTATAATATAATGCGAAATCATATATTTACAATGCTGTTTTTCCTGTTCTAAATAAACTAACATTCACATTTGTAAGAGAAAAGATCCTTTTCAGCCTCTCAATCTGTTACATTTATAGTTCACAGACAGATGGAAAGATATGTTAATGAGACCAAAAATTCAAAAGAAAAAGTGACTTTCAACATCAAAATCTATTCAGTTAATCCTATTTTCATCTGTATTTCTTTTGGAGGCAGACTTGTTTTTAGGTCTAATAAGAATGAATGCATTCAATCTATCACACAAAAGAAATGCTGGCTGGGTGCAGTGGCTCATGCCTGTAGTCCCAGCACTTTGGGAGGCTAAGGCGGGTGGATTCCTTGAGCTTTGGAGTTCAAAATCCCATCTCTACCAAAACACAAAAAATTAGTCAGGTGGGGTTGGCATGTGCCGGTAGTCCCAGTTACTCGGGAGGTTTAGGTTGGAGAATCACTTGAGCCTGGGAGGAGAAGGTTATAGTGAGCTGAGATTGCACCAAGGCACTCCAGCCTGGGTGAGAGAGTGAAACCCCTCCACCCCACAACCCCCTGATCCCCCCCGCAAAAAAAGCTGACAAATGTTAAACCTCAGCCACACTAGCACATCTTGACTGCGTAATGGCCACATGTGGCTACTGGCTATCATACTGGACAGCATAGATATAGAACATTTAAGTCTTCACAGAAAGTTCCACCCTGCAGTACTGATGCTGAACTACTGGAACACATAAAAAGGGGAAAAATATCTAAGAACAAACAGTAATATGTAAAACTTTACAGATTCTCTAACCCTTTAGTTATGCACAGACAGCAACTATCTGAATGGAAATAACTGGCACAAAGGGATGATCTCAACTATAAGCAATGCCATCTTTTCGTATATATGTGCGTACATATGTAAATGCATAAATACACATACAGTTCAAGCATAACTGTTTATACGAATGTGTATACATGAACACATAAACATACGATAGGGAATTCAAAACAGTTAAGTGTAATTGATATGTGTGTACTTACATATGTACACACAAACACACTAAATCAATTATACTTTGTCTTCAATTTCCTGCCGTAATGTAGTTAGCTCAACCATCCTAGGGAGATATTAGGAGGAGCACTGATAACTAACATTCATGGAGCACCAGCTTTGGGGGGCAAGTTATGGGACCCCACCACCCTGAACATGCTGGAGGGTTCCTGAGTTTCCAGTCACACGTGCTGCAAAGGCAGAAGGTCATGATAGCACTGGGAAGGCCACGGGTTTGCTATCTGCCTTTTTTTCCCCAGGGGTTGGCAATCTCTAAGGGAGAGTGATTAAAAAACACTATGGGGCGATGATGGGAGCTGGTCTATGAGAATATGGACAAAGTGGTCTCCCTTTAGCTTGGGACCCAAGCTAGACATTTGCCTTTACCAAATGTGCACTAAACTATAGAAAGCCTTGGCAAAAGATATATATCACAGAAATACAAATCTACGGGCTCACACCTTTAATCCCAGCACTTTGGGAGGCTCCGGTGGGTGGATCACCTGAGGTTGGAGTTCGAGACCAGCATGGCTAACATGGTGAAACCCTGTCTCTACTAAAAATACAAAAATTAGCTGGGGGTGGTGGCGGGTGCCTGTAGTCCCAGTTACTTGGGAGGCTGAGGCAGAAGAATTGCTTGAACCC
>NW_022436975.1:7876639-7876970 GCF_009761245.1 Sapajus apella | reverse complement strand
AAAAAAAAAAAAAAAAAAAAAAAAAAAAAAAGGCCGGGCGCGGTGGCTCACGCTTGTAATCCCAGCACTTTGGGAGGCCGAGGCGGGTGGATCACGAGGTCAAGAGATCGAGACCATCCTGGTCAACACGGTGAAACCCCGTCTCTACTAAAACTACAAAACATTAGCTGGGCATGGTGGCGCGTGCCTGTAATCCCAGCTACTCAGGAGGCTGAGGCAGGAGGATTGCTTGAACCTAGGAGGCGGAGGTTGCGGTGAGCCGAGATCGCGCCATTGCACTCCAGCCTGGGTAACAAGAGCGAAACTCCGTCTCAAAAAAAAAAAAAAGCAA
>NW_022436975.1:7869411-7876539 GCF_009761245.1 Sapajus apella | reverse complement strand
AAGGAAAAAAAATAAAATAATCACTATTCTAGTAAATATGAAAATAGCTTGTCTCTCGGCTGTCAGGAGACCACACAAAGTTAGCAAATATCATGCCCTTGACTATAGGAGTAGTAAAACAGGGGCCACATTTCATCAGCATGGGCCTTAAAAATCTGTGTAACGGTAAAGCGGTTAAGATCATTTTCAGCACAATTTGATTAAAGTCAGTTTATCTGACAAGACCAAGCAGGGACTGAGTCTGTTTTTTCTACAGCTACATGCCTTCCAGAATCATATTATACCTTCCTACCTAACATTAACAATTTCACATAAATTAATGAGATTCAATAGAAATCTGTTGAAATGAAACTATCATTGATATGCATAATATGAAGATATTTAAAAATATGCATCTTCAGAATAAAAACTAAATAAAAACTCGGCTTCTTGTTTGAGTGTGATGGCTCATGCCTGTAATCCCAGCACTTTTGGAGGCCAAGGGGAGGTTTATTTAAAGCCAGGGCTTCAAGACCAGCCTGGGGAATATAGCAAGATCCTGTCTCTACAAAAAATTTTTAAAAAATTGGCTGGGCATGATGTCATGTGCCTGAAATCCCAGCTACGTGGGAGGCTAAGTTGGGAGGATCACTTGAGCCTGGGACCTCAAGGCTGCAGTGAGTCCTGATCATGCCACTGTTACACTTTAGCCTGGGCGATATAGTGAGACCCTGTCTCAAAAACAAAACAAAGAAACAAACAAACAAAACCCTGCTTTCTGACCCAGCTATATCGGTTTGGGTAGAATGTTCAACTTCTTCAACCCATTTTTCCCCTCGGCAAAAGCACATTACCTACTTGACATAGTTACTGGCAGTTACAAAGTGATAGAGGTTTTCTTTCTTGTGATCCCAAAGTCAGGCAACAAATACTATATGAGGGTAAGGTAATATTTAAATGATTTTCAATCTCTGAAATTTAAAGCTTTTTGAAAGGTATCACAGAGGTCATCTAAATTCAACGTCTCCTTTAAATTAAGGTTAAATGATGTCCAAAGTCACAAAGATGGTGAATGGCAAAGCTGGGACTTCCTGTCCACTATTCAATACTCTGCCATTTTAGTACTTTTGGTTTTATAAAATATTATCTTGGCTTCAAGTTAGTAGGTATGTCGGTATAATCTTGGGCAAGTTATTTTATCTCTTTATGTCTCAGTTTGTCTGGGAAACACAGAGACTAAGACATAATTCACAATATTGTTGACTAAATAAAATAATACATACAGTTGGCCCTTAACATGAAAGTTAGGAGCCCTGACCCCTTGTGCAGTCAAAAACCTATGCATAACTTTTGATTCCCCAAACTTAACTTTTAATAGCCTACTGTTGATCTGAAGTCTCACCAATAATGTAAACAGTTGATTAACATATTTTGTACACTGTATTATACATTGTATTCCTAATATAAAGGAACCTAGAGAAAAACTTACTAAGCAAATCGTAAGGAAAATACATTTACAGTACTGAATTTATTGATAAGGTAGGGTTTTTTTTTTGAGACTGAGTCTCATTGTTGCCCAGGCTGGAGTGCAGTGGTGCCATCTTGGCTCAGTGCAACCACCACCTCCCAGGTTCAAGCGATTCTCCTGCCTCAGCCTCCTGAGTAGTTGTAACTACCGCTAATTTTTATAATTTTAGTAGAGACGACATTTCATCATATTGGTAGGGCTGGTCTCGAACTCCTGACCTCAGATGATCCACCTGCCTCCGCCTCCCAAAGTGTTGGGATTACAGGTGTGAGCCACTGCACCCAGCGATAAGGCAGGTTTACACCATCTGTTTACAAGATGAATTGTTTGAAATGGCCCTTAATCTACAGTACCTATCAGGCAATTCAACTTTTCCTTGTAATGTCATGACTTCCAGCATCTCACTAGTGGCACTTCATATGGGTCCCATGATATTAGTCAAGGTTTATGATACTGCACTAAACACAATGAAAAGTACGAGCACCTTGAGAGATCACTTTTTATTGCTACACGCAATTTATAGGAGAGATGAACTGCTTACGTGGAGATGATTGCATCACACTGCATTTTAAGCAGATACTTGCAACACTGGAGCTCACCAATAGCAGGAGGTGGCTGTGCGGCAATTATAGTTTGTACTCTAGCTATGTTTATGTAGTTATGATTTAATGCTGCGTCTTTACATCTGTTTACATTTCTCTTGGTTTTGAATGGTGCCAAGTACAGTCTAAGTTTTGATTACATTTGATTAAATTTTATGTTATGATTGGGTTGTTTTTTTTTTTTTGAGATAGAGTTTCGATCTTGTTGCCCAGGATGGAGTGCAATGGCGCAATCTCGGCTCACCGCAACCTCTGCCTCCTGGGTTCAAGCCTCTCAAGTAGCTGGGATTACAGGCATGCACCACCATGCCCAGCTAATTTTGTATTTTTAGTAGAGATGGGGTTTCTCCATGTTGGTCAGGCTGGTCTCAAACTCCCAACCTCAGGTGATCCACCTGCCTCGGCCTCCCAAAGTGTTGGGATTACAGGTTCGAGCCACCAAGACTGTCGTATAATTTTTTTTTAAGAGCCTGGGTCTTATTCTATTGCCCAAGCTGGAGCGCAGTGGTGCAATCATAGCTCACTGTAGCCTGGAATTTTTGGGCTCAGGTCATCCTCCCATCAAAGCCTCCTGAGTAGCTGGGATTATAGGCACACAGCACCATGCCTGGCTAATTTTCAAATTTTTTCTTTTTTATAAGACAGAGTCTCCATCTGTCACCCAAGCTGGAGTGCAATGGCGTGATCTTGGCTCACTGCACCCTCTGCCTTCAGGGTTCAAACGAGCCTCCAGCCTCAGCCTCTTGTAGCTGGGACTACAGGTGCGTGCCACCATGCCCAGCTAATTTTTGTATTTTTAGTAGAGACGAGGTTTCACCATGTTGGCCAGTCTAGGCTGGTCTGGAAATCCTGACTTCAGGTTATCCGCCCATCTCAGCCTCCCAAAGTGCTGGGATTACAGCCGTAAGGCACTGTGCCTAGTCAAACTTTAAAATTTTTTCTAGAGACCAAGTTGGTCTCAAACTCCTGGCCTCAAGTGATCCTCCTGCCTCCTAAGTTGCTAGAATTATGGGCATGAATCACCATGCCTAGGCAAATTTTAACTTTTTATAACAGATTTGTGCACATTTTTTTTATTGAAACAGAGTTTGGCTCTTGTAGCCCAGGTTGGAGTGTGATGGCGAGATCTTGGCTCACTGCAACCTCCGCCTCCCAGGCTCAAGCGGTTCTCCTGCCTCAGCCTCCCAAGTAGCTGGGATCACAGGCATGTGCCACCATGCCCGGCTAATTTTGTATTTTTAGTAGAGATGGGGATTCTTCATGTTGGTCAGGCTGGTCTCTAACTCCCGACCGCAGGTCATCTGCCTGCCTCAGCCTCCCAAAGTGTTGGGATTACAGGCGTGAACCACCCCGGCTGACCAAGATTTGTGCATATTTTATGGTAGTATATGATAAAACAGACTAGTTATCTACGTATGCTTTATGCATTTATGACATTCCTAACTTTTAAATTATTTTAATATATCTAGGCGACAGGGGGTTTATCTGCAAGTGTTTTTTTTTTTTTTTTCAAATTGTCACTAATCTCCAGAACATTTTCCAATATATTTACTAAAAAAAATCTGGGTGTAAGTGGACTCACACAGTTCAAACCCGTATTGTCCAAGGGTCAACTGTATGAAGCATTTACATCAGCATGCAATACAAAGCGTATGCCTAATATATGCTAATATTTTAAATCATTTCATATTCAATTATTAATTATATATTAAATCTCAATAAGATAGGTTGTGGCAAAATGAAACATTTACTGAATAAGCTGACATCAAATAGTTCTCTTCCATTGATGGCTAATTACCTCTCATTCCTGTTAAAGCAAACTGAATGGTATTTCCTCCAACCCCACAGAATGCATCTACTACCACGTCATACTTGAAGGACTGACTGACACGGCCAGCAATGTGTTCTGCAATCTTCTCGGGTGTAACTGAAAACCAGCCCTCTGCAATGAAAGAGTATTTGTGTTAACATATTCAATTTCAAAAAGCCAAGGCAAGCATAAAGGTAGCAAACATTACTGTATCTTACATACTTTTTTTTTTTTTTTTGGAGACAAAGAGTCTCCCTCTGTTGCCAGGCTGGAATGCAATGGTGCAAACTCAGCTCACTGCAACCTCCGCCTCCCGGGTTTAAGTGATTCTCCTGCCTCAACCTCCTGAGTAGCTGGGATTACAGGCATGTGCCACCACGCCCAGCTAACTCTTGTATTTTTAGGAGAGATGGGGTTTCACCATGTTAGCCAGGATGGTCTCGATCTCTTGACCTCATGATCCACCACGCTCGACCAAAACTGCGTGTTTTTAAAGGGTTAGAAAAATCAAGGAGCTGACAGCAAAAGGCCACAGGGCTGCAGAAGTCCAGGAGGAATAGCAGAGCCTCATCATTTTCAGAAATGAGGTCCTGTGTTCACTCTAGAGAAAACAGAATAATGACCTCATTCTTTCCTAGCAGAACAAATTTACATTTTTCAGAAAGACATTTCTGTGAACAAAATGATGTGCTGGGCTGGGCGTGGTGGCTCATGCCTGTAATCCCAGCACTCTGGGAGGCAGAAGCAGGTGGATCACTTGAGCCCAAGAGTTTGAGACCAGACTGGAAAACACAGCAAAACCCTGTCTCTACAAAAAATTAGCCAAGCATGGTAGTGTTTGCTTGTAATCCCAGCTACTCAGGAGGCCGAGGCATGAGGATTGCTTTTAGCCTAGAGGTGGAGGTTGCAGTCAGCAGAGGTTGTGCTACTGCACTCCAGACTGGGTGACAGAGTAAGACCTTGTCTCAAAAAAAAAAAAAAAAAAAAAGAAAAGAAGAGAAAAATAAATAAATAAAAATGATGTGTGTTCATTTTCCTGATGCCTCCCCTGACCAAAACTTTAAATGGCTCTTCAATACTGGAAAAGATTTGCAAGTGTTTTCCAGTCTTATTTCGCCTTACAAATTCCTACGTACTTTTCCCAATATACAATATTTTGCAAATTATTTTAAAAGGGTCGGAGAACCCCTGAAATTCCATCACAGATCAACAACTTCTGATTTTGTTAGTTAATAAAAACCAGTATTTAGGTAACCCCAACATGAAAATGAGCATCAGTCTGCAAGACTGAATGAAGTAAGTTGTTGCAGATCACAGCGGGAAAGCTGGAGAAAGAACTCAAAATGTGCAAAGTTAATTCGTTAAATTCTACCTTTCTGCACTAGATATTTCTTCTTCAGATTTTCTGTTTAATAACTTATCAATTGCTTTTCTATCTATCCTAAGGTGCCACAAATACAGATTAAACCCAAATCTGAAGTTTTAAAAATACACACACACACACACACACACACACACCCCGCCCCAAATTGAAGGACATTCTATAAAGTAAGTGGCCACTTATCCTTTGAGAAATGTCAGTCATGAAAGACAAAAAAGACTTAAGATTCCAGATTAAAGGAAACTAATGGAAAAATAACATGAAAAATAAATGTAATACATGATCCTTTACTGGAAGGAAAAAAGTATGTGATAAAGGACAAGATTAGGACAACTGATGAAACTAGAGTATAAACTGTAGATTATAATCTCATCAATTATAATCTTACCAATTTAACAATGTTAAATTGATAATTTACTCTTTTAAACAAAAATATACTTGTTCTTAGGAAATACATGTTAAAGTATTAAGGAGTATGGGCATGACGTATTTAAGTGGATCAGAAAAAGATACACACACATACATATGGAGAGAGAATGAGAAAGTAAATGGGGCAAAATGTTGAACACAGCTTAAGGGAATATGAACATCCCCTGTATTATTATTACAACTTTCTGTAAGTTTGAAATGGTTTCAAAATAAAGCTAAAAAATACATAGATACTTTACCTCTGTCCAACTTAATCCCATCATCAAAACGGGAGAAGAGCCTGTACCTCTGCGCCCAGTATTTTGCCAGCTCAGGAACAGCAGCTATTTCAGGAGGCAGGCCATTGACCTTTTTGTTCTTCTTCTTGTTCTTCTTCTTTTTCACTTCAGCTAAAATAAAAGGTAAAGAATATAGATGCTCACTAAGAAAAAATGAGTAACACAAGTGAATTTATCTAAAAATGAAGTCACATCAAATAATTACAAGCAGAACATGTATATAATGACATGCCCAGAGAAACAGGAGAGCCTGATGAAACACCACTGACTTCAGTCACAGCCAGCATTTTGCTACTTACTGGCTGCACTAAGAAAAAAAAAAATCAAGACTCAACTAAGTTATTTTCCTCAGTAACAAATTAAGAAAAATGATGAAGGATCACAGTAAGTATAATTGTTTCATAATACCATTATTATTAAAATATATAAGAACTTTTGCTATAAATATTCTAACAACACAAAAGTACATAATTAAAAATGTTACTCAGTTTATTCATTAGAGCCAACTGCTGTGAATTCTTTTTATATTAATGTACTACCAAAAACACATGACCATCATCAACCACATCCACACAAATAAAAAAATAAAAAAAAAAACCCAAAAACAAAAAACCAGGCTGGGTGCGGTAGCTCACTCCTGTAATCCCAGCACTTTGGGAGGATGAGGTGGGAGGATTGCTTGAACCTTTGGCAACCAACCTGGGCAATATAGTAAGACCCTGTCTCCACAAAAAAAATTAAAAAATTAGGCGGGCATGGTGGTGTGCGCTTGTAGTCCCAGCTACTCAAGCTGAGGTGAGAGGACTGCTTGAGCCCTGGGGGTCGAGGTTGTAGTGGGCTGTGATCGCACTACTGCACTACAGCCTGGGTGACAGAATGAGACTCTGTCTCACATTACAAAAAAAAAGTAGGCCGGGCGCGGTGGCTCAAGCCTGTAATCCCAGCACTTTGGGAGGCCGAGGCGGGTGGATCACGAGGTCAAGAGATCGAGACCATCCTGGTCAACAAGGTGAAACCTCGTCTCTACTAAAAATACAAAAATTAGCTGGGCATGATGGTGCATGCCTGTAGTCCCAGCTACTCGGGAGGCTGAGGCAGGAGAATTGCTTGAACCCAGGAGG
>NW_022436975.1:7803719-7869311 GCF_009761245.1 Sapajus apella | reverse complement strand
CCAAAGCTACACCCCATTTCAAGAGGGCAAACAAAGGATGGTCACCTTTAGCCCATGAACAGAGTAGCAGCAGAGGCCAAGTTGAATTGCAGACAGTGGTCTGCAGGCACAATGCTCCCACAGTCTTTCCCTTTCAACTTGATCGTGTTTGCTCAGTGAGGAGTGAAGAGTACTGTGAGTGCTAAGTTATAGCCAGTTAGAACATGTACACTTAATATGCCTTCTCTCCACTTAAATAGCAATGACTTCTTAGAAACAGAAGATTCACAAGTGAAAACTAAGGAAAAACATATTAACAAAAAAAACTATCTAAATCCATCAGCAAGTTGAAGCATACTTCATGTTACCTTCAGTTTCTGCCTGGAGGGAGCCTGGTACTTCTTGAGTAACACAATCCTGCTCATCTGGAACAGCTGCTACCAAGCTGTCTTCTTCACAGTTTTCTGTGTCAAGTTCACCAGCTGAAGCTACGCTCTGACACTTTTCAGGTTCTGGATGACTAGACTCCAGTAGGTCATCACCTTTTTTAACAGACATGTCTTGTTCCTCTGAATCACTACTTGTGGAAGTGTCATGCACATTGTCATGAGAAGACGATTCCTGTGATGCTTCTTCATCCATTGGTTTAGTAACCCATGTTAGGAATTTTTCTACCTTAAATTTTAAGATGATAACATGAACAGGAATTCCAAACTACACAGACTCTTCCTACCTTTTACCATTTGTGACTTGACTGACAAGCTGTGTCAAAATTATTGGCTCGGAAAAGTAGACTGCATCACACAAACTAGTAAGGATTTCTGACCTAATCAGAATTTGTTATCTGGAGCATGCCATGACCTTATTAAAGTTTTCTTTAAAAGGAAAAAAATACCAGATTAAACACTTCCTGCTATCAATAAACACTAAGAAGATAAGGAAGGCCAAACTGTCCGAGTAGCTTTCCATAAGGATTCCAGCAATTTAACTGTGCTGTGTGCTATTACCATTACAAATGTACCTACTTACTACTGAATCATTCATTTTAGTTTTTCAAATTATAGAGACCTTTCTGCAATGGTCAAGCTACAATCTATGTACATGTTACTTAGCATCAAAGATAAATGCTAAAAAGATTTAGGGCCAATTTTTCCGTAAGAATAGAAGCAGTCTATCTTGAAAAGAAATAAAAGTCGCCTTTTAATGCAACAGTAGAGCCAGTAAGATATGTCCTAACAAACTATGTTTGTTCTTTGAAATGTTAACAAGGCCCAGCATCAGATCATATACTTCCTTGCATCTTGTGTAACAAGAATATTCCTCCTATCTTGTCTTCATGACCTTCCTAAGAGTGAGTAAATTAGAACGAATGTGGTGGACATGATGGGCAACAACCCAAAATCTACCTCTAAGGGAATGTGCCCATAAACAAATTAGGTATCTGAGGACACAACAGTCACGTGTCTTTTTCGTCAGCAATGCCTAGCAGCTATGTTTCTGCACTCATCTATAGATGAATGCATGGGGGCTATTATATCCAACACATTTTGTAAAGTCCTAGGGCACTGACTGGACTAATACTAGGCAGTCTGTTTCAGATAAAACTAGCACCACTAACATGTTTATTAAAATACCACCAACAGCCAGCCAACCTGAAATGTAATACGAAATAAAACCAGCTATATATATGTAGCATATTTTGCAAGTATGCTGAAGTTAGGGAGGACAATGTATCTTGAGGGGAAAACAGAGTGATGTGACTAGCCTTAAAAACAAACAACAGAAACAGACTCATCAGGGAGTCTAAAATTATGGTCTACTGTTCTGAAGAGCTGTTGGAGATGTGACTGACATCAAGGTTCTGCTCATTAGAAAGTGTTTTTCACCCCTTAGAATATAAAAGGGTAATTCATCAGACCAAGCAATTTTCTAACTTTTGTTTCCCAGGTACTTACTTGGATGGCAGGTAGAGCAAAGTCCAGGAGTGGGGATATGAACATTTCAGGTAATAATGTGAATCAATAAATTGGCCTTGTGTTTCATGCTATCAGAGTGAATTTATTACAAGGTGTAAGGTGTGACTGATCACTTCTGGAAGAACTCAGAATTAAAGCTTATAAAGCTGTATCAGGATTTGGACTATGAGGATCCTACTGGTATGATTTGGCTGTGTCCCCACCTGAATCTCATCTTGAATCATAGTTCCCCCAATCCCCACGTGTTGTGGGAAAAATCAGGTGGAGATCGTTGAATCATGGGGGCGGTTTTTCCCACCCTGTTCTCCTGATGGTGAGATAGTTCTTACAAGATCTGATGGGTTTATAAGGTGCTTCCACCTTTGCTGGGTACTCATTTCTCTCTCCTGTTGCCATGTGAAAAAAGAGTTGTTTGCCTCCCTTTCCACCATAATTTTCAGTTTCCTGAGGCCTCCCCAGCCCTGTGGAACTGAGTCAATTAAACCTCTTTCCTTCAAAAATTACCCAATCTTGGGTATGTCTTTATTAGCAGCATGAGAACAGACTAATTAATACATCTACTTAGCCTGAAATAGATGAGAAATTCCTTCTTGTTCTTGTCTGTTACTATATAGGCAAGGTTGTGGTTTTGTTTTTGTTTTGGGATGCAGTCTTACTCTGCTGCCCATGCTGGAGTACAATGGCACTATCTCAGCTCACTGCAACCTCTGCCTCCCGGGTTCAAGTGATTCTCCTGCCTCAGTCTCCTGAGTAGCTGGGATTACAGGTACCCGCCACCACGGCTGGCTAATTTTGGTATTTTTAGTAGAGACGGGGTTTCACCACGTTGGCCAGGCTGGTCTCGAACTCTGGACCTCAGGTGATCCTCCTGCCTCAGCCTCCCAAAGTGCTAGGATTATAGGTGTGAGCCACCGTGCCCGGCCAAGGTTGCATTTTTTTAAATCATCTCAGACACTGCTACTTTGTAGCTTTCAAATACTTCCTTTTCATCCTACCTCGACTTACCCTTTTTCAAATTTAGTTTACATAATATATGCCTTAAATAAGCAAGTTAAAAAAAATTATGTGCCTTGTTGCCTAATAGAAACAGGCTTCCTATTTGAATACAACAATTTTAAGGGGTCAAGCTTATAAAACATGATTCTATCTACAAGTATAAAATAAAATTTATACATACCTTACTCAGAGTTTTGCTTTTCTTGAAAAATGGTTTTTCTGACTCTTCGGTAAAGAAGATGTGTTTGTTTTTCATTTTTATTTGTCTGCGCATGTCCAGGTACTTAGACTTATGTTTCATGTTCTTCTCTAGATACCTGACCTGCCGACGACTGAAATTTGGAATTCCACCATATCTGTGACCAGATCAAAACAAGTGACTCACACCTTAAATTCTAGGATTATATTTCCTTATAGGAAAAGAGAATGAAACTAACATTTTTCACTCATTTTTACACCATTTTAATTCCCTATTCAAAATTATGAAAATGACAAATTCAAGTTCAACTTGTAGACGAGTTGATGGTCTAACTTTTATGTTAATTCTAAAGCAAATGTGCGACACCAAAGTTGGGAAGAGCAACATACCTAATATAGAGCAGAAAGTAGAAATTACATAGTAGATTGCAATAAATAAACAGTTAAAAAACGAAAACCCTATCCCCTTGTTAGGGAAATATAAATTTTCTTAAGGTGGGGTGATGTCAAAGCTCTTTAACACATTTCTGGATGTGTCTGAATTATCTAAATCAATCTGAGCTTATAAAAGAAGCCAACCTTAGTATCAAAAAGAGAATGTCTGATTTAACCATCTGAAATTTTCTAGTCCTAAAAGATATGTCTCTGCTATGAAGCCTCCTTTGATTATACTAAGCCTCAATTAACTCCCTCTCCTACAAACTATCAGGGACTTAAAAGTGTCACCTACACTTTAGCATTTCTAATAACCAGAATAGTTTGGGTTTAAATGTCAGGTCTTACTTTGTAGCCATATTATAAACTTCTTTTAATAAGCAGTATATTTTATGCTTCTCTTTTAAGCAGAATTGGGTGCTCGAAATAGAAGAGTAGTTAAGTTAAATCTCAGGCAAGAAAAGAAATAGATCTCTACAAGTGTATAATACCAAAATCCACCCAAGAATTCCTCAATAAAATTACATATGCATAGTAATAAATCCTGCCAGAATTTAAAAATCTTTTTACATTGCTAAACTTTATGATCTTGGCCTTAAGTGATTATATGAACTACTGATTATATGAACTATAATTGCCTTGAAATACCTAAAGGAGAAAAACTGATAATCCTTAGAAACTCTAATAGTCAACATATACTTCTGAACTAATTCAAATTCAATTTTGAGACATTCCTTGTGTCCCTTTCTTTATAATGTGTAGATATCTACTTAATGTGTAGATATCTCTGCACATTTTATGCGTTCATATGCTTTAACTCAGTGGTACTTACACAACTTATAAAATAGATAAGTAGCACCTGAAATCTCATATGCTTTAACTCAGTGGTACTCATACAACTTATAAAATAGATAAATAGGACCTGAAATCTCAACCCTTAGAAACATCAAACAACACAGTCATGGTTTAGATTACTGGCTGTCTTTGGCCAGCCTTACCTACTCAGTTTAGTCTTCATGTCATGTGTGATAAAATCTCTAGTCGTTCTAACACAAATACCTACTTCTTCATATGTTCCTTTATATTTAATGCTTGGGCATTTAATCCCAGAGTAATCTTATGTCTTCTACATACAAATGTTCATAGCAGCTTTATTTATTCTTGAAATTTCATTTTATTTTTTTCATTTTCTGCCTTGCTATGTTACCCAGGCTAGTCTTGACCTCTGGCTTCCAGCAATCCTCTCACCTCAGCTTCCCAAAGTGCTGGGACTGCAGGTGTGAGCCACTGCACCTGCACTGCAGCTTTATCTGTAACAGCAAAATGCCAGAAATAATCCAAGTGCCCTTTAACTGTTACATGGTTGAGCAAATTTTGATACATCCATACACTGGAATTCTATTCAGCAATAAGAAGGAATAAATGGGCTGGGTGTGGTGGCTCATGCCTGCAATCCCTGCATTCTAGGAGGCCGAGATGGGAGGATCACTTGAGGCCAAGAGTTTAAGACCAGCCTGGGCAACATAGCAAGACCCCATCTCTATGAAGAAACTTAAAACAGTACTGCACTCCAGCCTGGTTTATACAGTGAGACCCGAAGGAAGGAAGGCAGGCACTTGTAATAATCTGGAGGGACCTGTGGGCATTATGCTTAGAGCTTAGGAAACAATTTAGATGTTATTAATTAGGATGATTGATAAAACACAATGCCTCCATTTACAGAATTAGCTAAATGTTTCCACCAACAAGAATGGGTGTCCATGATATATATTGTTGAAGGAGAAAAGCTGGAGAGTATGCATAATATGACCTCATTTTTCTGTTTTACACAAAGAGAACCAAAATGTATTATTAAATACGGCCAGTCATAGTGGCTCATGCTTATAATCCCAACACATTAGGAGGCCAACGTGGGCAGCTCACCTGAGGTCAGGAGTTTGAGACCGGCCTGGCCAACATGGTATAATCCCATCTCTACTAAAAATACAAAAAGAATTATCCAGACGTGATGGCGTACACTTGTAGTCCCAGCTACTCGGGAGGTTCAGGCAGGAGAATCGGCTGAACCTGGGAGGCAGAGGTCACAGTGAACCAAGATCACGCCACTGCACTACAAACTGGGCGACAGAGTGAGACTGTCTCAAAAAAACAAAACAAAAACAAACAAACAAAAAATGTGTGTACATGTATACAGTCATAGCACACAAGAATTTCGAGGGCTGTATGCCAAACTCTTTGAGAGTCTCACTCTGTTTCCCAGGCTGGAGTGCAGTGGTATTATCATGGCTCACAGCATCCTTAACCTCCCGGGCTCAAGTGATTCTCCCATCTCAGCCTCCCAAAGAGCTGGAAATACAGGCATGTACCACTAAACCCAGCTAATTTTTAAATTTCTTGTAGAGATAGGGTCTCTCTATGTTGCCAAGACTGGTCTTGAATCCTGGGCTCAAGCAGTCTTCATGCCCCAGCCTCCCAAAGTGCCAAACTCTTTAAATACTAACTACATCTGAGAATGACTGGAAGATGTTTTACATTTTTTTTTTTTTTTTTTTGAGATGGAAGTTTCGCTCTGTTACCCAGGCTGGAGTGCAATGGCGCAATCTCGGCTCACCACAACCTCCGCCTCCCGGGTTCAGGTAATTCTCCTGCCTCAGCCTCCTGAGTCGCTGGGATTACAGGCACGCGCCACCATGCCCAGCTAATTTTTTGTAGTTTTAGTAGAGACGGGGTTTCACCGTGTTGACCAGGATGGTCTCGATCTCTTGACCTCGTGATCCACCTGCCTCGGCCTCCCAAAGTGCTGGGATTACAGGCGTGAGCCACCAGATGTTTTACTTTTTACTTGTTATTTGGTTTGTTTGAATTTTACTCTTTCTTAAAAAGAGCAGATTTCAACTTTTTATGGCATGCTTACTATGGTTTTCAGATGTACACATGTGAGACTCTAGGTGAGAAGAGAACCATGCTTAGAAGTCACAAGAGCTGGGCCTAAATTCCCTCTCCAGTAAATGATGTGATCTTGACCAAGTCAAAGCCTCTTTGAGCTGCAGTTGCTTTATCTATGAAATGGAGTAACAACACTGGATTACTATGAAACACTGAGTTAAAGCTTATGAACACATCAAATGTACAGGGATATCTCTACCACAATTCTAACAAGAAGTGCCCTAATCATTACATCTCAAATGTTATACACATTGTCGTTTATTAGTTATCTGAATACCAGAGTGCTCTAAGATAGCTGAAGTGGTTAGGACTTCTGGAAGACAATAGTTTTAATGAATACTTACTTTTGTCCTGAGCCATGCTTGAATCCTAGAAGGGAACCACTGTCATCAAAGTCTGAAGCTGGGTTTTCATCGATGTCCAGTTCATGGCTAAATGAATAAAGAAAAGGTAAACAGTGACAAGCCATTACCACCAGAGCCCACCAGTTCTGATAAATATTAAAAAAGCAATATAATTGACCCAGGCAAACTTCCCATCACTATAATCAACCATAGTTCACAAATCCAGGAAACCAGGAGAAAGAGTACTTTAATTAGAATTTTCCAAATGAGATAAGTACCCAGGAGTGTTTGGAACACAGTAATAAGTACTCCAGTCTTAATCCATGTCAAGTAATAATTTCTATTCCTGAGTATGGTACGAATATCATGTCTCCATTTTCCTTTAGAAAACACCAGTAAAAGCTGTAGCCTTAAATAAATCTCCCAAAGTAATTTTTCCAAAGGTTTCCCTTAAAAACAAGGAAACGTTTGATACATATCAATCCTATCAAAAAAATTTTTAAAGAAAAAAATTATTAAAAATAAGATTGTGATATGAGTGATATTAAGTAACCCAGGAGAATCCATCTATCAGAGATCTTTTAATAACTAGTGACTACCCCCAGCCATAATCCCAAGTAAAGGAAAATGGTGAGAAGTAATTCTTACAAAGTTTGTCCTTCAAAGTAGATTATGCTCATTGAAAACACATTATCTTTGCCTTCAGTAACTAGCAGGAACTAGGGAGCTAACAAGCAACGTCTACTATATAGAGGGAGCACAGTAGAGGCATACTAGTTTTTCTAGAAGCTATATAGAGCACAAAAGTCTTATGTCGAGCACCTCATATCCTGTCAGAGAAATGAAGTGTCCAGCTAACTTCCAAGTTCAGTAATGATCCGTCCTTTCCTTGCTACCTACAGCGTTAACATCTGACTACATCCTGCCTTACATTATTCTCTACATGTTTAATGATGTGTAGAAGCGGTATAAACCTCCAAGAAAAAAATGTAAAGATGAATACCCAAAAAAGAACTTTTATTTGGTTATAAAACACAAAAACAGGATTGCAACTTCGGACATAAGTGCAGAATGAGGTGGTCTCATGAAATGTCCAAAGAAGAATGGAAAAGGTTAGAGTTTCATTGAGGAAAGAGGTCACGCAAGTTGTTTAGAAAGTTAGTCTACTGGCGCTAGCAGCATCTTACAACAAACAGCTGATGAGTTTTGATTAAGAGAGCCAGTGGTTGTTGGGTGGAACTGGAATCTGAGAGTTATGGTTAGGCCTCTGCAGTTTTGGATTGGGTCTGTGAGGCTGTGTCAGGCACATGTTCCTGTATGAGCAGCTATCTGTCCTTGTGTGATGCTTTGGCTTGGAAACATTTCTGTGACAGTTCCTGTTATCAGGCAAATCGTGCACGAGAGCCCTCCTTTCATGGCCTTCCCTGGCTACATTTTACCATCATCTGACACAAGTGATTCTGTTTTGAGTCTTACAGCTTTCACAGTGGTAAACATTAATTGCGCTGCTTCAAGTAGAGCTGGCTTGGGCTCCGGCTTTAAAGCTGTCATTATTGTGAAAAACTCTAAGCAAGGTACTCGTCCCTGTTTGCCTGTGTTCCTATCTATTCAATGAGAGCATGAGCTTGGTCTATTTCAGCAATTCAAGCCTGGGAGACGATATACCCACATTTTTGAAAAAAATTAGAACTGGTGAGAGAGAGAGAGAGAGAATATGAATATAATTATTAGTTAAAAGTTATGGCCAGGCGCAGTGGCTCACGCCTGTAATTGCACCACTTTGGGAGGCTGAGGCGGGCAGATCACGAGGTCAGGAGTTTGAGACCTGCCTGACCAACCTGGTGAAACCCCGTCTCTACTAAAAATACAAAAATTAGCCAGGGTGGTGGCACATGCCTGTAATCCCAGCTACTGGAGGGAGGCTGAGGCAAAAGAATCGCTTGAACCCAGGAGGCAGATGTTACAGTGAGCTGAGATCACGCCACTATACTCCAGCCTGGGCGACAGAGCAAGACTCTGTCTCAAAAAAAAAAAATAAAAATAAGTTAGAATCTACTGATAGCTACTAAATGTCAAATACATTATATGCTAGCTTCTGTCTACCCAAGGGTCATAAAAAAGGCATCAACCCAATCTTATAGATGAGAAATTAAGAAATGTACTTAGGCTGGGTGTGGTGGCTCACACCTATAATCCCAGTGCTTTGGAAGGTCAAGATAGGAGGATCACTTGAGGCCAGGAGTTTGAGATCAGCCTGGGCAATATAGTGAGATCCTGTCTCTACAAAAGATTTGAAACAATTAGCCAGGAGTGGTGGCACATGCCTGTAGTACCAGCTACTCAGGAGGCTGAGGTAGAAGGATGGATTGAGCTGAGGAGTTCAAGTTTACAGTGAGCTATGATCATGCCATGTATTCCAGCCCGAAAGATAAAGTGAGACTGTGTCTTAAAAAAAAAAAAAAAAAAAAGAGGTAAATGTACTTAGGGTTTGTGAGTGGCAGAGTTTAGCTTTGACCATAGGTCCAGGTCCAAAGGTTCAGAATCTTACCAGTAGACCCCGCCTCTTCTTACAAGATTACCAGTGTTGTGAACATAACAATCATTTAATAACCACTTGCTTACGGACACAAATGCTTACTCTAACACACACTGGTGAGGGGGGTCTCATGCAACTTACCTCCTCTTGAGTTTGCTTGGCTTATGCTCAGGTGGATCTTCCTCACTTTCATCTCCATCAGCACCACTGGCGTGAAGTCTGACTTTGCTTGTGTTTGTTCCCGAAGACTTCTGTGAATCTAAATAGGCAGAAATACTGCAGTAGGTTTTTCCCTTGGTTTTACAACTTTTCTGCTATTTGTAAAGCCAATCAAAATATTTCAGTGCCTTTTCTGCAATGAACTGTACACGTGCATCAAAATGCCGGGTCACGTCTACCTGTTTGTGTGTCTACATGCAGAGTCTGTGCATTTAAAAAATCCTAACTATAAGGTTAAATTTAGATTAAAGCTGTCTCTGTATATACTTTAAGCTCAGCTTAAAGGTTTCTCCATACATAGTGAACTGTAACTTAATTGGTTGTATAAAAAGACTGTAACCTATTGTGTACCAAGCACAGTTTTGGTTAATCACAGGCAGCCACTGTACAAACAATGTTCAAGTAAGGCAAAAGCTGAGCTGTATGTAACCAGTCCAGCTGTTTCTGTACCTCACTTCCGCTTCTGTATGTCATTTTCCTTTTTCTGTCCATAAATGTTATAATGATGATGTGGCAGCCCTGGAGTTGCTCTGAATCTATTCTGGCTCTTGGGGCTGCCTGATTTGACAATCATACTTTGCTCAATTAAACTCTATTAAATTTAATTTGTCCAAAGTTTTTAACAGGTTTAAAAATTTCCATGCTCTAACTACTTAAAAAAAAAATTCCCAAACTAAAACTTCTTCACAGCTGCCCACATCTACACAAACTAACCCACAAAGCTGCCTTTGTGACAGCTATCAGCAGTCATTCTTTTGGAATTTTAATTTAACTGACTCTAAAGACGGCATAATCACACTGATGAAAAAGAATTACTCTTCATTTGCCTTTAATGTAGTATGAAAGTAACATTAATAATGAGAGTAACAAAGACAATACTAAATACTACCTTTAAAAAGAGTTCTTTAACTTATGGTGGTTAAAATTAAGGCACAAATCTTTGTTCTTTATTTTGTCAGACTGGAAGAAAGCAGATAGGTGAGACCAGGAGGAAAGAGGTATTTGCAGGGTAGACAGGAAGCTTTGACTGTGTGAGGATACTCTCTCAGAAGAGCACCAACCACAAGAGTAGAAAACATACTTACATAGAAGCGTAACAAATATCTTAAATTTCGAACTCAAGGGACGATCTAAAACAAATCAAAATCTAAAAGCCTCAAATTCATCCTGATGGCAGACAAACTGGAGTTAAATTATAGAAATGGCCAATCTATAATCATAAATAAGGGAACAGGCAATGGAAGGCAGAGACTGTGAGAATTACTGTTTGGCAAAGAAAAAAAGCAGACAGACGAGGGAGGAAAACCAAAGAGGGTAAATAAGACAGTAAGTCAGAGGCCAGTACAATGCCCACTTATGTATATTATAAACTTTATGGTCAAAAATATGTACAGAAAGGTATCAGGAGAGTATAGAAGAGTATCAGAATGTTAATATAAAATCTTCAGATAGGCCAGGCACAATGGCTCATGCTTGTAATCAGCACATTTTGGGAAGTTGAGGTGGGCGGGTCACCTGAGGTCAGAAGTTTGAGACCAGCCTGACCAACATGGCAAAACCGTCTCTACTAAAAATAAAAACATTAGCCAGGTGTGGTAGCTCACGCCTGTAGTCCCAGCTACCTGGGAGCCTGAGGCAGGAGAATTGCTTGAACCCAGGAGGTGGAGGTTGCAGTGAGCCAAGATTGTCCCACTACACTCCAGTGTGGAAACAGAGCAAAACTCCGTCTCAAATAAATAAAAAAAACTTCAGATAAAAAAAGATGGCTGGGCGTGGTTGCTCAATGCCTGCAATCACAGAACTTTGGGAGGCTGAGGTGGGAGGATCACTTGAGGTCAGGAATTTGAGACCAGCCTGGCCAACATGGTGAGACCCCCATCTCTACTAAAAATACAAAAAAAAAAAAAAAAAAAAAAAAAAATTAACTGGATGTGGTGGCACATGCCGTAGTCCCAGCTACTCAGGAGGCCGGGGCAGGAGAATTGCTTGAGCCTGGGAGGTAGAGGTTGCAGTGAGCTAAGATAGTGCCACTGCACTCCAGTCTGGGTAACAGAGACTCAATCTCAAAAAGGAAGATAAAGAAGGATAAAAGTAACACCAAAACACGAAGGAATGAGAATACTGTACTGAGGTGAGCTCCACTCTAAGAATCATATAGAGAAAAAAGCAAGTTGACAGAGCTCTTTAGAAACTCTCAGCTAGATGAAGTATTATTAGCAATCTGAGAGAAGCGAAGCAAATCCGATTGTTAAGTAAAAGGTCAAAACCACTTGTTTCACAAAGGAGTAAGGCTGAGAAAAAAGACGTCTCCAGTATGTAACATCAGGATGCCAAAATTTGAGGATATTCAGATGTCACAGAAATTTCCTTCTCTCCCATTTTCCTGGTATCATTAATTGGGTCGATTGACAGAACCCTATTCCCTAGCAAGAGCAATGATATGGTTTGGATGTTTGTCCCCTCTAAAACTCATGTTTAAATGTGATCCCTAATGTTGGAAGTGGAGTCTGGTGGGAAGTGTTTGGGTCATGGGGCAGATCCCTCATGAATGGCTTGGTGCCTCCCCATGGTAATAAATTACTGCAATATCTATCTGATTGCTAACAAAAGCCTGGGACACTCCTCCCCGCCCCCCCGCCTTGCTCTCTCTCTAGTCATGTGGCATCCCTGCTCCCCTTCTGCTTTCTACCATGACTGGAAGGTTCCAGAGACCCTCACCAGGAGCTGATGCTGAGGCTATGCTTCCTGTACAGCCTGCAAAGCTATGAGCCAAAATAAACCTCTTTTCTTTATACATTCCTCTGTCTCAGGTATTCCTTACAGCAATGCAAAGCAGACAAACATAAGCATTCTCATCCCACCCTACTCTGATTAACTTCTTTCCAAACACTTCTCATTGGCATTCTCTAGTCCTGAGTGACACCAGTTTGCACAATGAGGTTTTTTTTTCATTTTTCAGTCATTCAGGAATCAACAAAGTTCCTCATTCTGGATATTTTACTGATGAGAATCCTGAAATTAACCACTCCAGTTATAAATTAATATTGTGCCCCGTTGAGATCTTTTTTCACAGCAAGACTTCATTTGTCCTAAGTGAATTCCATATGACTCATGTTTGCCTAATGTCAAATATATGTTCTTGATAGCTTTCTCTCTCTCTCTCTTTTCTTTCTTTCTTTCTTTTTTTTTGAGACAGACTTTCCCTCTTGTTGCCCAGGCTGGAGTGGAATGGCTAGATCTCAGCTCGCCACAACCTCTGACTCCTGGGTTCAAGCGATTCTCCTGACTCAGCCTCCCGAGTAGCTGGGATTACAGGCATGTACCACCATGCCCGGCTAATTTCTTTTTGTATTTTCAGTAGAGATGGGGTTTCTCCATGTTGGTCGGCTGGTCTTAAACTCCCGACCTCAGGTGATCTGCCCACCTCGGCCTCCCAAAGGGCTGGATTTATAGGCGTGAGCCACCGCGCCCGGCCCTTGATTGCTTTCTAACATGCCTCTTATAAACTCATTTGCTCTGGAAAATTGAAAGTTCCATGCTCACTCTAAATTAGATTTCTCAAGAGATTCCAAGTTTTCCTTCATTAGCCACCAAAGTACAAGAGGAAGGAATAATATTTTAGAGAACTGTATGCAAATATTCTTATTAAAAGGGTAACATATAACTTGTGATATAAAAATAGGATGGATTAAATCATTTCATTATGATATGAAATGTAGTTGATATTATTTAACTCGACAATAAAGGATTAGTGGTAGTTATTTTGCTAAATAAATTCATTTTGCTAACCATTACATGGCAGAATAAATCTTGGTTAATCTTACCCTGAGCTGCTGGGTCTGTGCTTCTATTTCCTGATAAGTTGCTTTCCTCATTGGTTCCTCCGTTACATGGTTCACTTTGGCTGGATGCAGGGCACTCTCTTCTGCAACTAACTTCACTTAGCCGTTGATGACCATCATGACTTATAAAGGAATCTAGCTGGCTCTGTTCTACTTCCTCTGAATTCAGTTTTATGTTACTAATTCCATTAAGTATTTCACTATGATCCTTATCATTTGTACCAGAGCTGTCATTATCAACTGTAATAGGTGTCGATGGAAAAGATACTACTATGTCAACTTTCATGCAATTTTCATCTTTCTTGTTGTCAGCTTCTGTTTTAGATGTATAAGAATCTGTATCACAGCTTTGCACGGCATCAAAAGTCCAACCCTGAGCTTCCCAATACTGAAACTGTTCCAAATAATACCAATAAAGTTGACTATAATGTTGCTCCCATTCTTCCTTTGTATCAGGAAAGTTCCAAGGTTCAGAAGACAGTGCTTGATCTGGATGTTTTTCTTGCCAACCTTGCCACAACAATCCTCCTCCATATTCATTCCAATACTTTTCCCATTTCTCTGTAATTTCTAGCTTTGGAGATAGTGTGTTTTCAACAGGACAATTTTCCACCTCAGTGTCTTTTTTGCTTTGAAGTTTACATCTTCTGGTGTTCTCACACTGTTCAACTGAAGATGGATCATCTGAAGCCAAAATGTCATCCTCTTCATATTCTTTTCTCCAAGATTCTTGCATAATTTCATCTAAGTATTTCTTTTGATGTTTTTTCTTTTTCTTTTTTATTTTAACTTTATTTCTAGTATTCATAGATACCTACATCAGATAAATAACTTGAATATAAAATGCACTTCACAAACTATAAAAGAAAGTAGAATCCACATCTATTTTGACAGTAAATTAAACAAAATACTCTCAAAGTCTGTGGGTTTTTAGCGCCACAGAAAAGTGATTTACTATCTAAGTTTCCAAGAGGAGAAACAGTCACACATGGGACATATTATAACTTGCAGTTCTAGTTAATTTATAAATAAATATATACACTTAAAAAGAGGCAGAAAGCACTGATTGTGAATGCATTTAATCTGATAAAAGTAATTCTTTGCAATATTTTATTAAAAAAAAACAAACTAAGAGATAGAATAAAAGTTAATATTTACCTCAAAATTCTTATGTGCAGATATCCTACCAAACTGAAGTGGCAATCCCATACTTCTCATGAGTTCGGCCTCAGAATCAAGCTCATTTTCATCTAGGTCTATACCCTTGCTGTCATGTGATTCTGCAGTACCACAGGAATAACCACCTTCCTCCTCCTCTTCTGTTGCCTGGTCTCCTATAGACAGCATTTATTAGCTTAGTTTTTAGGAAAACTTAAGAGGCAGGTTTTCTTATTCTCATTTTAAAGAACCTAAGATGCAGAGTGACTGATTACAGGACATACCCAAAATAAAGGTATGCAAATGTTACATTTAAAAAATTTTTTAGAGATGGAGTCTCACAATACTGCCCAGGTTGGAATATAATGATTATTTACAGGTGTGATCATAATGCACTGAAAAGCTTTTAACTCCTGGGCTCATTCAGTCCTCTCGCCTCAGCCTCACAAGCAGCTAGGATTACAGTTGCACTCCACATTGCCTGGCCTACAAATGTTACCATTTTTAAAGGAAAAAAAAAGAAAACCCCCCACAACTGATGGTATGCTAGGCATGGTGGCTCACGTCTGTAATCCCAGCACTTCGGGAGGCTAAGGCAGGCAGATCACGTGAGGTCAGGAGTTTGAGACCAGCCTGTCTAACATGGTGAAACCCCGTCTCTACCAAATATACAAAAATTAGCTAGGCATGGTGGTGGGTGCCTGTAATCCCAGCTACTTGGGGGGCTGAGGCAGGAGAACTGCTTGAACCTGAGAGGTAGAAGCTGCAGTGAGCCAAGACTGTGCCACTGCAAAGCAGTCTGGGTGAGAGAGTGAAACCCCATCTCAAAAAAGGAAACAAACAAACAAAACCCAAAAACAAATCTAAAAACAAAACCAAATGATGGTAATATGGACTAGCAACAAAAAAAACCAATGAAGAATCAAGAGACAATTTCTCGTTGGGCTCTGCCTGCCACTACTCATCCAGCTGCCCGTTTAACTTACTCTTATTGAGCATCTGCTCTGTGTTGGGCATTATGCAAAAGACTGTGGGTGGAAAGGAGGGAGAATAGGGCCATGTAATGCTGCTCTGTGGAAAAAATACTTATATATTCATATTCCTTTTTTTTTCCAGAAGGAGTTTTGCTTTTGTTGCCCAGGCTGTAGTGCAATGGCGTGATCTTGGCTCACCGCAATCTCTGCCTCCCAGGTTCAAGTGATTCTCCTGTCTCAGCCTCCCAAATAGCTGGGATTATATAGGCATGTGCCACCACGTCTGGCTAATTTTGTATTTTTATTAGAGACGGGGTTTCTCCACGTTGGTTAGGCTGGTCTTGAACTCCCAACCTCAGGCAATCTGCCCACTTGGCCTCTCAAAGTGCTGGGATTACAGGCACGAGCCACGATGCCCGGCCATATGTTCACATTCTTTATCTGCAAAATTACTGAACAAAATCAGTGGATTTAAAAATCATGATTTGTAAAGTTACTTTAGGAGGTATTAACATGAGGGGTGAGGAGGCTGGGCACCGTGGCTTATGACTCTAATTCCAGCATTTTGGGAGGCTGCTTGAGGCCAGGAGTTTGAAACAAGCCTGAGAAACATAGTGAGGGCCCGTCTCTACAAAAATAAATAAATAAATAAGTTACCCTGGGGTGGTGGTGCCTGTCGTCCCCACTAGTTGGGAGGCTGAGGTGAGAAAAATGCTTACGTAATTGGCACCTGGGCAACAGAGCCAGACACTCGCTCTCTCCAAAAAAGAGAAAGGGTTGAAATCCACTGAACTGGAGGATTTTTTTTTCAAGCTCTCTGAGTCTAATTCTTTTTTTTTTTTTTTTTGAGACAGAGTTTCACTCATGTTACCCAGGCTGGAGTGCAATGGTGCGGTCTCGGCTCACCGCAACCTCCGCCTCCTGGGTTGAGGCAATTCTCCTGCCTCAGCCTCCTGAGTAGCTGGGATTACAGGCATGCACCACAATGCCCAGCTAATTTTTTGTATTTTTAGTAGAGACGGGGTTTCACCATGTTGACCAGGATGGTCTTGATCTCTTGACCTTGTGATCCACCCGCCTCGGCCTCCCAAAGTGCTGGGATTACAGGCTTGAGCCACCGCGCCTGGCCTTCTGAGTCTAATTCTTATAGAAAAACCATTTATTACAACAAAGTAAGTTTTATTTTATCCTAATTTGGTTATCTAATAGTAATTATGCCACTAATTGAACATATCTCATTCAAGTGCTCTATTAACTATTTAAAATGTGAGATAACAAAAATCATTTTACATATTAGCACACTCAATTAGCACTGGAGTACACTCCAGCTTGATGATCTCAGGCAACAGAACAGTAAATCTCACATAGCCAAAAGGAAGCTGATAAGAGAGAAATCTCACATGTACAAATTCTACCAAAAGAGGGAGAAAGACATCTTTCTAAATAATGAAGGGGAATGCACTCACTATTCCATTCAATAAATGAAACCTCAGGAGACAGCAACACGGGGAAAATTAGTAAGCTAAGCACGGGGAAAATTAGTAAGCTAAGTTTTACGTTTTCACAGTATGCATATTTTCTTATGCTCAGGGAACGTGGTGTTTATAGAAGCTTTATTTGTATAGCACTGCACTGAAACACAAACCAAACATTCTATCCAGTGATCAACCAAAGAAACAGTAATTTGTTCCATCCTGTGAGAGTTAAAGGATTTCCAAAGGTAACTATGACACTGTACTTGGGCTGACTTTGGCTTCTAACTCCATGCTATGATTTTCTCCATGTCTAGAAACACAAAAGGTCTATGTGGAAGGACAAATGCAGTAGGGAAGTTGGAGAGACCAAAGTGAGGCTCAATGTACACTATAAATTATATTTGTTATTTGGGAAAGTTAACCAACATGACAGTCTCTTTACTTCAGGCAAAAGACTATAGATGTTAACCTGGAATTTTTATCCTGTAGCATTTACCTACATAATACACTTCCGATGATGAAACCACATATTCTAAATTGGAGATGGTGTCTCATTCTGTTGCCCAGGCTGGAGTGCAGTGGTGCAATCTTGGCTCACTGAAAACTCTGCCTCCTGGGTTCAAGGGATTCTCTTGCCTCAGTCTCCTGAGTAGCTGGGATTACAGGTGCCAACTACCACACCTGGATAATTTTTGTATTTTTAGTAGAGACAGGATTTCACCATGTTAGCCAGGGTGGTCTTGTACTCCTGACCTCAAGTGATCTGCTTGCCTTGGCCTCCCAAAGTTCTGGGATTACAGGAATGCGTCACCATGCCCAGCCTGAAACCACATATTCTCTACTTTTCAAAGCTTCACATTCCAGGTTGCTCTTATCTAACGGGGGCTACTCGGGAAGGAACACTACACAGGGCAAAAGAGGGTACATTAAGTCACCACAGGAGCTATAGAAAAAGAAAAGATCTGCTTTCACAGACATTCCAGAACCATGTTATTAAAAAAATAAAAATTGTCTACGATTACAGAATTGGCATTTTTATTTTATGCTAAAAAATCATACAATATTTTAACATACATAAATTAACACAATATTATGACTAATTTCAGCAAAAAAGTGTTATATAACTGTATACTAGATTACCTGAATTGTTGCCACTGTCTCTGATGTAATAGCCTTTTAATCCCAAATTGTACAATTTTCGATCCCTGTGAAGCAGATTAAACAGTTCATATTGAAATGAATTAAGCCATACGTTTAGAGGGAAAGAAATCTCAAGCCATCATAGATTAAAAAGCTTACGAAACAGAAAAGCAATTTGTTAATACACTTTCCTCACCTATAATATAATGTAGAGGCAATTAATACAGTTCTCACAGAGCTGTTGTAACAACTGACAGTATATGTAAAATATTTAGCATAATGCCTAACACATTAGCATGTATTATAGCATTTATTACTATAACTACTAGTTATTAAAATTAAGGCCGGGCACAGTGGCTCACACCTGTAATCCCAGCACTTTGGGAGGCTGAGATCAAGAGGATGAGAACAGCTCGGCCAACATGATGAAACCCTGTCTCTACTAAGAACATAAAAATTAGCCAGGCATGGTGGCAGGTGCCTGTAAGCCCAGCTACATGAGAGGCTGAGGCAGGAGAATTGATTAAACCCAGGAGGCAGAGGTTGCAGGGAGCTGAGATCATGCCACTGCACTCCAGCCTGGGCAACAAGAGCAAAACTTTATCTCAAAAAAAAAAAAAAAAAAAAAAAAAGTCATTTCTCCTGGACATTGGGGGAATAATCTGAGATTCCGTATGAAACATAAACAATGAGCTGTTCTGTAAATTTTGTTGTGACTATAAAATAAAATAACAGTGGAAAGATTTAGCTTATATACATACAAATCAACATGCACACCCTAATCCATTTGCTAAAGACAAAGTATCCATTGTGAATAGTAGACATGGTCTGAGCATTACCAAAATAAACCTAATAGAACACTTAAAAAAAAGTGAGATTTTGCTTTTAATTTTTTTAAATTAAAAATTGTTTTCTATTTTTATTTTTAATAGAAATGAAGAAGGTTATTTAAAAACAAGGTGGGCTCAAGACATCATTTGATAGGAAGGCCAGAAAGAACTCTCAGGTATTGGGCCAAATTAGAAGTATTGTTATCAACCCATGGCATTTAAGTTTATATACACAGCAGACATAAAAATTTTAAAAGTGTTACATATGTGTGTGTGTATGTATACACACATAGACACGTTCATGTCCGTTTATAAAACACACATATAGACACTGCTTAACTCTCTTTACTAAGAGGACACAGGAGCAACAAGCACAATGAGCACCCAGGTTTTGGTTTCTAAATACTATTTTCCACTAAAGAAACCAAGCTGCGTTGGAGAAATGACAATTCCAGGTTGGAGCATGGACTGTAAAAGATAAACCTGGGTCATCTCATGCCAGAAGGTTAGGAAGCACTCAAAGAACACTAGAAATACCAAAAGGACATCGGAGCCACTTCAAAGAGTTTCCCACTGGCCAAATCAGAGACAATATGAGCACCAAATTAATGTTAACAATGGAATATAACCTGTGAGTAAACTAACAATCTAGATTCCATGTTAACATAAACAAATGAATATGGGGAGAAAAAGAAGGGAAAGCGTTCTTACAGAATGCTACCTAATAAATGCAGTAGGAGCGAAGGAGACAAGAACCACTACTTGGCATTTTCACAGAGGTAGCTGATTCAGGTAGAAGTTATCAATGAAGGCCAAGGCTTGTAGGTTTACTGGAAAATAGGATGCTAATTTAACACCGGAATATGCTCCCACAAAATACCGAATACAAAAGAAACCACTGTGACTTTATAGTAGAAAACCTGGCAACATCACCCATGGTGGTATACCATCTACAAAAAGTGCCTCCTGAGGCCACAACAGAGCTAGGCACAGCATCATTTGTGGCATTCCTGCTAAGGCATGACCTGACTATTCATGACGAAACATCAGATGGACCCAGGTTGTGCAAGGTCATCCTACAGAATGTAAGCATATGAAACTTAGAATGTGGCCTCTATAAGAGTAAGGGATTCTGGCCAGGCACAGTGGCTCACACCTGTAATCTCAACACTTTGGGAGGCCGAGGTGGGCAGATCGCTTGAGTCCAGTGAGACCATCTCTACAAAAATTAGCCAGGCATGGTAGCTAATTTTGAACTTAGAATGTAGCTTCTAATTTCTAAGTTTGAAGAATTTGTGTGGGCCAGGCACGGTGGCTCACACTTATAATCCCAGCAGTTTGGGAGGTGGAAGAGGAAGGACTGCTTGAGGCCAGGAGTTTGAAACCAGACGGAGCAAAATAACAGACCCCAGCTCTACAAAAAATAAAAAAAAATTAGCCAGGGGTAGTAGTGCACATCTATGGTTCTAGCTACATGGGAGGCTGAGCTGGGAGAATCACTTGAGCCCAGGAGGCTGAGGCTATAGTAAGCCACTACACTCCAGCCTGGGGAGCAGAGCGAGTCTCTGTCTCAAAAATAAATAAATAAATAAATAAAGACCATGCCAGGTATAGTGGCTCATGCCTATAATCCTAGCACTTTAGGGGGCTGAGATGGGTGAATCACTTGAGGCTAGAAATTTGAGACCAGTCTGGCACACATGGTGAAACCCTCTCTCTATTAAAAATACAAAAATTAGCTGGGTGTGGTGGTGTGCGCCTGTAGTCCCTACTTGGAAGGCTGAGGCATGAGAACTGCTTGAACCTGGGAGGCAGAGGTTACCACTGCACTCCAGCCTGGGCAACAGAGCAAGACTCTGTCTCAATAAAAAAGAGAAAAGAAAAGAATACATATGAAATTATTTGTAATGTAAACACACTTTTCAGTTCAAAAAGATTAAATTCAATGAAATTGAAAGATGGCAATCAAACAAGTGTTTTAAAAGTCATTTTGATTCAAATCCAATTGTGTATTATTTTCTGGAGGTACAAGCTGAGAAATCTTCTCAACTTTTTATATTTCATAACTTATATTTTCTCTCTCTTCTTTTTTAGAAAGAGGGCACTTCCAAAAAGTAGCATCGGTACCCAATCATACTGTGAGCCATGAATTCAGCATGTAGCCTTGGCTGCCACTGACTGCAAGGTGACTTTCCTTCTTTGGCCTGCATCTTCTACAAAGAGCCCAGTACTTTCTTCTAGTGAGCTTCTTGGTCCCACCACAGTGCTAGCCTGTAAGCCTTCTGGAGGATAGGCCCAACTTAACAGGCCTGGTCCTGAGAAAGTGGCAGAAAGACCTTTCTTCATGGGTGAGAGGTAAGTCAGATGTCCAAGGTTATTACTAGTATGTTCCAAAGCTACTGATGGCGGAAAGATCAGCAACAAAAGAATACCAGCTCTTAAATTTTTATGAAAACTGTTTCTTAAAACTTTCTGGGAGGCTGAGGCGGGTGGATCACGAGGTCAAGAGATCGAGACCATCCTGGTCAACATGGTGAAACCCTGTCTCTACTAAAAATACAAAAATTCAGTTGGGCATGGTGGCGTGTGCCTGTAATCCCAGCTACTCAGGAGGCTGAGGCAGGAGAATTGCCTGAACCCAGGAGGCGGAGGTTGCGGTGAGCCGAGATCGTGCCATTGCACTCCAGCCTGGGTAACAAGAGCGAAACTTCGTCTCAAAAAACAAACAAACAAACAAACAAAAAAAACCTTTCAAGTTTCTCCAAGAGCACTCATCAACAGGAATGAAGTATTTCTAATGCTTGGCATTTGAAGAATTTCCATTATACTTGCTAAGTATCCTCTATAAAGTAGTCTTTGAGTTTGATCAGTGTAACTTAATCCACAGAGCATAATGACTCTGGATGAACTGATGACCTAAAAAATAGAGACAGGATCTCTCGTAATTTCTGGACCTGGCACACGGAAGGACTAAATAAACCTTAACTGCTGACTTGAATTGTAGAGCAGGAGACCTAACCTGATTGTAGTATTCCCAACAAGATACCGCTCTCCTTAGAGTCCTGACTGACTAAGCAGCCACCTGAATGCTCATCCTCATATCGCTGAATACAGCAATCATCACTACAATGCCTAAGTCATCTTTCTACTACAGCACCTCACACTTGGGCAGCTGAAATAAAAGTTAGTAAAAGGTTCTTGGAAATCTCTGAAGTACAAGTAGCAATTCCTCTTTTGCAAAGAAACTGAATCAGCTTCATTTTCAAGTAGTAAAAGGGAAAGGAAGTCCTTTCTGAAAGTGTTCAAAGGGGATCACAGAACTATATGACTTGCCCGAGGCCACACAGGTGATTTTTGTAAAACCAGACAGATATGCTGTCTATAAGGTCACCACTCTTTTAAATTCTGGCTTGGGAATCTGTTGGGGGGAAAACACAACAAATAATTTTGTTGCATCATATGTGAAAGACTGGAGATCACCACCAGGCACTGTCACATGAGTATGATCAGAGGTGGGCTCTTAAGTTTCCAGAATCGTCCTCTATCTCCATGAATCTCTATTAATGCTAAAGTATGTTAACAGGACACCAGTGGTTCTAGTGACTTTAGACTACTTAAATACCTTGATGAGGGAGATTCAATAAACTCATGTTTTACGCCAACTGGTAGCTAATAGAAAGGCTCTCATGTCATACATGAATTCCAAGGCTGCCATTTACTGGCTATGTGATTTTTCTTAGGCCACTACAGACACTCTTTGAGATAGGGTCTCATTCTGTCACCCAGATTGGGTACAGTGGTATGATCATGGCTCACTGCAGCCTCGACCTCCCAAACTCAGGTGATCCTCCTACCTCAGCTTCCAGAATAGCTGGGACTACAGGGGTGCCCCACATGCCTGGATAATTTTCTCTATTTTTAGTAGAGATGGTGTTTTGCCATGTTGCCCAGACTGGTCTTCAACTCCTGGGCTCAAGTGATTTGCCCTTCTCAGCCTCCTGAAGTGCTTGGATTACAGGCGTGAGCCATCACACTCAGCCAAGACTCAATTTTTAACTTGAGTAAAGTGAAGATAACAAGACATACCTCAGGGGGCTGCTGAAAGGCTTAAACGAAAAAATTTTTTTTTAAAAGAAAAATTATTCTGACACTTGTTAAAATGGTAAAGAAAGGCTTTATTTAGGAGAATCATGATAGGAATCAACATAATGGTAGCCGGACATGGTGGCTCACACATGTAATCCCAGCATTTTGGGAGGCCAAAGCAGGTGGATCACTTGAGGTCAGGAGTTTGAGACCAGCCTGGCCAACAAGGTAAAACACCAACTCTACTGAAAATACAGAAATTAGCCGGGTATGGTGGTGCACTCTTGTGATGCCAGCTACTTAAGAGGCTGAGGCACGAGAATTGCTTGAACCCAGGAGGCAGAGGTTGCAGTGAGCCAAGATCATGCCACTGCATTCCAGCCTGGGCGACAGAGTGAGACTCTGTCTCAAAAAAGAAAAAAAAATAATGGCAACAGGAGAAGGGAATTCTGTTCAACTTCCAATACAGCAAAGACAGCTGCAGATAGCCAATGGGCAGAATGCAGGGGGCACGGTCAGCAGATGGAAAATTACTAAGAAGAGATATCCAGGTTGGGGGGATTATTGCTATACCAACAGGACTCTTGCTGAGGGCAGGCCAGAGTGATCAGATACTAAGGGTGGGAAGATCTTGCTAAACGGATTCTTGTTAAAACTAAGGTGTAGGCTGGGTGCAGTGGCTCACGCCTGTAATTCTAGCACTTTGGGAGGCTGAGGTGGGAAAAACTGCTTGTACCCACGAGTTCCAGACCAGCCTGGGCAACAAGGCAAGATCGTTATCTCCACAAAAAATAAAAAAAAAATCAAGCAGATGTGGTGATGCATACCTGTGGTCCCAGCTATTCAGGAGGCTAAGGTAAGGGGATTGCTTCAGCCAGGGAAGTTGAGGCTGCAGTGAGCCATGACTACACCACTGCACTCCAGCCTGGGTGACAAAGTGACACCCAATCTCAAAAACCCCCCCACCCTCCAAAAAAAACAACAAACAAACAAAACTAATGGACTTAGAAGGATTCTTGTTAAAATTGAGCCAGACAGGCTGAACACAAGTCCCAAATGACAAGGCCTAATCAAAAGGAGAGCTTGGAGGAACCTGTGTAAAGTTTGGTTAAAGAGAGTCTCTGTCAATACAAAATGTAAAACAATTAGTGGTGGCACTTAATAAGTCATCAATTGGCCGGGCGCGGTGGCTCAAGCCTGTAATCCCAGCACTTTGGGAGGCCGAGGCCGGTGGATCACGAGGTCAAGAGATCGAGACCATCCTGGTCAACATGGTGAAACCCCGTCTCTACCAAAAATACAAAAAATTAGCTGGGCATGGTGGTGCGTGCCTGTAATCCCACCTACTCAGGAGGCTGAGGCAGGAGAATTGCCTGAACCCAGGAGGCGGAGGTTGCGGTGAGCCGAGATCGCGCCCCTGCACTCCAGCCTGGGTAAAATGAGTGAAAATCCGCCTCTAAAAAAAAAAAAAAAAAAAAAGTCATCAATCAATCCAAGGGATTTTGTCAATGCTAGTGGATACTTTTTTTTTTTCCCCATCATCTGTGGTTTTCAATTATCTTAAGTTTTATGATCACACGTAATTTTTAAATTTGTGTTTATCTCCTCTGCTTTAATTCTTCTTTTAAGTTGGCAAAAGCACCATTCCCAATCACAAATACACAGCAGTTCTACAGTTTTGTTTCTGAATGGCTGTTTAAAGACAATCCTAAATTATAACTTACTTTGACTTAGACTGTAAAGAATTCAAGAGTGAAGTTTAATTGGTTACTATTTTAAAAGCATGTGACCTTATAGATCATCTATAAAATGTGTTGTGTTAAATAATTTTTGATATTACACATAAACCACACTAAAATGCCTTTCAATAAGTAAAAGGAACCATTTTAAATACAGCGAATTCTAATTAGGACTGGCATAGTTAAGGCCAAAAATATAAAGTAGCAATTGCTACCCATTTATCTTCAACCTTTGCCTTTAAGAGGCAAACGAACAAGAAACACTGGTGAATCTTGCTTGGTTCTGAGACTCTGAAGGAATTTCCCCCATATTTAAATATATTCACATAACCAGTTACATAAATCTAAATATAAAACCAATCTCCAGTAAGTTTTAAGATGGCACTCACCATCTGTGAAAAGTTTAATATTACTAACGAAGTCTAATCATATCTTTAGAAGGGGTAAACAGTGATAGCATTTACTAAATTGAAATTACTATTAAAATTCAAAAACTGAACGTATTCATTTAACCACAAGCCAGTCTCAGTTTTAAATCAGGACTGCCCAACAAAATATTCTGTCAGTCATTCATGATGTAAATTCTGGTGTCTGAGATCTAATAAAGTACGGTGCACATAAAAAATTCATGAGACATTTGTTTTGTAATAAATAAGGCAGTGGCCAATTATTACTCATGAGTAGCTTTTTTTGAGATAAGCTATCAGGTCTGCCCTTTCTCCCTTCTTCTTAATGCCGACAAAAATAATTTTTGTTCCAGGATGTACTTCTTGGGATTCTCCAAATACTCCATCAGTGTATCCTCGCCCCAGGTGATGCCTCTGTTCTTACTGGCCTCAGTGTAAAAGAATCCAGCCGCCCGACCTGTCTTCCACCCACAGACCACGGAGATGAGGCCCAGTCTTGTGCTTGCCTGCCTTTTCCAAGGTGTGGCCCTGGACACACTTCTCAACAAAAATCCTCTTGCCTTTCTCAACATCACCCATATTTAATTCTCTTTTCTCGTCGCTACCGCGACAAAGGTTACCGCTCAGAATCCGGATGTCCCACTCTGCTAGTGGATACTTTTTAGCCCTCATTTTGCTTGACATTTTAGCAGCTTTCCAGTGTTGATTACACCTTCACTGAAACACCCGGTGACAGTGTACTTGGGCTTGCCTTCTGTTTCCTAGTTAATCCACCTCTTCTTGTCTTTAAAAAATGTTGGAATTCTTCAAAGATGGATCCTACCCGGTAAATGAGTTCAATTACTGCCTAAGGCTAAATAGCTCAGGTTTTAAAAACTACCCTAGACTTCTCCAGCGCTCTAAATCAATATATTGAACTGCTTATATCATCTACCCTTGGTTATCTCACAGGTACCCCCAAATCAAAATGTACAAAAATCAAACTCATGATCTCTTCTCTGCTGACCCAAAATAAAACCCATGATTCTCCAGTGATTCCTACCTGAGTGAAAGGAGGCAGCAATTTAAGCTAGAAACCCCGGGAGATACCCTTGACCTAATGTTCTCCTTACCATCCTTTAATCTTTCCTTCATTCCCCCACTTCCAATTCAGTCCCCACCCCCAACAAGTTTTCTCCTATCTTTCCCCCTTTCTCCATTTCTGCCACCATCTATCCTAATCCAAGCCACTGTAATCTCTTGCTTAAACAATGGTCTTAAGTGATTCTCTTCCTCCAAATGATCCTCCACACTGCTGTCAGAGTAGTATTTTATTATTATTATTTTTTGAGACAGAGTCTTGCTCTGTCACCAGGCTGGAGTGCAGTGGCGTGATCTCAACTCAGTGCAACAAATTCTGCCTCCCGGTTCAAGTGATTTCCCTTCCTCAGCCTCCTTAACATCTGGGACTACAGGCACGCACCACTATGCCTGGCTAATTTTTTTTATTTTAGTAGAGATGGGGTTTGACCAGGTTGGCCAGGATGGTCTCCATCTCTGGACCTCGTGATCCGCCACCTCGGCTTCCAAAGCGTTGGGATTACATGCGTGAGCCATGGCACCCAGCTCAGAGTAGTATTTTAAGTATGCAAATCTGATCATGACATTCCCCAGCTTAATGTTTTCCTACAGTCAACAAAGTCCTGCCCTGCCCACCTTTATCTTCTTTCTTTCCTAGTCATTTCTTTTCTTTTCTTTTTTGAGACAGGGTCTTGATCTGTCATCCAGGCACAACTATGGCTAACTGCAGCCTGGATCTCCTGAGCTCCAGAGATCTTCCAGCCTAAGCCTCTGGAGTAGCTGGGACTACAAGCATGTGCCACCACAACTGGCTAATTATTTCAAAAAATTACAGTACAGATGAGGTGTTGCTATGTTGCCCAGGCTAGTCTCCAACTTCTGGGCTCAAGCAATCCTCCCTCCTTAGCCTCCCCAAATGCTGGGATTACAGGTGTGCACCACCGTGCCTTCCCTCCTAGCCATTTTGCTCAGTTTCACAGGCTTTCTCCATCCCTCAAGGCCTTTACTGAGTTCAGCCTGCAGAGAATGCTTCTTCCCACTGAAACTTACCCCAATCTATTTCCCTCAGACCTCTTTCCAAAAGCTACTTCCTCAAAGAAACCTCTGTGACACTTGGAGAAAGGTTACTTGTTTTCACAGCATCCTGTACTTCTCTCTCATAACACTTATAACTATAACCAACCAAGTAATCATGTAACCAGCTGTCTTAATATTCATCTTCTTTGCTGCAAGTAAACTCAATACATGTAAAGACAGACTGTCTTGTACTCCAGTGCCTACCAGTATATTTGATATACAGGAGCACAAAAAACATTTTCTGAATGATTGTATGATTACATGCATGCCGGACTAAAAAGGCAACAATACTTTTAACATTAAACTTAACATGTTTAACTTCTTTTTGTGTTTTCAAATTACTCGACAAAATTACATGAGAAAAATGAAATTTCTTGAAAGTTAAATCTGACTATATTAAATTATATTAAAAGTCTACCACATAAAATTCACTTCCACAGGATTTAACTGTAATAAAACAAGCATGTTAGATTAAATATACCCGTTTTAGAGATGAAAACAAAATTCAAGTGGCTTAAATCACGCATTTTTTTTTTTTTTTTTTTTTTTTACAGAGTCTTGCTCTGTAGCCCAGGCTGGAGTGCGGTGGCGGGATCTTGGCTCACTGCAGCCTCTGCCTCCCGGGCCGCGGTCAAATGATGCTCCTGGTTAAGCAATTCTCCTGCCTTAGCCTCCCGAGTAGCTGGGATTACAGGCGTGCACCACCATGCACAGCTAATTTTTGTATTTTTAGTAGAGACGGAATTTGACCATGTTGGAGGCTGGTCTTGAACTCCTGACCTAGTGATCTGCCCGCCTCTACCTCCCAAAGTGCTGAGATTACAGGCGTGAGCCACCGCGCCCGGCAATTCACCCATTTAATATAAAGAAAACAATTCCTAGAATTTGATTCTCTTGGCAGTATTTTTCCTGCATTCTAGCTATTTTCCATGCAGGGAAATTTTTATCTGAAACAAAGATTTCCCCAAAACAAAGATATCACAAAAACTGATGTAAATATAGCTAAGTCTTTTATTTCAAATAGTTTGAAGTTTTAATTATGTGCATTGGGCCTAAGCAGATTTTCAGGTTTTAAAAAAGATGTCAGCCAAAGCAAGCCACTCAACTTTAAACTTTCACTTTATGACATCATACCCACTAGAGATTTCATTTTACATGCCGCTTTCCCCCAATTTTTAAATGCCCTCTGGATTTACAAATGTCGGATGACATACAGCGCCTACCCCATTTTTTCATAGCAGCCTACCAAGTAGATGAAGCCCTTCACTTAAAAGTAACGGCAGTGGGCGACCACTCCGTCACGTCTGAGGGTTTTTTGTTTTTCTTAAAGATCGATGCCCTTGCGCACGGGTCAGATGCTCTGGCTGGTTTTAGGGATCAGTTACAACCACGTTTGCAACACCTACATTTCTGGTAATGACGGTGCTAGAAAACGAAGAGACCGTCGTGGCTACTTACTCTACAAATGCCCTGGAGCAAAGGCACAGGATCCTACATTCCTCCTCCCGGTCTTCAAGGAAGAGAAACATTTCCGCCACGTGGCTCCACTTCCCGCAGCACATTTTACCACTTTGGAGGCAGCTCCGCCGTATGCAGCCCGGGTCGCGCCTCCCGGGCCTCGGCTGGGCTCCTGGAGACCTAAAGGAGGCCTCACCAGCAAGCCCGAGATGAGGAGTTAGAACCAGCCCCGGACTGCTCGCGCAGAGAGCTAGCCTGGACGCCGCCGCCGCCGCCGCTGCCGGAAGTGGATCCGGGAGGCCACGGGAAGGGGCGGGACCACGGGCAGTGTCACCCACATCGCGGCCCGGACTGCAGCCTCCGCTTGTCCTCTTCCACACGGGTTGTTTAGGAGGGATCCGCCGCGCAAATCTGTCCGCCCCTTCGGCCGCTGAGCCCCCGAAGAGCTCCTGTCGCCGCTCTAGGGTAAAGGAGAGCTGCCCCTGCCCCCGCCTATCCGAGGTGCGTCGGTCCTCGCGCTCCTTCAGCCCGGCGTCGGGGCTCGCGGGGTTGGGGCAGGCGGAGGCCGCGCGCGTCCAGTCTCCCGGGAGCCGCCTCGGAATCCCGTCTCTGTGCAGCCAGGCTCGGTGTCCCGCCGGGCTCCGTCTTCCACCCGGGCGCCAGCGTGGCCGGGTCTGGAGATCCTCCCTCCTCTGGGTGAAACGAACCTGCTCTCCTCGCCCCTCTCCTCTCGCGCTCTGAAACCTTCAGTTCGGCGCGTTTCCTCCTAACGCTGCTGGTGGGGCGAGGCGTCTTCAGCCTCACTAAAGGCCTCTAGGCTTGCCCGGTGGCTTCGCTGGTTCCGGGACCCACTTCGAGCCTCCGGTGTAAAAGCCGAGGGGAAGTGTGCGGTGATCCGGAAAATGTAGGGAGAAGGCCGTGTGGGTAGAGCGTTCGCATCCAGACCGATCAGGCTTGGAATCCTGGTCCTACCCGTGTGACCAGGGCAGGCTACACCTTTCTGAGCCTCACTTTGATCATCTGTGAAATGGGGATGATAAATAGTAACTACTACGTGAGCATGCAGGGAGGACTAAACGAAACAATGTATATCACACCTTTTCTTTGTGCTGTTTATAGTTTGAGTCGGTTTGGACCTTGTAGGCACCAAGCCCTGTCTCCGTCCCTGGGGTTTGCAGCCGGTAAAACAGGTCTCTGCCTTGAAGTTGCTAATTAATAAGAAAAATACGTTCATGTGCACATAAATAGGATGGAGAAAATGGGAACAGCAGCACTGCTGGCTCTGAGAAAAGCAATTGGTATTTGGCATGTGGTATTCATGGACGCTGCACGGGCAGGTTCTTCAAAGAGACAAGTTCAGACTTGAAAGTTGTAGCGCTTAGGACGTCGTTTGTGCTACGAAATGTCAAATTAGTATTGGTACTTCTTTAGAACTATATAAAAACTGAGCTAAAATTCAGAGATTTTGAATGGTCACTAGTACTTTGGCCACGTTTATTAGTTAGTTTTTCAAATGTTTATTCATACCTCCTTACTGCTGCCCTGCTGTGAGGTCAGAGATAGGCTGATTTTGGTGATTCAAGAAGGTAACAGTGCTGCACAGTTACGGATATACCGGCATAGATGTGCAGCATTACTGGGATGAGTAGCTGGCTTACGATAATAAAGGTAGAACAGTAATTATGAAATAGAATGGAAGATTTTAGCTAGAAGTTGGGCATTCTAGGATTGAAAAAAAAGTCTTGAAGGGTAATTTGTGTCAGAACCTCGAGTTTAAAGCTTGAAATCAAAAAGGTATTAAAGCTAAAAGGATTAGATTTACCAGCTATCTTGACAATATTAAACTGCAGCTTTATTCATGATTTGAATTAGAAGGCTTATTCAGTAAAACTGAGTGCTGTGCCCCTATTAAACCATTATTAAATATGCAGAAAGGAAACAGGAAAACTTGTATTTCCCAGACTATATCTTTTAGTTGGCATTTTCAGAGTGTTCTCAATGTGGCTTATATACTAAAAGTAAAATGGAAAAGCCCTGGTAATAGGTGTTCAAAATAGATATACTTTCTTTCTTAAATTTATTATTACTATTTGAGACAGGGTCTTGCTCTGTCACCCAGGCTGGAGTGTAGTGGCGTGATCTTGGTTCACAGCAACCTCTACCTCCTGGGCTCAAGAAATCCTCCCACCTCAGCCTCCAGAGTAACTGGGGCTGCAGGCATGCCACCATGCCCAGCTAATTGTGTGTGTGTGTGTGCATGTGTTGTGTAGAGACAAAGTTTTGCCCTGTTGCCCAGACTGGTCTTGAATCCTTGGGCTCAACTGATTTGCCTGCCTCAGCCTCCCAAAGTGTTAGGATTATAGGCATGAGCCACTGAGTCCAGCCTAAAATAGATATAGTTTTTTAAGGTTTTATTGAAAACCAAAAGTTCTCTGTTCTGATTTATTAGTTTTTGAAATACTCTGATTTTAAACGTCTATAAGGTCCGTCCATTATCCTCACCATCAGTGTCAATATGATGATATTTGAGCTTGTCAAGTTTCTTTTTTTTTTGAGACGGCGTTTCACTCTTGTTGCCCAGGCTGGAGTGTAGTGGCGTGATCTCGGCTCACTGCAACCTCTGCCTCCCAGGCTCAAGTGATTCTTCTGCCTCAGCCTCCCGAGTAGCTGAGATTACAGACATGAGCCACAAACCCGACTAATTTTGAATTTTTAGTAGAGACAGGGTTTCTCCATGTTAGGCTGATCTTGAACTCCCGACCTCAGATAATCTGTCTGTCTCGGCCCCCCGAAGTGCTGGGATTACAGGCATGAGACACTGCTCCTGGCCTTCTCTACTTGTTTTTACAAAACTTACATGATTTCCAGGTGGGGAAATTAAGATACTTCATATGTGATGCATAAGACTGTTTATTTTAGATTTGTAGAGGCAGCGGGCTATAGAAAATAACCTGGAATTTTGGTAACTGAAATACTATATTTCCCCCAAAATGCCTTCTAATACATATAATACATAAGGCTTATTTTTTCCCTCTGACACAGGGTCTTGCTCTGTTCCCCAGGCTGGAGTACAGTGGTGTGATCATCATAGCTCACTGTAGCCTTGACTTCTCCAGCTCAAGCAGTCTTCCTGCCTTGGCTTCTCAAGTAGCTGCAACTACAGGAAGGTGCCACCATACCTGGCGAAGTTTTAATTTTTTTGGTAGAGACAGTGTCTCCCTATGTTGTCCGCAGGCTAGCCTCAAGCTCCTGAACTCAAGCAGTCCTTCCTTCTGTCTTGGCCTCGAAACCTGTTGGGATTACGGGCATGAGCCACCGCATTCAGCCCATGTCATTTTTCTTGGATTAAAATAGAGTGATAAGGAGTCAGTTACATCCCAAAATAAATTGAGGGGGGAAGAGAAGGGCCAGGCAAAAGTATAGGGTAGACAGAAATTGCAATCTTAATATTTTCAGTCTTTCTGTCAAGAGAGAAAAAGAGAGATAAAGAAAGTGTAATGGAAAGCAGACTAGGAGGTAAGAGGACTAGATTTTAATTTTAGCTCTTGGCTTTTACTGAATTAATGTAGTAACTTTGAACAAATCAACTTGACTTTCTGTGTTTAGTTTTTTTGTTATCTGTACAATTAAGGAGTTGCATTCATTGAGATTTAAAGATACTTTGTCAAACTGTCAAAAGTAAGTGCTGTATTTTATCCACTGAAAAGCATTTTATTCAAATTCCTGTGGTAGTTCTCTAGTATCAGGTTTTAGGATGCTGTCTTGATGCACATTTTTGTTAAAGATTTAGATGAAGCTGAGAATGGTGGCTCATGCCTGTAATCCAAGCACTTTGGGAGGCAAAGGCCAGTTGATCACTTGAGGCCAGGAGTTGACAAGCCTGGCCAACATGGTAGAACCCCATCTCTAATAAAAATTCAAAAATTAGCTGGGTGCAGTGGTGCTTGCCTGTAGTCCCAGCTACTTGGGGAGACTGAGGTATGAGAATTGCTTGAATCTGGGAGGTGGAGGTTGCAGTGAGCTGAAATTGAGCCACTGCAGTCTAGCCTGGGTGACAGAGTGAGACTCTGTCTCAAAAAAAAGAAAAAAATTTAGACAAACACAGTTCATATGTATTTTTAGCCAGCATTTTTTAGGTGCCTACTCTGTGGCAGGAAGTATTCTAAGTGTTTTACATATGTTTTCGCAGATACTACCTATTTTATTTACTGATATATTTAGAATAGTGTCTGGCACAAACTTTTTAGGGCCATCCACCTATACACTCTATCCTGTCCCCTTTGGCCTAGTCAAGGACAGAGCTCTAACAATTAGCTCCTTTCCTACATCATCCATTTCTCACTCTCCCATTGACAAATTATCATTGACATTGAACATGGCTGTATTTTCTCCTACCTTTTTTTTTTTTTTTTTTTGAGACAGAGTCTCACTCTGTCCCCAAGGTTGGAGTGCACTGGCAGAATCTCTGCTTACATAACCTCTGCCTGCTGGGTTCAAGCAATTCTGTTGCCTCAGCCTCCCGAGTAGCTGAGACTACAGGTGTGCACCACCATGCCTGGCTAATTTTTGTATTTTTTTTTTTTTTTTTTTGAGACGGAGTTTCACTCTTGTTACCCAGGCTGGAGTGCAATGGCGTGATCTCGGCTCACCGCAACCTCCGCCTCCTGGGTTCAGGCAATTCTCCTGCCTCAGCCTCCTGAGTAGCTGGGATTACAGGCATGCGCCACCATGCCCAGCTGATTTTTTGTATTTTTAGTAGAGACGGGGTTTCACCATGTTGACCAGGATGGTCTCGATCTCTTGACCTCGTGATCCACCCGCCTGGGCCTCCCAAAGTACTGGGATTACAGGCGTGAGCCACCGCGCCCGGCCTTAATTTTTGTATTTTTAGTAGAGACAGGGCTTTACCATGTTGGCCAGGCTGGTCTTGAACTCCTGACCTGAAGTGATCGAGCCGCCTTGGCCTCCCAGATTGCTAAGATTACAAATGTGAGCCACCATGCCCAGCCTTTTTTTTTTTTTAAAGACAGAGTCTCTCGCTCTGTCTCTGAAGCTGGAGTGCAGTGGCTCAGTTTCGGCTCACTGTAGCCTCTACCTCCCAGCTCAAGTGATCCTCCCCCTTCAGCCTCCTGAGTAGCTGGGACCACTGGTGCATGCCACCATGCCCAGCTAATTTTTAATTTTTATTTTATTTTAATTTTTTGAGTGGAGTCTCACTCTGTCATCCAGGCTGAAATGCAGTGGTGTGATCTGGGCTCACGGCAATCTCCGCCTCCTGGGTTCAAGCCATTCTCATGCCTCAGCCTCCCGAATAGCTGGGATTACAGGCATAAACCACCACGCCTGGCTAATTTTTGCATTTTTAGTAGAGGTGGGGGTTTCACCATGTTGCCCAGGCTGGTCTCGAACTCCTGGCCTGAAGTGATCTGCCAGCTTTGGCCTCCCAAGGTGTTGGGATTACAGGTGTGAGCCACTGCATCTGGCCTAAGTTTTTTTTTTAAGAGACGAGGTTTTACTATATTGCCTGGCTGGTCTTGAACTTTTAGGTTCAAAGGATCCTCCTGCCTCAGTCTCCCAAAATGCTGAGATTACAAATGTGAGCTACCATATCTGGCCTCTATCTTAAAGCAGCAGCAGCAGCAATAACAAGAAACTACTCATCTGTGTTCTCTTCTAGGTACCCACCTGTTTCTTTCCTCCTTTGTGAGTTGTTGATATATTTGCTGTTTCTAATTCATTTCTTCCCATTCATCCTTGAATTTCAAGGGTAAAGGGGAGCTGCTCCTGTCTTCTCTTGTCCAAAGTATATTTTTCCCCACTATACCAAAACAGCTCTTATCAGCATCTGCCAGTGTCCTCTGTGTTGTAAAATCCAGTGATCAATTATTCTTTCTTTCTTTTTTTTTTTTTTAAAGCTGCCTCCTACAGGAAGGAAACGATCTTCTCTTACCTTGCTAGGTCTGTCAGCAGCATTTAAAATAGCAGAATATGCCTTCCTTCTTGAAGCTCTTTCTTACTTCGCTGATACTATTCCTGGAAGGAGGAAGCTGGCTTGTCATTGACTTTCCAAATTCTAAAATGTTGGGTGTCTCAAGACTCAGTCCTGGAAATTCTTGAGATGGAGTTTCCCTCTTGTTGCCCAGGCTGGAGTGCAATGGTGGCGTGATCTCAGCTCACTGCAACCTCTGCCCCCCAGGTTCAAGTGATTCTCCTGCCTCAGCCTCCTGAGTAGCTGGGTTTACAGGCATGCACCACCACGCCTGGCAATTTTTGTATTTTGAATAGAGACGGGGTTTCACCATGTTGGTCAGGCTGGTCTCAAACTCCCGACCTCAGGTGATCTGCCCGCCCTCAGCCTTCCAAAGTGCTGGGATTACAAGTGTGAGCCATCACACCTAGCCGGAAATTCTTTTCTACTCTATGGTCGTTCCCTGAAGGGATCATCTTTAATTCCATGTTTAAATATTGTCTACATGCTACCAATTCCTAGATTTATATCAAGCCATCCACTTATACACTGTATCCTACTCCTGACCTTCCTGCTAAACTGCTGATGTCCTGCTGCCTACTTAATGTCTTCACTTGGATGTCCAGTAAACATCTTAAACTTACATGCTTAAAATGGAATCCTGATCTCCATCCCACCCTGAAACCTGTTCTTCCTGCAACTTCATTTTTTTCACAAGCCAGCCCAAAAAAACGTTTTTTTCCAAGTGCAGTTTGTAGAGATGTGGAAAATAGTAGCACATTTTTAGCTGAATGAGTTAGCATGATAGAGCTACCAAAAAAGCTGCTGTGATTCTATGAATGATAGTGAAAGCAAACATGTAAGGTATTGTTCTACGCTCTTTACACAGATTAGCCCATTTAATCACAGTAATCTTATGAGGTAGATAGGATTATTATCCTAGTTTTACAAATTTTTAGCAAACCAAGGCACAGGTTTTGCTGGTGTTCTCACTGTCAGATAACTGGAGTTCTCAGTATCAGATAACTGGAGTCAGCAACACAGAGTGGTCTTGTGTGCTGAAAGGTTAAGAAACCAGGGTCTGAGAAGTGGTTGAAAGAATTAAGGATTCTGACTGAAGAAGGAATTTTGTGGCTCATAGCAGCTATTTTTAAACTTACATTATTTTTTAATGGAAGAGGGTCTATGGTGCAGAACTCCGTCCAGTAGGGAAAAGTTACAGGGAAGTAAGTATAAGGAAGACCTTTTTAGCAGTTCTGGTGGATGGTTGTGAAGAGTGAATGGGACACCTTTTGAGTTTCTGTTCTGAGAGGGTTTAAATCAAAATCAAGTTTGAATGACCACTTGTGTCCAAGGTTTTTATGTACAGCAGTGTTAGGGGACTACTAGGTCCCACAAAGCTTTCCATGTAGCCCACTCACTGGATCGCTGTCTGTACTGTGCCCCTTTTCTTGTTACTGTGTTCCTTAAGTATGTATAATCAGTCAGAATGTAGATTAAGAGGATAAGAGGTATAATTCTAGTACCAGTTTGTCTGGGAAGGTCTGAAACAAAGTTGTTTTTTTTTTTTTTTTTTTTTTGAGACGGAGTTTCGCTCTTGTTACCCAGGCTGGAGTGCAATGGCACGATCTCGGCTCACCGCAACCTCCGCCTCCTGGGTTCAGGCAATTCTCCTGCCTCAGCCTCCTGAGTAGCTGGGACTACAGGCACGTGCCACCATGCCCAGCTAATTTTTGTATTTTTAGTAGAGGCGAGGTTTCACCTTGTTGACCAGGATGGTCTTGATCTCTTGACCTCGTGATCCACCCGCCTCGGCCTCCCAAAGTGCTGGGATTACAGGCTTGAGCCACCGCGCCCGGCCGAAGCAAAGTTTTTAAATCACAGAATTTGGCTTGGTGCTGTGGCTCACAACTGTAATCCCATCACTTTGGGAGGCCGAGGCAGGCAGATGACATGAGGCTGGGAGTTAGAGACCAGTCCGGCCAACATGGTGAAACCCCGTCTGTACTAAAAATATAAAAATTAGCCAGGTGTGGTGGTACACGTCTGTAATCCCAGCTACTTGGGAGGCTGAGACACAAGGATCGCTTGAACCCAGGAGGTGGAGGTTACAATGAGCCACAATACTATAGTCTAGGTGACAGAATAAGCCTCTGTCTCAAAAAAAAAAAAAAAAAAATCCCAGGATTTTACTATTCAGATAAATTTTATTAACCAGTTAGGGTCAGATCATAAAAATGCTGATTCGAGGAAAAGCTGCTTTTAACATATAGGAGGGTTATATATTTTGTTAATTTTTTATTTTATTTTATTTTATTTATTTATTTATTTATTTTTTTTTTTTTTTTGAGTTTTGCTCTTGTTACCCAGGCTGGGGTGGAATGGCGCCGTCTCGGTTGACCGCAACCTCCGCCTCCTGGGTTCAGGCAATTCTCCTGCCTCAGCCTCCTGAGTAGCTGGGATTACAGGCACGTGCCACCATGCCCAGCTAATTTTTTTGTATTTTTAGTAGAGACGGGGTTTCACCTTGTTGACCAGGATGGTCTCGATCTCTTGACTTCGTGATCCACCCGCCTCGGCCTCCCAAAGTGCTGGGATTACAGGCTTGAGCCACCGCGCCCGGCTATATTTTGTTAATTTATTAACAATATTTAAAAGCTTTTTAAGTTGAGATATAATTAACCATAATATTCACTATTTAAGTGTACAGTTCAGTGGTTTTTAGTGTATTTGCATTTTCATTATCCCAAAGATACCTCTGTTTTTCCCATTAACAGTCACTCTTCATTCTCCTCTCCCAGCCCTGACAACCACTTAATTTTTCTGTCTCTATGGATTAGTCTGCTCTGAGTGTTTAATATAAATGGAATCATACAGTATGTGGCTTTTGTGTCTGGCTTTTCTTACTCAGTGCAGTGTTTACAAGGTTCATCCATGCTGTAGCAGCAACCAGTACTTCATTCTTTCTAAGGTTGGATAGCATCCTATTATATGTATATGCCACATTTTGTGCATCCACTCAGTTGTTTCCAGTCTTTGGCTATTATGAATAATGCTGCCGTGAACATTTGTGTACAGATTTTTGTGTGAATATATATTTTCAATCGTTTTGTGGGTGTGGAATTGCACAGTCATATGGTAACTCTATGTTTAGCTTTTTGAGGAATTGCCACAGCATTTTACATTCCCATGAGTAGTATATGAAATTCTAAATTCTCTACATCATCATCAAATACTTGCTATTTTTCAATTTTGGCTATTTTCTGTAGCTATTCTAGTGGGAAAAGCTCTCATTTTATAAAGCATTAAATTTTGGCTGGGCGCAATAGCTCACGCCTGTAATCCCAGCACTTCGAGAGGCCAAGGTGGGTAGATCACCTGAGGTCAGGAGTTCAAGACCAGCCCGAACAACACAGCTAAACTCCTTCTCTATTAAAAATACAAAAAAAAAAAAAAAAAAAAAAAATTAGCCAGGTGTGGTGGTGCGCACCCTGTAGTCCCAGCTACTTGAGAGTCTGAGGCAGGGGAATCACATGAATACAGGAGGCAGAGGTTACAGTGAGTGAGATTATGCTATTGCACTCCAGTCTGGGCGACAGAGTGAGACTCCATCTGAAAAATAAAAAATAAATAAATAAAAAGTATTAAAATTTACTATGTTTCATTTTAAATGATCAAACATGGGTAAATTACATTGATTTGACTTTTTAGATGGATTGATTAAAATATGATGCCAATCAAGCCCAAGTTGTGGGGTCCACGTTTGCTGTAATATAGGTAATATACCTATATTATATACCTATAATATAGGTAATAGGTAATATCTCCTATTACCATAACAGGCCCAGATTTCTCACAAGTAAATGCTATTGGTTACAAGGAAGTTAGATGAAATGTTTCATCCCTGGGAGAACAAGTCAGTGTTTGCCCTCCTAATAAGCCAGTTAGCAAGATAATCTTAGAATAAAAACAATAAGTTTTCCTTATATGTACATCTCTTCCTCTCCTTTCATCCTTTGCTTTCATTTATTCATTTTTTGCCTCAGCTACAAAGGACTTGAGATAATTTTCATTAAGATTATGTAGTACAGAATAATGATAAAATAGCTCTAAGGGCAGAATTAGAGTCAAAGAAAGTATGGAGAAGGGAAATCTTTTGTAGGAAAATATTATCATAGGGCTAATATAATTGTATAATTGAATATTATGTTTCACCTTTAGCTTATCTGGCAAAGTTACTAAAAAGAATCCTAGTCAGTTACACATCTTCATACTTTTTCTCCTAAGAACCAAAGCTTTTTAAGATGGGGCTTTATGTAGTGGCACTAAACAGTGTAGGGTTGTCCTCAATAAAGCAATGGTAGCGTGCATATACTTTTTAATTGTAATATACCAGTATAGGGCTATAATTATATTTCTCAAACATTTATGAATATTTCTTGTTGTTTATTCTAACTCTAGGTATTAATGATTATCTTTATTTTTCTTAGTCATTTATTTCTTACATTTGTTTACTGTGCTTTCCAGAATACAGACATTGAAGTTTGGGACTAGGTATTCATCTAACTTCCGGTAAGTCAAATGACTGTTTTAGAGAGTGAATTCGTAAAATAATTGTACAGCTATATTTTCAGTCACTTAAGATTTAAGATAAAAACAGTACTGATAAATTTTTATTATTGCATAATGAACTTTTTTGTAAACCTGTTTCTCTATAAAAAACAATACCCATAAAGGTATGTCATCATTTCCTAAAGAATTGGGTTACTTTTATTGAATTAGAGACTGATGTTTTCTTTTGTGCATGTTATCTCAGTATGGCTGGGCATGGTGGACTGATGCCTGTAATCTCAGCACTTCAGGAGTGGGTGTACCACTTGAGGTCAGGAGTTTGAGACCAGCCTGGTGAACATAGTGAAACTCCATCTCTACTAAAAATTCAAAAATTAGCCAGGCATGGTAGCACACACCTTTGGTCCCAGCTACTGGGGAGGCTAAGGCAGGAGGATCGCTTGAACCTGGGAGGTGGAGGTTGCAGTGACTGAGATCATCCCACTGTAACTCCAGCCTGGGCGACAGAGCGAGACTCCATCTCAGAGAAGAAGAAAAAAGTTATCTCAATATGACCTAGTTTAAGATCTAAGTGTTCAACATGATCCAATTAAGATATGAGTCAAATTATTAAAATCAATCTGAAATTGTGTTCCTCATCTGCTTTATTTTCTCTTAATTATAGCTTTATTTTCTTCTCTCAATTATACCTTTATGTTCCTTTCTTAATTATAGTGAATTATTTCAAAAACTAAACACGACATGCTTCATGAGCAGACAGATGAATCCTTATAATTTTCACATTTAAATCTGCAACAAAGTTAACCATTAACCATCTATACATTTTTGATATTAAGAAATGTCTCTATATACTATTTAAGTCAACTAAAACATTTAAATTTGTAGCTGTGGAAAAAATAATACTGGATTATTTTTCCCTTCTAGTGTCAAAATTAATGACCTGCTATGGCAATGAAGAAAGAAACTGAATTTATCGTTTTCACCTAAAGAAAAATGATAGACCAAAATCAAACCTGTGGTGCAGGACAGGATTCTGTGCCCTATATGATTTGTCTGATTCACATACTTGAAGAATGGTTTGGTGTGGAGCAGTTGGAGGACTATTTCAATTTTGCAAACTATCTCTTGTGGGTTTTTACACCACTAATACTTTTAGTACTTCCTTACTTCACTATCTTTCTTCTCTACCTTACTATTATTTTCTTACACATTTATAAGAGAAAGAATGTATTAAAAGAAGCCTACTCTCATAATTTATGGGATGGTGCAAGGAAAACGGTGGCAACTCTGTGGGATGGACATGCAGCAGTTTGGCATGGTAAGCAAGGATATTTTCATCTCTGTGTTCATGTGTGCTGCATTGGAGCTGTTACCATTCCATTCTATTGACTGAGAAGATACTGAAAAATATAATAGAAGTGATATTTGCTATTCCCTGTTATCTGCTTGCATGTATTGTGCATATGTATCTTTCTTAAAATGAGTTTTCCCCATAGACATTAGTTTCTATTAAACAACCACACAGCACTGTAGACTGTAAGTTGAAATATGAATATTTATATTTAAAACATCTAAAAGAGTAAGAGACTAATTAATTAAAACTATAGAAAACTGCTTTAAAAATGCTTCAATTATTTAGCATTTACTTCTATTCAAATAAGTTTGACTTTACCAGTGTGGATTTTTAAAAATGAAATGTTAAATATTACATTAAATATAATTTGCATACCAAAATGTAGCCATTTTCTGTTGATTCATTCCAGAGGTTGGTGTGTCTTAAGGATAGTCATTCTTTTCTTTATGACTTGAGAGATTTTGATATTGTATACTTAAAGATTGGTGGTTCTTCTTCGTTTGGGCATCATGAAAATTGCCCTCTGGTGGCCTGTTTTTTAGTGTTTTTAATGTTTTACTCTACCAACTTTTGCTTCATTATACCATCAATCCCTAGTTTGTTGGTCTCTTCTATTTTTAGACTACCCAAAAATACTGAAGATTCATAAGCATGTAACAAACATTGGCTTTATGATATTATGTATCATAAGATACATAAGCATGTAGCAAACATTGGCTTTCTGTATCATGTTGTTGGGCATCAAAGTAGTTTCACAGAAGGACATAGAAGGAAGCACAGACTTTAAACTGACACTTGAGGATATTTATCACTGAAGTTTTAGGCTGCTATTAGCAAAAATCACCACTGACATGTTTATTAGGCTAATGTGTTATCATTTTAATACTGCATACATTCTACGAATCTACACATGTTTTTTTGTGAACCTGCTATGCCAGACACTGTCAAATGTTTAACATAAATTAACTTCTTTAAATCTCATAACATAATAGAGTGTATGTGCTACTCTTGTTTTACTCGTGAGAAAATTGAGGCACAGAGAGATTGTTATTTCCCCAAGGTATACTAGGAGCAGTGCCAGGTTACAACCCCAAATACCTGGCTCTAAGGCCTGTGCTCTGTGCTGTGTGGTAAGACTGTCCCAGGTTGGAGATTCAAGGCTAGAAGTCATGGTATTTAGCAGGTTTGCAAGCAGGAACCATATACCTTTGATGGATTGAATTCTTAATACTTACTCTTTGCTACTAAAGCTCCTGCTGGCCAATACAACTCTCGTAACCTGTTGTTTTTACATGAGGTGAGATGCTGTTCAGCATTCCATGTGTGCATGTCTGCAGTTGTTCCTTGTCTTTAAAACAGTAATAGAAAAATGTACAGGAGTTATTTACAGTACTTATTGGGAATATATATCCTCTTCCCATATGCATAACCCCTAAGCTTCAAGATATATAATAAGGAATCTGAAGGAATCTGGATTTATTTATATTTCAGGAGACATTTAATTTATATACAGTCATGTGCTAAACTTATAGCAGAATACACAATTTTGAGGTTTTAAATATGCACATAAGGCTCAGAGGCAGTAAAATATATAGTTCCTAGTCTGTTTTAATGTTTTATTATGATAGCAATATCATTTTATTAGATTAAGTGATCGTATTTAAAAATTATTTTTTTATTGTATTGAAATAAAAGGCATTTGTGCATATATTTAAATTTTGTATTGGTATCATATCAATTTTAATTTATGTTTTTTTAAGAATCTTGGAGGACTTCTTTTTTTTTTTTAAGAGATGGCATCTTGTTGCTGGGCACAGCTCATGCCTGTAATCCTAGCACTTTAGGAGGCCAAGGCAGGTGGATTACTTGAGGTCAGGAGTTTGAGATCAGCCTGGCCAACATGGTAAAACTCTCTCTCTACTAAAGATACAAAATTAAAGATATCTAAAGATACAAAAATTAGCTGGGTGTGGTAATGCAGTGCCTGTAATCCCAGGTACTTGGGTGGCTGAGACACAAGAATTGCTTGAACCCAACAGGTGGAATTTGCAGTGAGCTGAGATTGCATCACTACACTCCAGCCTGGGTGACAGAGCAAGGCTCTGTTTCAAAAAAGAAAAAAAAAAAAGGCTGGTCACAGTGGCTCACTCCTGTAATTCCAGTACTTTGGGAGATGGATCACCTGAGGTCGGGAGTTTGAGAACAGCCTGGCCAATATGGTGAAACCCTGTCTTTACTAAAAATACAAAAATTAGCCAGGTGTGGTGGTACATGCCTGCAATCCTAGCTACTACTTGGCAGGCTGGGGTGGGAGAATCGCTTGAACCCAGGAGGTGGAGGTTGTAGTGAGCCGAGAATGCACCGCTGCATTCAGCCTGGGTGACAGAGACAGAATCTGTCTCAAAAAAAAAAAAAAAAAAAAAAAAAAGAGGGGGTCTCGCTCTTTTGCTCAGGCTGGCCTCAAACTCCTGGGATGAAGCGATCCTCTCACCTTAGCCTTCTAAGTAGCTGTCATCACAGATACATATCACTGCTCTCTGCTGAAGGAATTTTTTAAATTATAAAAATGTTCATTGTAAAAAGTAGCAAACAAGAAAACTATAAGAAGAAAATAGGGCTGGGCGTGGTGGCTCAGGCCTGTAATCTCAGCAGTTTGGGAGGCCAATGCAGGTGGATCACCTGAGGTCAGTTGTTTAAGAGCAGCCTGGCTAACATGGTGAAACACCATCTCTAATAAAATTATAAAAATTAGCCAAGCATGGTGGCGCACACCTGCAATCCCAGCTACTCGGGAGGCTGAGGCAGGAGAATCGCTTGAACCCAGGAGGCAGAGGTTGTAGTGAACTGAGATTATGCCACTGCACTCTAACTTGGAGGATAGAGTGGGACTCAGTCTCAAAAGAAAAAAAAAAAAAAAAAAGAATCACCTAAAATTTGCCATTCGAGTTTTGTTATAGTATGTTTATCTTTTTTATATGTGTGGCAAACTAGTATTTTTTGTGTCACTAAGCCTTCTTCATAAATATGGCTTTTAATGACTTTGTGGAATTCTATAGTATAAATTATATAAGTAATTTGATAATTTACCTATTACTGAAGTCATTTCTTTATAATTTTTTTACTTTTTAAAATAATAAGTATCTTTATATAAGAATCTATCCAATGTTTTCTATTTTGAAGTTGTTTTATTCATACTGTATATAATGTAAGTGCACTGATTTTTTTGAAAAATTCTGTGATTCTTATGTGCTGTGTAATCTATTGCCTGTATTATATTTAGAAACAGTAATTTGATATTTCTTTTTTTTTTTGTCTTTTAATTTGATATTTCTTAAATACCTACATTTCTAGGTCATTTGTTTGTTGATAGGTGAATGGAATCCTTACTGTCAAATTGCTTACAGCCTTAAAACTATAATAATTTTGACTCATTTTTCAAAAATGGTTCTTGGAAAATGTAACACTTTTAACTCTGAACTCTAATATTTGATATTTCTCCCTGGAAATTAGTATGATGACAAATATTTTTCAGTTAGAGAGCTACATGGTTTTGAGAGAATTAAAAATTGTGCATTTTAGCACAAATGTAAAGGATTGAGGACCATAGCTTTCACTTCAGGGATATAAGGAGTATTTTGACTTTGGGACTTTTACTCGTTTTTATTTATTTATTATTTTATTTTATATTTTTGAGACGGAATCTTGCTCTGTTGCCTAGGCTGGAGTGCATTGGCATGATCTTGGCTCACTGTAACCTCTGCCTCCCGGGTTCAAGCAATTCTTGTGCCTCAGTCTCTGAGTAGCTGGAATTACAGGCATGCACCACTATGTCGAAGTAATTTTGTATTTTCAGTAGAGAGGAGTTTTCACCATGTTGGCCAAGCTGGTCTTGAACTCCGACCTCAGGTGATACACCCATCTTGGCCTCCCAAAGTGCTGGGATTGCAGGTGTGAGCCACTTGTGTCCGGCCACTTGTTTTATTCTATATGTGTATATTATTATGGTTTTGTTTTTGTTGTATAAGGGAATTCACTTCATTGTCTGAAAATAATGCTTGTGCTTACTTAACACCAGTATAACTTGTTCAGTTTTTTAGAATATAAAATTTTGGGGAAATACAGTGGTTTGATTAATGAGGTAGTTTATTATATGTGTTAGTGATTTAAGGAAAATAGACCACAATAGCAGAAATTTTCTTTTACTTCATATTTTATTATTTTTAAAAGAAATGGTAACATTCAGAAGGGTCCTATAGGTTTAACTATATGTAGCAAAATTTTGGGGGAAAAATTAAATTGAGATATCAAGAAAACCTTCATCTCTACTGGTTGGATGAGAGTTTCCTTCATCTCTTCTGTCCTTCATGCAGTGAAGGATTCAGTCAGACTACCTGCTGTCAAAACCAGGCTCTCCTGAGTTACCAGCTGTATGACCTTGGTTAAGTTACTTAACTTTTTCGTCTTCCTCTTCTTTCTCCTATTCTTCTGCAACAATTTTGATTTTTAAAAAATTTAATCTAGAACTACAGAGAAGTTGCAAAAATAGTACTGAGAGTTCCCATATATTCTTCACCGAGCTTCTGCAAACGTTAGCATCTTATATATCCATTGCACAATTATCAGATTCACAGTGTACAATATGATTATCTAAACTACAGGTTTTACTCAAATATCATAATTTTTCCCCAAGTGTTTTTTTCCAGGATTTCCTATTGTATTTAGTTGTCATGTCTCCGCCAGTCTGACAGTTCCTTAATTTTTTTGTCTTTCACGATCTTGGTGACTTTGAAGAGTACTGGTCAGTAATTTGGTACACTCTCTCAGTTAAGATTTGATGTTGTCCATGATTAGGTTTGAGTTATTTGTTTTTGAAAGAATACCACAAAAATGATAATGTGTCCTTCTCAATGTATTATATCGGAAGGTTCGTATCTGATGTTTCTTATTACTGGTGGTATTAACTTTGATCACTTTGTTAAGGAGGTGTCTGCCAGGTTTCCCTATTGTAAAGCTACCTCCTTAAATTAGATACTTAACTTTTCTGAACCGCATTTTTTTCTTTCTGCTAAATGGGTTGCTATAAGGATTCAGTGAATTTCATGTAAAGTGTTTAGCATAACTTCTATTACATACCAAATTTCAATAAATGATAGCTATCATAATTACAGAGCACCCTTTTCAGTAATTTGGAAAGCACTAAAATACATAATCTGCCAGGTATGGTGGTGCATGCTTGTAGTCCCAGCTACTCCAGAGACTGAAGCAGAAGCAGAAGAATCCCTTGAGCCCACAGTTTGAGGCCATACTGTGCTATGATCATACCTATAATAGCCATTGCACTTCAGCTTGAACAGCATAGCAAGAACCTGTCTTTGTGAGGAAAAAAAGTACATCTTCTGCCTCTTGATCATTATTAAGTTCAACCTACCACACATACAATGTCCAAGGTCCCTAGGATATTCAGAATGTAATTTTAGATTGTCAATTTTTTGACTGTTATTCCTAGTAAGAAATGCATTCTGCTGTTCAGCATTCATATACATATATACTGTGTCATGAAAAGTGTACAGTTGACCCTTCAACAATGTGAGGGTTAGGGGTACTAGCAATCCGTGCAGTCAAAAATCCGTGTATAACTTTTGACTCTCCCAAAACCTAACTACTAAACCTCCTGTTGACTGGAAGCCTTACCAATAACATAAACTGTCAATTAATACATATATTATATTTTATACTGTAATAAAGTAAGCTAGAGGAAAGAAAATGTTTTTCTTTCCTTTTTAAGAAAATATTAGAGGCCGGGCGCGGTGGCTTAAGCCTGTAATCCCAGCACTTTGGGAGGCCGAGGCGGGTGGATCACGAGGTCAGGAGATCGAGACCATCCTGGTCAACATGGTGAAACCCCGTCTCTACTAAAAATACAAAAAATTAGCTGGGCATGGTGGTGCGTGCCTGTAATCCCAGCTACTCAGGAGGCTGAGGCAGGAGAATTGCCTGAACCCAGGAGGCGGAGGTTGTGGTGAGCCAAGATCGCGCCATTGCACTCCAGCCTGGGTAACATGAGTGAAACTCCGTTTCAAAAAAAAGAAAAGAAAATATTAGAGATGAGAGGCCAGGTATGGTGACTCACACCTGTAATCCCAGCACACTGGGAGGCTGAGGCAGGTGGGTCACTTGAGCTCAGGAGTTCAAGAACTGCCTAGGCAAAACTCTCTCTCTACCAAAAATTCAAAAAATTAGCTGGGCATGGCAGCATGCACCTGTAGGCCTAGCTACTCATGAGGCTGAGATGAGAGGATTGCTTGAGCCCAGGAGGTGGAGGTTGCAGTGAGCTGATAATCATGCCACTGCACTGCAGCCTGGGTGACAGTGAGACCCCATCTAAAAAACAAAATAGGGACAAAGTCTTGCTTTGTTGCCCAGTTTCGTCTGAAACTGATTTGAAGTGATCCTCCCCTCTCTGCCTCCCAAAGTGCTGGGATTGCAGGTGTGAGCCAATGTGCTCGACCAGAAAATGTTATTAGGAAAATCATAAGGAAGAGAAAATATGTTTATGTTTCATTATATGGAAGTGGATCATTTTAAAGGTCTTCATCCTCCTTGTCTTCACAATGAGTAGGTTGAGGGTGGGGAAGAAGAGGGGTTTATCTATGTGTCCCAGCTGGCAGAGGCATAGAAGTAGACTCATACAGTTCAAATTCATCAAGGGTCAATTGTATATACTTTCTACATGTGATCTATTCTTGTTTTCTATTCTGTCTTTTATTTAAAAAGAAAATGCTGGTTATAACTCATTAAATTTATTTCACAGTCTACTAAATTGATTTCACACTGATAGATTACAAGCAACATTTGACAACCATGGATGTAGGTTAGCATGTACAATTCATGGTACTCATGGGAGTTTGGTTTTAGGACCTCACTTAGATTTTGGTATCCAGGTATGCTCAAGTCTCTGACATAAAAATGGTGTAGTATTTGGATATAACCTGCACACATCTTCCCGTATACTTTATTTTATTATTTATTTCAGACAGGGTCTTGCTCGGTTGCCCAGGCTGGATGGAGTGCAGTGATGTGAACTCGGGTCACTGCAACCTCTGCTTCCCAGGCTCAAGCGATTCTCATGCCTCAGCCTCCTGAGTAGCTAGGACCACAGGTGTGCGCTACCACACCCAGCTAATTTTTTTTTTTTTTTTGTATTTTTTTTGTAGAGATGGGGTTTCGCCACATTGCCCAGGCTGGTATCAAACACCTGAGCTCAAGCAATTCACCAGCCTCAGCCTCCCAGAATGCTGGGATTACAGGCGTGGGCCACTGTGCCCAGCCACTCCCATATACTTTATATCTAGATTACTTATAATAGCTAATACAGTGTAAATAGTTGTTATACTGTATGGTTTAGGGAATGATCACAAGGAAAAAAGTCTGTACATGTTCAGTACAGCCACAGTTTTTTTTTCCCAAATGTTTCCATCTGTAGTTGGTTGATTTCATGGATACAGAACCCACCGGTACCAAGGACCAATTGTAGATACCTGTAGTAGGAAGTGTGGTATGGAGCAAGAACACAGACTTTAATGTTAGGCAAATGCAGATTTGCATTTGGCCCCACTCTGTGACCTTTGGTAAGGTCTATGGGCTTTTCACACTTAAATTTTCTCATCGGTGGAGGGTTTTATGAGGTTCTTGTGATCATTATTAAGGATCCGATACTCGTGTATCTGTTATAGTTATTGGACATTTATGTTTCCTGATCACTCACATCTTTAGGCTGTTTTGTTTGTTTGCTTTTCTGAGATGGAGTCTTGCTCTGTTGCCCAGGCTGGAGTGCAGTGATGCGATTTCAGCTCACTGCAACCTCTACCCCGTGGGTTCAAGCAATTCTCATGCCTCAGCCTACTGAGTATCTGGGACTACAGGCATGTGCTGCCATGCCCAGCTAATTTTTGTGTTTTTAGTAGAGACATGGGGTTTCACCATGTTGCCCAGGCTGGTCTCAAACTCCTGACCTCAAGTGATCCACCTGCCTCAGCCTCCCAAAGGGCTGGGATTACAGGTGTGAGCCACCATGCCCAGAAATTGGATTTTTTTTCTTACTAATTTATTATTTTCAGGACTAGAAGATAAGTCATTTTTGGGTGAGAAGTATGAATGATGAACTTGGAAAGGTAGACAGAAGCCAGGTTATGAAGCATCTTGAATGCTATGCCCAGGAATTTGGACTTTATTTGTAGATAGTTTTAGTTGTGTTTGCTTTTTTGAGGAAGATCCAAAAGGTTGACATTATTGTTCATTTACCATGATGCATAGGTGGATAGTCTTTTTTTTTTTTTTTTTTTTTTTTTTTTGGAGACGGAGTTTCACTCTTGTTACCCAGGCTGGAGTGCAATGGCGCGATCTCGGCTCACCGCAACCTCCGCCTCCTGGGTTCAGGCAATTCTCCTGCCTCAGCCTCCTGAGTAGCTGGGATTACAGGCACGCACCACCATGCCCAGCTAATTTTTTGAAGTTTTTAGTAGAGACGGGGTTTCACCATGTTGACCAGGATGGTCTCGATCTCTTGACCTCGTGATCCACCCGCCTCGGCCTCCCAAAGTGCTGGGATTACAGGCTTGAGCCACCGCGCCCGGCCCGGTGGATAGTCTTAAAGTGGATTTTTCATGACAAATATGGAAGGGCTCTATCTCAGAAGATGATCATTATCTGAATTCATGATAATATCTAGAACCAGATGGCAATTAATTCATTTACATAATAAATCTTTGCCATGGCAGAGGAACTACTTGAGCTTTACATGAACATCACATCCTTTCACTGTAAGCTAAGCTACATGAGAAGCCAAAAAATTAGGAGGATGCCTAGTGAGTGAGGGATTGAGCAGGGCTAGCAATTTTTTTTTCAATGGCATCAAATAAGACAGCATATTCATCCCAGAATAGGGCTATTCTTGTTAATCGGACTGAGACAGCCCAAAATTTGCAGATGGAGGTTCCCCATCTCTGGACAGTGGTTGAATAAACGGTGATAGTAAGTGCCTTTGTAACTGCTTTCTCTGAGCTTCCGTTGCTCATCACATCCCCCTGGGATTGGTGTACTCGCCAGGAGTTGATAGGGCTGCACTTTAAAACTGGCATTGGGAAGGGGAAGGGAGTATACATTTTAGAGAATTCTTGGAGGTAAAATAAACAGAATTTGGTGACTGAGTGTAGAGTCAAGGGAGGAGGAGTTAAAGTGCAGTAAGATTTCGGTGGGGTGCGGTGGCTCATGCCTGCAATCCCAGCACTTTGGGAGGCTGAGGTGGGTGGATCATGAGGTCAGGAGATAAAGACCATCCTGGCTAACCTGGTGAAATCCCATCTCTACTAAAAATACAAAAAATTACCTGGGTGTGGTGGCACGCGCCTGTAGTCGCGTCTTCTCGGGAGGCTGAGATAGGAGAATTGCTTGAACCTAGGGGCTGGAGATTGCAGTGAGCCGAGATGGCACCACTGCACTCCAGCCTGGGCGACAGAGCCAGACTCCGTCTCAAAAAAAAAAAAAAAAAAAAAGATTTCTACGGCTAGAAGGGGAAACATGAACAGGAAGTGCTCCAAGTAATGGCAACTACATGAGCAGAAGCACAAAGGTGGAAAAGTATACTCTGGGAGCCACAGTTCATATGCATCTGCTTTAAGAGTGACACAGTTAAATAATACTGTTTTAACGTTTACTGGCACTGTAATAAACTATTTTTTTTCAATATTTGATTAATTGAGTTTTCTGCTTTCAGCCAGGTAGTTTGGTATTATGTGAGTAAATTGTTTATTGTTTTAAAAAATATTCTATAAAGCCAGGGGGAATCTTGGTAACATTTTGTATAGAGTCCTTCAAAGGAATTTCTTTATTACTCAGAAAATGTGTTTGATAGGACAATTGATCCTCAGACAAACTCAGTGACTGTAGAACTTAAAGTAAATTGAATTACTTGAGTTAGAATTATATAATTGGAAAGAAATCTTATAATATGGAAACATACAAAATCTTGGAATATCATTAAATTATTTTTCAAAACATTCTCAAGTCCATTTGAATAGCTTATTTATTCAGTAGTAGAACCACAGTTACCATACTTAATCTGTTTTGTGAAAACCTTATAAACTATGTATTTCCTTCTCTGAAATTTATACTGAAGTCTTTATTTTTTGAATGTTTATTTCTTAGCTGATCAGACAGGAATACGCTTAAGGAAAGAAACGGACTGATATTTTCAGATTTCTATATTCTGGACTTTTGTCTTCTGTACAAGTGGCAGGCTTTCTTGAGACAGCTGTTCTGTGTGAAGGAATATGGTCCTCAGAACTTACTTTCCTTTTCTGCTATAGCCACTCTAGATTTCCTTCCTTTTCACGCTTTTTCTTTGAGCCTGATTCTTCCCTTGACCTCTAGATGCTCACCATTTTTTTTTTTTTTTCTTTTTTTAAACCAGGACCAGTTGAGGCAGTGGTCTGTAATGGTGTGTCTGACAGTGGTGACATGGGAAGGGAATGTGGTTCTTATGGCTAGTGCCATGATCACCATTTCATCCAGTCCTTAGACTATCCTGACTTCCCAGCTTCTGTGATCCAATACATAGGCTATTTTCCTCTGAGGCATAGGTGGATCTGCTTAAATCTTTTCTATTCCCTATTAACGCCAACAGCACAGCATTGCTATAAGAAATAAATTTGTTGGCCTTGGTAGCCATGTAGAGGACAGCAGGCAGGTAATGTCAGCTAAGGGAGGAGAACGAACAGCCAGGCTGGAACTGGGGCTGTGTTAGCAGGAAGCTTCCAGAGGTCATCCCATCTCCAGGTCCTTTCATCCTGTCATTTGCTTCCCCTGCTGAAACACTTGCTTCTGTTTACAGAGACTTGAAATAGGGCTTGCAGTGTGGAAGGAAGGGGCAGGGATGGCATGAGCCTCTGATCTTGCTTCTACTACAGGAAAGATATTTCCTTGACATCTAGTTCAAATCTGTGATTAAAGTTTTCCTGCCACATGTAATGTAAGATGGTACAAAATCATTTTTATTTCATGAATAGAATGAGGAAATTTGTAAATAGTTTAAATACATAAAAATGAAGTCTTATGTTTGTGAATGAACTTAAAGTTTGCAGCATTATATCCGTGTATATGTAACAGTTTAAATGGTATTTTATTTTACATTGAGTCACTAGTTAAAAATTTTTCCTGGTTTAATAATATGTGTTATTTATTTATTTATTTATTCCTTTCCCTTCTCCCTGTGTTGGGGCTTTTGTGATGGAAGCAAGTTTGCTGCTACTGCTCCGGTGGTAGATCTCTACTTTATGTCATTTAAGGACTCTGGGCCCCCCAGAGTTTCTTGCCACCCACCCCCACTGCCCAGCAGTAGATATTTTGCTTCTACCCCTTCTCTAGAGTGGTGGACTTTCGCCTGACACGGGGCTGGTGCGGGTGGAGGAGTGTGTAGGCTGGGAAGTGGAGTTGTGCCCCTCCCAGCATGACATGCCTTTTGCATATACCCTTTTCTTAGAGGGAGTAGAAGGGCTTCCTACCGCTTTCCCAGTGTCTGACAGGTTTTGCTTTTATGAGAGAAACTTCCAGAAAGTGATGGGGTTTTGTTTTCAGTACCATTAGCAGGGGCTCTCTTTAGTCTCCGGCTTTACCCCTAATCGTTCTTGTGAGCACACTCTGAGGTCTGTGGAGAAGAGTTGGAGAGTGACTCTCTGGGGCTTCCAGAGATTCTACGCTCAATACTAGCCGACCCCGGGACTTTCAGTATTTCTTAATATGTCACTTCTTCTTACCCACTTTTATGGCATCTGCCTCTTCCTCCCATTCTCAATTTTTGTCTTTCCTTAGAGGGGGTTTATCAGCCTTTGAAGTTCAGTTTGCCTGGTTGCCTTGTGACTTCTGCTCCCTGACATGATTAGGAAAAGAGATTTTGTACTCCAGGGTTTTTCTCATCAGTAGTGTGGGAGTGATGTTCTCTTGTGGTGACAGAGTTTCTCTTACTGATAACACTCTCCTTTTTTATATTTTTAACCCCCTCCTCTGACGGTGAAAACCTGGCTCCCATTATTCGTACTATGTTGACTCATTTGATCAGTCCCCCGGTATGTAACCCATCTCCCGTCATTGATTGCCACCTTCCCCTACCACTCATGGATGCCCTCTCTCCCTGCTTGTGCCAGGCCACCACTCTGTACAGTGCCCTGGTTGGCTGCTTAGGCTGTGATGCCCCATACCAGGCCACTGTCTCAGACTCTGGCCCCTCCTGCCAGGCTGCTGCTGGTTGTGGATGCCCCCACTGCACTCAGGCTCTGACCCCCAAGCTTCCGTGACCCTTGCCTCCCCTCCTCCCTCTCAGGAGCCCCCACCCTGTGATAGGCCCTCATGGCTCTGCTCTGGCTCTGACTCCCCACTCTGTGCCATGTCTATGGGTGCCCTCCTCACTGGCACCAACACTCCAGGTGTCTGCTTCACTATGGCCGACCTAATGGCTTTAAGACTGATTTGTTCAAGATGGAAAGAGAAGAGGAAAGAGAGAAGGAAGAAAGGGAAAAGGAGAAGAGAACCAGGAAGACTAGTGTACCTTTGTGAGAAAAGAATGAGCTACCAACCATCCTTTAGTGTAAAGTTAGACCGGGCACGGTGGCTCATGCCCGTAATCCCAGCACTTTGGGAGGCCAAGGTGGGCAGATCAGCTGAGATCGGGAGTTCGACACCAGCCTGATCAACATGGAGAAACCCTGTCTCTACTAAAAATACAAAATTAGCTGGGTGTGGTGGCACATGCCTGTGATCCCAGCTACTCAGGAGGCTGAGGCAGGAAAATTGCTGGAACCTGGGAGATGGAGTTTGCAGTGAGCCAAGATCGCACCTTTGTACTCCAGCCTGGGAAACAAGAGTGAAACTCAGTTTCAAAAAAAAAGAAAATGAAACAAAAATTAATGAATATATTTTAAGTATTTGCATCTTGTCTTTGGAACAGGTTATGAAGTTCATGGAATGGAAAAAATACCAGAAGATGGACCAGCACTTATAATTTTTTATCATGGAGCTATTCCTATAGATTTTTACTATTTCATGGCTAAAATATTTATACACAAAGGCAGAACTTGCCGAGTAGTAGCTGATCACTTTGTCTTTAAAATTCCAGGTAAACTTTCGCTGTAGATAATAATGTAAAAATGTTTATTAACAAAACCAAGTTATGTGGTCGTCTCTATCTTGAGCTCTCTAATGTCATTTGAAAAAGTTCTTTGCCTTTTCAGGGTGTATGTAACACACTTGGAACTCTAGTATGGGAATATCTAATTATCCTGTTTAGGCAATATATCTAAAAATAAAAACATTATAGCCCAAAATTTCTTTTTTTTAAATTTTATAGATTTTAAAATTGTTTAAGTGAAAATTGTATGTATGGTATACAAGATAAGGTTCTTAAAAATATTTTTAACTTTTCTCTTTTAAAAAATATATTTTTATATATTAAGAGAGTGTAAGTGCAGCTTTCTTATATGCACATAATTGTGTAGTGGTGAAGTCTGAGCTTCTATTGTATGCATCAACTACATACTGAACATTCTACCCAATTCGTCATTTTTTCCTTTATGAGCAGGTATTTACTTGTTATTTTTCTAAGTTGTATCTTGAACTGTAATGTTAAAAAAATAAATTATGATTTTTGCCAATTTATATTTTGATTTAAAAGGTAGTTGATTTTTCACATGAATTTTTTCATGAAATACTTCTTTTTGGAGTTTAATTTTGTTATAATTAGAGTTTGATAGCAAATTAGAATTAGCAAAAAAAAAAAAAAAAAAAAAAAAAGTCATGATATATTTTGTCTTGGCCGGGCATAGTAGTGTCTCACGCCTGTAATCCCAGCACTTTGGGAGGATGAGGTGGGCAGATCACCTGAGGTCAGGAGTTCAAGACCAGCTTGGCCAACAGAGACATGGTGAAACCCTGTCTCTACTAAAAATACAAAAATTAGCCAGGCATGGTGGCTAATAGACCTGCTGTAGGCCTAGCTAATCAGGAGGCTGAGGCAGGAGAATCACTTGAACCTGGGAGGTGGAGGTTACAGTGTACGGACATCATGCCACTGCACTCCAGCTTGGGCAACAGAGTAAGACTCTATCTCAAAAAAAAAAAAAAAGATACATTTTGTCTTCACATAATATTATACTACCCTAAAGAGTATGTACATCATGTCTCTTATCATAAAAGACTTGCCTGATGAGATTTATAACTCTAAGATTGAGGAATACATTTTATTGATTTATTTATTTAGATATGGGGTCTTGCTGTGTTGCCCAGGCTGGTCTCAAATTCCTGGCCTCAAATGATCTTCCCACCGTGCCTTCAAAAGTTTTCGGATTACGAGTGTGAGCCACTGCACCCCACCATGAAACTACTTTTAAAAAAATCTGTTTATAAAGATTATAAGTATATATATTTCTTTTCTTTTTTCTTTTTTCCTTTTTCTTTCTTTTTTTCTTTTGAGAAGGAGTCTTGCTCTTGTTGCCCAGACTGGAGTGCAATGGTGCGATCTCAGCTCACGGCAACCTATGCCTCCCAGGTTCAAGTGATTCTCCCACTTCAGCCTCCTTAGTAGCTAGGATTACAGGTGCCTGCCACCATGAGTGGCTGATTTTTGTACTTTTAGATGTTGGCCAGGCTGGTCTTGAATTTCTGACCTCAGGTGATCCGCCTGCCTTGGCCTCCCAAAGTGCTAAGATTATAGGGGTGAGCCACTGTAGCCGGCCGGCCTTATGTGCTATTTTTTTTTTAAAAAGGTTAATTAACCAACTGGTTTAGAGTTTTACAGAAATCATTCTTGAATAAACTTGTTGAGATTAAATCTTATTTTCTTCTGTCACTGAATCACCAGAAACAAGCCAAGAGAGTTGACAGTATGTCCCCTGGAATAAAAGCAGAAGCTGACACATCAATCAGACAAACACAACCAAACAATGAATTAAGTAATGATCTACTTCAATGCCTATATACAGTTAATGCTTTGGGTATCCATGCATCACTAAAAAACTATTTGTACTTTGTATATAAACTATATTGGCTATGTTTTCTGTTAAAAACTAACATGATCACTATAGTAGATTTGGAAACTAACAAACAACATCATTATAATTTACCATCTTAACATAATGTTATTTTGATTTATTTTACTTCATTGTTTTACTTTCAGCCACATAGGCAAACGATTTTGTGGGTTTTTTAAGATTTAATGTCGGCATTAACATTTTTACCATGTTTATAAAAAAAGATTTAGTGTATGACTAGAACATTTACTTAACTGTTTTTCTGTTACGGAGCATTTAGGTTGCTTCTTTTTTTTGTTTTTAGGAGTAATAAAATGTGAATATTTTTAGCATTTGCCTTTTTCAAAAAATTTCCCTCTTTATGATCTTTTTAATATTTTGATGCTGATTCTTTCTTTGCTTTCTAAAGGAATAAAATCATTATAATTCTCAGCACAAGAGAGATTTTAGGGTGGGTACCATGGCTCCCACCTGCAATTCCAGCACTTTATGAGGCTGAGGCAGGAGGATTGCTGGAGCTCAGAAGATTGAAACCAGCCTGGGCAACATAGCCAGATCTCATCTCTACTAAAAAGAGTAATAAAAGAAATCAGCCAGGCATGGTGGTGCAGTACCTGGAGTCCCAGCTACTTGGGTTGCTAAGGGAGAGGATCACTTGAGACCAGTAGGACAAGCTGTAGTGAGCTACTATTGTGCCCCTGCATTCCAGCCTGGGTGACAGAGCAAGACCCTGTTTCCAAAAAAAACAGAGATTTTATGTTTTTTTATTTATGAATCATCTCATGTTCATCCATTCATTATGAGAATGCATCTAGTTGAATCAGTGGGCATTTAATGTGGGGTGACAATTATTTTACTTTTTTTGAAATCGAGTCTTGCTCTGTCACCCAGGCTGGAGTGCTGTGGCCCGATCTTGGCTCACTACAACCTCTGCCTCACTAGTTAAAGCAATTTTCCCTGCCTCAGCCTCCCCAGTAGCTGGGATTACAGGCATGTGCCACCACGCCTAGCTAATTTTTGTATTTTTAGTAGACGAGGTTTCTCCATGTTGGCAAGGCAGGTCTCAAACTCCTGACCTCAGATGATCTGCCTGCCTCAGCCTCCCAAAGTGCTGAGATTACAGACATGAACCACCACACCAGGTCTGACAATTATTTTAATCTTAATGCTATTTATAATCTTGCTTCAGATCTTTAAAGTAATGAGAAGTTTGGTTAGTCTGTGTAGTGTTTTTTTTCAGTTATTTTCTTTGAGACAGAGTCTCGCTCTGTTGCCCAGGCTGCAGTGCAGTGGCATGATGTTGGCTCACTGCAACCTCCACATCCCGGTTTGAAACCATTCTGAAGCCATTCTCCTGCCTCAGCATCCAGAGTAGCTGGATTACAGCCACATGCCATCATGCCAGGCTGATTTTTATATTTTTAGTAGAGACAGGGTTTCACCACGTCGGCCAGGCTGGTCTTGAACTCCTAACTACAAGTGAGCTGCCTGCCTTGGTCTTCCAAAGTGCTGATATTACAGGCATGACTCACCGCATCTGACCAGTGTGCATAGCTTTTAACATCAAATGTGTCTGTATTTCCCATTCTCAGAGAATAATGTATACTAACATCAGTCCTCAGCAGTTCCAGTATGGGATTTGATTAAAATATTTAATTACTAACAGGATTATTTCTTTCATTCATAAATAGTTGTAATTTGAAAAGCTGTATAATATTAAGACTTGGAATTAGCTGTTCTTTGAGCCAAGCAACCTCACTTTATTAAAATCTCTTAATGATGTTTGCTATTATTATTTAAAAAATTTAATTATAGAATTAGCATCATCTAACTTTTAATTTAAATAGATTTGATCATGGTCTTGCCAGTTTTGGAAGAGCTAAGCATAGTTTGATTCACATTCTCCTGAGTGATTCTCTCTCTTTTTTTTTTTTGAGACGGAGTTTCACTCTTGTTACCCAGGCTGGAGTGCAATGGCGCGATCTCGGCTCACCGCAACCTCCGCCTCCTGGGTTCAGGCAATTCTCCTGCCTCAGCTTCCTGAGTAGCTGGGATTACAGGCACGCGCCACCATGCCCAGCTAATGTTTTGTATTTTTAGTAGAGACGGGGTTTCACCATGTTGACCAGGATGGTCTCGATCTCTTGACCTCGTGATCCACCTGCCTCGGCCTCCCAAAGTGCTGGGATTACAGTCTTGAGCCACTGCGCCCGGCTGTGATTCTCTTTTTTATAGGGTTAATAGAAGATTAGATTTCTGATTGCAGGTGGGATATCATTTCTGAATCCCATCAGAATCCCATTTCTGGAATCTCTACCCTGCCACTTCTTAGATGTGTGACTTTGAGCAAGCTATTATTCTGTGAGCCCAAGTTTTCTCATCTGTAAAATGGCAAGAAGAATACCTGTTTGTCAAGATTGTTGTGAGTTTTACTTAAGAATTTGAGTCAAATTAGTAGGTAGTCAGTAAGAAGGTACCCAATGGTAGGTGATAAGTAAGATGCAGTTACTACTTAAACAGCAATATCAAACTTAAGTTAACTTTTAGAGTTTTTGTTGATTTTAAAAAGTAAAAAAGTTTACTGATTTCAGTATAAATAGTAAATGATGTGGTTTGTGAAGATTTCTGCTCGACGAATTAAACAAGAAATGCTTATTTTGTATCTTCATATTCATGTTTCTTACAGGGTTTAGTTTATTACTGGATGTGTTTTGTGCTCTACATGGACCAAGAGAAAAATGTGTTGAAATTCTGCGGAGCGGCCACTTGTTAGCTATCTCACCAGGTGGAGTTCGAGAAGCCTTAATCAGTGATGAAACTTACAACATCGTATGGGGTCATCGCAGAGGCTTCGCTCAGGTTGCCATTGATGCAAAAGTGGTGAGTTGTGTAAAATTATTAAAGTAACGCTTAGTTAAATTTAAAATAAATAGTTAAGTAGGGAGCCAAAGTGTATAAGAACTTAGACACTTTCACTACAATACTTTAAAAATTAATATATAGGCCGAGTTCAATGGCTCACGCCTGTAATCTCAGCGCTTTCAGAGGCTGAGGTGGGTGGATCACGGTGTCAGGACCAGCCTGGCCAACACAGTGAAACCCCATCTCTGCCAAAAATACAAAAATTAGCCAGGTATGGTGGTGCATGCCTATAATTCCAGCTACTTGGGAAGCTGAGGCAGGAGAATTGCTTGAACTGGGGAGGTGGAGGTTGCAGTGAGCCGAGATCGCACCACTGCACTCCAGCCTGGGTGACAGAGTGAGACTGTGTCTCAAAAAAAAAAAGATGAGATTTCGAATGCCATTTTGTTCTTTTATTTTGCCTTGGGAATGTATTTCTCAGCCTTGATCTCCATATTGTACTTTAGTAGATAAAAAACACTTATCTACTACCTATGGAATGTATCTCCTTTGTTTTCTGTTTATTTTCATTTTGATTGTCAGAAAAAGAAACTCTATTTGATAGAGTATTGTTCTTTTTCCAGGCCAGTTAGAGAATACTGTCAGTAACTTAGTTTTTTAGGTATATAGAAAATGAATTATAGCACATTTCACTTATTTGCCCAAATCTTAAGCAATGACGTAGAAAAACCTAGACCATATGAATAATATAGAATACAAAAGGATATATGCAGTTATACAAAAATTAAGAATAATGTAATGTATATGAAAACGATAAAAGCTAAAATCCTGATCAAAGATGGTTCAGTTTTCAAGTTTAGATTTTGAAAGAATTGTTTCTTCAAAAGTTTAAGATAAAGATGACAAAAATAGATTTAAAATCACATAAATATACCATGGGATTCTAATTCCTCATCCTTAAGTTTACATTTTCAGCAACATATTGCTTAGAAGAAGGCCTGAAAGAGAAAAATGATATAGAGAAAAGAACTCTTTCTACTCCTTCAGTTTCCAGATAATTAATTAAATGATCTAGATAATTTAAGATTTTTATGTAAAACTTCAGAAAGTTTAAGAAATAGCTTTTTATAAGTTTAAAAACAAATGAATCTTGCAAGTTTGATTAATATTGTGCCACCCCAACATCTCATAGCACTTTTAAACACTTTATCTTGTACTCCTGTACAGTAAGGAGGTGACACATATAATTATTCCAATGTTGCAGATGAGGAGACTCAGGCACAGAGAGATGGAGGGATGGAAGGGATCTTGTGACTCAGCAAGGCAGCAGCAGAGCAGAGCACACAGTTCAGAACTCGAGGCAACTGGTACTGTTGCCATTCCCGACTACATTGCACAGTGAGTCTGCTGACATCTGAGACTGAAGGGGCTTCCCAGACACGTGAGGGAAATCTTTCAGTAATATATGTATAGAGTTGTAAGTGGCACAAATATCCCATCTGGAAAATCCTTTAATAGGCCTCACAAAATTATCGTAAGCTGTGAACAAAAATTCAACACTGTTGTTACAGGATTAACTATGTTTAACTTGTGATATAGTAATAAAAAAGGGGGAAAAGCCTGATTGTCAATGCAAGTTCACAAAATATTGGTAGAAAATAATAAGATTTATTTGAAGATGAGAGACGTTTTGATGTAATACAAGTCACTCTGGTTTTGTGAATTCTTGAGACTTATGAGTTTGATAAGAACTTTTAGCTGATTTCGTGTCTAAGTAGAGAAAACTAGCCCGTTTACTTTAATTGTAAAATAAATAGCATATATAAAAGAAAATAATATTTTGTTTCAATAAAATTATCTCACTATATAAAGAGTTATCTCGCTTTATCCATAAAAGACTTTGAGATAGGGATAATTATTATTATTTACCCCCATTTTATGCATGAAGAAAGTGAGGCTTAAATATGGTAAGTAACTTGTACAATGGTACCACATTTTTAGTGACAGAGTTAAGACTTCAAGACCCTAAGAATAGTTTTTAAAAATATACATTCTTGGCTGAACATGGTGGCTCACGCCTGTAATTCCAGCACTTTTGGAGGCCAAGGTGGGAGGATCACTTGAGGCCAGGAGTTCGAGACCAGCCTGTCCAACATGGTGAAACCCCATCTCTGCTAAAAGTATAAAAATTATCTGGGCCTAGTACCAGCTACTCAGATGGCTGAGGTGGGAGGATGACTTGAGCCTGGAAGGCAGAGGTTGCAGTGAGCCGAGATCATGTCATTGTGCTCCAGCCTAGGTGACAGCAAGACTCTGCCTAAAAAAAAAAAAAAAATGCACACACACACACACACACACACACACACACACACACACACACCCCTGTCTCTCTTTCTCTCTCCCTTGCAAACATGCATGCACACACATACATACAGGCACACGTTTATATATGTAAGCAATTGAATTCTGGGTTGAAGCTACAGTGAGCCATGATCACGCCACTGCAGTCCAGCCTGGGCCACAGAGTGAGACTCTGTCCCCAACTCCCTGGCTAAAAATTCTCCTTGGAATCTCTGTCTTGCAACTTTTCTTCAGTGAGTGTACTATTCAGTAGCCCACTAAAGCCAATTCAGTGTACTACATTTATTTTATTTAATGAAATTAATGATTACTGTAATCTCTATTTTGAGTTTCAAGGTTTTATGTAGAATGTTAGGAAAATTGGTCAATGAAATATTACATATTACCACTGGAGGGTAGTGTTTCCAATTTCTATTTTTACAAATGATCAAGTTGAATTTAGTTGATAAACCAATTATGTGTGCCTTTATTTTAAAAATATTTTATTTTCATGATACCAAACAGGCTCTCAAAAGTTTGCATAATCACTTTGTGATCTCCCCACAAGCCCACGCTAATAAATTTGTGCACCTTTTCTATTTCTCCCATGTCAGTACTAACCAGGCCCTACCCTGCTTAGCTTCTGAGATCAGACAAGATTGGGCATGTTCAGGGTGGCATGGCCATGGACGCCTTTTCTCTTTCTTAAAAAAAAAAAGTTTGTATTAGTCACTCTAATGGAGACATTGAATGGATTAATTTATTCACTTTTTAATTCAGATTCTCTTTTTCTTTAGCCCATTATTCCTATGTTTACACAAAACATTAGAGAAGGATTTAGATCGCTTGGAGGAACAAGTAAGTTCTGATTCATATGGTTTTTAATTACAATGCAATTTTTAAAATATTTGGGCTGTTGAACTCTACAAGGAAACCTTTTGAATTATTATCTTTAGAAAACGGGTGTACTATTCAGACGTTTTTTTGTTTAAAGTCCAAGTGATAACTAGCTCTAAGTAATGGCAGTTCTTAATGCTGTATTTTTGTTGAGAGTATCATATACACACTGAAGTTCTTCAAATGGGCTTTTAAAAACTTGATAGTGAATCAGCTAGTTTATTGTTTTAAACCATGGTGATGAAGTTTAGAATACATTTACAAACTGTCCAACAATCTTTTTAACTCACCCCAGAAGTTACAGCTTTAGAAATGGATGACAATATGATACTGAACTAAGATTAACTACCTAAGAAAATAGCATTTGCTTTGGTTTATTTCTGTCACTTTTTGTTCTTTTTAAAAATATTTTGCACCATAATACATTTGTACTGGAAAGTTCTTTTTACCTGCCCATAATTTATAGATTTTAAAAATCAGCTTTTAAATGTAGTTCTAGCAATGTTAATGATTAGATGTGCTTTTTCTTTGCAATACTTGTTTTCTTGTTTTGAAATATTCGATTTGTTGTTGTGCCCTGTGGTTTGTATATTACATTTAATTGATTATATTATATATTCTTAGCATTATTATTTTTAATTCCAGCACTATTATTTTTAGTGTTTCTATCCATTTACAAGTCCCCTTCTGAAGACCTTTAAACTGCCTTTGTTTCTTTTATGTGTAGCATTGCTATTTTGTTAGTACTGCATTCTGTTTTTTAAGTCTTTTTTTTTTTCTTTTTTAAATCAGATTTAAAGTGGAAAAGAAGATTGATGAGATCTTTAACTTTTGTTGTGGATTTATTTCTTCTTCTTCTTTTTTTTTTTTTTTTTTGAGACGGAGTCTCTCTGTTGCCCAGGCTGGAGTGCAGTGGCATGATCTCAGTTCACTGCAACCTCCACCTCACGGGTTCAAGTGATTCTCTCGCCTCAGCCTCTAGAGTAGCTGGGACTACAGGCGGGTGCCAGCACGCCTGGCTATTTTTGTATTTTTAGTAGAGACGGAGTTTTGCCATGTTGGCTAGGTTGATCTCGCACTCCTGACCTCAGGTGATCCACCTCCCCTCGGTCTTCCAGTGTTGGGATTATGGGTATGAGCCACCGTGCCCAGCCTATTCTAATTTTTTCTTGGCTCATTTGTTTAGAATTTAGTAGCAAGTCAGAAATTATAACAGAAGTTTTATTTATTTTTTTTTCTTGTGCCGCCTTTTTTTTTTTTTTTTTACTTTAAAGTTGAATAGTCCAAAAATTAGTATCTAGTAATTGTGTATGTGTGTGCATGTGTGACCTGTAGGATAGGGTGTAGTCTGTGTTTTGATGTGTAAGCAATCCTTTCAACTTTGGTGAGACCCATGACTGTATGTTCCTTATGGTCTGCCTGTTTTGGATTCCTTTGATAACATTTTAGATTTCTTAAAAAATGTAGTGCATCAGTTTATTTTTATGTTATTACAACTTTTATTTAATCCTGCTAAATTTCAGATTTGCTCATTAGCATTAATAATTATTTGCTTTGATGTGTTTTGTTTTTCCTGGTTCATAATAATGTTTTATCTTTACTTAGTTTATTTGCATTATAGTCTCATGTTTACATAAATTAATTTTTCCTTTTCTTGGTCTTTAAGTTACGTTTTGTGAGTCTCTAGACTTTTTCACCTCCAGTAGTTTTTGGTAGCAGTTTAGGCTTTGTTTTGTAATAATAGTAACTTGTTTGCCTTTTAAAATTCCTGTATTTTTATTTATTTATTTATTTAACTTACTTTTTATTTAATTTTGTTAAGTTCCTGTACTTTTAAAAGCTCATTAAAAAAATCATAAATAGACTTTTGGGGGGGTATTTTTAGGTTCTCTACCAGAACTCTCTTCTCCTATTACTAACGTCTTGCATTGGTGGGTTATATTTGTTACAATTGATGAAAAGCTCTTCTTTTAAAAAAAATTGTACTAATTGCCAAGAAGTGATACTTTTTGCCACCTTCGTGTAAGTCCTACGTAATTAATTTGAAAGTTTACAATTACATGATCTGAATATTTCACAAGTTAAAATGGTTGTGTACTCTAAAACAGGGTTATTTAGATGGCTTTATGAAAAATTCCGCTATCCATTTGCTCCAATGTATGGAGGTTTTCCTGTGAAGTTACGGACCTATTTAGGTGACCCCATTCCGTATGACCCAAAGATAACAGCGGAAGAGTTAGCTGAAAAGGTAAATTAATTTTTCTTTTTTAGTTTTAGGACAGATTTTCATTTTCAGTTATTATATTTTGAATGTCATTGATTTATTTTTATATCCTACAAGCGTGTTCTAGGTCAGTGGTTCTACACCAGAGGTGATTGTACCCCCTAGGGAACATTTGCTAATCTCTGGAGACTTATTGTCACTACAGGCAGGAGTTGGGGGTGGGAGGAGGGGTGCTACAGACTTTTAACGGGTGGAGTCCAGCGATAGAATTTATGGCAACTGTAGGATAGGAATATACATCTATGCATAGATTTTTGGAAATATCGAACTGAAGTTTCGGAGAAAGTCAGAAGGGATGATGGAGATTTCAGTCATTTGCACTGAGAGAGCTTAAGCCATGAGCTTTATAAGGCAGATGAGAGAGAAAGAAAAGTGCTGAGGACAGACTGCAGGAGATGTAGCACTGAAGAAGAAGGCCAAGGAAGGAGAAGCGCCAGAACTGACTGAAAGGAAACTGGCAGAGAGGTAAGAGAACAAGTAAATTTGTGTGACAGAAGTTAGCAGGTGAGGCTGTATTAAAAAACGGGAATGGTCAGTAATACTAGTTTTTGCAAAGAGATCAAGGAGGATGAAGAGTAGAAAAGACTGCCTACCTTGTAATTATAGTTTCAGAGAGTATAAAACAACGAAACAAAGAAAAACAACAAATGTTACGTTCTCTTTTTTTTTTCTTTTTTACCCCATTCTTGATAAATGCAATAAATGTCATGTTAACTGAATCACTTAGAAAATGGGATGAATGGGCCAGGCTTGGTGGCTCACACTTCTAATCCCAGCACCTTGGGAGGCTGAGGTGGGAGGGTATCATGAAGCCAGGAGGTCAAGGTTGCAGTGAATTATGATTGTGTCACCGCACTCCAGCCTGCGCAACAGAGTGAGACACTGTCTCTCAAAAAATAAAATAGGATGAATGTATTTTGATTATGACTTTTATATAGTCTGATTTATTTTTAAAAATATAAATTATGGTAAAAACACATGGTAGAAAATGGTAAACATATAGTAAAACATAGATTATGGCAAAAACAGACATGTACTATCTTAACCATTTTTAAGTATACAGGTTAGTACTGTTAAGTACGCTCATGTTGTTGAGCAACAGATCTCTAGAATTTTTTCGTCTTGTAAAACGGACTACACCTGTAACCCTTTCCCCTTTCCTCTAGCTCCTGGCAACCACCATTCTACTTTTCTAAGACCTTAACTACTTTAGATACCTCATATGACTGAAATCATACAGTGTTTGTCTTTTTGTGATGGACTTATTTCAGTTAACATAATGTTTTCAAGGTTCATCTATGTTGTATCATGTGATAGGATTTCCCTCCTTTCTTTACTTTTCTTTTTTTTTTTTTTTTTTTTTTTTT
>NW_022436975.1:7800006-7803619 GCF_009761245.1 Sapajus apella | reverse complement strand
CAATTCTCCTGCCTCAGCCTCCTGAGTAGCTGGGATTACAGGCACGCACCACCATGCCCAGCTAATTTTTTATATTTTTAGTAGAGACGGGGTTTCACCATGTTGACCAGGATGGTCTCGATCTCTTGACCTCATGATCCACCCGCCTCGGCCTCCCAAAGTGCTGGGATTACAGGCTTGAGCCACCGCGCCCAGCCCTCCTTTCTTTTCTTTTTGAGACGGAAACTTACTCTGTAACCCTGGCTGCAGTACAGTGGCACAATCTTGATTCACTGCAACCTCCGCCTCCTGGGTTCAAGTGATTCTCATACGTCAGCCTCCCAAATAACTGGAATTACAGGCGTGCACCACCAGTTTGTACTTTTTCACTTGGTACAAGTCTATGCTTTTTTACTCTATATGCTCAAAGTCTATACATTTTTACTTGGTATTTAACTTTCTTTATGATTTAATTAAAATTAATTTTAAAGCCTTATATCACTCAGCTTTTGAATACCTGAAACTCTAGCCATACTGGCTAACTCACCATTCCTTACACAGTGGTTTTCCTGTACTCTTTTCTCCTCATGCTCCTTCCTTTACCGTTACTGGAATGTTATGAGTCCTTGCAGACCCACACCAAACAGTACCCTGTACATGTGTCCTCCCCTGCTCACTGCCCACCCAGTCTCAGGTCTGAACTTCGGAACACTTCTTTTCACGCCTCATATGATATGCATTGTAAACGATCTAACATTTTAGTTACTTTGTACTTGATTCTTCCTTTTAAGTTATGAATTCCTTTAGATTGGAGACTTGTTTCACTAGTATTTTAATTTCCAAGGCATCTAATATTTTCTGAATGAATGAATAAAATTCTAGAGATATGCTTAATACACATCACGGAACACAACATGTGGCAGTCACTGTGCTAAGCACCTGAAGATGTCCCTTCCGTTTCATTTAATCCTTGTAACTGTATGAAGTAGTTCTCATTTTACAGGTATGAAAACTGTGGTTTAGAGGGGCATTTTTTTTGTTTTGCTTTGAGTTGGTGTTTCACTCTTGTTGCCCAGGCTAGAGTGCAGTGGCATCATCTTGACTCACTGCAACCTCTGCCTCCTGTGTTCAAGTGATTCTCCTGCCTCAGCCTCTCAAGTAGCTTGGATTACAGGCATGCACCACCATGCCTGCTAATTTTGTATTTTTAGTAGAGATGAGGTTTCACCATGTTGGTCAGGCTGGTGTCGAGTTCCTGACCTCCAGTGATCACCTTGGCCTCCCAAAGTGCTGGGATTACAGGTATGAGCCACTGCACCCAGCCCAAGGGGCATATTTTAAAAGTACATATTTGGGCTAGTGTTTATTAATTTTCTTTAAAGGTTAAAGTCTAAAAAAGGAAGTATATATGTGTGTATGCATGAACTATGCATACACATATACATATGCATACACATATGCATATCCATGATACATATATCAGAATTTTAAATAGCCATAAACCAATTTAAAAATAAAAATTGGCCAGGCTTGATGACTCATGCCTATAATTCCAGCACTTTGGGAGGCCGAGGCAGGAGGATCCCTTGAGTCCAGGAGTTCAAGACCAGCCTGAGCAACACAGTGAGACCCTGATATAATTGTTCAGTATGTATGGGAATAAAATAAAAAATACATTCGAGTTTACTAATGGCTGGAAAGGACTAAGTCTTCCGTTTGCCTACTTGAAAATTTTCTACATTTTTTCCTTTTAATTTTTTTCCTTTAAGTCCCCTATAGTGTTTATCATGTATAAGGCATTGCCGTGCTTAACGCTGGAAAAATACTAAGATGTATCTTAAGGGGCTTACAGTCTGGTATAGAAGAGACACGTGGACAACAACTATAATTGAAGACTTAATAAAATAAGCATAAGAAATACGCTGCAGCCAGGCACGGTGGCCCTTGCCTGTAATCCCAGCACATTGCAAGGCCGAAGTGGGAGAACTGCTTGAGCCCAGGAGTTTGAGACCAGCCTGGGAACATAGTGAAACCCCGTTTCTATACCAAAAAATTAAAAATATGTGCTTTGGGTTTACTGAGAAGGAAATTATAAATTCTGAGGGGTGATGGGAGGTAAGTCGATCTATATTAAGATCTACAATAACAATAGCTTTTCTTGTTTTCTTAATAGACAAAGAATGCTGTTCAAGCTTTGATTGATAAGCACCAAAGAATACCAGGAAACATTATGAGTGCTTTGTTAGAACGTTTTCATTGATGACAAAGGGTCAACTAGAAGATGATTTAATACATTTATATTAAATGTTTGCATCTAAGGTACGGTCTTCTGAATTTTGTAGGTCCTACGATTAGTATTTTTAAAAAAATCATGTTAATAAGCATCTCTCACAGAACTCCTTTGTTTAAAATTGTATTGTCAATTTTGTTTTTGCAATTGTGTCAAATACTAACAAATTACATGCCTAATAATTCAGAAAAATATGTTTTATTTGTAAATTCCTAATAATGTATGCTAAACATATAGATTCTTAGTTAATAACAGCAGTTTAGGTTAAACAAACATTCCTGGATAATGCATTAAATTTCTGTATCTTTTGTCTTGCGCCGATTTTGAGAGATGGCATAAGCTAGGGGTTAGCATAGCTGCTTAAGTTAGAAAAAATACGCTGCTGTCTGTCCCTCACTCCCTTCATGATCTTGGGCAAGTCATGTAATGTTTTTATGTCTCAACAATTACGTTTTAAAAACATCATATGTGAATAATATTATTTTAAGTTCTTTATATTTTCTGTGATTGATAACTGTTGAACCAAAATTACAACAGAATTAATTTAAACAATGTCAAAATTCTTTAGGAGTTATGTATATATTTTCTCCATTGTGTGTTTAAATTATGTCTTCAGGTATCATGTCCAGTTGCCAAGCACAATGAAAAAGATGCATTGTTTTTTTAAATGGAGTAAAAAAAGAAATTAGGAAAAATAAAATTTCTAATTATTTTTAGTATGATATTTTTAACAAGAGTCTATAAGAAAACAAGATAGGTTGTGCTGTGCATTGTCAGCTGTATACTATGGTCTTAATAATACCAGGTTAAAAATCACTGTTGTGCTCTGCATTTCGTGTGCTAGAAGCTGATTCTAGGCTGAGGAAAGCAGAGTTCTCTACGTTTGCTCAGTATTGAGGCTTACCCAGTTTGACTTTGCAGCCAATGAAGTGGTTTATTGCTTCAATAAAAATATACTTGAATAATGAATTTATTTATTTTTGTTTTGTTTTTATTTAGAGATGGGTTTTTGCCATGTTGGCCAGGCTGGTCTCAAACTCCTGACCTCAGGTGATCCACTCACCTCAGCCTCCCAAAGTGCTGGGATTACAGGCGGGAGCCACTGCACCAGGCCTGAATGATGGATTTATATGAACACAAAGCCCTCTGAAAAATTAATGATTTTCAATTGTTGTCTTCTTGAAAACTGAATTTAAGTGTTATTTAAACAGAAAAGTATCAGAAATCGAATGCAGTATCTCTCGCTTCCTTTTTTAAATGTTAAATTACTAAGGGTTTTGTATAGCTTTTGTATTGTGTGTATTTATGACATGTGAAATGTATATAAAATTAAACAATGTGAAA
>NW_022436975.1:7799627-7799906 GCF_009761245.1 Sapajus apella | reverse complement strand
ACTCCTGACCTCAAGTGATCCAACCTGCCTCAGCCTCGGCCTCCCAATGTGCTGGGATTACAGGCATAAGCCACTGCGTCCACCCTAAATAATCATATTGGGCCGGGCACAGTGGCTCAAGCCTGTAATCCCAGCACTTTGGGAGGCCGAGGCTGAGGCAGGTTGGATCACTTGAGGTCAGGAGTTCAAGACCAGCCTGGCCAACATGGTGAAACCCTGTCTCTACTAAAAATACAAAAAAAAAATTAGCTGGGCATGGTGGCGCGTGCCTGTAATCCC
>NW_022436975.1:7796847-7799527 GCF_009761245.1 Sapajus apella | reverse complement strand
AAAAAAAAAAAAAAAAAAATCATATTAAGTTGATTTTTTTTGTTGTACTCTTTACATAGTTCTCACCTACAATCATATTATTTTGTCTAGCCACAATGAAGAAACCTTACTTTCCAGTGTAATAAATATATTTTAATTTTGTGGTCAATGAGAAGAGTCAATTAATGATTATTTGAACTCCCCCCGCCAGCAGTAAACAGTGTTTGGTTCAAAATTGGCAAAATATTTCAGAATAAATGATCATAAAATGAATGAGAAGTTTGTTTTGCGCCAACTATTGAGTTTTAAAGACTGAAGTTAGCCGAGAGTGGTGGTGTGCACCTATAGGCTCAGCTACTTGGAAGGCCGAGGTGGGAGGATTGCTTGAGCTCGGGAGTTCAGGGCTGCAGTGAGTTGTAATTGTGCCACTGTGCAGCCTGGGTGATAGAGGAAGCCCCTGGCTCTGTTAATAAAGACTAAAGAAAGAACATCATTTATTGCTAATGTGGTAAAAGCATTATTTTTACAGTATTTAAGTTTTACTGCTTTAATTAAAACCTTTTTTTTTTAAACCTGATACTCAGACTAACATCAGTGCTTCTTACCTCAATTGTTAAGATCTTTATCTTTGCTATTTGAGTTTAATTCCCATAAGAGTCAGAGAATATGACTAAATAGAGAAATATGGCTGGGCATGATGGCGCACGCCTGTAATCCCAACACTTTGGGAGGATTGCTTGAGGCCAGGTGTTTGAGACCACCTGGGCAACTTAACAAGACCCCTTTAAAAGTTTTTTCAAATTAAGCTGGGTGCAGTGGTTCACACCTGTCACCTCAACACTTTGGGAGGCTGAGTCAGTTGGGTCACCTGAGTCCAGGAGTTCAAGGCCAGCATGATCAAAACCCTGTCTCTATAAGAAGCCCTGTCTCTACTGAGCCACAAAAATCAGCTGAGTGTGGTGATGAAGACCTGCAGTTACTGCTACTTGAGAGGCTGAGGTAGAGGTTGATCCTGGAGAGGTTAGGGCTGCAGTGAGTCGTGACTGTCCCACCGCACTCCGGCCTTGGCAACAGAATGAGACCCTGTCTCTAAATAAATAAATAAATATAAGTAATGGAAAGAATGTGTATTAGGTCTTTTTTTTTCATAGGTTTTCTTTCCCTTCTGACTTCTATTCACGTGTTTAGATCCTCTTGAGGAGTGTTCACAGTCAGAAGCTGATGCAGGCATGAAGGGCCTCTCTCCAGAAGCATAAACATAGCGCACTTACGGGAAATTTTTCTTACTCATTTTTTTTTTTTTTTTTTTTTGGAGACGGAGTCTCGCTCTTGTTACCCAGGCTGGAGTGCAATGGCGCGATCTCGGCTCACCGCAACCTCCGCCTCCTGGGTTCAGGCAATTCTCCTGCCTCAGCCTCCTGAGTAGCTGGGATTACAGGCACGCGCCACCATGCCCAGCTAATGTTTTGTATTTTTAGTAGAGACGGGGTTTCACCATGTTGACCAGGATGGTCTCTATCTCTTGACCTCGTGATCCACCCGCCTCGGCCTCCCAAAGTGCTGGGATTACAGGCTTGAGCCACCGCGCCCGGCCTTCTTACTCATTTTTAAAAACTTTCATTCTGAACCAATTTGAAGCTTACAGAAACGTTGCAATTGCAGTGCAGAGTACTCCCGTATACTCTTCACCCAGATTCACCAACGTAGTATGTCACGTTTGTTTTATCCTTTACACACTCCTCTTGCCCTTGCTGTCTCCACATATATATCTATATTTTTTCTCCTGGATCATCTGATAGTAAATTGCAAATACCATGCCCCTTATTGTTATCTGGACTGTGAGATCCATTTACAGAACCACAAGACAATGATCCAAAAAATCAGGATAATCAGGATGGATATAATAAATATGGTCTAAATAAAATAAAATATGGTCTAATATAATATAATATGGTCTAAATAAAAGTTATTTATAGACCATATTTAAATATTACCAGTTGTCTCAGTAATGTCATTTACATCAATTTTTCTTCTTGATTCATCCAAGAAAAGATCACACACTGCATTTAATTTTCCTGTTTCTTTAGTCATCTTTAATCTGGAATGATTCCTCAGCACTTCTTTGTCTTTAATGATAGTGACCTTTTCGGTGAGGGAGGACCATTTGTTTTGCAGGTAAGCCCTCAGTTTGTTTTTGCCTCACATTTCATTATGAGTTGATTCAGGCTATGCATTGTTTTAGAAATACGACATGAATGATGCTGCGACTCTCTCCAGGGTGTCACATCAGGAGGCACATGTGTTGGTTTGTGTCATTAGTAGTGGCAGTAACTTTGATCACTTGGTTGAGATGGCATTCACCAGATTCCTTCCCTGTAGTTATCGTTTTTCCCTTTGTAATAAGGAAACTTACTCTGAGATTCTTAGAGACTCTGTACAGTCATGCATTGCTTAATGATGGGAATGCATTTTAGAAATGCATCGGCAGGTGATTTTATCATTGTGTACGGCTGTATGGTATAACCTGTTGCTTCTAGTCTACAAACCTGAAGAGCATGTGACTGTACTGAATATTGTGGGCAATTGCAACACAATAGTATTTGTGTATTTAAACACAGCTAAACGTAGAAAAGGTACAGTAAAAATAAGGCATTATAATCTTATGGGACCATTGTTAAATATGCAGTTTGTTGACTGAAAC
>NW_022436975.1:7640288-7796747 GCF_009761245.1 Sapajus apella | reverse complement strand
ACCCAACCCAACCAAAACCCTAGTTAAGGCCAATTTGTGTTTACATATCCTAAGGGAATTTTCTTTCTGTATCCCAGCATCAAGATTAAGACAAGAAGGTTGTGGCTACTAGTTCAGTCAAGCCATGTGAGAGTAGCTGCCCTCTGGGCTGCAGCTTTCTCACTTTGGAAGACTTAGGAGTTTTTTCCTGTGCCCTACACAGAGAAGAACAAAGAAACCAGTGGCTGACCGTTTGATGAGGATCAGATATGCACATAGTTTCAAAGTATTTCTCTGTAAAGTACTTATTCATTATAAAGGGAGAAAATAATAACTTCATAGAGAAGAAACCTGGTGGATGCCATCTTAATCAAGTGATCAAAGTTACCACCACGACTAATGACAGAAACCAACATTATATGCCTCCTGATGTGATGTGACATTCTAGAAAGAACACAGCATCATTTATACAGTATTTCTGCCAACAAAGCATAACCTGCATTTTTGTGTTAAAGTGAAGTTGATTCCACCTAGCATTGTTAAAAATGATTTTGGAGTTTTCTCTTCATAAAATTTTAAGGTTGTAAAGTTGACAGTCTGTTTTTAATTCGCTTTTACAAATTGTAAATATTTGCAAATATGTTTTTTTTTTCCTGTAAGATTTTTTTTCTAGCTGGTTAACCTAGATAAATTCATTTCTCAAAGATTACTTTGTTTAATGTTATAGTACCTGTACACTAAGTAATCTATAAGGATTAGACTCGACATAATTTGATGTTTATTTTACATATTTATAAACATTTTTGACTCAAATTATGAAAAAGTTTTTCCTAAAGTTTTCTGATGGATGTGCTGTCTCTTAAAATTCTCTTTAGCTGTCAATTGATTTCCTTATTGATTTAGCTATTTAAAAGTTCTTTTTAATAGTTTGTATTGATAAACCAAGTGCTTTTACTCTTAAAATAAAAATATACACTTATATTTCCACTCACAATGCACTTAAAGAAAATTTTCAATCCTGGTTACATTTAAAATAGTTACTGAGGCTGGGAACTGTGGCTAATGCCTGTAATCCCAGCAGTTTGGGAGGCCAAGGTGAGCAGATCACCTGAGGTCAGGAGTTCGAGACCAGTCTGACCAACATGGAGAAACCCCATCTCTACTAAAAATACAAAATTAGCCAGACGTGCATGCCTATAATTCCAGTTACTTGGGAGGCTGAGGCAGGAGAATCGCTTGAACCCGGGAGGCAGAGGTTGTGGTGAGCCGAGATCACACCATTGCATTCTAGCTTGGGCAACAAGAGAGAAACTCCATCTCAAAAAATAAAAATTACCTATATTTGGAAGTAATTATTTGGATATTGACAATATCTGAATCAAAATCCCATTGATAGCATCTACTACAGCTGAACATTCACACATTGCCTGAAACAGGAAAGAAGGACTTATGTCCTCCAACAGGCATGTTCATAGCAATTTAGTCATAAAATCCCCAAACTGCCTATCAACAGTAGTGTCTCTCAATAGGAGAATGGATAAGGACATTTTAGTATATTTATACAATTAAGCAGTGGAAAAAAATAAACTATTGCTTTATGCACCAACATGGATAAATATCACAGACTTATTGAAAAAGAAGTCAGAAATGAAAGGCTGAAAATTGTATGAACCATGTATGTGAAGTCAAGAATAGACAAGACCAACCTATAGTGGCAGATGTCAGAATGATGGTTACCTTTAGAGTTGATCGAGTGCAGAAGATGGATGTAGCCTTCTGGGATGTTGAAAATATTCTCTATATTGATTTGAGTAAGAGTTAAAAGGATCCATACCTGTCTAGAAAGTTATCCAGCTGTGCATGTGCAATTAAGATCTATTAGGCCGGGCGCGTGGCTCAAACCTGTAATCCCAGCACTTTGGGAGGCCGAGGCGGATGGATCACGAGGTCAAGAGATCGAGACCATCCTGGTCAACATGGTGAAACCCCGTCTCTACTAAAAAAATACAAAAAATTAGCTGGGCAAGGTGGCATGTGCCTGTAATCCCAGCTACTAAGGAGGCTGAGGCAGGAGAATTGCCTGAACCCAGGAGGCGGAGGTTGCGGTGAGCCGAGATCGCGCCATTGCACTCCAGCCTGGGTAACAAGAGCGAAACTCCGTCCCAAAAAAAAAAACAAACAAAAAAAACTCTGTATTTTACTGTGTGTAATCTATACCATACTTCAATTAAAAAATCTGAATGTCTTTGTTATTGCTTAATGTTATTGTATTGATTAGGTTTTAGTCTAAAATATCACACTTGATTAATCGCACAAAAATTCATGAGATGCCAGATAGGTGTTCAGTTATTTACTCTTGGGTCAAGGTAAAGTCAAATGTTGAACTTTGGCCAAATGCTAAGATGTTGGTATAAGAACAGTCAAGCAAAGCCACAAGAAAGAATAGGAAAATCACAGAAAGACATATGTGTATGTGGGAACTCAAAGTAAAATAAAAGACACTATAAGTCAATGGGAAAAACTGATTATTTGGTGAGTCGTGTTGGGGAAACTGGCAGAAATATGAAGAAAACCAAAATTGATTCCTACCTCACATTTCTTGAAAGGTAAACTCCATATAGATTAAAAATCTAAATGTGAACAGTATAACTGTAAAGCTGATTAAAACAATGTAGGAACATTCTGTGACCCAGACGTGAGAAGGGACTTCTTGAACAAAACCTCAAAAGATTAGAGCATAAGGCCAAAAAAAAGGATGGTTTTGCTCACAACAAAATTAAGGATGAAGTTAACAGACTGAGAGAAGTTATTTACAATTTTTTGAAATTGATAAAGGGCCAATACCTACAGATACAAGAAACTTCAACAAATCAAAAGAAGCAAAAATCAGGCCAGGGGCACTTGCTCACGCCTATAATCCCAGCGCTTTGGAAGGCCAAGGTGGGAGGATCACTTGAGCCCAGGAGTAGCTTTCACAACAAGGCGAAACCCCATCTTTACTAAAAATACAGAAAATAACCAAGTGTGGTGGTGCACGCCTGTAGTCCCAGCTACTTGGGAGGCTGAGGTAGGAAGATCACCTGAGCCTGGGAGGTCGAGGCTGCAGTGAGCTGTGATCGTGCCTCTGCACTCCAGCCTGGGTGGCAGAGTGAGACCCTGTCTCAAAAAAAGAAAAAGAAAAGACAGAAATATCAAGACAAAAGACAGTTTATAAAAGAGGAAACCTAAGAGGCCAAAAGCATATGAAGAGATGTTTAAATCTTTCAGTTAACCCAAAATATGCATATTTTGGGTTAACTGAAAGATTTAAACAGATGGAGTTTCACTCTTGTTACCCAGGCTGGAGTGCAATGGTGCGATCTCGGCTCACCGCAACCTCCGCCTCCTGGGTTCAGGCAATTCTCCTGCCTCAACCTCCTGAGTAGCTGGGATTACAGGCACGCGCCACCATGCCCAGCTAATGTTTTGTATTTTTAGTAGAGACGGGGTTTCACCGTGTTGACCAGGATGGTCTCGATCTCTTGACCTCGTGATCCACTGGCCTCGGCCTCCCAAAGTGCTGGGATTACAGGCTTGAGCCACCGCGCCCAGCCAAAAGATGCAAATTTAAACAATAATGTTATTTTAGACTGGCAACAATCAGAAGGCTGAAAATAGGCAGGATTGTAGTGCTGTGGAACATAGGAACCTGAGGCACTCCTGCAGTTCTACAGAGCAACGTGCTGATACCTAATTGTATTGAGCGTGTGCGTACCCAGTGACCCAGCAGTTTCACTCCCAGATGGATACTCCAAAAAATTCTCACACGGGGCTGTAAGGGGACATAGAAGAGTAGGTTCATTACAGTGTTGTTCACAGTAGAGCAGAGATGATGCTAACCTGATTGTCCACGTTCTAAAAATGTACTTGCCTACATAGGGTATTGCAAAACAGTTGGAAGAAACTGTCTGGATGTAAACAAAGCAGTGTGAATAGCCCTTTGAACAAAAAAAAGAGTAAGGAACGTAATCAGTTACGCAATACATGCATTAAAAAATAGCACGTTGTTTTGTAAAAACATCCAAAATAAGAGGATACACATTAAAAACACTTTAATGCTAGGTTGTTTTTGCCAAGTGAAGAGTGGGGACTGGGGAGTCATCTCACTATGTGGAAAACAAATTTGCAATTATCTTCCAATTTTCAGAACGGTGCATCTCCTCCCTTTCTGCTGTGTTGAATGTCCAAACAAGAGCCTCTCTGATTCAATTTCCCTAGGATGTGAACCGAAGTCTTCCTTCCCAGGACTTGATGAATCTCTCTCTGGCCACACTCCTCAAACCTGCTTTCTACGGCACTTGGAGCTCTAGTCCTGACCTTTAGATTTCTGCTGTGGGACTTGGTGTGCTCTCTGCGGACATCATTCTCTAGGGCATTTAAGGCTCAGTTTTCCCTGATGCTCTATCAATCACCCTTTTCCCACCAAATCTATGGACACAGCACTTCCACTGACATCTCCCATTCTCTTTGCCTTTCATTCTATACTTTTAAAAACATTTCATTACCGTCATTTTTTGGAGTTTTAAGAGGAAGCAGGGATTATGAATTAATTTTTTGGGCGTAAGTGCACTGGAAGCTGGAAACTCATCCTTTGGAAGAATATTTTTTAAACCTGTACTTTTCAGAACATACAGGATTCCCAAAGTACCTTCTAACTTTCCAACGGTCATTATTATACAATCTTAACTAAGATCATTGAGTCATGTGGGGGAATTGTAGCTTAATTCCTCTTTAATTATGTTTAGAATTGGCAGGCCAGGTGGAAGATGCTTAGAACCTGGATCTAGACAGTTGCAATAAGTAGAGAAAGGAGGAGCACGTGAGAGACTAAGGAGGTAGAAATGGGACAAATTACAAAAGGTGACAGAGGATGACTATAGATAGCTCTTACAACTGCCATTTGTGGAAAAAGGCATTATAGAGGAGGAGCTGATAAGGATGTTTTAAAACATAGTTTTATTACTATTCAGATATGGTGAGGCCAATAGAGCAGAAGATGATTGCTATCAAAAAGAGCTTGATATACTTGTAGATCCCAAGAGGGGGGAGGATGCCATACCAGGGGAGGATACCTGAGAAGCACCAGGGTCTATCAGGAGGCAGAGGGAGGATGGGTTGGGGACTATGGGCAAGAGTCCATAGTCTTACGGCTTCTGAGGGAAGGAAACCATATTATGATTTTTGAGGGAAGGGACAGGCAGGCTTGGGATTGGCTGGTGTGAATCATTTCAGTGGACTCTGGGGCACTGGGCTGTCCCTCACTGTCTTGTAGGTGGCCCTGGGTGATTATGGCAGGGCAATAATGGTCCCGATTAAGAGCCAGATAGAGGTGGTGAGGCTATGAGTTTATCGGTTTGCACTTGAAGGGTGTGCGCTAGGATGAGTTGTTTGGTATCTCCAGGATTTAGGTGACCCTCAGAGGGACAATGCCTCCAGGGTCAGCAAGACCCCAGTATGTCATCTCATCAAAATACAGTGAAAAATAAAAAATAAAAAGAAGACATGATGAATACAGCGAGGAGAGTTGAACCCACATGCACATGCTGAGTTTCAGGTGTCTTGTCTGTGAGCCTTCAAGAGATGTCTATAGGTGGTTGGAACTCATTTTCAGCTCAGCAGAGAGGTTTACTCTGGAGACTTAAATTTGGGGACCCTCTAGAAGAAGCAGTGACAGTCATGAGTTTGCATAAGGAGGGGAAGAGGAGAAGCCCCAGTGGTTCAGGAGGAAAGCAGAAAGGAGATCTCACAAAGGAGACAGAGCAGGAGAGCCAACACTTGAGGGGGGTGTGGCAGACAGATGGAGGTGACCATGCACGCTGTGGGGCACTTGGGCAGCGCTCTCTTCTAGCAGAAGGAAGCGGCAGAGGGAAAGGAAGTTGGGAGAGTAACCAGGACATTGTTGGTGGGGCACAAGCCTATTTATGTGCAACCTTTCAAGAATCCTTGTGCCTTTTCCCAGTCAGGGCCACTGTCTTAGCTGGGAGCCTTCCACTGGTCTTCTACTTTTCTTTTCTTTTTTAAAAAGTGGGGGTAAAGTGCACATAATATAAAACTTGCCACCTTTGCCATTTTTAGGCACGTGGTTCAGTAGTGTTACCTGTAGAAATTTTTCACCTCGAAAAACTGAAACTCCATACCCATTGAACACCAGCTTTCCATTCTCCCTTGCGCTAGCCCTGGCAACCATCATTCCCATCATTCTATTTTTTATTTCTGAGAGTTTGACTACTTTAGGTGCCTTATACATGTGGAATCATGTAGCTTTTGTCTTTCTGTGACTGGCTTATTTCACTTAATGTCCTCCAGGCTTGTCCATGTTGTAGCATGTGTCAGAATTTCATTCCTTTTTAAGGCTGAATAGTATTCCTTTGTACTGATATATGACATTTTCTCTATTCATTCATCTGTTGGATACCTAGTTTGCTTTTACCTTTTAACTAATGTGAATAATGCTGCTAAGAACATGGGTGTGTGAATATCTATCTCCTCAAGGCCCTGCTTTCAATTCTTTGAATTGAAAAGAAGTGGGCATATACCCAGCCCCCTAAAATCCCACTCACATCAGTGGTGAGTGGTCTTCCTAGAATTTGGAGATGAACAGGGTTTACTTCTGCAGTTCTGTAGTTCTCCTGCCTTTGTTCACATCTCTGGCTCCCCTGTTAATATTTAATTTGGCACCTGTATTAGTCAGTTTTCATGATGTTGATAAACATACCCAAGAATGATTAATTTATAAAAGAAAAGAAGTGAAATGAACTCAGTTCCACGCAGGATCATATGGAAATTTTAATTTTTTGAGGACCTGCCATACTGGTTTTTTCCTGCCCTTCTACTTTTATGAAATGGTGTGACAAGAATAGACGTTTTAGATGGCAAAAACCGTTAAAAGACAAAATTACAATAAATTTAGTTTTGCAGATCTTAATTGGCTTTAATTGCCATTCAAAAATTGGGAAACAGTTCATACCCAAAATGGTTCAGAGCGCTCCACCCCACCATATGTTGGGATTATATTAATAGCCAGAGGGAAAAACGTGATGCAGAAAACTGAAGCGAGGTAGGGAGGCAGCCAGATCCATGACGATGGGTCGGCTTGGTGTCTGTCTTACTGGGACAGAGTTGGAAGAGCTGGCCGCCTGGGACTGGCTGAGATGCACACTCCAGGCTGGGATTCAGTCAGTTTCCACAATTTGCTATGTACGGAGAAGCCCTTAGGCCAAACTTAATTCCGACATCACACAAATGTTTTGATTTCTTCCAAAGTACTGAAAGGGAACCTGGTAATGAAAAGGTACAAGTGGATAGAAAGTCAAGGAAAAGATCAAGGTGAATGACATGAGGGCAGAGAGGGAAAAAGACAGCAGGGACCAGACAAACGCAAGGTGACAAAACAAACAAACAAAAAATAGAACAAAAGAAGTTCCGTTCTGAAATGGAAGAAACTTCGTGGCAGCAACCCCAGATTCAATATAATAACCAAGAGTCTTTTTGAAAATTGTGCTTCCATACACATGAAGTTCAAATTGCGAAAACTACAGAAGAAAAGACACTGAGTTGTAGAATCTGAGCAGGGCCTTCACATTTCCTAGCCCACATCCCTTCCTTCGTAGATGAGAAGATGTGTTTTTTTCTTATTTTTTTTCTTGAAATGTGAGCGGGAGAATGGGGGGTGACCTATAAAGGCGAGGTGGAGACTAAGGGACTGGGTGACAAGGGGGCCTGTTACCAAGACGTTTCCAGCGCAGCTTCCCCAGAATACAACCTCCTTTCCTCCTGCCTTCTGTCACATCTCTGGCTCGGCTGTTAATATTTAATTTGGTGCCTGTATTAGTCAGTTTTCATGATGCTGCTGAAGATATACCCAAGACTGCTTAATTAATAAAGGAAAAGAAGCGTAATGAACTCGGTTCCCCGTGGCTGGGGAGGCCTCACGCTCATGGCGGTGGGGTAAAGGCAGGTCTCACATGGCAGCAGACAAGGGAAAACAGAACCAAGCAAAGGGGTTACTCCTTATAAAGCCATCAGATCTCCCAAGACTTTTTCACTACCTCGAGAACAGTTTGGGGGAAACTGAACCCCACAATTCGATGAACTCCCATCGGGTCCCTCCTACAGCACGAGGGAATTATGGGGCTACAGTCCAAGAGGAGAGTTGGGTGGGGACACAGTCAGGCCCTATCAGCACCTGACAACACACTCTCTCCACGGGCCAGCGTGTACAGGTATTGATCGACTTACGACCTGTGCAACTTACAACCATTCGACTTTATGACCACAATCGCTAGCCACGACTGCTCCGCGTCTGGCAGTACAAACGTTGCCCAGCTGGGCGTACGACAGTGTGGACCAGCTTCCGGCAGCACTACCATCTCCGCGTGCACCATTTCAACTGTTATCCCAGACTCGGTACAGCAATTTGTGTTTTGTGTCTTGGATATTTTTCATCAAACCCCTCCCAATAAACTTCTCATACATTTCGAAGCAATGGACCCAAACATCGAACGATTTGCAAGGATTGAACGGATGGCGCACGATGTGTTTCATCCGTATCGTGAAATTTATGAAGAAAAAAAGAAACATACAATTCAGACAAAGCTCACCATGTTTATGAAAAAACCAACTCCGGTAACCCCAATTGCTGCCTCATATGACATCAAAGATCCGCAGCCAAGCACCAGCGGCCAATCAAATGTTTCGTACATGTTTATATATTTTGATATGTTTTGCAATTGGGAAAATGTTTTCTATGTTATTTTTTACACCTGTATTTTGTATTTTTGTATGCACCTATATTTTGTAATTTTGTATGTTTTGCAAATATTAAACCGTACTGGTAATGCCGTGTTTTACTTAAACCTGACGAATGTAAAAATAAGAAACAAAATGGTGTAGAGATGATACAAATGGCATAAAATGAACAAAGAAAATTATGATATATAATAATGAAAGAAACTTATGATAAAATATGACTTAAAGATTTTTATAACATCATTTCACAGTACTGTACATATAGCCTACTCAACTTACGACCAGATGGTGTTACGACCGGTCTGTCGGAACCAATCGTGGTCGTAAGTCGAGCACTAGCTGTACCTCCCTGGGCGCTCCTCTGTGCCCGCCCAGGACGCTCTGGGGCCTTCTTTCTCATCTCTGGCCCACTGAGCCCTTGGCCAACTCCGGCAAGGCTGGACCCGGAGCCTGCCCACTGTCAGGGCTTCAAGTGCCGACTCCTCACTCCTTAGGCGGCTTTCCTGCTCCAACACACCAGGAACCGGCCCCACCAAGCTACTCCCTGGGTCCTGCGGGCTCAGGCCCGCCTCTGCAATGTGGAACTCGGGTCCCTCCACTGCCCCCGTGCTGCGGGATGGACAGAGTCAGGGAAGGAAGGACCCGCTCTTGGCAGAGAACTTGGTCCCAGGACGTTTACTTGCAGCCCTTGCCAGGTTGAGATCCTAGATTTGCAAAAGGAGGCCTGAAATGGAATTTGGTAGTAGAGGCTGAAAGGGCTGAAATGTTCATCCCAGGGCTGGAAGAAATAGTATGTATGTAGATACTGGATTGATTGATTGATTGGTGTGTGTGCTTTTCTCCTTGAGGAATACGGGGATCAAATTTCAAGGCTGAAGCCTAAAGTTCATGTTATGAAATAACGAAATGTTTTTCTCCCCTTCTTTAAAGACATGCCTAATAATATATGTTCGTGTTTGTTACGTATACAACATTTCTGGAAAAATACACGAAAAATATTTCCAGTGATTACTCTGGGGAATAGGAATGGTGGGAGTGAAACTTTTACTTTTTTCTTTGGACCCTCTATATTGCTTGAATTTATGATAATGCATTTATTTTATGAAAAAGGGAAACAAGAATGTCCGATATTTAATTTTAAGGTGTTAAAGTTTCCTGCAAGTAAACCCTGTTCCCACAAATTTTAGTAAGATCACTCACCACTGATGTGAATGGGATTTCAGGGGGTTGGGGAGAGGGGATTTGTTCGTTTTCTGAAGAAATCAAGGTAAGGGGCCAAGATTTATGTCTAGCTGGGCTAAAGGCAGAGCCCAGACAGCACCCATAGGCCTTCTAGGCAATTCTTCTTTTTTTTTTCTTAAAAAAAAAAAAAAATGATGGCCTCAAACTGAGCTAAAGAGATCCTCACTCCTCAGCTCCCTGAGTAGCTGGGACTGCATGTGCATTCAAAGAAATTGTTGAACTGAATGAATTCAGCAGAAGCTAGTGTCTGGAGACCATGATCATCAAGGGAACATTGTGCTTGTGGGAATTTGTAGGTTTCTATCTTACTTAACCTTCCCACCAACTCTGCAAAATAGGTATTAGTGATATCTCCATTTTACGGATGAGGAAACCGAAGCTTAGAGTTTACACAGTTTTCTAAAGCCCACACAAGGGCAAAAGAGCAGACTTGGGATTTGAACCTGTGGAGTCCCTACATTTTTGACTATGTTATACTTCCACATCTTTTATGATCTGTGTTTGATAGTTCTCTTGAAATGCAACATCTGGAGTTGATATCATAGTCCCAATATCACTGGACTGGTACTAAATACAACAATACTTTTAAGGTCTCATAAGGTCTTTTCTTGACCTGGCTGTTCTTAGTAATGAACTCAAGATTACACTAATCACCTGACACAATTGGCTTACGTGGAGTCTATAGTCAAAATGAAAGTCCCAGATCTTAGGCCAGGCATAGTGGCTCACTCCTGTAATCCCAGCACTTTGGGAGGCTGAAGTGGGTGGATCACATGAAGTCAGGAGTTCCAGACCAGCCTGGTTAACATGGAGAAACCCTGTCTCTACTAAAAATACAAAAATTAGCCAGGTGTGGTGTTGGGCACCTCTAATCCCAGCTACTGAAGCAGCTGAGGCAGGAGAATTGCTGGAACCTGGGAGGTGAAAGTTGTAGTGAGCTGAAATCATGCCAGTGCACTCCAGCCTGGGGGACAGAGCGAGATTCTGTCTGAAACAAAGATCTCCGATTTTTTCACAAGAGCCATTGTAAACACATAGGTCATCTGCAAAAGAGGGGTGAGAATTCATTCCCCTGGGAATTGCACTAGATGCTGTTGATTGTCTAACTCAGAATCATTCTTTTCTTTTCTTCTTCCCAACAAAACCCTACTTTTTTGCAGGTATCTACCCCTTCTCCAGGAACCCTGTGTGTCTCAAGAAATGCTGACTCCACTTGCAGTTCCAGGGGTAGCCTGATTGATCTAAAGGCGATCTGGTGCCTTTGACTCATTAATAAATAATTTTGGCCCAGGAGATGGAAGGAGAGCTGGGCAGGAGCCTTCTGGGAAAGCTCTTCCTCCCTTTTCTGGGTGAACTCCTGGAAACGACCCTTTCTTTCTCTGGATTTATTGCACATAGATGTGAGCCCTGGCTCTGCTGTGGGCATGTCATTCCCAACCCGGGATGAAAACTGCATCATCACAGGAGGCCAGAGATTTCAGGGAAATAGAGATGAGGCCATTGGATTAAGTTAACCCTCTAGCCCATTTTATACCTTGACTTCTAGCTATGTGAGCCAATGCATTTCTGTCTTGTTTAAACCTTTTCAGATTGAGGGTTGTTTTTTTTTTAATTACTTGCAATCCACATGTTCTGATTAATGTGGCTATCAAATGATGTAACAGTTAGTTGTTATGTATTAGTTTTCCTTCCCTCTTACATGGGGAAGGCAGCATGGTGTGGTGGCTGTGTGCAAGAGCTTTGCATTTCAAGGCTCCCAGATAGTTTCCTAGCTCCACCTCCTCTAAGTTGTGTGATCTTGTGCAGAATTACTTATCCTCCAAGCCACAGGTCACTTCTATGAAAAGCAAGGGTAATAAAAATTCCTGTCTCACAGGTTTGCCCAGAGGATCAATAAGGTCATCCATGTAAAGTAACAGTCCCAACCTTTCTGGCACCAGGGACCAGTTTTGTGGAAAATAGTTTTTCCATGGACTGGGGGCTGTAGGGGTGGAAGGAGTGGAAGATGGTTTCGGAATAAAACTGTTCCACCTCAGATCGTTCAGATCATCAGGCATTAGATTCTCATAAGGAACACTCAGCCCTGATCCCTTGCATGCACAGTTCACAATATGGGAATCTAATGCTGCTGCTGATCTGACAGGAGGCAGAGCTCAAGTGGTGGATCCCACTGCTCATCTCCTGCCGTGTGGCTGGTTCCTAACTGGCCAGCAACCGGGCACTGGGCACCTTTGATATAAAGGGTTTAGTGGTTTATGCAATCTAGCGGCAGGGCCAGGTTCATGAGAAGCGCTTGGTACTCAGTACATTTCAGCTCTTATTATTCACTTTCCGGCGTGTGTGTATGTGTGTGAGAACGTGCAGCTTAACCGTTGGTTTTATATTAAACCCTTCACTTTTTCTGGGTTATGTTTTATATTCTTTATTTTACCCTATCATTTCAAGCTGTAGTGATCTCTCTGACTCTTATCATCCAACATGCTGAAATTTCTTTTTTTGAATATAATTTATGTATTTATTTTAACATCTTGCTTTTGATTGTGATGTTTCTTAAAGTTTTGGTTCATCTACAGATTCATATGCACATCTCCTCTTGAGCTCACTCTGAGCTGTTAGTAAAAGGGCTGGTATGGCCCCTTCATCCTGCCAATAGAGATTTCCTTTGAATGGTATTTGACCCAATCTGATTTCAAACCCCTGTAGCCTGCTTCTGTCTATTTCCGAGTCATCTGATTGCCACTTACAGGTTCTACCCTTTTTAGAGTCTGTTGGAAGAAAACTAACATTCATTAAGCACCTGCTATATGCTAGGCTCAGTGCTAGATGCTTTATATGTTATGCCTTTTAATCCTCACCCTAAGTGTTCTGTAAACACAGGAGGAACTTGAAGCTCAAAGAGGTTAAACAACTTGCTACCAAAGACCTGATCTCTGCAAAAGCCCATGACTTTCCACCACTACCAATGCTGCCTCTGATTCCAGTCATGCTGATGGCCTGGGAGGGTGGTAAATGGCCTTCCTCGGTGTTGTGGAGATCCAGCATCAGGCACACCAGTCCCCTAAAGGGCGAGGTGCTCCTGTCCCCAGCTGCTGCAGGCCCAGAGCTGGGCAGATCCCCTGACCCTACTCTCTGCTGAGGGGCTGCAGCATTACCCAAGGGCACAACACTCCCCCGGGGTACAGTTATATCCAGCGACTGGTCCCTGGGGAGCAGAACGAAGGCCTGGCTCTTTCTTCAATTTAGCATGTCTTTCAAGGGCCACCCCATTCCAGACCTCCCCATGGGATCAGCTGGAAGAGGCCTCTAGTTCAACATCTCCTCCGAGTTCAACATCTCCTCCACTCCCTCATGATCAAGAGCCAGTAACCCTCTGCACGCTAATCTCCACCTCAGAAACCAGCCAGCCTGCTTGTCCAGCTCTGCGAATGTATCACGTTTCCAGCTTTGACTCAGGCTCCCGGTACCCTAGTTCTGAATGTGGAATTCCGTATCCTGCGTCCTTTCTTTATCCTTCATCTTCAACTTCAGGGACCTGTGGATCCACTGCCCTCCCACCTGCTGGAGCCACGAACATTGCCTGCTCCCAGGCTTCCTGATTTGGCATATGGTTCTCCCAGATCTGCTATTAACAGCCTCCAAAAAAGAAGTGAGTTGAGTATGGTATATATAACTCCTCATCCAGTTGATGCTGGTTTTAGCTGATCACCTCTTCCTTCCTTAAGTGATTACAAACCATCTGTTTGATCAACAGAGCTAGAAATATTCTAAGCAGGATTTCTACATGTTAAAGTGACTGACTTGGCACTCAATATCTGCATTTTCTTTCTCAATTGTTTTTATGTTCTCGGAATCCACCTCTGCCCCTTTTTGAAAATTTAGACACTTATGGAAGTTCACCTCGGAAATTCGATCCCTGGACTGCTGCCCAGTGTTCCTGGGATATTAGTAAATTATAAGCTTTACTTCACTGGGACCTGGAAACTTGAAAACATCCAAAGCAATAAGAAATTATCATGTTTTGACAAATATATCTTAAGCATCAACTCATTTGAAGAAAGTTTATTAATACTCTTCTACTTTTAAGCCTTTTTGTTTTGTTTTGTTTTGAGGTAGAGCCTCTTTCTGTCCTCCTGGCAGAGTGCAGCGGTGAGATCTCAGCTCACTGCAGCCTCCACCTCTGGGTCAAGTGATTCTCCTGCCTCAGCCTCCCTAGTAGCTGGGACTACAGGCGCTCCCCACCATGGCTGGCTAATTTTTGTATTTTTCGTAGAGACAGGGTTTCACCATGTCGGCCAGGCTGGTCTTGAACTCCTGGCCTTAAATGATCTGCCTGCCTCGGCCCCCCGAACTGTTGGGATTACAGGTGTGAGCCACTGCACCCAGCTTTAAGACTTTTTTCTTTATTGTTTTTATTTTTTTAGAGACAGGGTCTTGCTCTGTCACTCAGGGTGGAATGCAGTGGCACGATCCTGGCTCACTGCAGCCTTGAACTCCTGGGCTTAAGTGATTCTCCTGCCTCAACCTCCCAAGTACTTGGGACTGCAGGTATATGCCTCCATACCCAGATAATTTTTAAAGTTTTTGTAGAGATGGGGTCTTACTATGTTGCCCAGGCTGGTTTTAAACTCCTGGCTTCAAGTACTCATCTTGCCTTGGCCTCCCAAAATGCTGGGATTATAGGCATGAGCCACTGTGCCTGGCTCTATTTTCTATTTTAATTTAAAAAATATTTATTCCTTTTTAAAAATATTTTCAATTTTTTTTAGATGGGTCTCACTATGTTGACCAAACTGGTCTTAAACTCCTGGCCTCAAGAAATTCTCCCACCTCAGCCTCCCAAAGTGCTAGGATTACAAGAGTGAGCCACTGCACCCGGCCCCGTTTTTTTTTTTTTTTAATTAAAAAAAATTTAAATTTATTTTAAATTTTTTTTAGATGGGGGGCTCACTATGTCGGCCAGGCTGGTCTCAAACTCCTGGTCTCAAGAAATCCTCCCATCTTGGCCTCCCAAAGTGCTGGGATTACAGGTGTGAGCCACCATGCCCGGCTGCCCAGCCCCATTTTCTGATGAAGAAGATGAAATCTAAATTAAAAGTAACTTGTTTCGCTCTGTTATCAAATGCTAGTTTGTTATTAAATACTTTAAATGTGTTATTTAATGCTGTATTATGAAAACTTTAGTATCTACTTACTTCATGGGTACCTTCGTATGCGAAGTTCTTTGTAGATATGACCTCTTTCTAATAATCCTATGAAGTAGAAGTGATCATTTCTATTGCAAAATATATGGGATGATTACATTTCTGTAGAGAAACAGAAATATAGGCTCCCAAAGGTTAAGAAACTTAAGCGTGGTCCTGTCAGTCATTGGGAACCCAGGGGAGACTCCTGCTTCGGCCCTCTCTGCCTGCCCCAGAGCTGTCTCCCTTCCTCTTTCTTGCTGCATGCTTGTCATCACTGTGCCATCAAGCATGGGTCTGTCCCTCTCCTCTTCTCACTGTTGAAAAAGGCTCTTTTACTGTCTGTGATGGTTAAGTTTAAAAGTCAACTTGGCTCAGCCATTAGGTGCCCAGATGTTAGGTCAGATATTCTTCTGGGTGTATCTGTGAGGGTCCTTCCGGATGAGATTAACAACTGAGCAAGGCAATCATCCTTCCCCATGTGGGCGGGCCTCCTCCAATCCACTGAGGCCTGAATAAGACAAAAGGCGGGGTAAGGGAGCATTTGCTCCTTCTGCCTGACTGCTGTTAAGCTGGGACACCTCCTGTACTTGGACTGGTAACTTGCACCACCAGTTCTGCTGGTTCTCAGGCCTCAGGTTCAGATTGGAACTATGTGGCAGGTAATCCTGAGTCTCCAGCTGGCCGATGGCAGACTGTGGGGCTTCCCAGCCTCTGTAATGACAAGACCCAGTTCTTCATAATAAATCTCTCCCTTTCTCTCTGTATCTATCTATATCTTTCCTGCATCTCTGGAGAACCCTGACTAACACATTATCCTCCGTTTCATCTCCTCCTTTGGTGCTTCAGCCTGGAATGCTGATCTAGAGTTCCATGTTGCGTCATTTTGGAACTGGTTGTTGGACATTTGCCATTTTCTTCCCTGTTCCATAAATGTTCTATTAAACATTGAGCTTACCAGTGGACAATTTATATAACTACCTAGGTTTTGATATATGCTTTTCCATTTCTCCATACTTGGTGTTGATATTGTGAGAACTTATAATTTGAATCCCTCATTCCTTTCAAGTTGTCTTTCTTTTTAGACCCTCCAGATATAGAGCTGTGCCTATTTTTATCTAAAGTCAGGAGTGACTATACTCAGAATTCCCTCGCTTAGCTTTCTGTTTAAAATCTCATCAATTTTCACCTTTCCAACCAGTTCTTTCACAGTTTGAGTTAGAATAACAATTTAAATTTATTTTCCTCTATTGACTGAGGGATATAATTGACTTCAAGACATGTCAAGATTTACAAATTGCATACTTTATTTGTTTGCTCTTTTTGGTCAAGTGAGATCCTCAGCAGTTTTCACATTCCAATGATTGCTGTCCATTCTGGGTCGGGGGTTGTGCTTTATAAATTTCATCTCCTCCTTTACTTGGATTTTTCTTAATTTATAAAATCTCAGGCCAGGCGCCGTGGCTCAAGCCTGTAATCCCAGCACTTTGGGAGGCCGAGGCGGGTGGATCACGAGGTCAAGAGATCGAGACCATCCTGGTCAACATGGTGAAACCCCGTCTCTACTAAAAATACAAAAAATTAGCTGGGCATGGTGGCACGTGCCTGTAAATCCCAGCGACTCAGGAGGCTGAGGCAGGAGAATTGCCTGAACCCAGGAGGCGGAGGTTGCGGTGAGCCGAGATTGCACTCCAGCCTGGGTAACAAGAGCGAAACTCTGTCTCAAAATAAATAAATAAATAAATAAATAAAATAAAATCTCCTTTCTTTCCTTCTCTTTTCTGTTACCTCTAAGCTCTTTTCTTTTTAATACTGTGAAGTACACCTTTTTTCTTAAAAAGGGAGACAGAAAGAAAAAAAAGAAAAAGAAAAAGAGAACGAAGGAAAGAAAAGCTATAAAATGCACAGAAGTAAAAAATAAGGAGCAAATTTTGAGATCACATTTCCTTCAGTTTGTCAAAATGACATATTTGGGTTCTACCTCATATTAGTTTTCTTTAGGGTTTTGGTGCTCTAAGAACATAGACTATTTGTTTATTTAATTTTTGTAGATCTGGGCTAGCCTCTATTATTTGTTATATGGTCCAGAATATGTTGCCTAGTCTGGCCTTAAACTCCTGGCCTCAAGTGATTCTCCTGACTCAGCTTCCCAAAGTGCTGGGATTACAGGTGTGAGCCACCACACCCAGTCAGGACTGTTCCTTCTAAGAAATTTTATCTGCTTTTTAGCATGTCTCAGGTGAACTTTATCCCACCAATAAATATTTTTGGTTGATGGCATTAAATGACAGTAAAAATAATGCATCTGCATCCTCAACCATCTTTCTGAAGGAAAACAAGGTTTCCCTTGACCTGCAGACTGTGCATCTGAGTGATCTTCCTGAGCACCTGGTACCAGCTTCTGCATGATAACTTACCGTGATACTCTTCAAAATGTTTTTTTTTTTTTTGAGGCGAAGTTTTGCTCTTGTTACCCAGGCTAGAGTGCAATGGCACGATCTCGGCTCACTGCAACCTCTGCCCCCTGGGTTCAAGAGGCAATTCTCCTGCCTCAGCCTCCCGAGTAGCTGGGACTACAGGTGAGCGACACCATGCCCAGCTAATTTTTGTATTTTTAGTAGAGACAGGGTTTCACCACGGTGACCAGGATGGTCTCGATACCTTGACCTCATGATCCACCTGCCTCAGCCTCCCAAAGTGCTGGGATTATAGGCGTGAGCCACCGCGCCCGGCCTTAAAATGTTTTTAAAACTGTGCCTCAAGCCTGTAATCCCAGCACTTTGGGAGGCGGAGGCGGGTGGATCACGAGGTCAAGAGATCGAGACCATCCTGGTCAACAGGGTGAAACCCTGTCTCTACTAAAAAAAAATACAAAACATTAGCTGGGCATGGTGGCGCGTGCCTGTAATCCCAGTTACTGAGGAGGCTGAGGCAGGAGAATTGCCTGAACCCAGGAGGCGGAGGTTGCGGTGAGCCGAGATCGCGCCATTGTACTCCAGCCTGGGTAACAAGAGCGAAACTCCGTCTCAAAAAAAAAAAAAAAAAAACAAAACAAAACACATTTTTAATTGATACACAATACAATTCATTCTTTTTGATGTACAGTTCTATGGGTTTTGAATGTACCACTTCGGACCTGTCACCACCACAAGCGAGATACGAAGCTGTTGCATCATCGTGGATGATGCCCCCAAATTCTTCAGAGGCACTTTTGAAGTCAACCCTTCTCCAGCTCCATCCCCTAGTAATCAGTCTTCTGTTTGCCAGCCCTAAAGGTTTGCCTTTTCCAGAATGTCATACAAGTGGAGTCATACCACATGTAGCATTTTGGGTCTGGCTTCTTTTACTTACCATAACTCATTTGAGATTCATCGGTGTCCCTTTCTTGCTGAGCAGCGTTTCATTGTACAAAGGTAACAGTGTGTTTAAGCATTCTGTAGTAAAGAGACATTGGAGTTTTTCCAGTTTTTGGCTGTTATGAGAAAAACTGCTATAAACATTTGTATACAAGTTTCAGGTGAACGTAGGTTATTATTTCACTTGGATAAATACGTGGGAGTAGGATTGATGGGTGTCTTAGTTGCCTAGGGCTACCATAATGAAGGACCACAAAGTGGATGGCTTCGAACCACAGAAATGTATTCTCTAGGGTAAAAGTTCTCTAGTCTAGAAGTCCCAAATCAAGAATTGTTCTTTGCTGCTTCTAGCTTTTGGTGGTTGCCAGTGACCTTGGCTTGTGGCCAGGTCCCCCCAATCTCTGCCTCTGTCTTCACGTTGCCTTCTGCGGTGTCCATCTGCTCCACATGATCATAATCCCGTGTGTGGGCTCCACTTTGGCTCCAGGTGACAAAGAGACAACACTGACTCTGAGTCCACACAGCCCCTCTTTGCTGATTATTGATAGAGCTGAGCACGTATGGGAAAGCCAAATGTCGCTGCAGGAAACATATTGTTTTTGTTATTACTCTTTTTTGAATTCTGTTACTTCCACCTGGGTTTGCTTTTTTCCTTGTCTGAGTATGCGGAATCTGTCTGGGTTCTTGGTTGCAAACAAAAGAAACCAATTCTAGTTAACATAAACGGAAAACTTCTCGTAAGAATATTGGATAGCTTGCATAATCAATGGAAAGTCTAGATTCCTGCACTTAGAAAATGTGCGGTAACCAAGGGAATGTGGGAAGCCAAGCAATCTGCTTCTGACACTACTGCCCCGGTGCATCTGTTCTGTGTTATAGGATTCTTCGATTCACCATCCTTGCGAAGAATCCTATAATGTTGAACGTTGGCAATGGCAAAACAAGAGATGAGTGGAAGCCGGCACCTACGTTCCCCTCCTTTCTCTCTGCTGTGGACTGAAAGGCAGTTCCTTTCTGCTACCCTTCTGGAAAATCATGTGTGATGAGCAGAATGTGCTGGGGAGCAGCCTGTGGTGTTTCTCTGACACTGAATGGAAGCAGTAGACCCTGCAGGGCCGCTAACCCATTCCATTACATTGTGTCTCAGCTCCACTTCTTACTTCTTTTTGCTTCCCCCTCACTGACTGCCCTGGGCTTGTATTTCTCAAATAAAGTATTAGCACCTTAATCCTTGCCTCAGGTTCCGCTTTGAAGAAGATCTAAATGCACTGCTTTACAGAAAAGAGTGGGTTTTATGAGGAAGGAGCAAACACATGTTCATCAGTTTTCTGAGTAAATCTCTTCAAGAATCTCAGAATGTTGGCTTTCTTTATTAAAAAAGATCCTGCTTTTAAAGTTATGAAGAAAATAACTTTTCTAAAAACAGGCTTATATAATCAGTGTCAGCCTCTGTCTCCTTAAATAACTCAATACCTAGAGGAGCCAAAAGCAAGAGGAGGATTTTAGGCCAACACTTCCCAGTGAATTTACTCTGGTCCACAGCTGCTTGATGGACCAGTGTGAAGCTCACTTCCACATCAGATCCAACTGGAGATCCAGAGAAAAAGAGGAGAGCTTGCCCTTTACTCCTAACGGAGATTCCAAACAAAGTCAGTCTTCCGAACGACATGCATCTGGGGCTGTAAATTTATACACTGATAAATCTGAACAGTAAGGATTTATAAAGCTATACGTCCTGCACAAAGTTCAGAGGACAGAGAAAGTTGGGATCCTGAATGTGAATGGATTATGAATAATATAAATGACTGTTAACTCTTAAATAGATCAAGAATAATATAAATGACTGTTAACTGGTTGAAATAGGGACAGACAGTCCCATGTGGACACCAGCAACTGAGGGGCTGAAGACAACGTGTACTTTCCAGTCCCCACCACGTTCTTATCGGGAAAGGAAAGCAGGTCAGCAGAGTCACACAGGCTAATCAAAAGGTATGCTAAGAATCCTCTATACAACAGTTACACTTTCTCTTAATAATTTTATCATTCTAGCATTTCTTGCTTGATTTTGAAAGTCTAAACTGAAACATTAAATGAGGAATGATGGATCTTTAGTGAAATCATTTAATCCTGTCCACAACAGAATTTATAGACATTTCCTACTGAAAAGACAGCTCTAGCCCTTCAAAGCTTCTGTGTCTCTAAGCTCCTCTTGCACATTTAGTCACCACCAATCATTTAATTAAATATTGTGCCAGCTTGTCCTGCTCTGTTTTTGTTTTGTTCTTTGATCTTGGCTTCCTAAGTAGAATATAAACCTCTTCAGAGCTGTGACTCTCTAAATTTCCTTCGCATCCTGCGTGCGTATAGTAATGCTTTGGCACATACTGGATGCTTAACAAGACTTTATAGAATTGTTGTGAGGATTTCAAAAAGGTAGACAAGTACAGTGCTTTGAAGCAGTGACTGGCCTGTGATGAGTGCTTCACAGGTGTTGTCTGTTTTCAATACATTGGGGTCCTCACTGATTTTCAGTGTTTAAAATTAAGCTTTATAAGCATCATCAGGCTACTAGAGAAGGTTGTCCAAGCCTTGGAACGGGGCCTGACACTACAAGGGAAAGTCTAGCTGCTGGTCAGTGTCGCACCCAGTGAACTGGAGGGAGATGGTTATGAATGAGCTTCATTAAGACAGCCTGACACACCGACAGCACAGCACAGCCTTGTGTTATGAGTCACAAGAGCCCCATGTAGTGAAGGCTGATTAGTTATTTATAGAAACATCTAGTGATTTTTTTTTTTTTTTTTGAGACGGAGTCTCGTTCTGTCGCCCAGGCTGGAGCACAGTGGTATGATCTCGAGTTACTGTAACCTCTGTCTACCGGGTTCAAGCGATTCTCCTGCCTCAGCCTTCTGAATAGCTGGGATTATAGGTGTCTGCCGTCACACCCAGCTAATTTGTGTATTTTTAGTAGAGATAGAGTTTCACCATGCTGACCAGACTGGTCTCAAACTCCTGACTTCAAGTGATCCACCTGCCTTGGCCTCCCAAAGTGCTGGGATTACAGGTGTGAGACACCGCGCCTGGCCGATGTCTAGTGATTTTTAAATGTATCTTTTAAATTTCTGTCCTGGAGATATTGCTTTTAGGTGATTTTTCTCTTCTTGATTAACAACACAAAGATTTCTATGCAAACTAAAAACATAAGACTGTCACTTCATTTTAAATTAAATAGAGATGGAGTTTTGCTGTGTTGGCTAGGATGGCCTCAAACTCCTGGCTTCAAATGATCTTCCTGCCTCAACCTCTCAAAGTGCTGGGATTACAAGCATGAGCCACGCTGGGCCAATTGTCATTTTAATTAACTGGATGCTTAGTTCCATGAAAAGATTGACAGCAATGTGCTGTCTTCTTTGACATTTTGGTAATGTTCTCATAGTTAAAAATTTTGAAATAGTTTACTGTCATATAATTAATACTTTCACATCCTTTGATGGCTTGATAGAATACGTTGGTGCAAAAGTAATTGTGGCTTTTGTCATTAAAAGTAAAGGCAAAAAACGCAATTACTTTTGTACCAACCAACACTTTTCTCTTCTCAGATTCTCAGCAGAATACTGCATCCTCTTATGACTTCCAAACTCAGGGAAACATGGAGAATTTTGATGTTTCTCAGGTTTGCATGCTAACTTAGCACTTGGAGTTTATCTGCAAGCCTTTTTTGTAGAAAAGAGATGTCCTAATATAGTTAACTCTGGAATGAGCTCCTGTCTGCCAGCAATAAATTAAAGGGTAAATATATTATGGAACATTACGCATTAGCATTCCATGCTGAATAAGCATGCCGGAATCTGCTCAGCCTCTGGGGAGGCCTCAGGAGCTGTTACTCATGACAGAAGGTGAAGTGGGAGCAGGCATGTCACATTGCCAGAGCAGGAGCCAGAGAAAGGAGAAGGGAAGATGCCAAACATTTTTAAACAACGCTCATGAGAACTCACTATCACAAAGAAAGCACCAAGGGACTGGTGTTAAACCATTCATGAGAAATCCACCCCCATGATCCAGTCACCTCCTACCAGGCCCCTCCTTCAGCACTGGAGATGATATTTCAATATGAGATTGGGGGAACAAATAGCCAAACTGTATCTGTTAGAAATCGAGGACCTTCGTTCTAAACGCAAAGGCGCACAATCACACCACCGATATGCTACTTTCCTCTATTCTATTTTCTTGTATATTTTTTGACATTTTCATTAAATATTCAGATTTCATTATTCCACTTTTTAAAATTATAAATTAAATACATGTAAAATTGTTTTCTTCCATTTTAATGTATCAAATTCAAAGGAGACATGATTTGGGTTACTAGGTTTTTTTTTTGTTGTTGTTGTTAAAATGTCTTTTAATAATTTTTTTTTTGAGACAGTCTGGCTCTGTTGCCCAGCCTAGAGTGCAGTGGTGCAATCCCGGCTCACTGCAACCGCCACCTCCTGGTTTCAAGCAATTCTTCTGCCTCAGTCTCCTGAGTAGCTGGGACTATAGGCACGTGCCACCATACCTGGCTAAATTTTTGTATTTTTAGTAGAGACGGGGTTTCACCATGTTGGCCAGGCTGGTCTCAAACTCCTGACCTCGTGATCCACCCGACTTGGCCTCCCAAAGTGCTGGGATTACAGGCATGAGCCACCACACCTGGCCTGCTTTAATAATTTCTAATTGTACTTCTTAAGGGCCTTTATTGTGCAAGTATGTTTTCACCAGCTTTGCAGAACTATTTGAGTAGAAAAGTAGAAACGAGATCCTAGCATTTTCAGCTACTTGAGAGACATAGTGGACACTTTGTTTTGGGAGTTTGTTTTTTTTTTTTAAGTTGGGGTCTCACTTTATTGCCCAAGCTGGAGTGCAGTGGCACGATCCCAGCTCACTGCAGCCTCAAACCCCTGGTCTGAAGTGATCCTCTCCTGCAGCAGCCTCCCCAGTAGCTAGGACTATAGGCACGTGCCACCATTCACAGCTAATTTTTTTTTTTTTGTGGACATGGGATCTCACTATGTGGCTCATGCTGTTCTCAAACTCCTGGCCTCAAGCAGCCCCCATGCCTTAGTCTCCCAAAGCATTGAGATTACAGGCATGGGCCACCATGGCCTGACACTTGGTTTTACAATCTACACTTTGACAACTGGCCAGCAGGTAGGACCCCAGCTCTTGGCAGGGACTCTGAGACCAATAGTCCGTGAACCTTTGCGACTCAGAACCTGTGCTTCCACTTTCAAGAGGTAGCTTCTTGACAGCGCTTGCTTCTAATTGAGATCTGTTGCCTCAGAATTAAAGTTCTAATACAGACATGGGAGCAAACTTTTGCATCAGCTGAAAACAATCAGCACATGGAGACCGTTTGGAGCTTCTTCATTGGTATCTGCAGTTCCCGAGATATCTGAACTTTGAGAAAAGAATGGTAGTTCTTGAATCTACTAAAGCAGCCACTCTACATAATTTTCAGCTTTTTCTTAAGTTTCGTTTTATATATTGTTAAGGTTTTTTTCTTTACTTGTGGAAAAGTATGCCTTGATCTCATGTGTTAGCATGCTGGGGGAAAAAGCCACATATGAACAACGGTGCCTTTGATGTTATATTGACACCATGAGCTAACATACCTTGAGGAAACACACTGGGTGGTGCTGTAGGCCATGCTGATTAAAATCTTATAAAATAAACCAGGTGTGGTGGCTCACGCCTGTAATGCCAGCTACCCCAGGGGCTGAAGTAGAAGGATTGCTTGAGCTCAGGAGTTGGAAACTAGCCTGGGCAGCACAGAAAGACCCTGTCCCTGAAAAACAAAATGTATACAATAAATGAGCAATCAGGCATTTTACAGAATGTGAAATCTTAACACATGACTTAGAACTAGTTTGATTTGTGGCAGAAAACCCTAAATAACAGTGGCTTCCAAATATTAGAAATTTATCTTTCTTTTACTTCAAAGAAGCTCATACCTTGTACCCTTCAATCACGATGCATTAGCTGCCCCAAGTCAGGCCGCAGTTCATGCCTGACTTCATAGTCCAGACTTCAAGGCGGAGGACGGGCAGAAGGCCGTGGCCCTCTCTTTAAAGACTTTCTGGAATTTTGCACACAAGACTTTATCATACATCTCAATGGGCAATACTGACACAACCACATTCAACTGCCAGCGAGGCTGGTGGCAATGTGCCCAGCTAAAAATTTAGGTTCCTGCTACTGAGGAGGAAGAAAGAACATTGGGATGCAAAAAGCACCCCTTGCTGCAGCCACTTTAATGAAAGCACAAGGTGAGAACGCTTATCCAGGTGACTGCAGGCTTGCAGCCCGAGCCTAGCTCTCAGACCAAAAGTAGCGGGGTTCGAGATGTGGAAACGTTGAGGAAGGGAATCCTTGGAAATGAGAGGTTTTGGTCACCCTGGGAAGAGTGATAAACTAAAGCAAGTGATCCGCTGCAACTCTAGCCTGAGTTAAACGGAACAAGGAAGGGAAAATGAAGTCCAGTTCTTAATTCAGAGCCCAGAAGTTTTGCAGGCAAAGTCAGTTTCCAAGGGGCCCTTGAGATATTTGAAGTGAATGAGGGAATTATTATCAATGGAGCCACAGGAAATTTTGAAAGGACAAGTTTGGGTCCTGGAAAGCAGGCATGTCCTGAGAGCAGGAAGACACTCAGCAGGGGCCCAGACCAAGCTGAGCCATTTCCACAAATCAAGATGTATACACAGCACTGGGTGGATGAGGCCACCTGCCCCAATCCCAGAGATGCACTTGGATTTTATAATGGAGGTAAAAGGAAAAATAGAAGTCTCTAGGGCCAGGTTTCTTTTATTTTTGATGAGAACAAATTCTTCTTTTTAAGTCCTATTTAGTAGATTTCTAAAATACAAAAGTGAAGCCTGATCTTTGTGTTGAATGAGTCCAAAGGTGCAGAAAGAAAACCATGGATTATCCCCGCACCTCACCGTGTATGAGCCTCTGAGGTGTGCGGTTAGCGGCTTGGCATGCAAACACCTTCCCCTCACTCTCCTCACATGTACACAAGCATCTTCATGTCTATATGCATGTAGACGGAACCGTTGTCTTCTGGAGTTTCTTGGGGGTATATATTGTTTTACAAAAACAGGATCTGATTATAAATACTGTCTTGAAACCCGCTTTAAAAAATATGTCTTGGACTCTCACCCAAATGAATGAATATAGAGCTGATCCATCCTTTCTAATGTATAATGTTCCATAATATATTTACCCTTTAATTTATTACTGGCAGACAGGAGCTCATTCCAGAGTTAACTATATTAGGACATCTCTTTTCTACAAAAGAGGCCTGCAGATAAACTCCAAGTGCTAAGTTAGCATGCGAACCCGAGAAACATCAAAATTCTCCATGTTTCCCTTAGTTTGGGAGTCATAAGAGGATCCAGTATTCCACTGAGAATCTGAGAAGAGAAAAACACAGGTTGGTACAAAAGTATTGCGATTTTTGCCTTTACAGCTAGTGCTCGACTTACGACCACGGTCAGGACCGTGGACTGGTTGTAACACGATTTGGTCGTAAGTTGAGTAAGCTATATGTACAGTTGAAATGGTGCACGCGGAGATGGTAGTGCCGCTGGAAGCTGGTCCGCACTGTCGTACGCCCAGCTGGGCAACGTTTGTGCTGCCAGACGCGGAGCAGTCGTGGCTAGCGATTGTGGTCATCAAGTCGAATGGTCGTAAGTTGCATAGGTGGTAAGTCGATCAATACCTGTACTTTTAATGACAAAAGTCGCAATTACTTTTGCACCAACATACACTATCAAGCCATCAAAGGATGTGAAAGTATTGATTATATGACAGTAAACTATTTTAAAATTTTCGACTATGAGAACACCACGCTTATACAACCTGCAGAACTGTGAGCCAATTAAACCTCTTCTTTATAAGTTATCCAGTCTCAGCTGTTCCTTTGTAGCAATGCAAGCATGGCATAACATTACAAAGTTCGCATGTTAAGCCTGAGTCTTACTACTCGCCCTTCACACTCCTCTCACTAGTGGGTTTCGGCCATGCAAAATGTTTTTCTCTTAGTTTCTCTGCACCTTGCACCCTGCCTCTGCTTAGTTGTACAATCCTCAGAGCTCCTCCAGGTTTTCTTGAACTATTCCTGTTCAGCTAAAATGTCACATCCATGAGGGTCTTCTTTATCCTCCTTCATGGATGGGTGCCTTAGATATCCTCTTTCACTTATCACGTTTGTGATTCCTTAACACACATGATCTGCCAGAGGCACAGTAGCACTGTGGTTTAAGAGCTTGGGTTCTAGAGGCAGCCAGACTGGGCTTGGGTTTGCCTCTTCCCTCTTCCATTTCTTAGCTGTCATAGCTTAGATAACTGATCTCACCTCTGTTAAGTCCCAGTTTTCCTATCTGTACATTGGAGATGATGGCAATATTAATCAACAGATAGGGCGATTTTGTAAAAAGCTGTTGTTACACACGTGGCACAGTGCCTAGCATGTACACCGGGTACATTCTACATTGTTAATATTGGCGGTGGTTTGAATCACTGACCATTGTGCTCTTGGTTCCTTCCAGAATACTTGCCAGGTTATAAATATTTGTTGAATAAATGAATAAACAATTTAATGTGTATTAAATAATTAAAGCATTTTCTCGTGATAAAAATATTTTGACAAATTTATATTAAAAAGCAATTTAATTGATTCATAAAAATGCCCGAATGTATTTAAATCCCAAGGAACAAGTCTGCTAGCTAGGAAATTAGAATCAGTTCAGAAATGCTTTTCTCTATCGATAAGTCAATAGAGAACTTGATTTTTTTAATGATCAATGTTTGAGACTACACTGAACCTAGAATCTAGATATAACAAAAAGAACCTCTCTGTAAAATGTATTGTATTGCATTTTTTGCAACTCAAATCTAGGAATTATTCATTCTTGTTGATTGGTACTGCCTTCAAGAAATGCTATAAGAGGTATCCTGTAAGTGCTCCAGGATACAATTTTGTGAAATCTGTGAAATAACTTCTGGAAATAAGCAGGATGCCAAACAGTTGTAGTTCATGTGTGTTCAAGACTAAAAAAGAGTAACTGGCCTTCAATTTAGGCAACAGTGGTACTGATTAAGTTTCTTGAGACTCAAAGTGATAAAGCACTATAATATGCTAGACAGGGAGATTGCAGGTCCAAGGAAGTGCTTACTACATAAAGGCACATTCCATCCATATTCTCCTGGAAAATCTTTATTTTCCCTCATCCACCCAAGTCACATTATTGGAAAATAAATGATCTCATTTCCCTTTCCTACTTACTAACTTGAAGTTGTCTTTAGTTTTCATGAAATAGATGGGTTACAAGAATACATACACACTTCATCTTGCCATATTTTTTTGCCATTTTGATACTGTTATAATGATCTGAACAAAAAGCAAAAGCAGAACCCAAAACTTCTTTCAAGTTTCTCCCTCCACTAACAGCATCCTTCAAGTGTCTTTGCTGCTGCCATTTCCTGACCTTTAGATGTAATTTAAGCTTCTTCCTGGCCCTTCTCTCTCTGTGACGCTGGATCCCTCTTAGTCTGTTTTCTGCTGCAATAAAAGACTACCACTGACTGGGTAATTTTTAAACAATAGCAGGGGATTTTTTGGCTCAAGATTCTGGAGGCAGGAAAGTCCAAGAGCATGGTGTTGGCATCTGGCGAGGGACCTTGTGCTGTGTCATTTCATGGCAGAAGGTGGAAGGGCAAGAGAGTGCATGTGAAAGTGAGAAGGGAAGGGGCCCAAACCTGTACTTTCATCAGGAACCCACTTCTGAGATTATGAATTAACACCCGTAATAACAGAATCCATCCATAATAAGACCATTAATCACCTCTTAATTTCACCTTTTAATGTTGTTACATTGGGAATTAAGTTTCAATACATGAAAGTTAATGTGGGGGACACATTAAGACCATACCAGTCCTCTACAATGTCCTTATGACAAAATCATCTCACACTCTGTTGCAGGTGGCCTTAACAATGGAGGTCTTTTGTTCATCTTCTTTGTTGAAGAGCTACACTTTGGTTTGGGTGTCCACCCTTCTCCATGACTTGCAGGGAGCTCCTGAGTACTCCAGGGCTAGTCTTGACAATCTCTTTCTCTTCCCCAGTGATTTGTTTAGGGGTTGGCATGTGACTGTTCTGACCGCAGTCCCAGGGGGATACCTGTATTAGTCCGTTTTCATGCTGCTTATAAAGACATACCTGAGACTGAGCAATTTACAAAAGAAAGAGATTTAGTGATCTTACAGTTCCACATGGATAGGGAGACCTCACAATCATGGAAAAAGGTAAAAGGCATGTCTCACGTGGCGGCAGACAAGAGAAGAGAGCGTGTGCAGGGAAACTCCCCCTTATAAAACATCAGATCTCATGAGATGTATTGACTATCAAGAGAACAGCATGAGAAATACCTGTCCCCATGATTCAATTACCTCCCACTAGGTCCCTCCCACATGTGGGAATTCAAGATTTTCTTTGGGTGGGGACACAGCCAAACCACATCATTCTGCCCCTGGCCCCTCCCAAATCTCATGCCCTCATATTTCAAAAACAATCATGCCTTTCCAACTGTTCCCAAAAGACTTAACTCATTTTAGTATTAACTTGAAAGTCCACAGTCCAAAGTCTCATCTGAGACAAGGCAAGTGCCTTCTGCCTATGAGCCTGTAAAATCAAAAGCAAGCTACTTCCTAGATACAATGGGGGTACAGGTATTGTGTAAATATTCTTGTTCTAAATGGAAGAAAAAATTGGCCGAAACAAAGGGGCTACAGGCCCCCTGTAAGTCCAAAATCCAGCAGGGCAGTCAAATCTTAAAGCTCCAAAATGATCTCCTTTGACTCCACGTCTCACATCCAGGTCATGCTGATGCAAGAGGTGGGCCCCCACGGCCTTGGGCAGCTCCTCCCTGTGGTTTTACAGGGTATAGCCCCTCTCCTGGCTGCTTTCATGGGCTGGAATGAAGTGTGGCTTTTCCAGGTGTATGGTGCAAGCTGTCAGTGGGTCTATCATTCTGGAGAATGGTGGCCCTTTTCTCACAGCTCCACTAGACAGTGCCCAAGTAGGGACTCTTTGTCAGGGCTTCGACTCCACATTTCTCTTCTGGACTGTCCTAGTAGAAGTTCTCCATAAGGACCCCACCCCTGCAACAAATTCTGCCTGGTCATCCAGGTGTTTCTATACATCCTCTGAAATCTAGGTGGAGGTTCCCAAACCTCAATTTATGACTTCTGTGCACCCACAGGGTCAACACCACGTGGAAGCTGCCAAGGCTTGGGGCTTTCACCCTATGAAGCAACAGCCCAAGCTCTACCTTGGCGCCTCTGAGGTGCAGGGCACCAAGTCCCTAGACTGAACACAGCAGAGGGTCTCTGGGCCCAGCCCACGAATCCATTTTTCCTCCTAGGTCTCTGGGCATGTGATGGGAGGGGCTGCTGCAAAGTTCTCTGACATGACCTGGAGACATTTTCCCCATTTTCTTGGTGAATAACATTCGGTTCCTCGTTACTTATGCAAATTTCTACATCCAGCCTGAATTTCTCCTCAGAAAATTGTATTTTCTTTTCTATTGCATTGTCAGGCTGCAAATTTTCCAAACTGTGATGCTCTGTTTCCCTTTTAAAGCTGAATGCCTTTAATAGCACCCACATCACCTCTTGAATACTTTGCTGCTTAGAAATTTCTTCCACCAGATAACCTCTCAAGTTAAAAGTTCCACAAATCTCTAGGGCAGGGGCAAAATGCTTCCCAGTCTCTTTACCAAAACATAGCAAGAGTCCACCTTCGCTCCAGTTCCCAACAAGTTTCTCATCTCCCTCTGAGACCACCTCAGCCTGGATTTCATTGTCCATATCATTATCAGCATTTTGGTCAAAGCTCTTTAACAAGTCTCTAGGGAGTTCCAAACTTTCCCACATTTTTCTGTCTTCTTCTGAGCCCTTCAAACTGTTCCAGCCTCTGCCTGTTACCCAGTTCCAAAGTTGCTTCCACATTTTCATGAATCTTTGCAGCAGTGCCCCACTGTACTGGTGCCAATTTACTGTATCATTTTGTTTCTATGCTGCTGGTAAAGACATATCTGAGACTGGACAATTTACAAAAGAAAGAGGTTTCATGGACTTACAGTTCCATGTGGCTGTGGAGGCCTCACAACCATGGCAGGAGGCAAGGAGGAGAAAGTCACATTTTACATGGACGGCACCAGGAAAAGAGAGAGCTTGTGCAGGAAAACTCCCCCTTATAAAACCATCACATCTCATGAGATGTGTTCCTTATCACGAGAACAGCACAGGAAACATGTTCCCCCACAATTCAATTACCTCCCACTGGGTCCCTCCCACATGTGGGAATTCGAGATGAGATTGGGTGGGGACACAGCCAAACCACATTAGTACCTATGTTGAGGCCTTTTAGGAAAACTTTCTTCACTGATTAAAAGTGATAAGTATGAAAAATATCTTCTTGTCTCCCATGCCCATTATTATGCCTGGACATAGCATGGGAACCACAGCCACCGTCTTGCAATCATGGGAGCTAAACTGACAGGCAAAGGATGGCAGAGTGATAAATAAACAGGAACAAAAACAAATGTGAAATGCTAAATTAGGTAAACCTAGAGTCATCCTATCTCACAGCAAAAGAAGAAATTACCTGTGCTATAGTAGGCCAGTTGAGTAAAGGTTTTCTTTTTACTTGTTGTGATTTATAAATTGTTGATTATTTCCTCATAATCAGATTCAGGTTATGCTTTTTGGCAGAAATACCAGTGAGGTGGAGTCCTGTTGTGTTCTTCTCAGTGCAGCATATCAGGAGGAACAGAAGGTCCATTTCTTCTGTAACTAGTGAGGCTAACTTTGATCACTTAGTTAAGAGGGTGTCTGCCTGGCCTGTTCACTGTAAATTCACTATTTTTTCCTTTATAAGTTATTATCTTGTAGGGAGACACTTTGATACTGTGCTTTCTGTTCTTTATTAAGCTTTTATCCACGAGTATTAGCATCTATTGATGATTCTTGTCTAAATTAATTATTACTGTGATAGTTGCCAAATGGCATATGTTATTATCCTTTTTAAAGTTTTTTTAGATTGTGGTAAAATATACTATGTATAAAATTTACCATTTTGACTCGTCTTAAGTGTACAAGTGAGGGGCATTAAGTATATTCACATTGTGCAATTATTACTACTATCCATTAATAATATACCCATCAATTAATAACTCGACAGTCCTCCCTGCCCTCAGCTCCTAGTAACCATCATTCTACTTCCTGTATCTATGAATTTGACTGTTCTAGGTATCCCATGTGAGTGTAATCGGGCAACATGTGTTCTTTTGCGTCTCACATATTTCACTTAGCATAATGTTGTAAAGGCTTATCCATGTTGTAGCATGCATCAAATTTCATTTCTTTTTAAGGCTGAATAAAATTACATTTTGTACCTTCTGTACATTGGTGTACAGATATCTCTTTGAGTCCCTGCTTTTTTGCATATATACCTAGAATTGTCATCAGTGGATCATATGGTAACCCTAGGTTTAATTTTTTCAAGAACCACAGTTCTTCCATAGAAACTGTATCATTTCACTTTCTCACTAGCAATGCACAAAAGCTCCAATTTCTCCATATCCTCTCCAGCAATTCTACCTTTCTGTTTTTGAGTAATAGCCATGCTAAGGTAGAAGTAGTAAGATTAAAGGTGCTATCACATGTGGTTTTGATTTGCATGCCCTTGAAATGAATAAGTCAAAACTTATACATTTAACAAATGAATTACCCAAATGCTTAAGCATTCATTGCAAACTTAATCAAATCCTTCTAAACATCAAATAAAATTACAAATCCAATCTATCTAATGCTTCACATACTTTAAAAAGCAGAAAAAATGCACAGCAGTGTAGCGGTAATTACAAAACTGATTACATTTACTAATACCAGTCACAAATGTGCTAATGCCATAGATAGATAGATTGATTGATTGATTATATCTTCCTGAGGTTGTATTCCTTAGGACTGCAGAGAGTTTTAGAAGACCTAATAGGAAAAATAACAACAGAGAAAACCCCTCCTCAGACTAGCTGAGGTTGCAGGATACAGCTTTCAAGAAATTGATTCTTGGTTAGAATCCAGCAGAAAAGGACTCAGTCCTTTCTTTTTAAGTCAGTTTCTCTTTTTGTATTAATTAGACTTTTAAGTCCACGTCTTTCACAAGCCTTTCAGTCCCTGAAGCTTTATGTATTTCCAAGAAATGATATATTCTCTAACTTTCACATGTTCTGGATTTCTAAGCTTATATTGCCATTATGACCTGATTTCTTAGTACAACTGCAAATTTATGGGCGTCTTGCACTCTACCTAATAAGGTCATTCAGAGTTTTTACATCTAGAAGTGAATGAGGAATTAGTCTGATCTTTGGGTCATTAACTATTAGGTCACATTGGAACAATTACTTATTACCACCAATATTGATGAACTGCTAGATGCTGTTTTTATCTGGGTATTTCATAGTTCCCTGAAGTCCTGTTCTCTTTTAAAAACATCTTTTTTCTCTGTTTTTCAGATAGACGATTTCTATTTTATTTTCTTGTTTATTATGGCATCTCCAATCTGTTCTTAAGCTCAAACCATGAATTTTGAATTTCGGGTCTTATACTTGCCGTCCTAGATTTGTATTCCCTTCTTTTTCTTTTATGTTTTCTATTTCGCTTCCAATATATTCTCTCTTTGCATCACTTAGGGGTATGTTTTCTTTTGTGTTGTAGAATATAGTCATAGCAGCTGCTTTAAAATCTTTGTGAATTCTAACCTTTGGCTCATCTCAGAGTTAGTATCTGGTGATTGTCTTTGAAATACAGGCCATATTTCCTGTTTCTTTGTGTATCAGAAAAGTTTGGAATGTGTCCTGGATACTATAAATGATCTATTATATAGATTCTGGGTTCTGTTATGCTATCACAAAGAACATGGATGTTCCGTTTATGTCGGCAGTTAATGAACTCAAACTGCAAACTATCTTCCTTGTTTTGCCGTAATCTGGAGCTGGGCTGTGCAAGTGTGAGTCGGAGGTTGTCGGGGGATTTAGGCAAAATTTGGTTCTCTGGCTCTCTCCTTTCTGATATTTCCCTTCTCATTTTCCAACTGCTGGTTCTTCCCAATCTCGTTTATCTTTTTCTTCAAGCTGGTAAGACTAAAAATTGTTTTTAACGCCCGGGTTTAGCCACCCCACATGGTATAGCTAGAGACCTCTCCTCAAGGCTAAGAATCATAAAAACAGGAACCTCGTCCAGTGCCTCCCCGTCTTCCATGTGTCCATCCCCTTCTAGTATGTTCCTGCCTTTGTTGTTTACTGCCTTCGAGTAATGGCTTTTATATTTCATCTAGAGTTTATAGTTGTTATTTGTGGGAAGTTTTAGGTTTTCTTTTTATAAAAAAAGATGGTGATTCACTGTTCTCTCCATGTCCATCAAGTTCATGCTAGCATCAAATGATATGTTACACTTAAAGGTATTTAACGGAAGCAATTATAATAATTTGCTTCACTTGATCTCACCAAAGATTTTGTGCGTTTTGAGGGGGATGGGAGCACAACGGCTTTGTCTGAAATTCTCACTCTCCTATCCTGTGCATGCTGCAGTTAGAACAACAGCATGTGCCAGAACCATCAGGGCAGGACAGCTCTGGCGGCCAGCTACTTAGAAAGGGCCTCATCACATGGCAGTCCCACGGTAGAGTCTTCCTCAACTTTACATCACTTTAAGCTTTGTTTTACTAGTGTTTCAGAACTGACCAGCTTACCAAATTCACAAGATTCCACTGTGCACCAGAGAACTGGTTTATTGATTTGCAGCAGAGACGTGAATATTAGAGTCTGATATGCAAGGTGCCCTGCCTCATGGTGTCAGGGTTTCTGTAAGCCAGATTACTAATCTTAAAGCTGTTTCCTGGTATAGAAATGGGCCACAGAGGGATAAATAATAATAACAATAACAATACCTGTCATTTGCCTAGTGCTTCAAATTCCTTTTTGTTAATCTTCACAGCAAACTTGCAAAAAAATTAGCATTTCTATTTTATAGTCAAAGAAGCTAAAACTCTGAATTTGAATATCCTTTTTAAGGTCATAAATCCAGAAAACATTGGAGACACTTTTCCTGCAATTGCTCTGAACCAGAAGACTTCCTGATCGTCATACTAAAGCGTTTACATTTTAGATAGAAAAAATCAATCATGGTCTTCACTGAACGCACCAGGCTATGCACAATTGACTGTCTCAGGCAGTTCGAGCTGATATTACAAAGTGCATAGCCTGGGGGGGCTTATAGACAACAGGAGCTTATGTCTCATGGTTCTGGAGGCTGGAAGTCTGAGAGCAGGGTGCTCACAGGGTCAGGTTCTACCAAGTGCCCTGTTTCTGGTTGCAAACTGCTGACTTATTATATCTTCACATGGTGGAAAGAGAGCCAACAAGTTTTCCTGTCCCTTCTTACAAGAACACTAATCCCATACATGAAGGCTTCATCCTCATGACCAAGTTACCTCCCAAAGGGCCCAGCTACAAATACCATCACATTGGGATTAGGTTTCCACATATGAATTTTGTGGGTCACATACTTTCTGTCCGTAGCATTGATTTTCACATTTCTGAGGTCTTTTGCCTTTTTCAGCTGTCCGGCTTCAGGGTGTCTTCATGACTGTGGCTTCCTTGCGTGGTGACCGGATGCATGTGACAAACAGCCTCAGTGCTTATGGGCCGACCTGCAGGTCTGCTACAGGAATGTACTAGGTGTGTGCAAAAGTAATTGCAGTTTTTGCATTGTTGGAATTTGTTGTTTGATACTGGAATACATACTTAAATAAATGTGGTTATGTTATACATCATTTTAATGAGCATTTCTTTGTGTTTTTTGCCAATGACTTATTACTTGCTGTTTATTCTAGACTTTGGAAATAATGTTAGACTGAAAGCAAATTTGAACAATTTTCCTGCTCGAGTTTGAAATGGGTCATAAAGAAGCAGAGACAACTTGCAACGTTGACAATGCATGTGGCCCAGGAACTGCCAATGAACACACAGTGCAGTGGTGGCTCAAGTTTTTCAAAGGAGACCAGAGTCTTGAAGATGAGGAGCTCAGTGACCGGCCATCAGAAGTTGACAAGGACCAACTGAGAGAAATCATTGAAGCTGATCCTCTTACAACTACACGAGGAGTTGCCGAATAACTCAACATTGAGCATTCTACAGTTGTTTGGCATTTAGAGCAAATTGGAAAGGTGAAAAAGCTTGATAAGTGGGTGCCTCATGAGCTGAGTGAAAATAAAAAAGAATTATTGTTTTGAAATGTCGCCGTCTCTTATTCTATGCAACAAAAATGAACCATTTCTTGATGGGATTTTGATATGCTCAAAAAGTAGATTTTAGATGACAATGAGTGATGATCAGCTCAGTGGTTGGACCGAGAAGAATCTCTAAAGCACTTCCCAAAGCCAAACCTGCACCAGAAAAAGGGCATGGTCACTGTTTGGTGGTCTGCTGCTGGTCTGATCCACTACAGCTTTCTGAATCCTAGCAAAACCCTTACAGATGAGAAGTATGCTCAGCAAACCAATGAGATGCACAGAATTGCAGCCAGCATTGGTCAGCAGAAAAGGCCCAATTCTCCCCGACGACACCCAACTGCACGTCACACAGCCAACGCTTCAAAAGTTGAATGAATTGAACTGTGAAGTTTTGCCTCATCCACCACATTCACCTGACCTTTGGCCAGCCGACTACCACTTCTTCGAGCACCTTGACAACGCTTTGCGGGGAAAACGCTTTCACAACCAAACCAGCAGAATGCAGAAATACTTTCCAAGAGTTCACTGAATCCTGAAGCATGGACTTTTAAGCTACAGGAATAAACAAATGTATTTCTCATTGGCAAAAATATGTTGTTTGTTATGGCTCCCATTTTGATGAATAAAGATGTGTTTGAGCCTAGTTATAATGATTTAAAATTCATGGTCCAAAACCACAATTACTTTTGCACCAGCCCAGTACTTTGCAGGAAGTGGAGCAGGTTTTTCCTTACATTCTGCCATGAATCCTGGATCGTCCCACCCTAAACTGGTGAGTTATTCTAATGTTGCTGTCATGCCTCTAGAAATTAGCTCAGGGTAGCTGACGGCCTGGCCAGCTGCTTCAAGTGGCTCTGATTTTAAAATACAGGTATTGATCGACTTACCACCTATGCAACTTATGACCATTCGACTTTACGACCACAACCGCTAGCCACGACTGCTCTGCGTCTGGCAGCGCAAATGTTGCCCAGCTGGGCGTATGACAGTGCGGACCAGCTTCCGGCAGCACTACCATCTCCACGTGCACCATTTCAACTGTACATATAGCCTACTCAACTTACAACCAAATCGTGTTACGACCGGTCCGCGGTCCCGACCGTGGTCGTAAGTCGAGCACTAGCTGTACCACGAGGGGATATCTTTTTCTTATTTGAACTCTCAATGCCCAGCTGTTTTAATATAGGTTTTATTCTTATTTAGGTATGTCAAGACCAACAGCTCAAAAGACGACTGCCCTTGAAAAGATAGTTTATTACTCACAGTTCCCAAGAGGAAGGGGCACACCATGGCATGGGGGCAAAGGGAGGACGGGGAAGCATTGGGGTCGGTCAGCCAGCAGAGGGAGTGAAAAAATGCGCAAAAGCCTTTATGATGGTTTCCATGAACAGGAGCAGGTGAGGCAGGGTAAGCAGGTTTAGGATTGGCTCATTTAAATAATGTCAGTGGGCTCTGGGGTACAGGGGCTGTTCCTGGTTGTCTGGTACCTGGCCCTAGGATAATGAGAGAAGGAAAATAATGGCCCAGAGTGTGAGAGGGCAGTGAAGGAGGTGGCGGGAGTGGATCGGGATTGGTTGCTTTGCATTGGAAAGATGAGCTCTCAGGGGAGTTGTTGTTTTCCCTTCTAGGAATTGGCTACCTTGGGAGGGGCGGCACCTTCTGGATCAGCAAGGCCCCAGAAGCCAAAGCATCAGAACCCAGAAAATAAAGGACACGGTTGATACGCTAGCACAAAGTCATGCTCACCGAGTAGTGACGTTCGCGGCATCGACGCTGAGAAGATGTCCTGAACGGAGAGCTGCGGCGCTGAGCAGAAGACAAGGTCTCTGCTTTCGTGCAGCGGAGCCAATGGAGCACGTAAACTTCTTGGGTTTCTTTCACTGCAGGTTGAATCTCTGCTATTTTCACAAGAACATTGTTTTTGGAGTTGTGCGTGAAAGGGAGGTGGCAGAGGGATCAGTTCCCTGTGGGTCCTACGGCTCATGTGCTGTTAAAAAGAGTCCTCTGTGCCCTTGCCCCCCATCACAGGGCAGGCAATGAGGACCTTTGTCCCCTGTGACATGAGAGGACGCTGTGTGTGCTGGGCACTTTGTGAAGGCCTTTCACATGCCTGACTTCCTGCGTCCCTCACAACGCCTTCTGAGGTGGGTATCATGTGTGTTCTGGTTCCTCAGATGTAGAATCATAGACTCCAGGAGATGAATAGCTTGCCTGAGTTTACCCAACTAGTGGGCCAGGTGGAATTTGAACCCCACTTGTCTTAGAGCTTGTCAAAGCTACATGCAGTGTGTTTCCTGGTGTGAAGTCCATCTTGGCTCTGAGAAATCAAAGAACTTAACTTAGTGAGTTTTGCACTTTTTATCTCTTCCTGCCCTGCTCCCCCAACAGTGGCATAGCATTTTCACATCTTTCACATTTGAGAGCATTCTACTGCCACTTTGGAGGGAGTGGGGAGGGGAGGAAAACCTTGTGAGGAGTTTTCAGTGGGCATCCTCACCCCAGATTTCTTCCCCCACAGTGCCTGCAGCCAGCATTGGTCAACAGAAAGGGCTCAATTCTTCTCCTTGACAATGCCCGACTACGCGTCATGCAACCAATGCTTCTGAGTTGAATGAATTGGGCTATGAAGTTTTGCCTCATCCACCACATGAGTTTAGGAAGAAAAAGAAATGTAGACTTGATACTCACCAAAGCCTTAATAGCACCAAGATTTTAGGTGGGAGGTGGCAGTCCCTGGCAGGAATCATCAGTGAAGCTGCCCAGCCATACTGCGTCCGTGCGTGCAGTCCAACCCTGCCTTCCTTTCCCACAGTGGCCAGCAAGTCCAGGAATCAGCTCTAGAGTGAGCCATAAGTGAGGATGTTCATGGTTTTTGTTTTCCGCTTTTCCAGATTTTTAGAGAAGTTACTCAGAAGTGAGAAGGCACGTGACAATTCGAACTTGTCCTTTATGCCTTTGGCTGTGTTTCTGCAGAGCTGTATCTATATAGATGAAGGGGTCGGTAAGTAGAGAAATTTGAGAGGTTCTAAACACGTCCTGTCCTTTCATTTCCTAGCAGGCTTATTCTTACAGGCAGAATATCCCAGTTGTAACCCTATGTCAGCAGTTCTGCTGGCTGAGAGCACAGATGAATATTCAGACTCTTGGCAGGTCTCTTAGTGCACATCCCCGCCTGGAAACCTGGAAAACGTACCACAGAACTGTAGCTTGTAAGCATGATATTCTAGCTTGCCAGGAAAGGTTTTAATAAGAAATGCCAGGCAATTGAAAGTCAAATTCCCTTGCCTGAGGAACTAGAAAATCTGCTTCAGGAAGGACACGTTCTGCAGGGCTGTCCCTGCAGCATGGAAGCTGCCTGAGGCCTGTGGTTCCCCGGCGGCTCTTCATGCTAAGGGGCCTTTTAGGAGATTGGTTTGCTCACTGCACACACACTGTTCACTCCCTGCTTGCTTGCAGGTTTTTAGCCTCAGAAGCTCTAGAGTGTGTCTTGGAAATCTACATTCTTAACAAGCGAAAAAAACTCAGACAGATGGTTCAGAAAATGCCACAGGCATGGCATAATTAGGCCGGAGCAGGGCACTGTCCTTACAGATACGCTGGGGACATCACATTAACTATATTTTCTTATTCTCTGTTTCTTTCTTCCTTTTTTTTTTGGCATTTGGGGTATCACTGACCATGGGGAAAGGCTGCCCCTACCAGGGCTAATTCTTAGTCATAGTGAACAATTGGCCTGTGCACTTGTCTTGGAGATACAAATAAACCAATTCTGATTTATGTGCCCACCCCTCTCCTGTGAGCAGGCTTCTGCAGCCCGGGACCCTGGCCCTCTGCTCTGAAGCACCCCAGAGCCAGGCACCAGACAACTAGGGGATATCCCTAAACCCCAGAGCCTGCTGACGTTATAGAAACAATGCGATCCTAAACCTGTTCAGCTGCTAGAAAACCTGAACCTAAACCTGTCCTGCTTCATCCATTCCTGCCCTAGAAAATCACAATAAAGGCTTTTCCCAGGCTCCCCTCTGGCTCCTGCTGCCTCCTGATGGATGGGTGCTTGCCAGCATGGCGAGGTGAGCATCCTCCTCCTGGGAATTTTGAGTAACAAACTATCTTTTTGTTTTTTAAATTTTATTTTCAATTGACAAATAATAATTGTGTACCTTTGTGGGATACAATGTGACATTCTATGGATTCATTGTGGAATTATTAAATTAAATCAAGTTTTTTAATGGCAATTGTCTCGTATCTTTGGCCTCGCCATAGCAAGATAATAATACAATTTGCATTTTAGAACAGGCATCTGGGCAAGCTTACGTCCCTCAGGTGGAGACAATAACTGGTCTCTAAAGATCATTTGTTAATGGTAATTAATTTAGGAAGCTCCGGTAAGTCATCTTGTCAATATTTTCACTGTTGAATTGGGTAAACATGTAGAAAGCATATAAAAATGTGGACGAAAAGATTCTGAATAACTTACATGTTAGATGACAAGGTCAAGTTTTTTTTGTTTTTGAGACAATCTCGCTCTGTTGCTCAGGCTGGAGTATGCGGCTGTGATCTCAACTCACTGCAACCTTTGCCTCCCGGGTTCAAGTGATTCTCCTGCCTCAGCCTCCCAAGTAGCTGGGACTACAGGCCTGCAGCACCAGGCCTGGCTAACTTTTTATATTGTTTTAGTAGAGATGGGGTTTCGCCATATCTGCCAGGCTGGTCTTGAACTCCTAACCTCATGATCCTCCCGCCTCAGCCTCCCAAAGTGCTGGGATTACAGGCGTGAGTCACCGTGCCCAGCTGACAGGGTCAAGTTTTAAAAATATCTTGACACATTACATTTATCACTAATACAAATGAGAGAGAGTTTAACAGAATAGCTGTAGTAAACTCTGTTAAGAAATCAATTGCTTAATGGTAACTTAAACACAGTCCACATAAGAAAGATGCAGAGGTGTAATCCCAACACTTTGGGAGGCTGAGTCGGGTGGATCATGAGGTCAAGAGATCAAGACCATGGTGAAACCCGTCTCTACTAAAAAAATACAAAAATTAGCTGGGCGTGGTGGCACGAGCCTGTGGTCCCAGATACTCAGGAGGCTGAGGCAGGAGAATTGCTTAAACCTGGGGAGTGGAGGTTGCAGTGAGCCAAGATCACGCCACTGCCCTCCAGTCTGGTGCCTGGCAACAGAGCAAGACTCTGCCTCAAAAAAAAAAAAAAAAAAAAAAAAAAAAAAAAAGGAAAGAAAGAAAGATGCAGAGGTTGTGGGATGTAAATGGTTTCTCTGAAAAGTACAACACATGGCTGGGCATGGTGGCTCACACCTGTAATCCCAGCACCTTGGGATGCTGAGGTAGGCAGATCACTTGAGGTCAGGAGTTTGAGACCAGCCTAGCCAACATGGTGAAACCCCTTCTCTACAAAAAATACAAAAATTAGCTTGGAGTGGTGGTGCATGCCTGTAATTCCAGCTACTCAAGAGGCTGAGGCAAGAGAATCAGTTGAACCCAGTAGGTAGAGGTTGCATGAGCCAAGATCATATCAGTACCCTCCAGCCTGAGTGACCGCCAGACTGAATCTAAAAAAAAAAAAAAAGCAACACAACAGTGGGCTTCATTATGACCAGTGATACTGTCCAGGTTAAGGGATCTGCTGGTTCCATGTTGCGCATTTACTATTACATCGAAAATGCTGGATCCATTGTGATCATTACTTAATTTTTTTATTTTTCAAAATTTTATTATTTTTTTAAGAGATGGGGTCTCGCTCTATTGCCCTGGCTGGAGTGCAACAGCATGATCATAGCTCGCTGCAGCCTGGAACTCCTGGACTCAAGTGATTCTCCTGCTGTGGCCTCCCAAAGTGCTGGGATTACTGGCATGAGCCACTGTGCCCAGCCTGATTATTATTATTAGAGAGCTCCTTATGAATTGAAATGTCTCCATAAAAGGATGACCAGAACTGTAATGGGGTAAAAGCCATCAATAAAAATGGAAACCTCCAAAATTCGAAGAGTTATATGTGTAAAGGGGTTGGATTTATTTTGTGTAGTTACAAGGCACAGGACTAAGGCCCACTGAGAAATTCATGGAGAAGTGGCTTTTACCTTCATATGAGAAAGAACTTGGTAATAATTAGTATTGTCAAAAAATAAAATGAGCTTTCTAGAATCATAGAAAATAGTCAAACTGAGAGTAAATAACCACAGTTGGAGATGTAATTTCTGCATTCAGTGGTTGGTTAGACTTCTTTACTTCAAAGGTTACATTCTAACTCTAAAATTCAAAGCAAACTGATTTTTTTTTAACCCCTTCGAACCCAAGTTTTTTTGCATATGAGATAGCATATACCTCATAGGGGTTCATTAGCACATTGCTCTTCTTTTTATTATAAAAATATAATAAAATGTAAATGACCATATTATTTTTCTCCAATCACATTGACAATATTTCTTTGGGAAAAAAAAAAACTATATACCTGCAGGATAGCACAGGATAAATCTGATTTTTACCCCGAAGCTAGTGTTAAAGACAAAATGGTTAGTTTCTTCCTACTTATTCCCCTCCCTGGGACACGCGCTTGGCCTGAGTGGTCAGTTTTATGTCATCAGCTAACTGCATGTTCTGCAAATGTGACCAGTGAGATTAGGGATTGCGGAGCATGAGGTGAAATGAGGTGCCTTCTAATTTTATTGCTAGCTTTTTACTGTTTGAAGATCTTGAAGCTAAACCTCAAAATCTGACAAGTTTCTCATTTGTTTTCAACAGATTGTAGAAAAATTAAACTGGCTTTATCAATTTCACAGCTGGGAAAATTGTAAATCTTTTTTCTTCAAATTTTTGGCTTGACAGACTCCCTGTTAAACTAAAAATGAGAAAGCAAACAAATGAAACAGATTCCCTAATTCACCTGATTATGAGGTGTCATTTGAAATAGAATTTGGAAGAGGCCATCACAGATTATATTTTAAATCTATCACTTTCCCCAAACTCCATTGTTAACAAATTCCATGTGAGAGTCTCTAAGTTTGGACATTGGAAATGAGATTAATGTCACAATAATGGGCAAAGATCCCTGTTCATAAATTTTGTGAGCAAAATTGAAGAGGCCTGGAATTTTTTATTCTGGTCTTATTCTGGTTTTATAAACCAGGGCATGAAATAGCCTGAACTTATTTGGTCTGATAATGCTTCCTCATTAATATAGTTAATTAGATACTAAAATCAATTAAAATACTTGGTGAATACTTCTTGCCACCTGAATTCCTCATGGTCTATTATAATGGATTATTTTGTTTATTCATAATAACTCCATTGGAGTGTCCTCTCTGGAGGGACCCAGGATAATTTCTCTAGGTTATATTTAAAACTTTTACAAGACAATTATTTAAAGAATAGCCAAAGAAAATAGGTAAAACCAGAGCTATTGTGGTCAAGCACAATGGACCCTGACTTTCTGGTTCTTCTCTTTCATATGATTCCACCTAAGAACATGCTAGTCTGTCCCATATTCAAACAGGAAAATTCTTTACCCCCCTATTACCAAGCCATTTGGAACAGTCCATCTAGAGGCACCAGTTGTCCCTTGATGAATTGCTAGTTTGGTTTCTCAGGCTGGTAAGTGAGCTTTGAGAGCTTATTCACTGTTGATTGTTGGTATGGAGAAGTAGATCAAGGTCTAGCTTGTTCACAGTTTTCGTTGCCTTTGATCTTGGACATGAATCAGTCACAATCTAGCCTTCCAGTAGCGCAAAGGAAAGAAAAAATAACATAAAAGAGTTGGTCAGAATCAGGTCAAAGGAATTGAGTATACATCCCAGTTACTGATGTGTGGATATAACTTGTAGATTAGTACCACTGTGAGGTTCAAAATCAGCTGGAACAACAGTATACTGAAAGGTTAGGTAAGTACGAGTAGTTTAAAAGACGGGTATATTTTTCTTCCCTGTCACGCCTCTCATAAAAAATGTACATTCATGATTTGAACTGCTTTTAGGTGCATTAGGATCATACACCCGCGGTTCCATTTGCTGAAGATGTGGGTTTATAATCACAAATAGAAGTCTCAAAGTGGGCCTGCTCTATAAGTAATGTCGGAAAGAATGGCTTAAAACCAGAGATTCTAAAACCTTGTAGGCCACATTTATGAAAAAAAAATGCCCTTCAAAATTCAGCTGGCTGATAAGCAACAATTATGTATACTGGCCCAGCTCATTCATATGCCCAGGGGTACATTTTCCAACTAATTCTGCCCTGGAAGCTTTATCAGGACAATTTAAAATTAGTTGTTTCATGGGTGAATCATTGAGATGTTTTAAAAAGGCAATGGTGGCCGGGCGCAGAGGCTCACGCAGCACTTTGGGAGGCCAAGGCGGGTGGATCACGAGGTCAAGAGATCGAGACCATCCTGGTCAACATGGTGAAACCCCATCTCTACTAAAAATACAAAAAATTAGCTGGGCATGGTGGCGCGTGCCTGTAATCCCAGCTACTCAGGAGGCTGAGGCAGGAGAATTGCCTGAACCCAGGAGGCGGAGGTTGCGGTGAGCCGAGATCGAGCCATTGCACTCCAGCCTGAGTAACGAGAGCGAAACTCCGTCTCAAAAAAAAAAAAAAAAAAAAAAGGCAATGGTGAGCAGTTTATAAGTGCTTTAATTTTTTTCAGTGATATCAATGGTGTCCTCCAGTGCAGATTTCTGGACCTAGCCTTGAAGCAGGCACAAAACTTTGTTTTGAGGAAATATTGGCCCTAACCTGGGAATATTTCTCCTTGTCCATCTTCTAGTCTGACGTTAAGTGTGGTTATGTTCTGAATTTTTATAAGATTATCCAAATATATTATATATGTATAGCTCTTTTAGAAACCTGTGGCAAGAATATGTCCTCTGGGTCTTGACAGCAAATACAACCTTGACCATAACTTACTCCTCTCTATAGCTACATTTTAGGCAGAAAGAGGGATTCATTCTTCCTTCCTAAATTAGCGTTTCCAGAGTGTGATCCATGGGTCATCAGCACAGAATCACTGGGGAGTTCCTTAAAAATGTGAAGTCCCTGCCGGGCGCGGTGGCTCACGCCTGCCTGTAATCTCAGCACTTTGGGAGGCCGAGGCGGGAGGATCACGAGGTCAAGAGATCGAGACCATCCTGTCCAACATGATGAAACCCCGTCTCTACTAAAGAAATACAAAAAAATTAGCTGGGCGTGGTGCCATGCGCCTGTAGTCCCAGCTACTTGGGAGGCTTTGGCAGGAGAATTGATTGAACCGGGAGGCGGAGGTTGCAGTGAGCCGAGGTCGCGCCACTGCACTCCAGCCTGGCGCCTGGTGACGCAGTGAGACCCTGTCTCAAAAAAAAAAAAAAAAAGTCAAGGCCCCGCCCCCACCCTGGAACTATGAAATTCCAGTCTCTGGAATGCGGCAAAGATGTCTGCAATGAAATAAGTAGTGCTACTCCTGAATCATGAGCCCAAACTGTCCACATTCTAAATCCACCTGGGACCAAGCCAGATCACAGAATCATTTTTACCATAATGTGTTCTGATGTTAAGTCCTCAGAGGCCTGGGAAGAAGCAATTGTGTGAGACAGCATCCAATTTTCTGAGGCACAGTGGCCGTAGTACAACCCCTCCCTCTCTGCTTTGCACCGTCGGTATGGACAGGACCCAGCCTGGAATGGGAGCAGTCATAAGTCATAACGCTTAACCCTCCTCTTTGGCCAGGATTCAGCTCTCTTACTCTCTGCTGGGTCCCTGAAAAAGTCTTCAGTTTCCTTTATATCTTAGTCATCTTATTTTAGTCATTAAACAGAAATGCAATATTGTCGTGGTTGTTGTAGAAATATTCTTCAGGAGATCGTCCGCTGTCTCACTCCATCATAGTACATCATTCACTGTCACTTGGGATAACTTTCCTCGGGTCTCATAACTACTGACAGCTGTAGCCTGTCCAGTAAATAACACTTGTATCACCTTATGGGCAATGCAGATTTTGTAACTGTCATGTTTTTGGCTTTACTTTGGTAATTAGGCAATTCAGCACAGCCCACTTTCAATAGCTTATCATGTAGACCGTTATGGTCTAATATATATATATTAGCCTTTTAATTTTTATCTCACTATGTAACACCAATTCTTTTTTTAAATATATATATATATTTTTATTGCACTTTAGGTTCTGGGGTACATGTGCAGATCATGCAGGATTGTTGCATAGGTACGTACATGGCAATGTGGTTTGCTGTCTCCATCCCCATCACCTTTAACTGGCATTTCTCCCCGTTATCCCTCACCAACGTCCCCCCCCCACTGTCCCTCCTGTAGTACCCCCCAACAGACCCCAGTGTATGATGCTCCCCTCCCTGATAACAACAATTCTTGCTTTGCTATGATTTTTTTTAACCTGTGGAGTAAAAGTTTTAATTGTTCAGGTACATACTTTTTGACTTAAAATCTATTAGGAATGCAGATATAAATTTAATAAGTAAATAAAAACTGTCATATATAAACAATTACATTTTTTTCTCCTTGTCCTCTGCACATAAAAGGCATTTAACGAATCTTTGTTGAATGAATGAGTGATGAATCGTAAAAGATGTGTAAAGGAAATCTGGACATTTGCTATTTAAACAGAGGACAAAATAATAGAACCTGTAGTTACTAATAGTTACAGCAGCTGGCAGGGACCGTGAGCTATGTGTTATATACTTCATTGTACTTAATCTTCACAAGGAATGAATGAGCTGGGTATAACCAATATCTTTAGTTTACAGATAAAGACCCTGAGCCCTAGAGAGGGCACTGTCATCTCCAGATCACCAAGGGTAAGTGACAGAGGGAGAGTTTTGAGCACATATCTTAGAGCCAAGCCCTTGGTTTAGGTGTTGGCAAGGACCCAGTGGCTACAGGACTTTGGTTGGCTTCTGCCCCTTGCTCCGGACATTAATTTGTCCTGAGTAATTCAGCTCTTAGCTGAGATCATCTTGTCTTCTGAGATCAAGACAAAATTAATACAAACTCTTGCTCCACCTGCTGGGTGAAATCCAGTGTCTTCCTCAAGGGTTTCATGTTCCTGAAGGGTTTTGTTCCCACAGTCAGTTCTGGCTCCGAGTTTCTGCTTCAGGGGGGTTCTTGAACCTCTCCCTGTCTCTTTCCTTCACCTATTCTGTTCTCTGCCATATGGTGACCAAAAGTGGAACTCACTTTCTTTGGCTGATTTCCACAAACCCATTCTTGTGATGCACTTGTGGTTAGCAAGGTTTAGGGGAGACAGGGATGATTTACAGGAAGAAAATTCCAACTTATTTAACACTGCTCATTGAACACACCTGTCCTTAAATGTCCTTCAGTGCCTGCTTGCCACAGGAGTTTCTCACTGGCCACTTTCTTCAACAGGTGCCACCTCGTGGCTCGGTACCTCTCCCTCTCCTCACCCCGTGGCTACACAACCCAGAGGATTGGGGGTGTGGTCCTGCAAAAGGTGTTCCCTGCTTTGTGAGCATGGAAAGTTTTAGTTAATCAATTTGAAGATCATCAACTTGCAGATGAGTTGATCTGCCTGAAAATGCCACTGTGGTCAAGGTGTTTCTTTGATTTCCCTTTCATAACAGCTCCCTTTCCTACTTTACAGAAGAAAAGCATGCCTCGGGGGCTGGGCGCGGTGGCTCACGCCTGTAATCCCAGCACTTTGGGAGGCCGAGGCAGATGGATCACAAGGTCAAGAGATCGAGACCATCCTGGTCAACATGGTGAAACCCCGTCTCTACTAAAAATGCAAAAAATCAGCTGGGCATGGTGGCACGTGCCTGTAATCCCAGCTACTCGGGAGGCTGAGGCAGGAGAATTGCCTGAACCCAGGAGGCGGAGGTTGCGGTGAGCTGAGATCGCGCCATTGCACTCCAGCCTGGGTAACAAGAGCGAAACTCCCCCTCAAAAAAAAAAAAAAAAAAAAAAAAAAAAAAAGAAAAGCATGCCTCTCCCCCCAGCCCAGATTTTACCATAGAGTATCGCCTGGTAGTATTAAAACCTTGGCACAGAGGGCTCATTTCAAGTGTTGGTGTGGGGTTAAGAAAGTGATGGACTCTACTGAGTGGTTAGCAATTCCTTTTTAAGTTGTGTGGTTTCCAATTCTTGGCTTACAACAAAATTGAAGCAGAACCTGATTGCATTGCCAGCTGATAGATCATTTGAAAATAAGCTTTGAGAATATGTAACTATGCAGTATTTGGGGAACAATACTCAGAGACAATTCAGCAGTTGAATGAACTTGCTGTAGTAAAATGCCTTGCTTTCCAACTACTTATTTAAGTGAATAAGGATTTTCAGCATTTTCACCTATGTGAAAGGAAGGTGGGGATAGAATTAATGCTGTGCTCTGTGTCACAGTCATCTATAGATACAGGAACTGATTGGAAAAAGACTGAAGCAAAATTTATTAAGATGAACATTTCCAATTTTTTTTTTTACTTTTCACATAACATATGCTATCATTTCCCCAGTGGTGTACTACTAATCTTTGTGACTATCATTGAAATCCAGAAGATTTTTAATAAAAAATTTAAAGACCTAGGTTCATAGGAAATAAAAAACAAACTTCAAATTTTAATTTTCTTTCACTCAACCAATAAAAGGCTTTCCAGTATAAAATATATATTAAATCTGAATAAAATTCGGTGGCAGAAGAGAAATGGAAATGCAAATTTGATGATAAAATGTGAACATTAAAGGAAGAGAGAAACATAAGTATAAAAAGAAAGAAATGGGCTGGGCGTGGTGGCTCATGCCTGTAATCCCAGCACTTTGGGAGGCCAAGGAGGGCAGATCACCTGAGGTCAGGAGTTCGAGACCAGCCTGGCCAACATGCAAAACCCCGTCTCTACTAAAAATACAAAAATTAGCCAGGAATGGTGGTGGGTGGTTGTAATCCCAGCTACTTGGGAGGCTGAGGCAGGAGAATCTCTTGAACCTAGGAGGCGGAGGTTGCGGTGAGCCATGATCGCACCATTGCAGTCCAGCCTGGGTGACAAGAGTGAAACTCTGTCTCAAAAAAAAAAAAGGAAGAAATGAAGTTCTAGTATTTCCCTCCTATAGCTCCGTGTGTCCTCATGGACAGCCCATACTGCAAACATACTTGAACTGCTTGGGAAGGTCCTGCTGTCACTCAGTGGGCAGGTTATTTCTTCCGCATGGGCAAGAGGAAGGAAGGCAGGGTAAGGCCGACTGGTGATTAGACTCCTGCATGAGTCACCGCCGCTGGTTGGATGTTCTATGTACACTGACCTTGTGCTATTACTTAGGTTCTCTTTTCTCAATATAGCTACTTTTCACTGAAAACCAAAAATGCTTTATGAGTGACTCCTAGCCAATAAAAACAATCTTATCTCTTCTCCCCACATGGTGTAGTAAAGACCCCAAAATATCAAGAAGCTTTTCTGAAATATTACAAGTATGTGGAAGAAAGAGAAATAGAGTCCTAAAGTACTCATTCTAGGGTTGTGGGACTGTAATTTGTGACTGCAAGTGTGAGAGGAGGCACCTAAAGTGAAGACGTTAGCATCATGGTTTATAGTAACTTGTTTAAACCACCTACTCAATAGCTCTTTCTTTTTGGTATTTCCCAGAATTACTTTTTGAAAGAGGCTAATCAAGTTCGTCCCTGCTTAAAAGCTCTGATGGATCAATTAGTAAGGGGCTGTTTCAATAAAATATTAGGCTGGGATGGTGGCTCACGCCTGTAATCCCAGCACTCTGGGAGGCCAAGGCGGGTGGACCACCTGAGGTCAGGAGTTCGAGACCAGCCTGGCCAACACGGTGAAACCCCGTCTCTACTAAAAATACAAATAAAGTAGCCAAGTGTGGTGGCCCATGCCTGTAATCCCAGCTATATGGGAAGCTGAGGCAGGAGAATTGCTTGAATTCAGGAGGCAGAGGTTGCAGTGAGCCAAGACCATGCCATTGCACTCCAGCCTGGGCAACAAGAAAAAAACTGTGTCTCAAAAAAAAAAATTATTATACAGCTTTGTTTTTGCCACCTTTATTTATGCTGCCTTTAAAAAGAGTGAAGACGACCCAACTCCCTCTGTATGTATCTAAAGATATAAAAGGTGTATTGTTAAGAATGCAAGTCTCAGAACGATATTTAAGAAAGAATACTGTTATTTGTGGGTGGTCCTCTTACTGTTTATACACAGGACACTTTAGAATCATTTATCCTTAAAAGGTAGGGTTAGGAAATGTGGGGGAGCTAAGAAAGGAAAAACTTATGTTTTTCTCTTTGAGTCCTTCGGTATTGTTTTTGTTTGTTTGTTTGTTTGTTTTATGATATGCAAGTTATTTCTAAGAGGAAACAGAATCTAATTAAACAATAAATTCATCTTTCTTAAATTTTTATTTTATTTTGTGTTTTACAGACAGTGCCTTGCTCTTTCACCCAGGCTGGATGGAGTCCAGTGGTGCGATCGTAGCTCACTGCAGCGTCAACCTCCCAGGCTCAAGTGATCCTCCCACCTCAGCTCCCTAAGTAGGTGGGACTACAGATGTGGGCTACCATGCCAGGCTAATTTTTAATTTTTAATTTTTTGTAGAGACAGGGTCCCACTATGTTTCCTGTGATGGTCTCAAATGAACTCCTGAGCTCAAGCAATGCACTCACCTCTGCCTCCCGAAGTGCTGGGATGATAGGTGTGAGCCACCATGCTCCATGCCTGGCTCAATAAATTCATCTTGAAAATAAAAAAAAAGTCTTGGTCGATGATGGTGCCTTTGGCTTTCTGCTCTCCTCTGCTTGGGCTCCTTCTTTCTACTTGCCCTGCCGTGGAACGCTAGCTCATTCCTCAATCACAGGTCAACTATGACTTCTTTTGTGACTGCTCTCTCACCTGCTGAAGACGAACCAATCACTCCTTTCCTTGCTCTGATGATACTTTGCAACTGTTTTTATGATGGCCCTTTTCACATTACAGCTGACTTTTGAACAATATGCGTTTCAATTTCATGGGTTCACTTATATTCAGATTTTTTTCAGGAAAAGTTCTGCTGAGTATGTGTGCCTCTCCTGCCTCCACTTCCACCCCCTTTGCTTTGCTTTTCATTTTGTGTTTGTTTGTTTAAAGGTAGGGGTCTTCCGCTGTCTCTCATGATGGAGTGCAGTGGTGCTATCTATCACAGCTCACTGCAGACTCTTGGTCTTAAGCGACCCTCCCACTTCAGCCTCCTGAGTAGGGGGGATTATGGGCAGGAGCCACAACACCAGCTCCACCTCCTTTTCACCTCTTCTACTTCTACCACCTCTGAGACAACAAGACCAACCCCTCCTCTTCCTCCTCCTTCCTGCTCAAGGCGAAGACAGTGGGGATGAAGACCTTTATGATGATTCACTTCCACTTAATGAATGGATTTTCACTGCCTTCTGATTTTCTTGGTAACATTTTCTTTTCTCTACCGCAAAATATATGTTACTGGACTGTTTCTGTTAGTAAGGTTTTCAGTCAACAACAGGCTATTAGTAGTTATGTCTTTGGGGAGTCAGTCAGTGTGAATTTTTGACTTTAAGTGGGGGTCAGTGCCCCTAACCCATGCATTGTTCAAGGGCCCACTGTATGTAATGAAACTTGTTTTTTCTGTTTGCACCTGATAAGACCCATATTCTTAAATTTTTGTTACGTAAGGGTGTCTGCAGCTTAGTTAGTCCTCAGGACATTCTAAAACTATAGAATTCAATATAATTTGGAGGAGCCATATTTTTTCAAGCATAGGAAATACCTGGGAATAGCCTTAACAAGAAATGTGCAGGATGAGCTCTTTTTTGTGGTGGAATGTTCCAGAACTCTCTTTGGTAATACAAGTAAAGACTATATTCTAGAAACTCATTTTTAACAGCAATCAGTTGCAGATACAATGCATATTCAAATCAAATAACCAAGTACTTATTTATATGTCTTTAGTATTCTTATTTTGAATAATTATAGACTCAAAAGAAATTGCAAAATTAGTATAGAGATTTTCATCAGTCATGTTGCCTACTACCTTCACCTCCTGGAGCACCAGTGAGGTGGGTGTGTCCTCACTGTGGAGGGCGTCCTGGGGAGGCTGTGGGGGGACAAGGCAGGATGGGGGTGGAGCACGATGGGGATACAGGGTCAGAGCAGCCACTGTTGTGCCTTGAATCGTGTCAAGGCCCCTCATGACATCCTCCAGGGTACAAACCCTGAGGCGTTTGGAGCCCCTGTTAAATTTGGGTTTGTATGCTGGAGCATGTGTCTAGCGGCTGTCACGTCAAAAAGGGATAACAAATATCACACCTATTTTGGCCTCATCTAGACAGCAGAGGATCCTTGACTTTGAGAGAACCAGAGTGGAAAGTGGGGTTTTGGGCAACTGACGCCATCTGGCTTTTTTCCCCGTTGAGATATAATTTACATTGCATAGAATTCACCCTTTTAAAAACCATAATTCAGTGGCTTTTAATATAGTCTCAAAGTTGTACAACAATTACCACTGTCGAATCCCAGAACATTTTTATTATTCCCAAAAGAAAACCCCTGCCCAGCAGCAGCCACTTCCTGGTTTTCTGTGTCCACAGCCCCTGGCACATTTCAGGTTGGATGGTGTTTATGCTGGGGATGGAAATCAAACAGGACCATGATCTTTGTGTCTGGCTTCTTTCACTCAGCACAATGCTTTCAAGGTTCTTTCGTGTTGTAGCGTCTATCAGTATTAGATTTCTTTTCATGACTGAAGAATATTCCACTGCATGTCTACACCAGAATTTCTTTATCCATTTATCATCATTAGATGGACAATTGGGTTGTTTCTACTTTTTGGCTGTTAGGAATAATGCTGGTATGAACATTTGGGGGCAAGTTTTCTGTTTTTAGAAGTGCATGCTGTTGAGAGCTCATTTTATTTGAACCAGGCAGGTAGGCTAGTGAAGATTCATTTATGCTAGACTCTAAGTTTGGATAGTCAGAAGCTACTGCATTTTGGAAGTAAGAAATAAAAGAATCTTTGTTTACTTTGTCATGTGTCAGGGTTGTGAAGAGAAAATATCTATCTGCCTGTCTCTTCTACATATTTTCAAATCACCTATAGAAATTTAGTCCAATGACGTTATTGGCTGATTATGTCTTCACTGTCATGGGCATGTCACAATTTATTTCAGAAATGTCTCCTGATATATAAAGTCTTTTAGAGTTTGACATAAGCTATTCACTAGCTTGATGGTTCCCAAACTGAGTGCCAAGGTGCCCTCAAGAAGGTTACCACAAGCAAATCACAGGGGCATGGCAGGGTATTTTACATTTTTGAGTTCACGGTATTCAAAACTAGGTACTGTTAGTTAAGGGTAGGTTGCAGTATCAACATTAGATAGTGATACATTCTGTTCAAGTAGTATCTTTGGGAAGCTGAAATTTTGGCGGTGTCTCTGATGAAAAGCATGTACTACATGAAAGTCAATGTGGAACGTAGGCTGGACACAGTGGCTCATGCCTGTATTTCCAGCACTTTGGGAGATTGAGGCAGGTGGATCACTTGAGGTCAGGAGTTCGAGACCAGCCTGGCCAACATGCAAAAATCCTGTCTCTATTAAGATACAAAAATTAGCCGCGTATAGTGGTTCATGCCTGTAATTCTAGCTACTCAGGAGGCTGAAGCAGAAGAATTGCCTGAACCTGGGAGGCAGAGGTTGCAGTGAGCCGAGATCACACCACTGCACTCCAGCCTGGGCAACAAGAACAAGACTCTTAAGAAAAAAAAAAGGAAAAAGTCAATGTGGAACAGGATGTAAGGTTGGCTGTGTCCATTCTGATTCAAAGGCTTAAGAAGCTGTGCCGTGCCTTACTGAAATATATTCCCAAAATAAGCTTTGTTGGGATTTATGTTATTTGAACCTAACTACTTAATAAATTGAACCTTTAGGTATTTCTTTTGACTCCAAGGGTGCCATGAGAAAATCAACGAGGAATGAAGGCGGCAATAGACCAAGAAGTTTGAGAACCTTTGCTCTAGTATCATGTTTTTGCAATTCCCTAATATTTGCCAGTGAGCGCTCATTATTTCTGCAACATATCCCACCCTTGCATGAGGCCATGCCCTTGCATGTGCCTCTTTGACTTGGAGTTCATGTTTCTTGCCATTACCTTCTTCCCTGGAAAACTTTATTCACCCTTCAAAACTCAACTTAAACATCCCGTTTTCTGGGAAGCCTTCTTGACCTCCCAGGTGTAACTGGCTGCTGAATCTTCAGTGTTTTCAGAATATCCAGTTCATTCTCCCACTCTAATGCTCACCACACTGTGCTATAATTTACCTGGATCACTCTACTTGTCCATAAATTGCACAAACAGCTCAGTGAAGTGGTTCATGCCTGTAATCCCAGGATTTGGGAGTCCAAGGCAAGAGATTGAGGCCAGGAGTTTGAGACCAGCCTGAGCAACGTGATGAGACCCTGTCTCTACAAAAATCTAAATAACTACATTATCCTGATGTGGCGGTGCACACCTGCAGTCCTAGTTACTCAGGGGGTTAAGGTGGGAGGATCTCTTGAGCCCAGGTGTTCAAGCTTGTAGTGAGTTATGATCATGCTACTGCACCCCACCCTTGGTGACAGAATAAGACTCTATCTCAAGACAAAAAAAAATTCACAGCCACAGAAACCACATCTTAGCACTTTTGTACCCTCAGCATAGGGCCTAGGGCTCTGGCATGGACTGAGTAGTTGAATGAATGAACTGAATGATAATACAAGGAAGGTATCTGTCAGGCTCCCTGCCACCTCCCATTTGGGATTCACATTTTTCATTGGAAGCAATTTACTATGATGTTATTGGAAAAGTACTATTATAATCACAATCACAGTGCCAACAAAGCATTCTAATCAATCAGAGAGACCATTTGAATACGAATTTTGACCATTTCAAAGGCAATTTCCTGACCACCTCAAATCACATGCCAGATGCAAAAGTTGTGCCAATCCAAGATCTCTATTTTAAATGATCAAGTTCACTGCAGGCTCAATCTGAATTGAGCTTAAATGCAATGAAAATGATAACAGATGAAAGCTCAACAGGTTCCAGAATAATTATATACTTGTTATGATGTCCCCACTAATTGGAGCACTAACTCAATGACCCTTGGCTTCTAGAACTGCGACTGGGGTAACTGGCAGACACATCTGTTGGGTATGAATCTGCATATTTGCTCATTTGCCAAAAATGTAAAGTGAAGCCCTGAATTCGTTTCAGTTCACTTAATCACTTGCAAGCTGAGAAATCAGCTGAATATATCATAATGCCTCCTCCTCCTCACGCCACACCACATTTTATATGTAAGTGAACATTCAAAAAAGCCAACTTAAAAGCAGAGTGTCCAGAATGTTGATTCGCAGAGACACAGCCAGGATTTGGCTGATCATGCATTCCTCTCATTTATCTAAATAGGAAACAGGTGCTTGCGCCAAAGAGGAGACTGACAGAAAGAAGCTTTTTGGGAGCTCTGATTTTCAAGTGTAAGGCAACACTTGTATCTTAAAGGAAGGCCCCTTTAACTCTATTTCACTCCCTTCAGCAATGTGTGTGTTAATAGATAAGTATTTGCTTCAGGGTTTCCAAAGTTGTGCTTCTAATAGAATTAAAGTTTAACCTTCATTAGTCCCAGTGGTATTATCTCTAAAATAACTTCAGTTGTAGTTCTTTAATGCCACGTTCATTTTATTTTATCATGGTTCTTAAATCACAGTAACCGTCTCATCCCTTAGATTCAGTATAATTTTGTATTTATATTATACTTGGCTGACTTAGGTTATCATCATTCAATGTTCTACAAAAATAAAAGTATGGGTCCAGTAGCAGTAGCCAACCAGTGGAGATAAAACGTGTTATAAAGAAAGGGCCTCACTCCCTCTTCAAAACGCCAGTTTGAACAATGCCTCGCATTCCTCCTCTTGGTTAACATGTATGTCATCTTTATTTCTGAACTTAAAGAGCAGTGAGTGATGGAGTTACCTTTCGCTTTAGAAATCCATTTATGGGAAATGAACTCAGTTTGCTGTGCCAACTTCCCCATGCTGGACAGGGCCCTGAATCTCCTCCTCCCAGGCCCTGGACTGTTTCCGTGAACTGACACTCTGTTGTAGTTTGGATCTGTGTCCCCGCCCAAATCTCATGTTGAATTGTAATCCTCAGTGTTGGAGGAGAGGCCTGGTGGGAGGCAGTTGGATCATGGGGGCTGTATCTAATGGTTTAGTACCATTGCCTTGGTGCTGTCTTGCAATAGAGTTTTGCTGAGATCTGCTTGTTTAAAAAGCGCGTAGCACCTCCCCCTCCTTCCTCCTGCCAGCCACGTAAGACATGTCTGTTTCCCCTTCACCTTCCGCCACGATTGTAAGTTTCCTGTGGCCTCCCTGCCATGCTTCCTTTACAGCCTGCAGTACCATAGGCCAATTAAACCTCTTTTCTTTACAAATTGCCCAGTCTCAGGTAGTTCTTTTTAAAAAAATTATTTGAATTACTATTTTTTTTCAAAAGATGGGATTTTACCATGTTGGCCAGGCTGGTCCCAAACTCCTGGCCTCAAACAATCCACACACTTGGGCGTCCCAAAGTATGATTACAGGCATGAGCTTCAGGTAGTCCTTTAGAGCAATGTGAGAACACCCTAATACATGCTCATTTGTCAAGTATTGATTCAGTCTCTACCACGTGCCAGACACTTTACAAGATACTGGCTTTTAGCAGTGAAGGGGACAGATAATAAGCCCGCCCCCATGGAGTTTACAATCTAATGGTAGACACAGGGCAAAAGCAACTTAGCCCCCTCAATCAAGATCATTATACAATAATGACATGTTTGAAACAGGGTGCTGGGAAGGGAATAATTTCTAGGTATAGGGGAAGTGCTGGTGGTCAGGGAAGCCTATTTTTTTTAACCTAACCCCTATGGTGATGGTAAGGGAAGGCTCTTTTGAAGAGGTACTGAGACTGGAGAGTTCCTTGATCCCCTCATGGGACTTGTGACAGGTTGTGGCCCCCTTGCTCAAACCTCTTATGGAAGGGGGAGCATGCAGACAGGCAGGTGTAGGGGCCAGGGTGAGTGCTTTTGGGCTCCAACCCGACAGGAGCATCTAGGAGTGTGTTACAATTAATGCTGTTTTAGCAGGTGCCATCTGTGGACAGCTAAGTGTTAACCAGCTCAGTGGAGAACCAGGGTGACAGCCTTTTATACCCTGCCCTCTTGGTACCCAGGTCCTTGTATGGCATCCAGGAAGAATCAGGCCAAATGGACTTGAAGAATGGTGAATGCGGGAATTTTATTGAGTGACGGAGGTGGCTCTCAGCGGGATGGGTGGGGAGCTGTCGAGGGGATGGAGTGGGAGATGATTTTACCCTGCAGTTTGTCCGTCCCACAGCTGAACTCCTCTCTGACTTTTCCCAGCTGAACTCCTCTCGGCATTCAGATGCTCCTTCTCTTCTCTCCTTCTCTGCTGCTCTGCCAGTCTCCTCCTTGTGGAGCGTTGGGTTTGGGGTTTGTATGGGTTTGGCATAAAGGGCGTGGTGGGCCAAAGGCAACATTTGGGCGTGAAAACAGAAATGTCTGTTCCCATTTAAGACTGTGAGTTTCCAGGTTTGTGTGTGGGGGGGGCTTTGCCAGGGAACCAGCATCTTCTACCCAGTATTTCCCTGCCTCTTGTTTGTACCGAGGGGAATCCCAGGATGTGAAGGTACCAGCCTTGATGAGACCCACGGGAAGGGCACTGCAGGAAGAGGGAACTGTTAGTGCAAAGGCTCTGAGAATGGAATGATGCCAACCACTGTCCCTCAGCCCTCACCCCCTCACCTCAACTTCAGCTCCCTCCAGTGCCTCCAGTACATTTTTTCTCCAATACATTTTTCCCATTTATCTTTCATGTATGTAAATTGACTAAAGATTCCATCTGGTAGAGCCCCTGAATGTACCCCCAAAGCCAATCTTAAGTAATACCGAGAAGGCAGGGGTTTTAACAAATTGCACGAACTAGTATCTATGACAACTAAAAATATGGAGCTTTTCTAGAAGATAGCGCCATGGGGGCAGAGTCTGTTTTATCAGGGAACCCCACGAAACTTACAACTTTCTAAGGCATGTCCTGTTCTACATCCTGTGAAGTCTATTTACAGACCAATGCGAGGAGTTACTATTTTGTCTGTTTTGTCTCCTCTAAGCAGGCATCTGAAATGTCCTTAGGTTCCGGGATTCTTTTAAGGATCAAGGGAAATTGACCAAAAGGCAGCCCCAGCATTTACTGTTGTATTATTAGCCTGTGGCCCGCAGGGTTTCCCCACTGCCCTAGGGACATCATCATGCCTACATTCTTCCTATTCCAGAGGAAATTTCCATTGAAAGGAGGTAAAATGAGCACCAGGGGTGACAATGCCTGTGGACCATGTCACCATCTGCCTAGAGTAGGAAACTGAGGAACACAAAGGCAAGGTGACTTTGCGTGATAAGAGTGGGGCTGGGGTAGGCTGGTGACCAATACTGACCCCGATTGACTTTTTATAGAATGTTGCCTGAGCGTACCTGATTCCCAACTCCAAGGGCACCCTGAATTTGCACAGCCTCTGTGCCCCGCAAGCACTCTGTCCTTGCCCATCCCAGGTCATTGGAGAGTATCTCACTGTAAACCTGCATTCTCATTTGCACTGTGAGCCTGTGTGTGTTTTGCTCTCTATCTTCAAAGTGCCTGCTCAAAAGGCATTTATTGTAAATAAATCAATAAATAGATGATATATAATCAATACAGTTCCATCAAAGCAATATTGAAAATGTTGACTAAACCAGCAGTGGTAGCAGAGGTCCTAATGCACTGTGATGACTGGAGGAGGAGGAGGAGGAGGAGGAGGAGGAAGAGGAGGAAGAGGAGGAGGAGGAGGAGGAGGAGGAGGAGAAGGAGGAGGAGAAGGAGGAGGAGGAGAAGGAGGAAGAGGAGGAGGAAGAGGAAGAGGAGGAGGAGGAGGAAGAGGAGGAGGAGGAGGAGGAGAAGGAGGAGAAGGAGAAAAGAGGAGAGTTTCTCAACAGAAATAAAAGCTATGTTTCTGGTTAATCAAGGTTTACTCACTTAGCACTGCTAATCTTTCATCCATATAGACATATGATTTTCCTTTGCTTTGGGAGATAATGGGCAGAAGGTAGAGGAACTGAGGTGTTCTGATGAAATTATCTTCTTACTTAATGGGCAAGTCTGAATGCTTTTTGTTGCTGTAATATCTATCCAAAAATGTTTTTTTTTTCCAACCTCTCTGCCTTAGCAACTCAGCAAGTTTAATATTTTAAACAAAATGGAATCTTTCTTTGGAGGTTGAAAATATTGTTATGCCTCGAGAACATCAGAACTTCCAGACCCCTGCCCTGATTTCTTTTGGACGATGCATAGGAAATACAGCTGAGTCTGCCCTGACTCCAGGGCATGACCTACACATTCTTTGAGTAAATCTTAAAACAATCGAGTTTCCTTATGACCCATACTTTCCCCCCAGAGTCATACGCTATAAAAAATTCTGATAGGTTTATGTTTCTGGTTAATCAAGGTTTACTGTCTGCTTTAAACTAAATGCCAGGTGACACCTAGTAATCATTCTTTGTTTGGAGCATCACAGGCAACAGAGAAGTCAAGTTCATCACCAAGAGACAGCTGCACTCACATCCTGGAAGAGATTCAATTCATAAGCCTCTCATCTTTCCTCATTTTGTTACCCCCACTAGGGAATCTTCTAGCCTGATGTTATTAGTAGACAGGGCATGACCTTCCACTCTACTGTAATATTTTATCCTTTTCCATGTCCTCAGTTGGTGTGCTTAGTAAGAAGTTTCTCAAAAAATGGATATGGAGAGAGCAGGATAATTCCGCCTTCCTAGAATATGTCCCAGCGGTAAGTGGGCAATGAATGCTGATGAGTATTGATTACTTCCTTAATGAAGCCACATGTTCTGGAGTGTGTGTGTGTGTGTGCATGTTTTGCAGCTGCTGTCTAGACTACACTCTTTATTACTCAACCATCAGGATGATTACAAATAATGAAAGAAAAAAATTGAAATGATATCAGCTGCATTAACTTTATCCATCTATAATACTAACAATATGTTAAGAAAATGTCCTTGGGATGTATTTTGCCTTCAATAATATATCAGTGGCAATAGCTGCAAAGATTTTCTGGAATTTCACTCAAGTCATAGATGTGGACATGTTTTCATAAACTGACATAACGAAATAATTATTTTGAGTAGAGCATGTAGTAGAAGTGGGCTTCATTTGATACTGATTATTATTATTATTATTATTATTATTTTCTGAAGATAGAGCTTCTCTCTTCTTACCCAGGCTGGAGTGCAGTGGTGTGACCTTGGCTCACTGCAACCTCTGTCTCCCAGGTTCAAGCGATTTTCCTGGCTGATTTTTGTATTTTTAGTAGAGACGGGGTTTCACCATGTTGGCCAGGCTGGCCTCGAACTCCTGACCTCAGTGATCCAGCTGCTTCAGCCTCCCAGAGTGGTGGGATTACAGGCATGAGCCATTGCACCTGGCCAGATACTGGTTATTTTTGATGTCATCCATTTCTGAAGACAAAAGGACCTGGATCAAACACCTACTCTTTGGATACCGTATCAGGTAACAGTGCCATCCTGAACCTCAGAAACTTGCCTCAAAGGCTTGTTGGGAGGAGAAAGCTTAAGAGGAAGCATGTCGCAGGAGGAGAATGTTGGCTCTAGGGTCTGACAACCAGCTCTCACCTCCCAGTGACTGGGTAACACTGGGTAAACTGCCCGGCTTTTCTGCATCCCATTTTCCTCATGTATTAAAGGTAGAGAGCAATACAGCCCTCATAGGATCCTTGTGAGGAATTAGATGCAGATATCGCAAGTCAGATGCCTGTAACACAGTAGGTGTTTTTACAGTGTTAGGGATGTTCATACTCTCCTTATAAGCCTGAAGAACTTCTGTTTTTCATGTAAGACTCAGCTTAAATGATGCAAGTCAAATTGCTCAGCTCAATCAATAAATATTAAGTAACAAAAATGATTTGAAAGTACTATGTCAATATTAGTTATTATCAAAATTTAATAGTCAAGGGACTTGCCTTCCCACCATAAACACCTATAAAACGAGGACACCATGTATTAGGCAAGTCTTGTCAGGCAGCACTGCTTGGTGTCCAATATCTGAAACTATAGTTTCATGTCTTTTGTTCAATTTCTAGTGTTTCAGGTGGGAAGATAAATCCAGTTTATGTTACTCTGTTGGGGCTGGAAATAGAGGTCCCCAGTGGTCCGTGATGAACTGAAGATGCATCTACTTAAAAAATAATAATAAGAGGCGCAGCTAAAAAGCTCATACAGGAAATAAAATGGAATACTAAAAAGTATTTGATTAACCTAAATGAAAGCAGAACAGGAACAGAAACAACAAAGTTGTATGAAGCAATAGAAAACAAATAAAAAGACGTTAGATTCAAACCCAACCATATCAATCGTGACATTAAATGCAAATGGACCGAATGCTCTACTTGAAGATAGACGGGATGATAGTCAAGATTACGGTAGACATGGAGATGCTCTGCCCAACCCACTTCAAGGAGGGACGGCTTGCTCTGGCTGTTAGAAGACTTGGGTCTTCCTTTGTTAGCTCCTTCAGGGTTTGCCTCAGCTGCAGAGAACCACCTCACTCAAAGCATGTCCTACATCCAATGATTTATTTGAGGCAGAAGCATAAAGACCCAGCCACAACCATGACAGGTGGTTGATGTTCCAGAGCTCTCTGGAACATTTTTTTTTTTTTTTTTTTGCTATAGAAATGTTTTATTAGGTCAAACTACTTACTATGAAAATGCTTTAAAATGCAGCAGGAGGAGATGTAAAGACTTAAGGAAGTGTGTAGTGACAATGGCTATCAGAACACACTAAAGAATACACACTGCTTCCCCACTTTACCTAGAAAAGGAAGCTTCTAGGCTACCTCCTCCTCCTCAGCACGGGGCAGGCTGAGCCTGCATCAGCATGGCAGTGGAGTCAGACTTTCCCTCTGTTTCCCACTTTCCAAAGTTGCTGATTCCAATAAGTACTCTACACAACAAACTCCAGCTCGGCATCTGCTTTTGGAGAACCTAACCTATAACAAAGACCTAATTATATGCTCTCCATAAGAGATAAACTTTAAATATAAAGAAATAGACAGATTAAAAGGAAAAGGATGAGAAAAGATATAACATGCAAACAGTAAACTTAAAATTGTCGTGGCTATTTTCACATCAGACAAGGTAGAAGTTAAGACAAGGAGTGTTACTAAAGATAACGAGAGCTGTTTGAAATGATAAAAGGATAAATTGAATAGGAAATCACAAAAATCCTAAAGGTGTGTGTACTCCATAACACAGTTTCAAAATATATGAAGAAAGTTTGCATAAATAAAGGAATAGGCACATCAGCAATCATAGTTGGAGAGTTTAACATTACTTTCCAGAAGAAGTAGAAAACAATTAGTAAGAAATTAAAACATCTGAAAGCAATTTTTTTTTTTCTTTTTGAGACGGAGTTTCGCTCTTGTTACCCAGGCTGGAGTGCAATGGTGCAATCTCGGCTCACCGCAACCTCCGCCTCCTGGGTTCAGGCAATTCTCCTGCCTCAGCCTCCTGAGTAGCTGGGATTACAGGCACGCGCCACCATGCCCAGCTAATTTTTTGTATTTTTAGTAGAGACGGGGTTTCACCATGTTGACCAGGATGGTCTTGATCTCTTGACCTCGTGATCCACCCGCCTCGGCCTCCCAAAGTGCTGGGATTACAGGCGTGAGCCACCGCGCCCGGCTGAAAGCAATTTTAATCAACCTGACCCAATTTTCATTTACAGAATACTATAACTAACAATAGCAAAATACATATTTTTTAAGTGCACATGAAATGTTCACCATGATATCATATGTTAGAGTACAAAACAAGTTTTAAAACGTCTTGCAGAGTATGTGTTTTGACAACAGAATTAAATTAGAAGCTAACAGCAATAAGATATCAAGAAAATCCTGCAGATAAGTGGGAAATTAAACAATGACCTTCTAAATAACTTGTGGGTGAAGAAGAAATCACAAGGGAAATTAGAGAATATTTTTCATTAAATGATACTACAAACACAAGTTAGAAAAGCAGTAATTAGAAGAAAATATGTAGATTTATTTATTTATTTATATTTTTAGAGCTAGGGTCTGCCCTGTCACCAGGCTGGAGTGCAGTGTCACGGTTAGAGCTTACTGCAGCTCAAACCTCCTGAGCATCGAGGACTACAGGCATGCCCAGCTATTTTTTTTTTTTTAAGTTTTTTTTTTTTTTTTTTTTTTTTTTCCTTGGTAGAGACAGGGTTTTGCTTTGTTGCCCAGGCTGGTATTCAACTCCTGTCCTCAAGAGATCGTCCCACCTCAGCCTCCCAAGGTGCTGGGATTACAGGCATGAACCACTGCACCTGGACCAACATATAGCTTTAAAGTTCTATAATAAAGGTTTAAAGTTATTTATTAAGTTTCCAGAAAACAAAAAAAAAGTGTTTGCTTATTGAACATTTGTAGTCTTCATTTATTTATCTGTTCAAGTCTTTCACTCATTTACCAGGGAAATTAAATGCCCACAAAACGACACATATTTGAATTTTCATAGCAGTTTTATTCATAGTAAATTCAAACTGAAAAGAACCTAAAAAATCATTGACAGAATAATATCTGAACAATATAAAAAAGAAACCGTGAAGGGGTAGATAGGATATGTGCTCTCCGAACTCTCTGAATTCTCTTATGGGATGTATGTCTGCTCGTTGAGGATCCATGCCACGAGTGATAACTGCTTTGTTGATCTCCCTTCTGCATGGACAGTGGAGAGCAGAGCTTTGTGTGGCAGGTAGCTGAAACAGAACTCAGGGAAGAGGAATAAACTTCCCTACTTTTCTTTTTTACCCTCAGGAGGGCTTTCACACCTTGTTGAGAATAGCAGAGCAAATACGCTGTTACAACTGTAAAGATCAGTTGTTGCGCAATAGCATATTGTTCAACCATAAAAAAACATGACGTACTGATACACACTGCAACATGGATGCGTCCCGAAAATATACTAAGTGAATGAAGCCAGACGCACAAGGCCACATAGTGTATGACTACATTTATATAAAATATCCCACACAGGCAAATCCATAGAGACAGAAAATAAATTAGTGGTTGCCAGTGGCTTGCAGTGAGGTGGGGTGGTGGGGTGGGGGAGGGGATGGGAAGTGGCTGCTGATGGGTATGGGTTTTCTTCTGGAGTGATGAAAGTGTTCAGGAATCGGACTGTGGTGATGGTTGCACAACCTTGTGAATATAGCAAAAGTCACTGAATGGTAAATTTTGAAACAGTGAATTTTGTTGGGCATGGCAGTTCATGCCTGTAATCCTAGCACTAGGGAGGCAGAGGAGGCAGATCAGTTGAGGTCAGGAGTTCGAGACCAGCCTGGCCAACGTGGTGAAACCCCATCTCTACTGAAAAAATCAAAAATTAGCCAAATGTGGTGGCGGGTGCCTGTAATCCTAGCTACTCGGGGGGCTGAAGCAGGAGAATTGCTTGATTCTGAGAGGCGGAGGTTGCAGTCAGCTGAGACAGTGCCACTGCATTCCAACCTGGGTGACAGAGTGAGACCGTTTGTCAAAAAAAGGAAATTTTATGCTATGTGAATTATGTTTCAATAAAAATGCCAACTGATACTTTTCAGTTCTTATTTTTTCTCTGTTGCATTTTTCATCCTCAGTGCCTACTTTCTTGACTCACTTCCTTCTGCTTTTCTTTGTGATACCATCTTCTTCTGATTTTATGTCTACTTCTCAGATTCTTCCTTTTAGATTTTCATTGGGTTTTCTTGTTTCCATATTCATTCCTTAAAGCAATATTGGTGGTCCTTAGAGTGATGTCATAGGTCTGCTCTGCCTCGGGGTATCTCTCCGTGGTTTCAGTTATCCTCTGTGTCATGGTTGATGGTATGTCCATATGTCCCACCCACAACTTCGTCCTGAGCTCCATCCCCTCCCACCCAACTTTCCATGCTTGTGTGTCCCACACGCTCCCAATGTCAACATGCGCCAAACAATTTACCTTTGCCCCAAACCAAGCTTGCTAGTGCTCCTGTTTTCTTTATCTCAGAAAATTAGGGATCCTTCTTGATAAATCCACTCCCCCAGGATGGTCCCCAGAGAGGGTATTGGTTCCCGGCAGAACTTCATAAAATCTGGCCACCCAGTGCTCATGGCATTTGATTCTGTTAGGGTACCCAGGTGGCAGGTGGGGACAAGAAGCTTCTGTGTCATCCAGTTGCAGCAGAGGTTTGGACCTCACTTCCCGTTTATTCCTAGAGAGATTCTAAGAATCTAAAACAAAATAATTAAATGCAAAAGAATCTAGTGTAATCATGAATGATTTTATTTCAGCAACAGGTAAATACTTAATTTTTTAGCTGATTGGAAATGAGAATAATAAATGTAAAGAATGAAAAAAAAAAGCCCAAATAGTGAAAGTACTTAATTTAATTTCTCTTTTATTGCTTTATGGACGTTGTTCATGGATTTGCAAACAAATCCCAGAAAAAAGTAAGTTGTTTTGTTAGAAAAATATCATCTCATCCTGGTCCATTCATCATTTCAGAGTGACAAAGCAAAGCCACATCTATCAAAAAAAATTAAAAAGTTAGAGAAAATACAACTATAGAAATAAAAATTCTAGTGTTTGTAACAATGGTATAAAGAAGCTGCACAAAGCCATCTGGGCAAGAAGAGAAATGAACGATCTGGTGGGATGCCTACAAAACACAAAAGACCTGCAAAGGAGGAAGCTTGAGACAGATATAAGAAATATCAGAAGCAGGGGAGAACGAGTTAGAGGTCAAAGAAATAAAAAATGAACACTCCCAAAACTGCCTCAATGAAGAGTCTTCAAATCACTGAACACAATATGGATCAAAGATAGCATGTCTTCCCTGCAGTGGTCTTCAAGGGCTTATTTCAGATGATAAAGACTGGAGTAATGAAATGGTTACTTTGCATTTGTTTTAGAAAAGAGACAGAGAGTTAAGATCTAATTCAGATCAAAATGTCAATGTCCTGGAGCTATGGAAACAGAACTAAATGGTGCTTGAAGACAAAAAAGCAATTGATGCCAAAGGAAATGCATTGTCCTGTTTCCATTTGCTTCGGACTATGGGTTTTAGAGTAAAGAATTGGGGAGTTAGTTAAAGACAGGGCCAAACAGGAAACCAAAGATTGGATCATGAATTTTCGTCCTCGCCTTGTCACGGAAGAGCTCCTTGATTTTGTCTCAATCACTTCACTTCTTTGTGTCTTGCTGTTTAAAGCTAGACATTGAGATTTGCCTGCTTTTTCAGGAAGGATGTACAAAGCCCCCATGGAGTGCTAGGGCTGTGTGGCCTTGCATTTGTGACCATGTTAGTTCACAACCCTCACGTGAAAGATGGTATCAGCAGAGACCAAGAAAGAGCTGTTAGTCACAGACAGCTGTGGTGAGGACTTGATTTGTTCCTTTGAAGCCAGAGTTCCCAGCCTCACCGCAGGCTGGAGAGTGAAGGCTAAATTCATTACACTTTGTGTGAAGTGGAAAATTCCAGTTAATGTGGAGGGAAAAATTCCTTTATTTCATTCAGTAGAAAATTAATATCAGCATCAAGTTATTTCCGTTTTTAAAATGCAAAATAAAAGCTCAGTGCCCCTGTTCTTCTGAAATATAAAGCTGTTAAAGTTGGAGATTATTCTATTTTTATGTTTGATTCTTATTTTTTTTAATAGATAGGGTCGTGCTCTGTTGTTCAGGCTGTACTGCAGTGGTGAGGTCATAGTGCACGGGAGCCTTGAGCTCCTGGACTCAGGTGATCCTCCAGCCTCAGCCTCCTCAGTAGCTAAGACTACTAGCTACTGGGCGAGTCACAACACCTGGCTAATTTTAGTTTTATTATTTTTATATTTTTGTAGATGTGGGGGTCTTGCTATAGTGTCTAGGCTGGTCTTGAATTCCTGGCCTCAAGTCATGCACCTGCCTCAGCTTCCAAAAATGCTGGGATTACAGGTGTCAGTAGATAACTTTTTTTTCTTCTTTTAAGTGAGACTAGCTAATGTTTAATGAGTACTCATTATGTTCCCAGAATGGCTTTTGGAGCTTTGTGTTTAGTGCTTAGCACCGTCTTGTGAGGCCGTTATTGGCCACATTTACAGATCAGGAAATAGAAGTTTAAAGAGTGAAGAAATGAGGAAGTCACGGGACCCCCAGCTGAGCCCACCTCTGTGTCCCCACTGTGTTCCCACTGTAGCATCGAGAGGCCTGGGAACCAGAACTATTGTGCGGTCCCAGAACACGGTTTTACGAGAGAGGTAAGATGAGGCATCCACATGTACAACAAAAAACCAAAAAACAAAAAAACAAGAGCCTGCCTGAGGTTACTTGGAGGTTGGTGAAGATGGGATCTGAGCCTCTTCTGTCAGATTCCAAAGCTGGTAGTTCTTAAGTGGGGCGCCTCCACCAGGACCAGGGCGGCACTGAGGACGCAGGCCCTGGCCTTAACTGTGACTCCTCCCTCCTCCTCACAATCCCTGTACCTGCTGTCTCCCAGACACCCACTTCTCTCACTCTCCAGGACTGCTTCTGCTCATCCATTTCGTTTTCCACTTTTGCAAGGGCCAAAGAGGTCTTTTCAAAACCCAGCTTTAAACATGCCCCCTTCCTGGTCCCAGCATTTCGGTAGCTTTTCAGTGACCTCGAGATGGAGCCTCTTCCTGACCTTTGAGGTCTCATTTCTCCCCACCAACCCTGAACTCGTGGCTCTTGCCAGACTAAGGGACTTTGATTTCCTTGACCTACTGTGCTTCTTGTTGTGATTCCTGTTGTTAGGTTTTTTTTTCTGTTTCGAGGTTGCTTTCTGGAGAGTGGCCAGGAGGAAAGTAAAGTTTGGTCATGTGTGTCAGGCGAGGAAGTGAATGAGGAAGTGAATCAAAAATTCATGAAACAGAAGAAATTGATTACTCACGGGTCCCAGCAAGGTCAGGGGTGCTGATCAGCGGCAGATGAAGAAAATGGAGGTGGCAGGGAGCTCAACCAGTGATGGAGAAAGAGGGAGAGGGAGAGGGGAACCTGTGGACTATGCATTGAGTCTGCGTTAAGGTTCATGGGAGTTATTTCTTAGGCTGCCCCAAGAGGGATGTGGATTGGCTACTTAAAAAAAAAAAAAAAAAGACGGCCAGGCGGGGTGGCTCACGCCTGTAATCCCAGCACTTTGGGAGGCCGAGGTGGGTGGATCACAAGGTCAAGAGATCGAGACCACCCTGGCCAACATGGTGAAACCCCATCTCTGCTAAAAATACAAAAATTAGCTGGGCATGGTGGTGCGTGCCTGTAGTCCCAGCTACTCAGGAGGCTGAGGCAGGAGAATTGCTTGAACCTGGGAGGCGGAGGCTGCACTCCAGCCTGGCGCCTGGTGACAGAATGAGACCCTGTCTCAAAAAAAAAAAACAGAAAAAAACAAAAAACAAAAAAAACATGCACATGAGAGAAACTTATTTACATGACCCTGGCATTGACCATTAGGTTTTTTATGGTCAGTAGCTGTGGGATATGTTGTGTTTTGGGTCAGTGGGACGAGGAACAAGAGGGCCATGTCACAAACAATCACATGGGGAGGAGAGGTTTTAACTAGGCCAAAAGTGGGAGGTCAGCTGTATGCACTCTCATATTGTCAAAAAGAAAATAGAGAAAAAAAAGAAAGAAAGAAAGAAGAAAGAAAGAAGAAAGAAAGAAAGAAGAAAGAAAGAAAGGAAGAAAGAAAAAGAGGCCGGGCGCGGTGGCTCACGCCTGTAATCCCAGCACTTTGGGAGGCCGAGGCGGGTGGATCACGAGGTCAAGAGATCGAGACCATCCTGGTCAACATGGTGAAACCCCGTCTCTACTAAAACTCCAAAAATTAGCTGGGCATGGTGGCGCGTGCCTGTAATCCCAGCTACTCAGGAGGCTGAGGCAGGAGAATTGCCTGAACCCAGGAGGCGGAGGTTGCGGTGAGCCGAGATCGCGCCATTGCACTCCAGCCTGGGTAAAACGAACCTCCGTCTCTCTCAAAAAAAAAAAAAAAAAGAAAAAGAGAGAGAGAAAGGAAGGAAGGAAGGAAGAGAGAGAAAGGAAGGGAAAGGAAAGGAAGGGAAAGACGGAAAACAAAGGAAAGTAGACAAAAGTGGCAGAGTGCAACCAGGTTTTAGACAACTTATGTCGGGCCTAAAAATGAATGTTGGGGCAGTAACTATGTTAAATAAATTGAGGGCACGCCCTTTCAGCTATGTAATCCTCCTGTTGAGGTCATCTTATTTCCTCCATTGTCCTCTTCCTCCTTCAGCCCCCAGCATTAAGGCACTGCCCTTTGAAAGTGTTGGCTGAGCCCCAGGCATGGCTGTGTGCTCTCTGTGTCCCCTTAGCATTCACCACATTTTACTGCTGGTCCATACACCCTGCTGAGCTCTGAGAGCTACAGTCAGGGGCAGTGTGTCAGGAACGATTCTCTCCAGCTCCTATGACTGCAATGAGCCTATGAGACGTGCTTCATGAATATTTGGCTGCATATGGATAGGTATTCCTGGTATAGTGCCTGGCAGGGAATAGATGCTAAATAAAAGGTAGTCATTTTTCTTTATTATTCCAGGTCTAATATCCTGGGATTACAGAGAACTGACTAATCACATACCTAACATCTGGTTGGCACTGATCTTTCTATGATGAGTCTACCAATTTGCACAATTCCAAAACAAATATAGACTACAGGGGCAAAGAATTTCCCTTTACAAATAGAGGCGTGCTGATGGTATGTCACATGGCTGGATCGGGGTGCTGTCTTGAGTGCTCACCAGCTGTGTCTCCCGCGTGGCACCTGTTTGGAGGTGTGACGTGCCCTCCATGGGGCTTGTGCTTGCCTGTGCTGTGTGGTTTCATTCTCTGATTGTTGGTCCTACGCTTCGTGCTCAGGAGCCTTTCTTGATTTCCCCACTGGACGTGACTTCTGTTTTTCAGTAATTTCAAAGCGTCTCTCTTGCGCTGTCTTGAAATTGAGAGGCAGAGCAAAGACCACCTGTAAGAAATGAACTCCTAGTGGTCACTCTGCATGGTTGCGAACATTCTGTGTCAGGTATTGCTGCATGAAATCCCGACAAACACCTCCGACGAAGGAGGTATTTGTCATGCCCATGGTAGAGATGGGGAACTTGAGGGGCAGACACTTGCTCAGAAGCAGCAGAGCCCCCGGCCTAATTTAATTCAGCTCCATGAGCTGCAACGCTACCACAACACAAGGTCATTTTGCTTACTCGAGGGTAGCAGTCTTAGAAATATCTTCCATTCTTTGACTTTATGAGATTTTTTCACGCAGACTTGTAAAAAATGTTTTATGTAGTCAAATTTCTTCTTCCCTTTTCATATGGCTTCTGGATTTTGAGTCTTCCTCACATTGAAACACTCTCCCAATTGCTCCTCTAATCCTCTTACAAAGGTTTTTGTTTTGTTTTTCTTTTTAAAAAATATTGAGCTCTTTCAGGCATCTGGAATTACTTTGGGTGTCAAGAGGGAGTTAGAGATCCAATTTATTTTTTCCCAATAGCTACTTGTTTACGGATATGTCCTTCTTGTCTGCACTGATATGCAAAGCTGCTTTTTTTCTATACTAAATGCTCATCTGTATGTGGATTTATTTCTAGACTCTCTCTTCTGTTCCAGTTTTCCTATTTATACATCAGTATGGCTTATTAATTATTATAGCTCTGTACCATATTTAACTCCTTGGATGGACTAGATTACTCTATTTGTTCTTGGTTTTTAGAAGAATTTTCCTGACTGTTTTTGCACATTTATTCCACAGTTCTTTCCTGAAACTTAACTTTACGCAGATGACATAGATGTGTACATATTGAATATATGGATAAGTTCACTTTGGGCTTCTGGACTGTTTTTAAGCAGTAATCTACTCATGGGTAGAAAAGTGGCTGTATTTTGCACTCTCTGGTGCTGAGCTCAGGCAGTTAACCAAGAAGGGAGAAGCTTGGAAGGTGTTATGGAATGAAGGTGTGTGTTCTCCCAAATTCATATGTTGTGACCCTAACCACCAGTGAGATGGTATAAGGAGATGGGGTCTTTGGGAGGTGATTAGGTCTTAGGAGTGGAGCCTACATGAATGGAATTAGTGTCCTTTTAAAAGAGACCCCAAGAGCTCTCTTGCACCTTCCATCATGTGAGGACACAAGGAGATTACCATCTGTGAACCAGGAAGTGGGCCCTCGCCAGACACCAAATTTGTGAGTGCCTTGATCTTGGATTTCCCAGCCACCAGAACTGCAAGAAATAAATGTTTATTATTTTAGATCCCCAGTCTATGATATTTTTGTTATAGCAATGTGAACTAAAATGGAAGGAGGGATGTATAGCTAAGGACTAACATCCAATTGCCCAGAATCAAGATGGTTAGAGTTGGAAGAAATTTTAAAGATTAACTTGTCACTTCATAGAAGACGAAATCAAATTTGTTGGAATTTAGGTGACCTGACTAAGATCATAGAATTAGTTCTTGGCAAAGTCAAGAAAAGGATTGGTCTCTGTCTATCAGTTGAATCTTTCTTCTTCTTTCTTCCTTCTTCTTTCTTCTTTCTTCTTCCTCTTCCTCTTCTTCTTCCTCCTCCTCCTCCTCCTCCTCCTTCTTCTTTTTTTTCTTCTTCTTCTTTTCTTCTTCCTCTTCCTCTTCTTCTTTTTTTGAAATGGAGTTTTGCTCTTGTTGCCCAGACTGGAGTGCAATGGCCCAATCTTGGCTCACAGCAACATCCACCTCCCGGTTCAACTGATTCTCCTGCCTCAGCCTCCCTAGTAGCTGGGATTACAGGCATGTGCCACCACACCCAGCTAATTTTTTGTATTTTTAGTAGAGACAGGGTTTCACCATGTTGGTCAGGCTGGTCTCGAACTCCTGACCTCATGATCCACCAGCCTCGGCCTCACAAAGTGCTGGGATTACAGGCGTCAGCCAACACACCCGGCCCAGTTGAATTTCTTACCACTACATTACACGTCACTCCTTCTAAAACATTAGCAGAGAGATTTTGTTTTGAAATAAAGGTGCAGGAGACTTCAGTTCTTCCTAGTCCTTCCCTCTTAAACTTTTCAGAGAAAGTCCACATTAAAAGACATATACCAGATCTGAAAATTCTGTTGGTTCTCCTTCATTTAAAGTCTACCTGGTAAGTTAGCAGGAGTTGAAGCATAACAACAGGACTTCAGAACACCTTTCTTCTTTACCCAAATTAGTAGTGGTAGCTCATATATTTCACAAGAATTGCTCCAACCTTCCCTAGGCTTGTCATTGTTTCCACTGATAAAACATCCTCTCCCATCTGGAGAGAGCTGGAGCTTGGCTTCATTTCCTTTTAGCAGCGACAGCACTTTGGGTAGTGAAGGGAGAAAAATGAGATGTCCCTGGAGTCATAGTTTCCCCAACCAATGACCGTTTGTTCTGGAGATAACTTTGTATTTTTCTCCACAGAGATGGAGTAGAGTTTGCAAGTGAATCCCTCTGACAGCTGGCTATGGGGGCAAGCGTTACGCATTATGTATCCCAAATGCATACTTGCTTTATACCAAAAATTTGTATAATACTTTCAGACAGCTAAGAGGAGACAGATACCCTCTAAATTAAAACTGATAAAGAATAACTGAGGATATAGCTCAGAGCCCATGTTTAGCTTCCAAAGGTTAAATCTGAATAAAAAATTTAATCTCAGCCATGTCATGCTTATTACTTGGATGATATAGATCTGTGTTGTTTTCTATTTATGTGAAAGGCAGTTTAAAATGTGCTAAAGTGTAAAACAAATGCATACTGCTTTCTTTCACATGAGTCAATTTTTTATGTCCCATTTTCCAAAAATACATATCTTATTCCAGGAAGAAGTCAAGATCTGTGGCCCGAGTTAAGTATATTGGCTGTTAACAGTCTGTGTTGCACGTGGCTATTTATAAGATGCTCTAGTTTTGCCATCTGTTCTCTACGTTCTTTTGCCTCTGTCTATTCTATGTCCTTTTTTTCCTAAAATGTTGGACTATGGCTCCTGAAAGAATTTCCAATCTTCTTTTTTTCCCTTTGGCTAGGGTTCCTTTGTGATATTTGATGTCTTTCAGGGATTGTCTAATGAAGTCTTATGCACTCCACCCACCCCCACATTTTATATATTTTTGATTTTGGTTTTTGTCCTTCCTTGGACTCAGCAGCAAATGAGCTGCTACATCTTCTCCTCCTCACCTCGCCCCGGGCTGGACTAGTGCCACCAAAGGGTGCTGGTGAGCCCCCAGGACCATCCTCCCCCTGCTCCTCTTCCCAGCTCAGGCCTCACTGCTTGCTGCTAGTTCCAAGCTATGCTCCCTACAGTAGGTTCTTCCATCAATCAGGATTCCATTTTTAAATCACTGATTTTAAGATCAACATGATTTTCTTAGAGGTCACAAAAGGCAGTCTCCCCATTTTATGGATATAGAAACTGAGACTCAAAGATAGCAAATCAGGCTGGTACAGTGGCTCACACCTGTAATCCCAGCACTTTGGGAGGTTGAGGCAGGCAGATCACCTGAGGCCGGGAGTTCGAGACCAGTCTAGCCAACATGGTGAAATCCTGTCTCTACTAAAAATACAAAAATTAGCTGGGCATGGTGGTGGGCGCCTATAGTCCTAGCTACTCAGGAGGCTGAGGCATGAAAATCGCTTGAACCCAGGAGGTGGAGGTTGCAGTGAGCCAAGATCATGCCACTGCACTCCAGCCTGGGTGACAGAGCAAGACTTGGTCTCAAAAAAAAAAAAAAAAACAAATGGCTAGCCGAGATGGCAAATGGCTCGCTATTGATAGAGTAGAATAATATAATTATAATTAGACTTTTACCCGATGTTCATGACAAATTTAAGACATGGACAAGGAAACAAATCCTACAAATGTGGTAATGGTGAAACTCATGAACCCTATTAACCTCAGGATAACCCTGTATCATAGAAAAATATCACAGATTGGGTGGCTTAAACAGCAGAAATGTATTTCTCACAGTTCTGGAGGCTGGAAGTCCTAGACCATCAAACCGGCAGGATTGGTTTCTCCGGAGGTCTCTCTCCTTGGCTGCCTTCCTCCTGTGTCCTCATATGGCCTTGTGTGTGTGTGTGTGCACACCCCTGGTGTCCCTCAATGCATCCTAATCTCTGCTTCTTCTACGGACACCTGTTGTATTGGATCAGGGCCCATCTTAATGGCCTCATTTTATCCTCATCGCCTCTGTAAAGGCCCTGTCTCCAATCGCAGTCACATTCTGAGGTACTGGGAGGGAGGACTTGTGTCCTCTCAAGTCCATAACATCCTGTGAGGTGGGGATTACTTATATCCACATTAACTGATGATGAAAGAAGACACAGAAATGATAATGAACTAGCCCACATTTGCTCAGAGAATAAGTGGTAGGGCCAGGATTTGAACTCAGGCAATCTGGCCTCAGAAACCTGCCAAGAGTGCTCAGTGCTCAGAGTCCTGCTGAGAAAATGTCCGGTAATGACTCTACTGTAATGTAAAGCATCGTCTGCTGAATGACTTGTGATACATAAATAGCATTTTTTATGAAGGATGGGTTTTATTTTTCATTTGTCCTGACTTTTGCCAGTTCCTCTGCTTCTGCTTTGCTGTGTGTCAGCAAGGTCAAGGGTTCATGTCATCTAAGCAGTGTATAACACAGCCATGTCACCTTAGGTACAGGCATGTCACCTGAGGTGTGTATAACACAGCCATGTCACCTGAGGTACAGCCATGTCACCTGAGGTGTGTATAACACAGCCATGTCACCTAAGGTACAGCCATGTCACCCGAAGTGTGTATAACACAGCCATGTCACCTGAGGTACAGCCGTGTCACCCGAGGTGTGTGTATAACATAGCCATGTCATGTAAGGTACTGTTATATCACCTGAGGTATACATAAAACAGTCATGTCATCTGAGGTACAGCCCTGTCACCTGAGATACAGCCATGTCACCTGAGGTGTGTACAACACAGCCATGTCACCTGAGGTACAGTCACGTCACCTGAGGTGTATATGACATAGCCATGCCACTTGAGGTGCATATAAAATAGTTGTGTCACCTGAGTTGTGTGTAAACACAGCCATGTCACCTGAGGTGTGTATAACACAATTATGTCACCTGAGATGTGTATGAACATAGCCAGACACCTGAGGCGTGTATATAAAACAGTTGTGTCACCTGTATAAACATAGCCATGCACCACCTGTGATGTATATGACACAGCTGTGTCACCTGAGGTGTGTATAGCACTGTGTGTGTATAAACACAGCTATGTCGCTTGAGGTGTGTATCACACTCTGTGTCACCTGAGGTGTGTAAGCACAGTTGTGCACCTGAGGTGTGTATAAACACAGCCATGTACCACCTGTGGTGTGTATAACACAACTGTGTCACCTGAGATGCGTGTGGCACAGCCATGCACCTGAAACATTCATAAAGAGCTGTGGAAATGTACAGGAGATATGAAAGGAGATTCAAGTTTTCATTTGGAATCCCTAAACTTAGCTCATTCAGAGCTAATTAAATTTGAGATCAAGAGCATATTAATAAGTAATTTTAATCGCAGGATTTTCACGAAGAAACTTAAATACTCTCTTATTTTACGGAAGTCTCCTGTAATCTACTTTTATAAAAGATGAAAATATCTTTATATTGGTCCTACAACCTGAAAAATATTTGCCAACAAAATTTAGGAACACAACAGGAGAGCTGAATGCTGCTAAGGAATAAAGCCATGTACAGGGAGGGGGGGATTCCTCATTATCACTGGCCATTCCATCATCTCATTCAGCAGTGAGTTGCCATTTCCTTTCTAACTGCAGCTTTAACGTATCTGGGGACAAAAATAACTGTCCTCACTCCCTTAGAGTTCACAGGAAAAATTACCTGTGCAGGCCTCATTATTAAAGAATGTCCTTGGTCCCCGTCAGCTGAATGAGCCCCGAAAGACAATGTCAGTGGCACTGCTAAACAGAGTCAAAAAGGGCCTTTTCCTCAGTTAAAGAGAGGTCTAAAGTTCCATCTCTACTGAATATTTGTCACTGAAGCAAGATTTAAAAATGCCGAGTGGCCGGGCGCGGTGGCTCAAGCCTGTAATCCCAGCACTTCGGGAGGCCGAGGCGGGTGGATCATGAGGTCAAGAGATCAAGACCATCCTGGTCAACACGGTGAAACCCCGTCTCTACTAAAAATACAAAAAATTAGCTGGGCATGGTGGCACGTGCCTGTAATCCCAGCTACTCAGGAGGCTGAGGCAGGAGAATTGCCTGAACCCAGGAGGCGGAGGTTGCGGTGAGCCGAGATCACGCCATTGCACTCCAGCCTGGGTAACGAGAGCGAAACTCCGTCTCAAAAAAGAAAAAAAAAAAAATGCCCACAAATTTACACAGCAATAGCAAAAGTTTTTATAATATCAAAATCAAAGCAAAACCTTTTCCTGTCATGTTGTCTCCTAGTAAATAAATGAAAAAAAAGCAATTATAACTATATTAACGTTTCAAGCTTTTCACTTCCCAACTTCAGTGATTTACTACAATATCATAACATAAAATGTAAACCTGTGCTATAGAAAAGCTGTCAGTGACAGTAAGACTGATGTTTCATGTCTTCATTAAATAACACAGTTTCTCATATAAAGGGTAGACACTAAATGTAATACAGGTATTGATTGACTTACGACCTGTGCAACTTACGACCATTCGACTTTACGACCACAATCGCTAGCCACGACTGCTCCGCGTCTGGCAGCGCAAACGTTGCCCAGCTGGGCGTACGACAGTGCGGACCAGGTTCCGGCAGCACTACCATCTCCGCGTGCATATAGCCTACTCAACTTACGACCCAATCGTGTTATGACCGGTCTGTCGGAACCAATCGTGGTCGTAAGTCGAGCACTAGCTGTACGCATTTCAATTTTCGTGACGAAGGTTCAGAATGACTAAGGTTTAGAAAAATCAGTCATGGTCTTTCTCTCTCTTATTGCTTTCAAGTATTACTTCCAGTTTTCCAAACAACATTTAGGCAACTTTTTCATTTTTTTTGAGATGGAGTATCACTTTGTCACCAGACTGGAGTGCAGTGGCTCGATCTTGGCTCACTTCAACCACTGCCTCCCAGGTTCAAACAATTCTCCTGCCTCAGCCTCCTGAGGAGCTGGGACTACAGGTACACGCCACCATGTTCGGCTAATTTTTGTACTTTCAGTAGAGACAGGGTTTCACCATGTTGGCCAGGATGGTCTCGATCTCTTGACCTCATGATCCGCCCACCTCAGCCTCCCAAAGGCTAGTATTACAGGCACGAGCCACTATGCCCGGCCCATTTAGGCACCTTCTTCTTCTTCTTCTTTTTTTTTTTTTGAGACAGAATCTTGCTCTGTCGCCAGGCACTAGGCTGGAGTGCAGTGGCACAAACTTGGCTCACTGCAACCTCCACCTCCCGGGTTCAAGCAATGCTCCTGTCTCAGCCTCCTGAGTAGCTGGGACTACAGGCGCGCACCACCACGCCCAGCTAATTTTTTTTTTTTTTTTTTAGTGGAGATGGGGTTTCACCATGTTGGCCAGGATGGTCTCGATCTCTTGACCTCGTGATCCGCCCGCCTTGGCCTCCCAAAGTGCTGGGATTACAGGCATGAGCCAGCGCACCTGGCCCATTTAGGCAGCTTCTAATAGACCCTGTCACATAACTTTATGGCTGTCAAGTGAAACTCCTGATCTGTTTATAAGGCATTTTAGACCCAGACTCAGTGTGGTCTCTATACCATGCCGCTGCTGCTATCAGCTGGTGCTAACACCCCAGTCTGCAGCCTCCCACGCCAGCCCTCTGTCCGCATCTGTCTCTCCAGGAAGGTGCTCCTTGGGGGGAGAACAGAAGAACGTTCCCTGGCACAGAGAACTTGTAAGATTTCTTAGACCTCAGAGAAATGATCATCTCTGTATTAAGAACGGTTTTATCTAAGGTAATGATATCATCTAGGTACTTCCACTAAGCCTAAATATATTTTTTCCTTGTTCCTACAATCACATTCACTAAGATATTTACAATTCTAAAACCAGGTGCCACTTTTACATCTTGTGCAATGGTTAAGTATGGGAAGCAATCTGAAAAATCCCAAAGCATGCAGGTTTTACTGCAGCTGCAAACTTGTAAATATAGTGAGTGAATACTTAAAAACAATTGCAGCTGATGAGTGAGAAATGTCAGCACGCTTCTTTCTGAAAAGGATTTGAGGAGCGAACAAGTACCTGCCTATGTAGAAATGTCTGCAAAAAAAGAGACGTTTAGTATGTTATTAAAATAGTGCCTTCAGTGATAAAATAATCACAGGCAGACTGGTTCTCTGCACAAAACAAGATAGGACATTTTGCAAAAAGGTGCAAGTGCTGCACAGCAGATGTCGTAGCATGCTAGTGAGCTCAGTGACGTGATGCCCTGGCCTTATAGCTGGGTTGCAAATTCATTTAGGGTTGCAGAGACTGGATCCAGCCCTTGGAATTTTCCTCTGCAGTCTGTGCAAAGTAAGGTCGTTGTTAAGAATGGATTCATCGTGTCTGGTTGTCCAGTTCTGTTCAAATATTACTGAGTGTTCACAGTCTATCTAATGAGATCAAGCTGTGAGCAATTAAGTGCCATGATCCATATTGACAAATTACTTGGACTTCAAAGGAAAAACAGAATGTTTGCGTGGGAGGGTTGGGGAAGTATCTACCTAGGAGGAGTTTGAAAGAGTGTCCTTAGGATAAGTCTGGAACGTTAGGCAGACAGAGCAGTGGAGGTGCTGGGAGAAGAGTGGAAGGCCTTCCAGGGAGTGAAGAGCTGGGGCAAAAGCGTATCAAAGTGCAGGTCCTGGTCAGGGACGGGATGAGTTCTGCAGAGGAGAAGATGGGGGCAGAAGCAGAGAGTCAGGTGGATGGGGGCCAGGCTGTGACAGGCCTTTCGCTGTCATAGTGCATCCAACAGGGAAGCCTTGGAGACGCCACCCTCGGAAGGGTTTGGAGCTTGGTTCTGAGGCTTCACTGTGTGTCAGTTCCCCATCTGTCTTTTCTTGTGGCATGTGTAGGTCTGGATGCCAGTGGTCGTCTCATCCAGCAATGCTCAGACTTGGAGATAACTGAATCACACAGTTCAAACCAAAATAATCTCATAGCAAAAACCAAGTTTCCAATGTGCTTGCTGTTTGCCTGGACACAGTGGTCAGTCTTCTGCAGAATGTACCTCCTTTCCAGTTAGTTATTGAGGCAAGGAGAGAAATCATTGTTGCCTGGATTGTGGCTTCCTCTTGCCTTTGGACCTGGCATCCTGTAGCCAGTGACTGCAGAGAACAGTGCAACATGCCTTTCTTTGTGCACTGAGCCGTCCAGTTTACAAAAATGTGCTGTTCTGTATAGCAGTGTGTCAGTTTTCGATATGATGCAACTGAATTGGGTCCTAATTTTTGTTTTTTGGGTGTAAGGAGAGGAAATATGGTTCCTAGTGTCGCTGAAGGAGTGAAACAGTGGGAATGGTCCTCAGAAAATTATTCTGGTGAGCCAAGAGTGTGGAGGGCCTGCAGGTCTGAGGACCATGTGTTATCTCAGTATGGGCTCAGTAGACTGGGACTCCCATACAAAACACTACAACTCTCTCTCTGAGCCCAGCCATGATTGGTTTTAAGCGCATGCACATGTGAATCATGTAGTTGGGAAAAATAAAAAAAGTTTCAAGTGCCAGACTTGAGACGGATTTTAAAAAGTCTTCTGTAGACATTGCAGGTGTCTTTATGGGTTGAATTGTATTCTCTCCTCACACAAGGCATGTGCTGAAGTCCTATCCCCCAGTACCTCAGAATGTGACTTTATTTGGAAATAGCGTTGTTGCCAATGTAATTGGTTAAGATGAGGCCATATTAGAGGAGGGTGGGCCCTGATTCTAATACTACTTGTGTCCTTATAAGCAGAGGAAATTCAGAGACAGACGCATACACACACAGGCGGGACGGCCTGTGAAGATGAGGGCAGGAATCAAGGTGATGCTTCTACAAGCCAAGAAACACTAAAGAGTGTCAGAGACCACCAGAAGCCAGGAGAGAGGTGGGGAACAGATCTCCCTCCCTGCCCTCCACAGGAACAGCCCTAATGACACCCTGATCTCCATCTTCCGGCCTCCAGAACTGGAAGACAGTCTATTTTTGTGGTTTAAACCACTCAGTTTGTGGCTTTTATTGTGGAAACCCTGGCGATCTGATAAGGTCTCAGCCACAGAGGCGGAGACCCTGCCTAGGGGAGCACTCTCCATGCAAAGGTCATGTCTTGAAAGCAGGTGGGTGGAAAGTGGTCCTTATTCTTCCAGAGTTTATGAGGTTTTCCCCTATAATTGCTGTGCAATTTCAGTCAGTCACTTTTTAAAATCTAAATGCTAAATTTCTTTATCTTATGCAGAGTGTGGCTAGTTCAGTCAAAGTCCAAACGATGATATGCTTTTGGTTATGGATGAATTTGCTGCTGTTTTGGTGAATCTAAACATGTCTTCAGGTCACCTGGACTACAGCTGTAGTTCCAAACTAGAGTGAAAGTCACAGTAGTTTATTCTTAGACTGTTATTCACTGAGCACCTGGCATGTGCAATACAGATATTGATCGACTTATGACCTATGCAACTTACGACCATTTGACTTTACGACCACAATCGCTAGCCACAACTGCTCCGCGTCTGGCAGTGCAAACGTTGCCCAGCTGGGCGTACGACAGTGCAGACCAGCTTCCGGCAGCACTACCATCTCAGCGTGCACCATTTCAACTGTTATCCCAGACTCGGTATAGCAATTTGTGTTTTGTGTCTTGGATATTTTTCATCAAACCCATCCCAATAAGCTTCTTATACATTTCGAAGCAATGGACCCAAACATCGAACTATTTGCAAGGATTGAACGGATGGTGCACTATGTGTTTCGTCCGTATCGTGAAATTTACGAAGAAAAAAAGAAACATACAATTCAGACAAAGCTCACCATGTTTATGAAAAAACCAACTCCGGTAACCCCAACTGCTGCCTCAGATGACGACGTCAACGATCCGCAGCCAAGCACCAGTGGCCAATCAAATGTTTCGTACATGTTTATATACAGTATTTTGATATGTTTTGCAATTGGGAAAATGTCTCCTATGGTATTTTTTACACCTGTATTTTGTATTTTTGTATGCACCTGTATTTTGTAATTTTGTATGTTTTGCAAATATTAAGCCAGTTGTACTGGTAATGCAGTGTTTTACTTAAACCTGACGAATGTAAAAATAAGAAACAAAATGGTGTAGAGATGATACAAATGGCATAAAATGAACAAAGAGAATTATGATCTATAACAATAATGAAAGAAAATTATGATAAAATATGACTTAAAGATTTTTATAACATCGTTTCACAGTACTGTACATATAGCCTACTCAACTTACGACCAAATGGTGTTACGACCGGTCTGTCGGAACCAATCGTGGTCGTAAGTCAAGCACTAGCTGTATTTTATTTCAGATACCATGGAAAGTGCCAAGTTAAAGAGAATATGACTCCTGTCTTCCAATTAATGAAAACTATGGCCTATAAATCAATAATTATAAAACTAATTTTTTCAACTTCTATTTTAAGTTCTGGAGTACACGTGCAGGATGTGCAGATTTGTTACGTAGGTAAACACGTGCCACGGTTGTTTGCTGCACAAATCAACCCATCACCTAGGCATTAAGCCCAACATCACTTAGCTATTCTTTCTGATGCTGTCCCTCCATCCCACTCCCCACTGACAGGCCTCAGCTTGTCTTGTTCCCTGCCATGTGTCCATGTGTTCTCATCATTCGGATCCCATTTATAAGTGAGAACCAGGTGGGTTTGGTTTTCTGTCCTGTGATAGTTGGTTGAGGATAATGGCTTCTGGCTCCATCTATGTCTCTGCAAAGGACATGATCTCATTCCTTTTTGCAGCTGCGTAGTATTCCACGGCATATATATACTATATTTTCTTTATCCAGTCTATCATGGATGAACATATGAGATGATTCCATGTCTTTGCTATTGTGAATAGTGCTGCAGTTAGCATACACCTGCATGCATCTTTAAAATAGAATGATTTCTCTTCCTTTGGGTATATACCCAGTAATGAGATTGCTGGGTCAAATGGTAGTTCTGCCTCTAGGTCTTTGAGGAATCACCGTACTGTCTTCTACAATGGTTGAACTAATTTATACTCCCATCAACAGTGTAAAAGCATTCCTTTTTCTCCACAACCTTGCCAGCATCTATTGTTTCTGGACTTTTTAATAATTGTCATTCTGACTGGCGTAAGATGGTATCTCACTGTAGTTTTGATTTGCATTTCTCTAATGATCAGTGATGATGAGCTTTTCTTCATATGTTTGTTGGCTGCATGAGTGTCTTCTTTTGAGAAGTGTCTGTTCATGTCCTTTGCCCACTTTTTATAATAGGGTTTTTTGGTGTTTTTTCTTGTAAATTTACATAAAACTAATTTTGAATTGGTAAGTGCTCTAAGTGAAATTTTGTTTCCAGTAACAGCAGGCTAGGTTACTCAGTCCAAGATTTCTTTTGAAAATAATAAATTATACTGAAAAAAATATTTTGAAACAAAGCACTGAAGAAATGGGGAAGGACCAGGGCAAGTCTGAGTGGTAAAGTGGAGCACTGAACAGGGATGCCAGTCCTCTTTCCTGCCCTTATACCCAGCTCTTGTGGCAAGCTCTGAGCACCTTGTCCAACCAAAACCAATCATTCCTTGGGTCTGTCTTGGAGATAGCCCCATCATAATTTATTTTTAAAATTTAATCTTCTACATTCAGGAGATACATATGCATGTTTGTTACATCAGTATATTGTGTACCCATTACCCAAATACTATTTGTGTTTGGTAGTATTTGTATTTGAAACATTATACTCAACAGGTAATTTTTTGGACACTCATCCTTCTCCCCGCTTCCCCACTTTTAGAGTCCCCAGTGTCTATTATTTCGTTTTTTCTTTTTCTTTTGAGATGGAGCCTAGCTCTATCGCCAGACTGGAGTGCAGTGGAGCAATCTCGGCTCACTGCAACTTCCACTTCCAGGGTTCAAGCGATTCTCATGTCTCAGCCTCCCAAGTAGCTGGGATTACAGGCACACACCAACACACTCAGCTAATTTTTGTATTTTTAGTAAAGCCAGGGTTTCACCATGTTTACCAGAATGGTCTCGAACTCTTGGCCTGCCTCTGACTCCCAAAGTGCTGGGATTACAGGTGTGAGCCACTGTGCCTGGGCTACTATTTCCATCTTTACATCCATGTGTGCCCACTGTTTAGCTCCCACTCATAAGTGAGAACATGTGGTAATTGGTTTTCTGTTTCTGAGTTGGTCCACTTGAGATAATGGCCTCCACATATGATTCCATTTCTTAAGGCTGTGTAGTATTCCACAAGGTATATGTACCACATTTTCTTTATCCAGTCAACCACTGATGGACACCTGGGCTGGTTCCATGATTTTGTTATTGTGAATAGTGTTGCAATAAACATATGAGTGCAGGCGTCTTTTTAATGTAATGATTTCTTTTCTTTTGCTTAGTAATAGATTATTTTTTAAGAAGAAATATCTGAGGAGAGAAATCTTGGAAATATCTACACTCAGGGTTTAGGAGGAGAGTGAGAAGTGGTACACAGAGACCAGGCTCTCGGGGGTAAAAATAAGAACCAGGAGAATAATACATCTCCAATCCAAGAGAGAAGAGGTAGATATCAGCTGAACTGACTCATTCAGAGCTCAAGGAGGGTGTGCACTGAGAGACAACTGGATTTGAGGACTAGGGAGGTCATTGGTGAGGAGAAAGAAGGGACGGAGAGGGAAAGGCAGATGGCTGTTGGGTGGGGTGGCCGCAGTGGAGAAAGCAATGACGTGAGGGGATCTTTAATGGAATAAGAAAGACCAAAAGGTCTTATATAGAAAGAGGGAAGGATCAGAGAGGCACAAAAGAGTAATTTGATGCCAAAGGCTCTGGAGGTGGCAAAAGGGAATGAAACAGAGGAGGTAGAATAAAGGAGAACTGTGTCTTCTCTGGAGGCAGGAGTGAGAGGAGGATGCAGGGAACATGGGGCGAAGAAAGGCCACGTGTGCCGTGAGACTGGGGGAAGACCTGGGAGAAACTCACTTGATGAAAGTCATAGCAAAAGAGCTCTCCATGTACAGGAAATTCTCCGTGGATATGAACTCAGGTATTTTTAGAGGAGAAAAAGTAAGCACAAACTATTCCTTGCAGCCTCACTGTTTTTGACATGTTTTTTTTTGACAGTGGTACAAAGGCCTCATGTCACAGAGCTCTGGACAGCTGAAATAGATTGAATGGCATTTGCTTAGGATTCTGCTCACTCTCATAAAGGCCCAAGAAGGCAGCTCAGGCATTTATTTTTCCAAGGTATCTTTGTAGGCAAGACATGTGCTTAATCTTCTTGAAATTGCCTCTAATTCCATTAGTGTGCTCTGACAGAGATGTTTAGTACCTGCTTCTCTACAATGGCTGCCATTGGCTGCCTTTCTTTCCCACATCCACTGAACTTCCAACAATTCCTCTGTCAGAAGCAGCTAGGGCCGCTTGATTCTGATAGGACACTCTGAAAGGGAAAGCACTGCTTTGCTCTCTGACCTGGGCTCCAAGCGATTGATGCCGGCCAACCCTAACCGATCAACTTGGGATGGAAGGAGGCCATGCTACCCATGATTATTTCAAAATTCAGTCCCGAGAGCAAATAACTCATTAGACTATAAGATGCACATTCCAGGAAGAGCTCCTTTTTGCTGAAACAGTGACGCCACATTTGCTACCTTCTGTGACACATGCTGTTTTCAGAAACGCACTCCGGGTGTGAGCTCTGGGGAATGTTTCCATCCACAAGCAAGGCGATGTTAGTGTTTGTGTCTGAGCATCGAGCTGTGCAGTACGTTTTTATTTATATTCAGAGTTTTCAAACTGCTTCGGGGAGCTCCGTTGGGAGTTGCAGTGAGGAGAGGTGTGTGCGGGCAGGCAGCAGAAGGAGGCTTTTGGCATTCGAATGAATTTGATTTGAACAAAAGGTCCTGAAGGGGGAAGAAAAGAAAAGAAACTGCTATTTTCAATCAACCAAAGCCTATTGCTTACCCGTGTCTTGGCTTTTTAAGCAAGCAGGATCTTTTGGAAAGAAAGTCATTATCCTGGTTTCTAAATAAGAAACATTGGTTACACCTTAAAAATAGCCATGCCACTAAAAAGAAACTGATTTTTTATAGTTTATCATGTTAGTGAACCTCTAAAAGCCATATCTTTTCCATCTGTCAAAATTAGACTCCTCCTGTAAAGATATTTCTTAGCCCCAAGGCCTTGCACAAAATATAGCTCTTCTAATAGTATATCCCAGATTCCCCAGTCATTAATTTTCTTCCAGCCTTCTTGTTGCATTTGTGAATATCTTTGTCATATTGAGATCACAGGAACCCTGCCTTAGATGTGCTTGGATTTTTTTGTTTTGCATTTGTCTCTTCCACAAGACCGTGAGCCCCTGGACAACCCCTATTCATCTTCAGATTCCCCATGGCACCTGTCTGAGCATGGGGACTTGTACAGACCCTAAAGAGAGTCTAGTTTTCCTGAATTCTCAGAAGTCATAATTTTTCCAACAGGATACGGCAGCTGAGTAAATATTCATTATAACGAAAATAAATGAAAAGTATCTAGGGTGATGTTTTTACTTATTTAGAGAAGTCATGTATGACAAAGATCACTGTGGTTAACTGGACACAAATCCTCTTTAGTTTTAGTGCTTATCAACTATTTTGTTTCTAGAAGCTGCTGAGGTGTCTAGTTTGACAGGTACTGGTGTATCTTATAGGCAGTGGACATATTCGAGGGACTTGGGGACTCATTTGAAATATTTTAATCATCTTGAGTCATTGTCAACCAGCTACTCATTCTCCTAAGCCTTGGTTCTATGAGAATCTGTTTTGTACCTGTCATATATTTCTTCATTTGGGGCTAAGACGAAAGTCTCTAAAATTGTTCCAATAGCCGTGCTTGGCTATAAAAGTGCAATACATTTGCACAGAATTTTCATCACAGAACACAGGTAGGACAGGGTCCTTATCCATGATGTGAAATTGTTGGGCTAGCTTTACTTCCCTACACTCATGACGCTGGCTAAAATTATTTAATTTTATTCAGTTGTGTCTATACTAGATTGGGTATTGGAAACCCAAGTAGGCTGAATAATGGGCCCTAAGGATGTCCATGTTTTAATCCCCAGAACCTGGGAATATGCTACCTTATATGGCAAAAAGGACTTTGCAGACATAGTTAAGGATTCTGAGGTGGGGCGATGGCCCTAGATTCTTCAGATGGGCCCAACGTAATCACAAAGGTCTTTACAGGAGGGAAGCAGGAGATCAGAGTAGGTAGCAGAGATACTCACTGATGGAGGTAAGTGGTCGGGAGGATGCAAAGAAGGCTGTGAGCAGAGCCAAGGAGTGCAGATGGCTTCCCAAAGCTGGAAGAGTCAGAACAGATTCTGCTCTGGACTCCCCAGAAGGAACCAGTCCTGCCCTCACCTTGATTTTAGTTCCTTAAGATTTATTTTAGGTTTCTGACCTCCAGAACTGTAAAAGAATAAGTTTATGCAGTTTGAAGCCAAGTGTGTGGTAATTTGTTACAGCAGCCGTAGATGGTGACCATGCTCTGTCTGGCTTCTGTTTTTCTTACTGAAACCACACGGAGCATGGTCACCATCTGTGGCTCATCTCAGTGTGTACCAGGCTGCTCTACGCGTCTCACTTACAGTTGATGTTCTCTGTCATTTTTCCTTAGACTAAGCTCATGGAGCAAAGCTTAGGAATATAGAATCACAGGAATAAGTGAGTTTAATTTTTCCTTTAATAACTAGAATAGCACTAGAAATGGAACGTGCTGGATAAGAGTAGAAAACAGCATTTCTATACGCCCTGTCGGCATCCTTCCTTCCTGTACGCTTCTTTTATCTTTGAGGTGAATGCTCCACCTGCTGTTGGAAAGTTGTTTAGTGCTAACTAGAAGCTTTGTTCCTGAACTCATAAACCTCTCGGTAGAACTGTCAGTGTGATCACAGGATCAGAAGGGGCAGTTTGACATTTTGAAAAAAGAGAATGCTTTGTTTGAAGTATTTTGGTTGCAAAGAACACAGATTCAATCAAGTTGGTTTATGGAATTAGATGTTTATTTTAAGTAGAAGTTGATTATACATGTGGCAAATATAATTTTGTTCCATAACATCGGAATAAAAGGAAATGAGTATTTTTTATTTTTTCTAGATCAAATACATTTGGCTTGGCCGCCACTTGCCAGAGTTGGTGGTATGTTTACAACTAGTCATGACTGGAGATTGAGAGGTCCTATCCCTCTTCCCTGGAGTTCTAAGAAGCCAGGGCTGTCCCCAGAGCGCAAGCTCCAGCGTGCACGAATGCCTCTGCTTCTATCACACTGGTGTCCCGTTGGCCAAAGTGGTCACAGAGCCAAGCCCATAGTCAAGTGAATGGACGGCCGACTGTACAAGACCATGGATGCTGAGAGCAGGGCTCATGGGGAAACTAAAATAACCATTCATTACAGACTCACTTAGCTCTTCCATTCAAACCAGCTTACTTCAGGTTAAATTCTTCCGTCATGAATTTTTACAGTATTTGGTGATTATTCTTTCCTGGCAGTCATCGCATGAAATTTTTTTCAAATGGTCTCTGTTCCATTCAACTGTTAGTGCCATGAGGGTGGGAACCATGATGGTCTTGTTCCACGCCAAATCACTACCAAAAAGCATTGTGCCTGGAGAAGTATAGGAGAGGGTGCTCCTCACCCAGCAGAATGGGACTCCAGACAGACTATTAGGTGACACAAACATGTCAAACCCATAGGGGCTCAGTGACTTGGCCAATACTAGACAGATAAGAAGCAGCAGAACACCCATTCGCATCCAGGGTCGCCTTATTCTAAAGCCTGTGTTCAAACTGCTCAATCTTGCTTTTTCCCAAGCATCTATCACTGGTCAAAAATTTGGAGAGCTACCCCACAAGCAATTTTCTTAGACTAGCAACCCTGGGTTGGACGCACCTAGTACAGAGAGTTCAGGATGAAGTTTGGGGCCGTGTGTTTTCGGCATTAAGTGAGTGGTCTCAGATCAGGTTGTAGAAGCATTGAGCCTGAGGGCAGGCCACGTTCCATTGCGCTGTCCTGATTCCAGAGCTATCCTTTCATCAAGCAGTTTTTGGTCGCTCTACAGCTAGTGCTCGACTTACGATCACAATTGGTTCCGACAGACTGCTCGTAACACCATTTGGTCAAGTTGAGTACGCTATATGTACAGTACTGCGAAATGATGTTATTAAAATCTTTAAGTCATATTTTATCATAATTTTCTTTCATTATTGTTATAGATCATAATTTTCTTTGTTCATTTTATGCCATTTGTATCATCTCTACACCATTTTGTTTCTTATTTTTACATTTGTCAGGTTTGAGTAAAACACTGCATTACCAGTACAACTGGTTTAATATTTGCAAAACATACAAAATTACAAAATACAGGTGCATACAAAAATACAAAATACAGGTGTAAAAAATACTATAGGAAACACTTTCCCAATTGCAAAACATATCAAAATACTGTATATAAACATGTACGAAACATTTGATTGGCCGCTGGTGCTTGGCTGCGGGTCGTTGATGTTGTCATCTGAGGCAGCAGTTGGGGTTACCAGAGTTGGTTTTTTCATAAACATGGTGCGCTTTGTCTGAATTCTATGTTTCTTTTTTTCTTCATAAATTTCACGATACGGACGAAACACATCGTGTGCCATCCGTTCCATCCTTGCAAATTGTTCCATGTTTGGGTCCATTGCTTTGAAATGTATAAGAAGTTTATTGGGAGGGGTTTGATGAAAAATATCCAAGACACAAAACACAAATTGCTGTACTGAGTCTGAGATAACAGTTGAAATGGTGCACGCTGAGATGGTAGTGCTGCCGGAAGCTGGTCCGCACTGTCCTCTGCCCAGCTGGGCAACGTGGTTGTAAGTCGAGCACTAGCTGTAGGCCCCCCATTAGAAAGAGAGATTTCCCTCTTTGTCAAGTATTACGGTCCCCGCCCCCCCTGCCTTACAAGTTAGTGTCATATAGATTGGTTGATGAAATCAGCTCTCCATATTTTTGACCAGCAATAGGTGCTTGAGAAAAAGCGGGATTGAACAGTCTGAACACAGGCTTCAGAATAAGGCAACCCTGAATGCGAATGGTGGGCGGCTCTGCTGTTTCTTATTTGCCTAGTGTTGGCCAAGTCACTGAGCCCCTATGGGTCTGTTTCACCATCTCCAAAACAGTTATCATAATAGTTTTTTTTAAAGGTTTTAATGAAGATTAAATTAAATACGGCAAATAGGACTGCCTTCTTCCTCACCTGAGTCTTCCCTTCCTCCCCCTGTCTCCCACCCCAGTTGGTCACATACTGCCTGATGTTAAGAATACTTAGAACAATAAGACCAAGCCTATGTTAAACTCTTAAGAAGAGATAATGTCAGATTAATGTCTGGAGACAGAGCATGAAGCGTTTGGAAATACCAGTTTCAATCATAAGAAAGAAAAGGATCTAAAAAGAACTTATTTTTAGACTCTCAGTGAAATATTCAGGCCAAGAACAGAGTTCTCTATTATACACGAAATGAGAAGAGTGTATATTCAAAGCTCGTATTTACTGACTTCGGATGATTAGAATACCTAGTTACATAAGCATTCTGAGCCTTTCTTATACATGGTTGGAAAATACAGGCAAAATTTGGAAGAAACCCAAGAACCACTTAGAGAAAGGAAAAACTGCCTTTTGGATATAGAAACAACATAATAGTTATTTTTAGACGTTCCTTTTTTTCCCTAAAGAATAAAATAGAAGGATCCTGTGCCCAATCTTCCTTTGACGCTGATAATTTGGAAGTATTGGCTTAACCATGATAAGCACATGGGATATTCAGGATCTAAAACAAAGAAGACAGGCATTAGATTGACTGAAATTCACTAGATAATTCTGGAGAAATCATTTCTACCTGGGTTTTATCCAGGTGTTTCAAAAATTCTATAGTCAGAGAAATCCTGTGTCTTGTGTTATCCAATGTATTGCTGCTCATATCGCTTTAAGAACTTTTAACTATTACTTAGTTTGAACAGTTTCTTCCTTCCATTTAGACCTTTGAATTTGCATAGGTTCCTTGTAATATGATACATTTTTCACTAATTTTTTCAAATTAGAATGGTCCCTAATTAAACAACCACTGTAACTATATAGGATTATTTTCTAAAATCACTGAAACTCAAAATGAAAGAATAACTATCCAAAAGTATTTTAAACAATTTTGGAAGGATTTAATGATGTGCCTAGAACCTACATCTTTTGTTTTTTTTTAATCATTGTTTACCTATTAGGCAATCTCCCCCATGCTGAATAATCCTTAACATTTTCCAATATAATGCATTCATCTCAATCACTTCTATAAATCAATCAAATTCTTCTTTTTTTTTTTTTAGATGGAGTCTTGCCCTGTTGCCCAGGCTGAAATGTAATGGTGCGATCTCAGCTCACTGCAACCTCCACCTCCTGGGTTCAAACAAATCTACCTCAGAGTCCCAAGTTGCTGGGATTACAGGTGCCTCCCATCATGCCCAGTTAATTTTTGTATTTTTAGTAGAGATGGGGTTTCGCCATGTTGGCCAGGCTGTTCTTGAACTCCTGACCTTATGATCTGTCTGCCTCAGGCTCCCAAAGTGCTGGGATTATAGGCATGAGCCACTGTGCCTGGCCCAGATTGAACAACTTTTAAATGAGTTTTTAAATTAATCGATGATTTAGTTCTCATGCATTGTGCCTGCACATTTTAACTATTGTCGAATTCCAGCATCTTGTAGGTTGTTATGGACTGAGGGTTTGTAATCTCTCAAAATTTATATGTTGAAGCCCTAACTCCTAATTTGCTGGTATTAGAAGGTGGGACCTTTAGGAGGCAATCAAGTTTAGGTAAGGTCACGTTCTTATAAGAGGAAGAAAGCCATTAGGTTGGTACAAACATAATTGCATTGTTGAAATTTGCTATTTGATATTGGAATGCATTCTTTAATAACCGTGGTTATGTTATACATCATTTTAATGTGCATTTATCGCTTCATTATTAAATTTTTTGCTAATGACTCATTACTTGCTATTTATTTTATGTTTATTTTAGACTACAGAAATGATGTTAGTCAAGCAAATCTGAGCGATTTTCTTATTGGAGTTCAAAATGGGTCGTAAAGCAATGGAGACAACTTGCAACCTCAGCAACACATCTGGCCCAGGAACTGCTAATGAACATACAGGGCAGTGATGGTTCAAGCAGTTTTGCAGAGGGGATGAGAGTCTTGAAGATGAGGAGCATAGTGGCCCCCCATTGGAACCTGACAACGACCAATAGGGAGCAATCGCTGAAGCTGATACTCTTACAACTACAGATGTTGCCGAAGAATGCAACGTCACCCATTCTATGCTGGTTCGGCATTCAAAGCAAGCTGGAAAGGTGACAAAGCTCAGTAAGTGGGTGCCTCATGAACTGAGTGAAAATGTTTTTAAAAAATTGTAATTTTCAGGTGTTGTCTTCTCTTACTCTATGCAACAACGAATCATTTCTCGATCAGACTGCGATATATGATGAAAAGTGGATTTTATATGACAGCCGCAGGATGACCAGTTCAGTGGTTGGGCCAAGAGAAAGCTCCAAAGCACATCCCAAAACCCAAACTTGCACCAAAACAACTTGCACTGTCTGGTGGCGTGCTGCCAGTCTGATCCACTGCAGCTTTCTGAATCCTGGCAAAACCATTACATCTAAAAAGTATGCTCAGCAAATGGATGAGATGCGTTAAAACTGCGACACCTGCAGCCGGCATTGGTCAACAGAAAGGGCCCAATTCTTCTCCAAGACCACGCCCGACCACAGGCTGCACAACCGATGCTTCAAAAGTAAGTTTTGCCTCACCTGTCATATTCACCTGATTTCTTGCGAACTGACTAACATCTTGACAACATTTTGCAGGAAAAATGGCTCCACAACCAAGAGGATGCAGAAAATGCTTCCCAAGAGTTTGTTGAATCATGAAGCATGATTTTTATGCTATAGGAATAAACAAACTTATTTCTCATTGGCAGAAATGTATATATTTGAGCCTAGCTATAATGATTTAAAATTCAGGGTCCAGGCTGGGTATGGTGGCTCATGCCTATAATCCCAGCACTTTGGGAGGCTAAGGTGTGAGGATCACTTGAGGTCAGGAGTTCCAGACCAGCCTGGCCAACATGGTGAAACCCCACCTCCACTTAAAATATAAAAATTAGCCGGGCGTGATGGCAGGCACGTGTAGTTCCAGCTACTCAGGAGGCTGAGGCAGGAGAATTGCTTGAACCCAGGAGATAGAGGTTGCAGTGAGTTAAGATCATACCACTGCACTCCAGCCTGGGTGATAGAATGAGACTCTGTCTCAAATAAATAAATAAATAAAAATAAATAAAATTCAAGATTTGAAACAGCAATTACTTTTGCACCAACCTAATAGCTTTTTTCTCTCCCCCATTTAAGGACAGAATTTGAAGGTGGCTGTAAGCAAACAAGGAAGAGGGTTCTCATCAAAGACCAAACTGGCTGGCCCTTGATCTTGAACTTTGGACTTCCCAGCCTCCGGAGCCATGAGAAGTTAATGTCTGTTGCTTAAACCAGCGGTCCTCACCCTTTTTGACACCAGCAACTGTTTCTGTGGAAGACAATTTTTCCATGGACTATGGGGGCTGGGGGGCTGGGGGGCTGGGGGGCTGGGGGACTGGGGGAATGGGGGGCTGGGGGACTGGCTTCAGGATGATTCAAGCACATTAGGTCTATCATGTGCTTTATTTCTGTTATTATTACACTGTAACATATAGTGAAATAACGATACTACTCACCATAATGTAGAATCAGTGGGAGCCTTGAGCTCATTTTTCCGTAACTAGATTGGCCCATCTGGAGGTGATGGGAGACAGTGACAGATCATCAGCCATTAGATTCTTATGAGTTCACAACCGAGATCCACACACTGGGCTACGAAGTTATGAGAATCTAATGCTGCTGTGGGTCTGATAGGAGGCAGAGCTCAGGTGGTAATGCCTACTTGCCTGTTGCCCACCTCCTGCTGTGTGGCCCAGTTCCTAACAGGCCATGAACCGATACAGGACACCATGGTTGGGGACCCCTGGTTTAAACTTCTCCATCTATGATATTTTATTACAGCAGTCTGAGCTAAGATACAGGTTTTTTTCTCCTTTTAAAGTAAAGATGGATTTGTCCAGCAACTTGTTAACCATCCCTCTTAAGTGGAGTGCAACGGAAAATCAAGGGAAAATGTTAGTTGCTGAAACGGTCTAGCCAGAAGAATAGATGAATATATTGAATATTCAATAGGTTGAAGAATAGATGAATAATATAGACCAATGATCATTGAGAAGGATGGTGAGGTGGATGGTATAAATGTCCTCTAATAAAAAACCTAAACGACGATCCAGAAATAGCGTATCAGAAAACACAACTAATTTTCTTCTCCAAAGTAATAAGTCATCCAATTGTTTTCAGTGGCATAGCCATGGTCATTTCAGTATCTTTCTATGATTGATGGTATCATTAATTCATGTCATGATTTTGCACGTACATTTGGTATAGTTGTTATATTTGATACACTATTGAACTTTCAAATGAGAATATCTGTTGTTTTCTTGTTACTCACACATTTTGCTAGTCTTAAAAATAGAGCTATCAAATATATTGGGGGTAGTTTATTAATATACTTAATCTGACGTTACTGGTTATTTTCTTACTGTTTCAGTATCAATCCGTAGTTCCCAAGGAATTAAATGAAGGAAATGAAGAGCGCTTCTCTTCTTCCCCACCGCCTAATTCCCCTCATCTGTCATGAGCGCTGTGTGACCAGTAAGCCTCAAGGTCGGTGATACTGAGCTCCTGTATACACTTGAGGGGGTATATTGATTTCAGCGGTCTAGAAATCCATCTTAAGAATGGAGATAAGCAATCAAAGGGTGATTATTAAGAAGTCAATAATTCTATTCCCTTGGACAATGAATTGGGGAAAATCCCCCTTCTTTTATGGCAGAATTTTCCACTTAGCATCCTATGTTGTTTACGTTGATAAATGAGTTCAGTCCAGTATTCTCCTTCATAATCAGTTATCCCTGAAGGGATGAACTATGGGAGAGGCAGCCTTTCCACCTGCAAATTCCTGTAGATGACATTGTTGCAGAATCTAAATTTTGTGCAAGAATGATGTATACCACAAATAGGGTGTACCCCTAGGATCTGACAGAGAAATGAAAATAGGAAAACCGCCATCAGAGATAATTTGTTACTGATGAGACTTGGAAGAAACCCTTTAAATCACATGAAAAAATTCTCAAGGAGGTAATACAAATATAATTTAATAAACTTGGTCTAATTATTGATGACATTTATTATTGTCAAGACAAGAGGGTGATATTCTGCATGGAGACTGGAAAAGAAATAAGGGTGAGTAGGAAGTTTTCAATATTTCTGTGTACAGTAGAAATCCGGGTGGCTCAGGAAGAAATATTTTCCCTAGGGCAGAGAATAAAAATTTTTCATGAAACCATAGCTCTCACCAGTTCCATTGCCTCTGTAAATGCATAACTTTAGCCTTTCAGTTTACAAATATGAATCTTGGTGTATTAATCAGAATCCTCTTGTGAACAAGTAGCAGAAGTTGACTCAGAACAGCTTGGCCTATGTAGGAAAGGAGTTCTGATGGCTCACTGGGGAGGTGTCATGCGGTGTGACTCAGGCAGCTGCAGGAGGGGATGGGCTATGCGGGGGTGGGGAGCGCAGGTCTGAGAAGCCCTGCGTTTGGGGTTTAATGCTCTGTGCTCACCATTTTGACATTCTTAATAATTTGACCTCTGAATTTGTAAGTGAAGTCTGATGGCAACAGCATGGACCAGAGGCTGGTGACTTCTGCTCACAGGCCTCCTTACCCCGGCTGCGTGGGTTCTCCACCAGCTACTTCCCCAGCCTCTGGTGCCCAGGTCTAGGGCAGCCAGATCTAGCAAAAACAAATAAAAGCAAAAAACAAGATAGGATCCCGATTATATTTGAATTTCAGATGAACGGTAGTTTTCCAATACATGTCCCAAATATTGCATGGGATATACTAAAAAATTATGTTGTTTTTATCTGAAATTCAAATTTAGCGGTGGCCCTATTTGATCTGGCACCCCTCTTTCCAGCCCTAGCCACCGTCTGTGGCCCTCAGCTGCAGGCTGGCCTGGGTGAGGTACAAGGAGGGTCAGGGTAGGTTCACATGACCTTGGGAACTACAATAGAGATGTGTTCTCATGGTGTGAGTTGGTAGGGAGGGAAGGTATCTCCCATCTCTCATTTAGGCATCTCTGGGGGCCTGGAGAGGAAGTGCAAGCCTCTGGGGTCCCCTGTCCCCAGCGGGAAGGGGAAACTCCTGGCTCAGATCCCTGTCATGGAGAGCCTCAGGTGCTCCGAGTTTCCGCCCCAGGAGTGTGATTTTCCGGGCTGGCCGGTCAGTATCCTCAGGGCCTGCATGAGCTAGTTAACAACAAAAGGACCAGCAAACACTTGGAGAGTCGGAACACCGGGGAAGAAAGGAAAACATGTTATGTTTTACTAGTATTTAAGGACATGTTTTTCCTGCTTTTGGACAAGAGACGCCTCCCCGCCTCAATTTCATTGTGCACTGGGCCTTGCAGATTATGTAGCTGATCAAGGGCTCATTCATGGTATTTTTGCAATTTACTAGAAGTGGAGGGGCAACATTGATGCAAAGCTCTCTAGTTCATTTCTCTGCTTCTTTATGAAAGTGGACTATGTTCTTAGAGCATAGCTGCCAGAGCATCTCACTGAACAGTCTCACAGCCATGGCCAAGGAGAAACTGCCAGCTTGAATGAGGCTGGGATACAGTCTGCTGCCCTGGCTTTGGCCCTGTGTCCACCCCTGGACCATCATGTCAGTGTGAGGTAATGTGAGTACACAGCCGAGTTGTGAGTTCCTCTCTCTGTTCGCAGAGAGAATTGGAGGAGGTGGTAAAACCAACCTAGTTAGAGGAAGTCCCTGTGAAATGATTTCATTTTTCTACCCTAATTTGATTCTTCTACATTTACTTAGTATGATTCTTTCTTACAGCTCTTTTATCTCTAAATTAATTTATAAAATTAATTCCTGGAAGCTACCTGTCATGACCTAACAAATGCAAAGGTCCTTGCAAACCAGGGTAAGGGAACTCCTGTCAGTCAAACTCTCCCTAAAAACTGTAAACTTGTTACATTTGTAGTTCCTTTAAAATTATATATGGGGGATGATCAGATATGCAAATCAGTTCTAATCTTTCCAGTTATTTTTCCATTTGTTCATTCAACAAATATGTTGTATGTGCCAAGAACCAGTCCTAGGGGCTGATGCTGACTAGGGGAGAAAGATCTATGAATCTGTAAATCCTATTAAAATGTAAAACTGTCTAGTAAGTCCACAGCAGGAGCTCTGAGAGCAAGGGAAGTGCTCATCCTTGCTTCTTTCTTCTTATTTTTGAAAAAAGGAATGGGTCTTAAATTGTGGTAAGAGCTCAGTCTGTTACTAATTTATTAACGTTTTCTGACGGGTGTCTGATAGAAGGGGATGTGGGCTCTGAGGGCTGAGTAGTCTTATTGTGGTATGTCAGGTGATGTGTAGCTGGAATCCTTCTGTGTTGGTGCAAATAGCAACAATGTAATGGTAGCCTGAATAGCATAAACCACTTTCCTGGAAAATTATTTTAAAGCTGCGTCCCAACTGTGAGGGAGATGCAGGCAGTTTTCCTTTTTTGTGTTCAGGAGGGGATGTTTTTCACTTTCTTTTATACGCATGTATAATGGCTCATTATTTCTGCTTCTCCTTTGCAAAAAAGCATTTAATACTTTGAGCTGAGGTGTCAAATGGCCATTAGCTGACAGATACCAAGGTAGTCTCTTTTTCCCCCTATATAAATGTTAATTATTATGTTTATATTTTATTATAACTTTGAAATAAGAATTAAGAATTATCAGTATTAAGTTCCCTTTTTCCACCAATGAGTTACCCAACCTGATATATTTCAAGCCATGTAATTATTAAATTTTTATCCAAATATTTCTCTGATTTTAATTTTAACTTTTTTTTATTATGCAGTAATTATTTTTCATGGGTTCAGAGAAACATATAAATTGCCACGACTGATTTACTTATTTTTTAATTACTTAAAAATTTTTTTTATTTCAGTAGGTTTTGGGGAAACAGGTGGTGTTTGGTTACATGAATAAGTTCCCTAGTGGTGATTTCTGAGGTTTTGATGCACCCATCACCTGAGCAGTGTACACTGTATCCAATGTGTAGTCTTTTATCCCTCGCCACCCACCACCCTCTCCTCTGAGTCCCTAAAGTCTAATGTATCATTCTTATGCCTTTGTGTCTTCATAGCTTAGCTCCCACATGTAAGTGACAACATATGATGTTTGATTTTCTATTCCTGAGTTACTTCAGTTAGAATAATAGTCTCCAATTCCATCCAGGTTGCTGTGAATGCCATCGTTTCATTCCTTTTTATGGCTGAGTAGTATTCCATGGTGCATGTGTATATATATATTTATTTATATATACACACCACATTTTCTTTATTCATTTATTGATGGATATTTGAGCTGGTTCTGTATTTTTGCAATTACAGATTGTACTGTTATAAATGTGTGTGCATGAATCTTTTTTGCACAATGACTTCTTTTACTCTGGGTAGATAGTAGAGGGATTGCTGGATAAAATGGGAGATCTAATTTTAGTTCTTTAAGGAATCTCCACACTGTTTTCCATAGGGGTTTTATTAGTATACATTTCTACTAATAATGTAAAAGTGTTCCCTTTTCACTGCATCCATACCAACATGTACAATTTTTTGATTTTTTGATTATGAGCATTCTTGCAGGAGTAAGGTGGTATCGCATTGTAGTTTTGATTTGCATTTCCTTGATCATTAGTGATGTTGAGCGTTTTTCCATATGTTTGTTGGCCAATACAAGCATTTTTCCATATGCTTGTGTATCATCTTTTGAGAATTGTCTACAGGTATTGATTGACTTACAATCTATGCAACTTATGACCATTCGACTTTACGACCACGATTGCTAGCCACAAGTGCTCTGTGTCTGGCAGCACAAACGTTGCCCAGCTGGGCGTACGACAGCGTGGACCAGCTTCCGGCAGCACTAACATCTCCGCATGCACCATTTCAACTGTACATATAGGCTACTCAACTTAACGACCAAATCGTGTTACGACCGGTCTGTCGGTCCCAATCATGGTCGTAAGTCGAGCACTAGCTGTATTCATGTCCTTAGCACACTTTTTGATGGGATTGTTTGTTTTTTTCTTGTTGATTTGTTTGAGTTCTTTGGAAATTCTGGATGTTAGTTCTTTGCTGGATGTATAGATTGTGAAGATTTTCTCCCACTTTCTGGGTTGTCTATGAAGAAACTATAAAGCTTCTGCATTGCAAACGAAATAATAAACAGAATAATGGTTCCATGTTTTTGCAGTTGCAGATTATGCTGCTATAAATGTGTGTGCAAGTATCTTTTTTGCATAATGACTTCTTTTATTCTGGGTAGATACTTAGTATCTAATAAATAAATAGTAATAAAATTCTGTTTATTATTTATTTTGCTATGCAGAACCTTTTTAGTTTAATTAAATTTCATCTATTTATTTTTGCTGCATTTGCTTTTGGGTTCTTGGTCATGAAGTCTTTCCCTAAGCCAATGTCTAGAAGGGTTTTTCTGATATTATCTTCTAGAATCTTTATGGTTGCAGGTCATAGATTTAAGTCTTTGATCCATTTTGAGTTGATTTTTGTATACTATTTTGTATAAGGTGACAGATGAGGATCCAGTTTCATTCTTCTACAAATGGCTTGCTGATTATCCCAGCACCATTTGTCACATAGGATGTTGTGCCCCTCCTCCCACCTTACCTACACATTACTAAAGGCTGATTTATAGCAGTTCCGTTTTCTAAGTACAACATGTCTGGTTATTAAGAACAAAACTCCGTCTTCTTGAAGTCTGGATATTTAGAAAAAAAAAAAGAAAAAAATTACAAGGCATATGAAAAGGCAAAAACAGGTTGAAGGTATAGTAAGCATGAGAACATTACTCAGATGTGACAGGGGTATTGGAATGATTAGATCAGGAGTCTAGAACTATGATTAATATGCTAAGGACATTAATGAATAAAGTAGAAAGCATGCAAGAACAGATGGGCAATGTAAGCAGAGAGATGGATATTCTAAGAAAAAACTAAAACAAAATGCTGGAGATCGGAAAACATAACAGAAATGAAGAATGCTTCTATGGGCTTATGAGCAGCCTGAATGTGGTTGAGGAAGGAATCCGTGAGCGGGAGCGTCTCTCTACAGAAAGTGCCCTAACTGAAAAGCAAAGAGGAAAAAAAAAGGGGAAAAAATGTTTAAGGACTGTGAGATAACTACAAAAGGTACAAATACATATAATGAAAATACTAGAAGAAGAAGAAATACAGCCAGGAACGGAAGTATTCGTAACAATGACTGAGAACTTCCCAAAATTAATGTCGACACCAGACCACAGATTTAAGAAGCTCAGTGAAAATTACATAGTATAAACGCAAAAAAAAAAGTCAACAAGCGTATCATATTCAAATTACAGAAAATCAAAGATTCAGAAAAAATTCTAAAAGAAATCAGAAGGGAGAAAACACCTTACGCCTATGGAGGAGCAAAGATAAGAACTGACTGTGACTTCTCTTCAGAAATCATGCTCGTGATAAGGAAGTGAAGTGACATATTTAAAGCATTGAGAGAGAAAACCCACCAACCTAGAATTCTGTAACCTGAGAAATCACCCTTCAAAAATGAAAGAAATACAAAGATTTTTCCAGACAAACAAAAATGGAAAGAATTTGTTGCCAGTAGATCTGCCTTTTAAGAAATGTTAAAAGAAGTTCTTTACAGAGAAGGAAAATGATACAGGTCAGAAACTGGGTTCTGCATAACGAAAGATCTTCTGAGAAGGAATAATAGATAAAGTGCAAACTTTTGTTTTTTTATTCTCAATTGACTTAGCAAATAACAGTTAATTTAAAATAATGGCACATTGTACATTGTATTTGATCATATATTATATACATACATATATAAATAAATATGCATATATATTTAAATATAAGCAAAATGAATGACAGTTATGATCCAAGGGATGGGAGAGGGGACTTAGAATTATTTTCTTATTATAAGGCACTTGCACTATATGAAAAGTGGTACAATGCTACTCGAAAGTTGTAAACATATATTGCATTTTTAAATTATAAATGTATATCGCAAATTCTAGAACAACTGCTAAATAAATTTTTATAGAAAAGTATAACTAGCATGCTAAGAAAGACGACAGAATGAAATTATTTTAAAAATGCTTAATAAAAACTGCAGGCTGGGCACAGTGGCTCATGCCTGTAATTCTAGCACTTTGGGAGGCTTAGATGGGCTGATTACCTGAGGTTAGGAGTTCAAGACCAGCCTGGCCAACATGGTGAAACTCTGTCTCTACTAAAAATACAAAAATTGGCTGGGTGTGGTTGCGGGCACCTGTAATCCCCAATACTCAGGAGGCTGAGGCAGGAGAATTGCTTGAACCTGGAAGGCAGAGGTTGCAGTAAGCCAGGATTACATCACTGCATTCCAGGCTGGGTGACAGATTGAGACTTTGTCTCAAAAAAAAAAATTAGAAAGGTAGAAAAAGAATAGGGGAAAAAAATAGAAATAAATAACAAAGACAATAAATATAAAACAGTAACAAATATGATAGATATTAATCCAACTATATCAATAATCAGTTTGAATGTCAATTATATAAATTCACCAATGAAATGAGTTTATGACAATGGATCAAAACACAGGATCTGAGCATATGTTTTCTACAAGAAGCCTATTTTAAATATAATGACACTTACAGATTAAAAATAGGTCTTCAGAACAAGGAAAATTATCAGAGAGAGAGTGAGGCATTACATAATGATGAAGGGATCAGTTCTCCAAGAAGGCATAAAAATTTTTAATATGTGTGTGCCTAAAAACAGAGCATAAAAACATGATGCCGAAACAAATAGAATTCTGAGGAGAAACTGATGAATCCACTGTCATAATCAGAGACTTCAACAACGTTCTATCAGTAATGGACAAATCCAGCAGGCAGAAAATCAGTAATTATGTAGTTGAATTCAACAACACCATCAATCAACTGAATATAATTGACATCTATAGAGAACTTCATTCAACAGCAGTACAATAGACATTATTCTTGAGCTCACATGGAACATTCACCAAAATAGACCACATTTTTGCATCATAAAACCCACCTTACCAAATTTAATAGAAAAGAAATCATATGATGTCTGCTCTCATATACTTAATAAAACTAGGAATTGAAACAGAAAAAAAGCCTGGAAAATTCCAAAATTCTTGGAGTTTAAGCAACACACTTCTAAATAACATGAATCAAATAAATCTCAAGAGAAATTTAAAAATATTTTGAACTAACTGAAAATGAAAGCAATTTGTTGAAATTTGTGGGATGCAATGAAAGCAGTGCTTAGAGAGAAATTTATAGCATCGGATGCATAGATTAGAAAGGAAGAAAAATGTAAAATCAATAATTTCCTAAAAGAAGAACAAATTACTCCTAAGTAGGACAGAAATGACAAAAAATAGAGCAGAACTCAATAAAATTAGAAACAGAAAATCAGTAGAAAAAAATCGACAAAATCAAAAGTTCTTTCTTTGAAAAGATTAATAAACCTCTGGCCAGACTAGCTATAAAGAAAAAAAAAAAAAAAAGAAAAAGAGAGAAGACACAAATTATTAACATCAGAAATAAAAAAAAAGAGACATCACTACAAATTCCATGGATATTAAAAGGACAATAAAGGAATATTTTGTACAACTCTATGCCCACAAATTTGAGAACTTAGATAAAATGAATCAATTCCTTGAAAGACACAATCTGGGTAGACCTATTTGTACTTAAAAAATGAAATCAGAAGGGGCGGGGCCAAGATGGCCTACTAGGAATAGCCCCGATCAGTCTCCCATCAAAAAGAAGCAAAACAGTGTGCAAATCCTGCACCAGCAACTGACGTATCCAGGTTCTGTCACCAGGACTGACTAGGTGGCTAACATGACCCGTGGAGAAGAAGGAAGAGCAGTGTGGTGGCAGCCCACCTGAGAGCCACGTGGCACACGGGAGCCCCCACCCTCAGCCAGGGGAGTCGCTCAGTGAGCGTGCTACCCAGCCTGGGAAACTGTTTTTTCCAAGGAACTCTGCAACCCACGGATTGGAAGAGTGAGTCCATGTCACTGACGCCAAGGGTCCCAGCCACAGGGCAGGCGCAAATTCTCAGCAGCCACTCAGCTGGAATCTGCCTGAGCTGAGCTCCTGGGGGAAAGGGGGGCCATCGCCACAGCTGCAGCTGTTTGCTGTCTAAGCCATCTGAGCTCCTTGAGGGAGGCGTGACAGGCAACACTGGGACTGCTAGTTGCCCAACATGCTAAGCTCCCAGGGTGGGAGAAGGGCGGTGCCATCTCTATAGCTCCAGGCACCGCTTTTCCCCCTCCTGAAGCCAGGGAGGCTGGACAGCTTGATCTCAATGATTCCCCACAACCCAACACCCTGGCTGTGGCAGACTGCAGCCATAGTGCCTCTTCAGGCCTGACCCTGACCCCTCCCACCTCACTGGGTGGAGACTTCCTGCAGAAACTCCAACAACTCCAGTGAGGGTCTCAGGGACAGAACTCTGATCTCCCTGGGCCTGAGCCCCTAGTGGGAGGGGTGGCTGTAGTCTTCGTGGACCGGCAGACTTAGTCTTTCCTCCTGCTAGTCTGAGGAATCCATCAGCCCAGACAAGTGGGTTTCCCCCTAGTGCAGCACATCCCCTCCACCAAGGGACAAAGTGCTTCATTAAGTGGGTCCTGCCTCCTGTCCCACCCAACTGGGTGAGACCCTCCAACAAGAGTTGTCAGACTATATACAGGAGCATTTCTACTGGCATCAAGTTGATGCCCCTTGAGGTCAGAGATCCCAGCGCAAAGAACAGGCACCCATCTTTGCTGTTCGCCAGTCTCCTCGAGTGACATCTCCGGGCGTGGGAGTGAACCACAGGAATAGGGCCTGAAGGGAACCCCCAGCAAACAACAGCAGCCCTGCAGAAGAGGGACCTGACCGTTGAAAGAAAAACAAGCAAACAGGAAGCAACAACAACAGTATCAACAAAAAACCTCCCACGAAAACCTCAACTAGGGGTCAGCAACCTCAGAGAGTGAAACTAGACAAATTCATGAAGATGAGAAAGAAGCAATGAAAAAAACACTGAAAACACCAAAGGCCAGAGTGCCTCTTCTCCTCCAAATGATCGTAACACCTCAACAGCAAGGACACATAACTGGGCAGAGGATGAGATGAACGGGTTGACAGATATAGGCTTCAGAAGGTGGACAATAACAAACTCCACTGAGATAAAGGAACGTGTTTGAACCCAATGCAAAGAAGCTAGGAACCTTGACAAAAGGTTATAGGAGCTGCTAATTAGAATAACCAGTTTACAGAGGAATCTCAATAGGTGCAGAAAAGACTTTCAATAAAATTCAATAATGCTTCATGTTAAAAATTCTCAATAAACTTGGTACTGATATCTCAAAATAATCAGAGCTATTTATGACAAACCCAAAGCCAATGTCATATTGAATGGGCAAAAACTTGAAGAATTCCCCTTGAAAACTGGCACAAGACAAGGATGCCCTCTCTCACCACTCCAATTCAACATAGTACTGGAAGTTCTGGCCAGGGCAATCAGGCAAGAGAAAGAAATAAAGGTTTTCAAATAGGAAGAGAGGAAGTCAAATTGTCTCTTTGCAGATGGCATGCTTTTTTTTTTTTGATATGGAGTCTTGCTCTGTCACCCATGCTGGAGTGCGGTGGTGCAATCTCGGCTCACTGCAACCTCTACCTCCCAAGCTCATGCAATTCTCTTGCCTCAATCTTTCAAGTAGCTGGGACTACAGGTGTGTGCCACCACTCCCACCTAATTTTTGTATTTTTAGTGGAGACAAGGTTTCGCCATGTTGGCCAGGATGATCTCCATCTCTTGACCTCATGATCTCCCCGTCTCAGCCTCCCAAAGTGCTGGAATTACAGGTGTGAGCCACTGCGCCTGGCTGACATGCTTCTATATGGAGAAAACCTCATCATGTTAGCCCCTAAACCCCTTAAGCTGATAAGCAACTTCAGAATACAAAAGTCTCAGAATACAAAATCAATGTGCAAAAATTATAAGCATTTCTATGCATCAACAATAGACAAGCAGAGAGCCAAATCATGAGTGAACTTCCATTTACAATTGATACAAAGAGAATAAAATACCTAGGAATACAGCTGACAAGGGATGTGAAGGACCTCTTCAAGGAGAACTACAAACCACTGCTCAAGGAAATAAGAGAGGACACAAACAAATAAAAAAAAAATTCATCCTCATAGATAGGAACAATCAATATTGTGAAAATGGCCATATTGCCCAATTATAATTTATAGATTTAATGCTATTCCCATCAAACTACCATTGACATTCTTCACAGAATTAGAAAAAACTACTTTAAATTTTTTATGGAACCAAAAAACAGTAAGTGTAGTCAAGACAATCCTAAGCAAAAAGAACAAAGCTGGAGGCATCACGCTACCTGAATCCAAACTATACTACAAGGTTACAGTAACTAAAACAGCATGTTACTGTTACCAAAACAGATATATAGACCAATGTAACAGAACAGAGGCCTCAGAAATAACACCACACATCTACAACCATCTGATCTATGGCAAACCTAACAAAAACAAGCAATGGAAAAATGATACCCTATTTAATAAATGGTACTGGGAAAACTGGCTAGCCATATGCAGAAAACTGAAACTGGACCTCTTCTTTACACCTTATACAAAAATTAATTCAAGATGCATTAAAGACTTAAATGTAAACCCCCAAACCATAGAAACCTTAGAAGAAAACCCTAAGCAATACCATTCAGGACATAGGCATGGGCAAAGATGTCATGACAAAAACACCAAAAGCAATTGCAACAAAAGCTAAAATTGACAAATGGGTTAAACTAAAGAGCTTCTTCACACAAAGAAACTATCATCAGAGTGAACAGGCAATTTACATAATGGGAGGAAATTTTTGCAATCTATCCAACTGACAAAGGTCAAATATCCAGAATCTACAAAGAACTTAAACAAATTTATAAGAAAAAAAAAAAAACACCATCAAAAAGTGGGCAAAGGATATGAAAAGACACTTCTCAGAAAAAGACATTTATGCAGCCAACAAACATGAAAAAAGCTCAACATCACTAATCATTAGAGAAATGCAAATCAAAACCACAATGAGATACAGGTATTGATCTACTTACGACCTATGCAACTTACGACCATTCGACTTTACGACCACAATCACTAGCCATGACTGCTCCGCGTCTGGCAGCGCAAACGTTGCCCAGCTGCGCGTGTGACAGTGTGGACCAGCTTCCGGCAGCACTACAGCTAGTGCTTGACTTACGACCATGATTGGTTCCAACAGACCGGTCGTAACACGATTTGGTCGTACGTTGAGTAGGCTATATGTACGGTACTGTGAAATGATGTTATAAAAATCTTTAAGTCATATTTTATCATAATTTTCTTTCATTATTGTTAAATGTCATAATTTTCTTTGTTCATTTTATGCCATTTGTATCATCTCTACACCATTTTGTTTCTTATTTTTACATTTGTCAGGTTTAAGTAAAACACTGCATTACCAGTACAACTGGTTTAATATTTGCAAAACACACAAAATTATAAAATACAGGTGCATACAAAAATACAAAATACAGGCGTAAAAAATACCATAGGAAACATTTTCCCAATTGCAAAACATACCAATATATATAAACATGTACGAAACATTTTATTGGCCGTTTTTGAATTTGATCTTCCATCCAAATATATAGCAATTTCTCCAGTTCGTGGATGGGCCCGCTTCGTTGCTTTGTTATAACTGTTGATGGCATGGGTGCAGAACCTTTCACAGCTTCACGAATTCTTTCGTTATCTTTCAAAATCATCGACACAGTCGAGTGTGATAACTTCGTATCATGTGTGATCACATTCACTTTCTTTCCTCCTTCGTACGGCTTAATTACCTTCATTTTCGTGGCGAGATCTATGGCCTTTCTTTCCTTCTTGGCAGGCTGAGGTGTAGACAAAAACAATTTCCTCTTGGTAGACATCTTGGGAGGGGTTTGATGAAAAATATCCAAGACCCAAAACACAAATTGCTGTACCAAGTCTGGTATAACAGTTGAAATGGTGCACGCAGAGATGGTAGTGCTGCCGGAAGCTGGTCCGCACTGTCGTCCACCCAGCTGGGCAACGTTTGCGCTGCCAGACGCGGAGCAGTCGTGGCTCGCGATTGTGGTCGTAAAGTTGAATGGTCGTGAGTTGCATCGGTAGTAAGTCGATCAATACCTGTACCATCTCCGCGTGCATATAGCCTACTCAACTTACGACCAAATCATGTTACGACCGGTCTGTCGGAACCAATCGTGGTCGTAAGTCAAGCACTATCTGTACCATCTTATGCCAGTCAGAATAGTGATTACTAAAAAGTCCAGAAACCTCATGCCTGTAATCCCATCACTTTGGGAGGCTGAGGAGGGCAGATTACAAGGTCAAGAGATCAAGACCATCTTGGCCAACATGGTGAAACCCCATCTCTACTAAAAATACAAAAATTAGCTGGGTTTGGTGGTATGTGCCTATAGTCCCAGCTACTTGGGAGGCTGAGGCAGGAGAATTGCTTGAACCCAGGAAGCAGAGGTTGCAGTGAATGGAGATTGCACCACTGCACTCCAGGCTGGGCAACAGAACTTGACTCCATCTCAAAAAAAAAAAAAAGTCCCAAAACCACAGATACTGGCAAGGCTGTGGAGAAATAGGAATGCTTTTACACTGTTGTTGGGAATGTAAATTAGTTCAACCAATGTGGAAGACAGTGTGCTGATTCCTTAAGGATCTAAAACCAGAAATACCATTTGACCCAGCAATATGATTACTGGATATATAACCAAAGAAATATAAATTATTCTACTCTAAAGATACATGCACATGTATGTTTACTGCAGCACTGTTTACAATAGCAAAGACATGGAACCAACCCAAATGCCCATTACAGCTAGTGCTCGACTTACGACCACGGTCGGGACTGCGGACCGGTTGTAACACTATTTGGTCGTAAGTTGAGTAGGCTATATGTACAGTTGAAATGGTGCACGCGGAGATGGTAGTGCTGCCGGAAGCTGGTCCGCACTGTTGTACGCCCAGCTGGGCAACGTTTGTGCTGCCAGACGCGGAGTAGTCGTGGCCCGCGGTTGTGGTCGTAAAGTTGAATGGTCCTAAGTTGCATAGGTGGTAAGTCGATCAATACCTGTAATTATAGATTGGATAAAGAAAATGTGGTACATATACACCATGGAATACTATGCATCCATAAAAAGGAATAAGATCCTGCCCTTTGCAGGGACATGGATGAAGTTGGAAGCCATCATCTTCAGTAAACTAACACAGGAACAGAAAATCAAACACCACGTTCTTACTCATAAGTGGGAGTTGAACAATGAGAACACATGGACATAGGGAGGGGAGCAACACACACCAGGGCCTGTCGATGGGGAGAGGAAGGGAGAGAGAGCATCAGGAAAAATAGCTAATGCATGTGGGGTTTAAAACCTAGATGACAGGTTGATAGGTGCAGCAAATCACCATGGTACACATACACCTATGTGAACCCTAATGTAAACTGTGGACATTGGGTGGTAATGATGTGTCAATGTAGATTTATCAATTGTAACAAATGCATCATTATGGTAATAATATCAACAATGGAGGAGGCCGTGCATGTGTGGGGGCAGGTGGAATATGGAAAATCTCTGTACCTTCCTATGAATTTTGCTGTAAACTGAAAACTGCCCTAAAAAATAAAGCCTATTAGACAAACAAACCAACATAGATATATTGTGGGGTAGAATACAAAATATAATTGAGGATGGGCACGGTGGGTCACACCTGTAATTCCAGCGCTTTGGGAGGCTGAGGCAGAATCACCTGAGGTCAGGAGTTCAAGACCAGCCTGCCCAACATGGTGAAACCCCATCTCTACTAAAAATGCAAAAATTAGCCAGGTGTGGTGATATACATCTGTGATCCCAGCTACTCGGAAGGCTGAGGCAGGAGAATCACCTGAACCTGGGAGGCAGAGGTTGCAGTGAGCCAAGATCACACCACTGCACTCCAGCCTGGGCGACAGAGCAAGACTCTGTCTCAATAAATAAATAAATAATTGACCCAGTTCCATAACATACTAGAAGTACTGGCCATAGATGTAGGCAAGAAAAAGAAATAAAAATGCATTCAAATTGAAAAGGAAAAAGTAAAATTATCTTTGTTCACAGATAATGTGGTCTCATATGTAGAAAACCCTAAAGATTCCACAAAACCTATTGGAACTAATACATAAATTCAGCAAAAGTGCATCATACACAATCAATACACACACACAATTGCTTATCTATACACTAACGATGAACAACATGCAAAGGAAATTATGAAAACAATTACATTTAAAATAGCATCAATAGAATAAAATACTCAGAAATAAACTTAACCAAGGAATTAAAGGTTTGTACATTGAAAACTACAAAACCTTGCTGAGAGAAATTAAGACACAAATACATTGAAATATGTCCTGTTTTCACCGACTGAAAACTTTTTGAGGAACTGCCTCATTGTTTTCCTTGGCATCTGAATCATAGTCCCACTCCTGCAATGGAAATAAAAATTCCAGTCGCTCCACATTCTCACCAACACTGATTATTTTCCACTTTTAAAATTTAGATTTCCATCCCAGGAGTGTCTTATTGTAGTTTCGATTCACATTTCCCTAATGGCTAATACTACGGAGCATATTTTCATGTGCTTACTAGCCATATGTATATCTTCTTTGGAGAAATGTTAAATTCTTTGCCCATTTAAAAATTGGGTTGTTTGTCTTTTTGTTGTTGAGTTATATGATTTATTTATATATTCTGGATATTAGAACCTTATCAAATATATGGTTTGTAAATATTTTATCTTGTCCTGGAGATTTTCCCTTCACTTTTTTTAATGTCCTTTAACACACAAATTTTTATGGTGTGTAGCTTATTTTTTCTTTCGTTGCTCATTCTTTTGGAGTTATAGCTAAGACTCCATTACCAAATCCAAGGTCATAAAGATTTACCCTTGTGGATTCATTTAATAATTTCATAATTTTAAATCTTATATTTAGGTCTTTGATCTAGTATCTTCTTTGACATTTAATACTCTACCTGGAAATTATCTTTAAGTAACATATGAGGTAGGGATACAATTTTATTTTTTCCCTAAATTGATCAGTTACTGGCAAATGCATTAGTCAAATCCTCACTTTTCTAATTTGAAATCCATGTTCACCTTTTCCTAAGTTTCCATCCATACATAAATATGGTTTTAAACTCCATTTTGCCACCTGTCCATTTGTTTTGTGATTTTGTCTTAATAACACACTATTTAAGTTGTATTGAAATGATTTTAGGACAACTTGTGCTTTATTTTTATTTTTCTTCCTAAACGTTTTACAGCTATTCTTGTGTTTCTCTTCTTCTATATGAATTTATATCAAACTGTCAGTTACCACTGGTTTGTAACAAATTGTTCTTCTGGTTACCTTTGCTGCATAATAAAACACCCTGAAATTTAATGATATAAAATAATAATCAGCTGTTTTGGATTGTGCACGTTTTTGTGGATAGAGAATTTATAAGGGCTTTGCTGGGAGTCCACATCTGGGGTTTCTAATGCATTTGCACTTGAATGTCGGTGGGAATGTAGTTCTCCAAAGGTTTGAGTGGAGTGGATATGAACTGTTCTTCATTGATATGGCTAGCAGTTGATTCTGGCTGGGAGTTTAGCTGGAACTGTCAACCATCGAGCCAGATGCTGCCCCCTCAGGATAGTCAGACTTCTGTAATGGCATCTGCCCTCCCCCAGAGTGGACGTCCCCCAGAACTGGTAGGAACATGACTGGATTTTTCTGACTTAGCCTGCAAGTCATGCAGCATTACTTCTGAGATCCAAATATAGAGAACATGGGCTGCTGCCTCTTGATGAGAGAAATAACAAAGAATTTCTGGTCATTAAAAAAAAAAAAAGAGGCTGGGCATGGTAGATGTAATCCCAACAATTTTGGAGGCCGAGCTGGTGGATCGCCTGAGGTCAGGAGCTTGAGACCAGCCTGGCCAACATGATGAAACCCTATTTCTACTAAAAATACAAAAATTAGCCTGGCATGGTGGTGGGCACCTGTAATCCCAGCTACTCGGGAGGCCGAGGCAGGAAAATCACTTAACTCGGGAGGCAGAGGTTGCAGTGAGCAGAGATTACACCACTGAACTCCAGCCTGGGCAACAAAGCAAGACTGTTTCAAACAAAACAAAGCCAAACCAAACAGCAGCTGCCCACAAAGCAGATTTAGGTTTTTACTGTGATTGAATTAAATGAATAGGTTAGTCTGGAGAGATATAATACTTTAAAAATTCACATGTAATTACATTTATTCAAGTTGTTTTAAAAACGTTCTTTTTGAAAAGCTTTTGCTTTCTTGTTTATTACTATATAATAAATGTTTTTATTGTTACTTGAATAAGAATTTTAAAATTTCTGTCATGTTTAAAAGTATTTTTCTCCTGATGCACAGGGGCAAAGTGTTCGTCTTGTACCTGTCACCTTACTAAAGTCTCTTACTAATTTTAATAGCTTTTTCTTTTTCTTTTTTTCAGGTGGAGTCTCACTTTGTCACCCAGACTGGAGTGCAGTGAAGCAGTCTTGGCTCACTGCAACCTCCGCCTCCCAGGCTGAAGCATTCCTTCCGCCTCAGCCTCCTGAATAGTCGGGACCACAGGCATGTGCCACCATGCCCAGCTAACATCTGTATTTTTTTGTAGAGATGGGGTTTTGTCATGTTGCTCAGGCTGGGCTTGAACTCCTGAGCTCAAACTCTCTACCCACCTTGGCCTCCCAGAGTGTGAGCCACTACTGCACCCAGACACTAATTCTAACAGCTTTTCAGTTGACTTTTTTTTTTTGAGATGGAGTTTCGCTCTTGTTGTCCAAGCTGGAGTACAATGGCACAATCTCGGCTCACCACAACCTCTGCCTCCTGGGTTCAAGTGATTCTCCTGCCTCAGCCTCCTGAGTAGCTGGGATTACAGGCATACACCACCACACCTGGCTAATTTTGTATTTTTAGTAGAGACAGGGTTTCTCCATGTTGGTCAGGCTAGTCTCAGACTCCCCACCTCAGGTGATCTGCCTGCCTTGGCTGCCCAAATTTCTGGGATTACAGGCGTGAGCCACTGCGCCTGGCCCAGTTGGCTTTCTTAATATTGTCTAGGTGAAATTTGTCATACGGCAATAATGATAGTTTCAAATATATTAATGGATTTATAATATAATACATCTCATTTCTTTTTCTTTTCTTATTGCACTGTCTTGAATCTGTAAAATAGTCTTGAATATCATTGAGAAAGTGAGCTGTCCTTGATGTGTTCATTTATGAATAGAAATTATTCAAATGTTTCATAATTAGTATGTTTGCTGTCTCTTGCTGGTAAATATCATACACTAGTCAGGGTTCTTAATTTTACTCACTCTAACTAGTTTAAAAGGATTTTAGGCAGCTCACAGTATTTCTATGTGGACCTGAAAACAGGACTGGGATGCACCATACACAGAAACAATACAGCCTGGGATGACAAAGCTGGGAGAAAGCCCCAGTCACATCACGGACTCAAATGTTCATCTCCTTTGGCAACAGCCTCTCAGACACACCCAGGAACAATACTTTGCATCCTTCAATCCAATCAAGTTGACACTCAATACTGGCCATCACAGGTGAGGCCCAGGCATTTCAGTTACATGTTTTTAAAAGATCTCTGCAAAATATTTAAAAAGTGCCCAGGCGCCAGGTGCAGTGGCTCACACCTGTAATCCCAGCACTTTGGGAGACCAAGGTGGGAGGATTGCTGGAACCTAGGAAGTTACAATGGGCTGTGATTGTACCACTGTCTCTAGCTTGGGTGACAGAACAAGAACCTTTCTCAAAACAAATAAAAACTGTTCAGGAGCTGAGGCTTGAGGGAAATAGTTGGGACAGAGAACCCAAAAAAAGTCAAGTTAGTACTTTCCGAGTGAGAAATGAGAGCCAATCTAGTGGTTTCAGGTGAGAAATGATAAAGGTGTGAAGTAGAGAAGCTGGGATAAGACTTAAGGCGTTTCGATGCCATAATCCACAGGACTTTGTGGCAGATGGGCTATTGGAGAGGAAGGGGTGGGAGTAGTTGAAGACAGCACTGGGATCATCAGCTGGATGTGCCGTTTACCGTGATGTGTAATGAGTAAAGAGAAATGGAATGATAGTGGGTGTATTTCTTTGTGTTGAATTTCTTTTTATTTATTTATTTATTTTATTGCATTTTAGGTTTGGGGGTACATGTGAAGAACATGCAAGATTGTTGCATAGGTACACACATGGCGGTGTGATTTGCTGCCTTCCTCCCCTTCACCTATATCTGGCATTTCTCCCCTTGCTATCTCTCCCCAACTCCCCACCCCCCGCTGTCCCTCCCCTATTTCCCCCAAACAGACCCCAGTGTGTAGTGCTCCCCTCCCTGTGTCCACGTGTTTTCATTGTTCAATACCCGCCTATGAGTGAGAACATGCGGTGTTTGATTTTCTGCTCTTGTGTCAATTTCTTAATGTTGAATTTCAGGCGCCTATGGCATGTTTGGGTACTGAAGTCTGGTAAGCAACTAAAGTTATCTGTGTGGAGTTAGGGAGATGGTTCAGAGTTGATGATGAACACTATTAATTTATTTAGTTTTTTAAATTTGCTTATTTGTATGCTTCCAATTTTTAAAATAAACAGTGTTTTTAATATTTAGCTATTTTATCTGTTACTGATACATAAAGTTGTCAAACCAGTTTGAGGCAAATTTCAAAGATACTGGCATACCATAAAACAAGCAATTTTGAGAGTGGAGTTGGCAGTGGGGAACAAAAATATAAGGCTTAAAAAAACCCAAGTCTGTGGGACACATGGGTGCAGGAGCATGCACACACGCACACACACACACATGTGCGTTTACATTTTTCTAGAGGTCAGCCACTCTGAGATTTTCATGAGTTAATGCAAAGAGGAAATACTCGATTCACTGTATTCATGAGATAGAAATGCTTTGGAGGGTTATGACTACCCTTGGTACTGACACCTGAAAGACGTTTCTTCTGTGGGTTTTCACAGAGGGCAGTACGTGACTACAGCGAATAAGGACAAATTTAACAAATTTATCCACAGGACAAATTTAACACACAGGACCTCATGTTTGTAAAAAGTCTTTTAATATAAGCCAGTGGCATAGCACCCAAAGCAATTGTTTTGGGGAAGATGATGGGATCCAGGTTGTCAAGCTATCTGGTTTTAACAAAAATAAAAAATAAAATCTAGACCTAGAAAGATAGTAAGCATTGTCCATAGATCCATATCTGTTCAGTAGACATTGTTTTTAATATGTAAATTTTTTTTAAAAAAGTAATTATTTGAATTACTGGAAAACATGAAACATTAGGAGTTTTTATACTTAGAAGTCCATTTTTATTTTTTGCTTCTCTTGAACAGTGAGAAGATCTAGTGCCACAGCGTCGACCTGACCGTGCTCTCCAGTTTGCCCGTCTTTCCTCAATTACGTTACCTGCCTGGCTCCTGCAGGTATGACATTTGCGATTTCTGTTACAGAGACACGTGGACCACATGCCACGTAGAGAATCCTTAATGTGAATTATGACAACTTGAGATAGTAACTGTGTGATAGAAAATATAAGGTTATAGTCTATGACAAAATTTGGAGCACAGCTCAGAATATCCATCCACGTGTTTTAGTGAGATTCATATTCTTCAGCCACTCATTGCACTTGAGTTAAGGTTGATATCTTTTTATGGATTCAAAAACTTGTGTCTGAATGTAATGTCTCTCCCTCTTTACTCTGACTTGCAGGGTAAAAGTTTTCCTCAGGAAATTATTTTGGATTCCCACTGACACATGATGTATTATTGATGAAATTCCCAAATATCTAGGGATTTAATCTAAAATACATTAAATATGGCAAAAATGGTTGTACCTACAGATGGATTTTGATTTTTAGGAAGAGGGCCCAAGTTTATGGCTGTTATTTTGTCTATGAGGTAGAAATACAGCAAAAGCAGTTATTATGTGAATGGTCAGAGTGGGACAAGGCATTTGGGTTTGGTTATATGTGGAGAACACAGCGGGGGAAATGCGTAGAAGGATTTTAAAGACAGCCCCGATTCAATTAAGCTGCTTAGGTAATTGATGGCTTTGGATTCCCTGTTAATTCAACTGAGATCCTGTTCCACGCAGTCAGTGCTCGTATGCCTTTGACACTCCTGCATAATCACAAGTGTTTTCTTTGCAAGACTGCTTCAGCAGTCCCGGTTTTCTGCACATTGATTCAAGGTGGTCATTTCCCATCTTCTCCCCTTTTGAATACTCACTTTGATTGTCTGAAAAACTCAGCCATTTCCTCAAGTCTCTCCAGACCCAATTGTGCTTTATAAATGTGATTTCTAGGTACAAATCTGTGAGAGGAATTTTCACTTCTTCCCTTAGGTGGTTACCCGTTTTTCAAAAACCTGTCAGATAAATTCAATTCACACCTACCACACCTGCCAATTTCTTACTCACTGGTTGACTGGTGCATCAGAAAAGAATATTCTCAGGTAGGTGCGCATTCACTAGAGCCAATTCTCTTCACTTTCCATATTCGTTGCCTATTTTGCTTGGGATCTTAATTATTATATTACTGTTTTTATGTTTATGGTTTACCAAAATGCTTATTTCTTTGTTCTTTACTTTCAAAATGAAGTATTAATAATTAATATTTTGATTTAATGTGATAAAGTCACCATAGTATTTGTTAATAGTAAGGTGATTAATTGTTACAGGGTGTTTCATTGCAAAGACGTATTCTATTTAATTGCATATTGTTTGTTTTTTAGTTATTTCCAGGTTTCCCTGTTATGAGCAGCTTTGTATTTACATTTTAGGAGATTTTTTTCAATCTAGTGAGGTTCAATATTTTCATCAGTTGCTTTTTGGAACTTTGTGTTTCTTCTTGATTATAATTTTTCTCTGTCTTAAATGTGAAATAAAACTTAGAAAATATTTCTCACCTTGAGGTGATATTAATATACTGTCTTTGTAGTTGTATTTTTTTTTACAATTATATCTTTAATCCATAGGATCTTGTTTCTTTTTGTTTGTTTTTAGAGATTGGGTCTCACTCTGTTGCTGAGGCTGGCCTTTAACTCCTGTGCTTAGGGGGTCCTTCTGCCCGAGTCTTCTCCTGACTAGCTTAGACTATAGGCGTGACCCACAGCACCTGGCCCATAGGATCTTGTTTTTGGGTAAGGAGATGTTGGTAGTGGTGAGTCTGTTATCCCAAGACCCTCTGTTGAAGAGGCCATTATTTTCTCAATGATTTTAAATTATATACTAAATTCACTTATTAATATGTGTAGACTCTATTTCTGGACTTCTTTTGTGGGGAAGGGGCTTATTGATTTATACATTCCTGTGCTGGTAGCACACTCTTGTGGTCACTCTTACTTATAATAGTTGGGAAGGCAAATGGTCTCTCTCTTTGTTGGCTAGGCTGGAATGCAGTGACACTATAACAGATCACTGTAGCCTTGACCTTCTGAGCCTCAGTGAGCCTCTCACCTCAGCCTTCTGAGTACCTGGGACTAGAGGGTGTGCCACCATGCCCAGCTAATTAAAAAAAAAATTTTTTTTTTTAAATTTTGTAGTGACAGGGTCTCGTTATGATGCCCAGGCTGGTTTTGAACTTCTGTCCTCAAGAGATTCTCCCTCCTTGGCCTTTCGAAGTGCTGGAATTACAGGCATGGTCTACTGTGCCTGGCCCTATATAAAGTTTGTAATCATTTTGCAAAGCTTTATAAAATACCTTTGTAGATTTGTTTGGAATTGTATCATGTTTCTAGATTAATTAGGGGCAAATTACATTCTGTACTAAATTAAGTTTTCAAATTCAGGATTTTAGTGTGCTTTTCTTTTTTAAAAATTCCCCTTAAATATGAATTTTGTTTATTTTCAGATTATAATAACAATATCTACTTATTGTAGAGAACATGGAAAATGCATAGCCATTTTGTTTTTGGACTTCAGGTAGAGAGAATTGAGCTAATCATATTCCAACTTGAGTTCCTTATAGTTCTCTGGTCCATGGAATGTTCCTGTAAAAGTTGTAAAAGCCTAACTTCTATAACAAACAACCCCAAATGTCAGTGAGTCTACCTAGTAGAAGGTTATATTTTGCTCATGTCTGTTTTAATTCAGCGAGGGCGGGGCAGGGACTCTGCTCCATCCACTGGTTCGGGACCCAGGCTCCCTTCTCAGTGTGGCTCCCTCTTCCACCCCAACCCTTTGCAGACTCTGTCAGATGCGCTCATCAAAGCCTGTGCACGTCTCCACCTTTGCATCACCAAATATGCTTTCTACTTTAAGAAGAAAATGTGTTTTAGTCATATTTTTAATACTAATACCTGCATGGCACATAGTTGTGATTTTTTTTAATGTTAACTAAATTAAGAGTAAAAAATAGAAATGCTTGTAAAAAAGACTAGAAAGCAGTATGTTCCAATGGTGAGTTTCTAGTGTTTGTGCATTTAACATGTGTTACCATTATAAAAATCAGGCCCTAATAATTGACTTTAAAAAAGTGCCAGTGAATGTTTGACCTTTTTTTTTTTTTCATTTCTTTGTTTCTTCTGATTATTTCCTTATTTGTTTTTATTAATAGTCGTTATCTATATGTAGAGACGTCTACATATAGAGTCAGCTGTTACGGTACAGTTACTACTCGTCATTTTATAAAAGAAGGCTTTTGTAAACCAGTAGAACTCTTACCAACGGTACAGAAAATAGAAAAATTCTTTAAAATGGAAATAGGATATTTTATGAAAACAATTACATAAAATATAGCACTGCTTTTTAGAAAAAACAAACATTTAGACACACACTCTTTTAAAAAGTACCTTTGGGCCAGGCACAGTGGCGCACACCTGTAATCCCAGCACATTTGAAGGACAGGGTGGGAGGATCTCTTGAGGCCAGGAGTTTGAGATCAGCCCTGGCAACATAGCAAGTCCCTGTCCCCACAAAAATAAAAAGCTAGCTAGTTGTGGTGGCGTGCACCTGTAGTTCCAGCTGCTTGGGAGGCTGAAGTGGGAGAATCACTTGAGCCCAGTAGTTGTGTCTTTAGTGAGTTTTGGTGGTGCCACTGTACTCCAGACTGGGTGACAGAGCAAGGCCCTGTCTCAAAAAAAAGTATTTTTGTCCATTACAATTTTTCTGTTTATTAATGATTGAACAATTTATTTGGATTTTAAGCCTCTTTGTGATCTGAAAATCTCTTTACTTTTATAGTAGTTCCAGAGGAATACCCTTTAGGACTTCTCAGAAATAAAATAAGTAAATAAAACATATACTAAAAAGAGATGTAACTTAATTTTTAATGTATTTAAAATTTGACAGAACTCAGCTTTGCTTATTTCAGACTTACATCGTGTTGCCTTGGGAATGCGCCTGTGTACATGGCCTCCTCCGTTCCCTTCCCATCTGACACCCATGGTGTCCTGCCCTCTTCCTAGACTTAGACAGAATCAGGAACACAGACTGCTGTTAAAATGACCACAGTGTACTTTATTTAATGATTTTGGTACCTTGTGTTGCAATAAAATAAAAAAAAAAAACCTACAAAATCCAAATATATAAAATTTCAAGTTTTCCTTTTTTTCTTTAAGTTTTACAAGAAAAATCATGTAACCAAGGAAAATGGTTCATTATGAAGTACTACTTTCCACTTCATTTCATCACAAATTGCAACTTACTTAACAGACCAAAATAACTATGGTACTGTAGTACATCAAATACTCCACGCACTGTGCTTCAAACTAGGGCACTGGGGGTCACTGCTGCTGACAGTGGCCTCCCGCGAATAAAGACACATTTACAATCTGAACGCTAAAGGGATGTTTGGATACATGGAATTTGAATATATATATTTACAGGAAGGAAATAAATTTAATAACTAGTTTAAGTCTCCATTTCAAATAAAACTCCAAATACATTTGTACAATGTTTACAAAGTAAAAGCACAAGAACTGCCAAGATGAGCATTTGGGTCCAGGCACTGTGCTCATACTGGGGAAATGTCTACACCGTTCCCTACGCACACACGTGGGGTCTCGTGGACCCTATTTCTGTAATGGAGAGGGAAGCACAAGAATGGCATTTTTGCACAATCAGAATGTCATGCAGATAGTTGACAACAGGGGACTGAGAAATTATTGGTCCATTCTCTTCCATTTGCTGTTCACCTGCCACCTGTTCCATTTTTTTCAGAGATAGATTTAAAAGAAAACAAAACAAAACAAAAATTGAACAGGGAAAGGAGCACAAAATGTTTAAGGCAAATTAAGCAAATTCAGAGCAGCTTATCTTGGTGTTGAGTGGAAATGAGGATTTTACCCAAAACCAACCTTAGAAACAAACAAACAAAATTAAGGACAACCTCCTGAGGTTGGGTGGCGTATATCATGTACAAATTTCAGAAAATTGCTTTGCACCAAGTATCCTTTTGAAATTTTAAATGAAAGAACCTGTTGATTACAAAGTGCATGGTTTCATGTTTCTAAATAAAACAACAGTAGTTGAGGTAGTTAGATGTGAAACTTACTTAAAATAACTGGAGAATGAAGAACAAATGTTGGTAGGAAAAATCCTTGCCATTTGGGAGCACGTTTATATTGTGCAATGGTTTCATGCTAAGCAAGATGCTTCTATTTTTCTACTAGGTGTTATTAATTAAATCAGAATGTTGGTGGTGGTGGTATTTGTTTCCAGTCAGCTTGGTAGAATGTCAGTACAGATGAAGTTTGTAACCCTCATCATCTCATTTGTAACTCATGCTCACACCATATCTGCATTGAAGCTATCATGTAAAATGGCATTAATTATCATTACTAGAAACTCATCCAAACTGCAAAAAGAATTTAGTAACCACCTAGAAAAGAATCCACAGGAAGGATGATTTTGCTCTTGCTTTAACAACATTTTTGTCATAGCCCTAAATTCAGTGTACTATTTGGTTTTAAAGAGGAAAGGAACCTCTGGCTCATTGGTTGCTGTCTTGTTCTGAGAATGGGAAAAACATAATTTGCATATCCTTCATCGAATCTGTCCCTAGGCTATTGAGCTGTCTGGCCACTGAGAGGAAAAGCAGAAACTATTTAGTAGAGGCAAGGTTCTCATCCAAGAATGGCTATGGTCTCTTTCTGCCCTCATTACTAAAGAAAGGCTTTAGATGGAATCTTCAATAAGAAATCGACCAAAGGATTCATTCTTTTCTTATCTGATAGCATCTAGATATAAAAGAAATCTTGTGATGACAATAATATGTCAGGAGTACTAACAGACATAAATTAATTGGGAGACACTTCTTTTGATCAAAAGAAAATTTCCATTGTTTCTATCACTAGTTCATGGACTAAAATGTTAATGGGAAGTAGCTATGAATGTTGACAACAATTAATACATTTAGAAAGCATCACATATGTGATGTTTACAGAATGACTGGTCCTCAGCAGCATAACCACATGAATCTTTGCTGAAAACTTTTGGTTTTTCTAAAAGAGTTTCTTATTTTCAAGGAGGGCTCTGGGGAGTTCCGTGTGGTCTAGAAAGCCTTGAAAAGAGGCTGAAGTCTCCTTTCCCCCAGTGATGAGATATGTAGCTTATATCTCAGTTGCATGTTGTCTCCACTTGTCTTTTCATCTGTCTGGTGAAGAGTCTAGCCTCTATCATTTCAAAGCATTGTCCGGCTTTAACACGCTGCAATTCTGTTTTGTCTCTGCGGTAAAATCTTCCCATATATTCACCCAACTCTCCTCCTCCCATCCTGGTCACCCCACCTGCAAAGCTGCCACTCCCTTCCTCCAGGCCCCTGTGTCTAGTCCAAATAGGCAACACCAGTTTTCTTGTGCAAAACAAATAAAAACACAGTATTTCCCTTCATAGCAAGAAGGATATTCTGCTGTACTTCCGGTTGGGAGATTTCTGAGACTAGGAACTGGGAGGGGGCAAAAGGACAATCCCAATTATTTTTTGACTCACTATTCTCATGTTATTAGTTTATAAAAACAATACTTCAATCTGGTATGGCAGCACAAACTTTAAAAAAAATAAATCAGATAATTGCCTAGGTTAAATTCATGCTTCAGAAAGTTTAATACCATGCATTAGATACGTTTAATTAACCATCTAAAAATGTGAAGGATTTGAAATATCACTGCCAATTATATTTTAGAATCCAGAAGAGATTATGCTGAGTGTGAATCTTCAGCTATAAGCACAAGATGATTTCAAATCTACTTCTCAAGGTAAACTTTCCGAAACCCATTTTACATTTCTAAGACTATGCAATTTTTTTCCACAATGGACTCTAATCATTAAGTAAGGGCACAATGATAATATTGATGTACAACTTTGCCTCATAAGCCACATCATAAAACATCTGCTTTGCTAGTCTAGTTTTATGGGTGTATTCCTATATCGCAATATTGCCTCTATGTCTCAAAAATTACAAATATTTATAAACCAAAATCATGTTATTCAGCATTAGTTCTTATCAGGATTAAACTTTTAAGTACAAGAAAACTTGTCACTTTTGGGGAAGTTATGCAGGAATATTCTCTGACGTTTTTTCACTGTCTCCTTTATGCTTCAGTAGAATTTCCATCTAAGCACAAGTAAGCACGTTTATATCAATATATATCTGAGGCCCTGTGTAAAAGCTTCTCCAAAATATTTGAAATGTGGTTATAACATGAAAATGAATCAATTCAGGAGTTCCAGGTGGAAATAAGGCTTTACGTTCTTTTATTGGGTTGTAAAGCTGTGTCATCTTGGGGGTGAAGAGGAAACTCAATGGAAATGACTCCAACTCTAATCTCACTGATAGCTGTTAAAAATCTTCCCCCGGTAGTGGATATCAGAACGCCACCTGGTGATCATGAGTACAGAACTGGGGCATTATGCACGCATTCTGAAAAAAACAGCTTGGGATCAGGCATGCAAATCCCCCAGGCATCAGAAGGAGACAAGTTTTCTGGATGCATTTTAATAAACATTTAGTAAAATTCAGTTTGGTTAAGAGGAAAATGGTCAATTTACATGAAGCCTCTCAATGTCTGGACAAAAGGGAGTTGTCTCATTAAAAAGTTAATCATTGAAGATTAATGATTAAAGGTCTAGTACATAGACCTTTGAAGGAAAAGCGTTACTTTTACATAGTGGTGAAGAACCATTGTATTCTCTGCTTGGTGAGTTATTGCTATTGTGTTCCTCAGACTCCAGTTACCCCGCACTGTGCACAGCTCTCCTCTGTTAATGCCAGTTCTCAGGAATGACAGCGCTTTCTAACCTACAAGCACTTGCTAATCTCTACAACACCCCTATGAGGTAGGTAAATAAATATCTCTCTTTTGCATACGGGAAAAATGAGGCTGAGGGTGAGTTTTCAAGGCTGGAGAGATGGACCAGGGATTGGAGATCAGGCATGCAGAGATTCCCAGTTCCTTTGTTCCAATCACTGACCCAGAGCCCTCCCATCCCTGCATCCAGAAAGGAATCCATCCCATAGTGTAAAAGGATATCGTTTTGTAGAATAAGATATTTAAGTATATTTAAGACAGTCACTATATTCAACACAGGGATTTTTGGTTTTCTACGACACCGTAAATTCCATTGATTATCACACTACCAAAGATCAGGAATAAAATGACTCATACTTTTGTGGAGGCCAGTTGATTGTCACCTCATTGTTGCTGATTCAACTAAGCATCCTGTGGGTAACATGAAGGTAAAAAGATTTCAAATGGGATTTGGTGAAGTAAAGATCTCAGGTAAAAAGAAAAGCAGAACTGAATTGGGCTGGTACACACATCTGCGATGGGACTGACAGTGATGATGCTGTGGGGCATGGGGGGGATGAATTTTTTGCTACACATAGTGGAGGATCCATTTGCTTTCATGAAAACATTCTGCCTGTGAGGGAAGAAAGGCCCCAACGAGGAATTTTATTGCCTTCCCCATAAAGTCATTCTAACTTGGCACTGAGTGTAGAATTGACACAATCAAAACCCTACCTACAAATCTTCAAAACGTTAGGCTTTCTCTGGAAATCCCTTCACTATCTTTGCATAGCTGAATACCTTTCCATTCTCTGTGTGCCTACGCATGGTCAGTCATTTGTATCAAGTTCTGCAGCAAAAGTGCTCTTAAAGAAAATGGGTCTGAATAGTTTACCTGTTTTTCCGCTAAGCTTCAGGATCGTAAACGAGGTTAGCACAAAATTTGAGACAATGCTCACCAACCCAGTGTCAAATCAGGAGAAACAAGATCGACTTCTTACTGTCACAATGAAGAAATGTCCACAAATAATTGGGAATGGAAGAGTCAGGATGAACGTTTCAAACTTCTGGGAGGTGAATTTTCCTTTGATGTAAATTTTTTCTTTTTCCCCAGGAATTTTAATGATGACTACAAAGAAATCACTAAATATTCCCATATTTGTGGTAACCAGTTGGTGCTTGAAAATTGGCATGACATCAACAAACAAAACCCAAAAAACTATGTACGGTATTTTGTTTAGGAAAAATAGCTTTTACTTCTATTAACACCATAAAATTCACCATGAAATAATTTTGTCAAGCAATTTGAACTGTTTTTAGGCTTAAAATATATCATAAGGAATGCTTAAAATTAAAACTTCTATTTGAAGAACAAAAACTTAACAAACTTCTATTTCCTTCGAGCCATTTTATCAAGTAGACTTTGTGAATAACTAAGATGGTAGGAACAGCAGAAGAGCAATGATAAAATTTATAAAAGATGGCAAAGACCGAATAGAAAGTTTCTTCCCTGGCAGGGGCAGAGTGAAAGAGGCGCGCCTCAGCCAGGCCCAGAACGCCCAGGACAGCCCGCCTGACCTCTTCCATTTATGTGTTTGCCGAAAGCAAATAAAAATTAAATAACATTTGCTCTGCATTATTTCTCTTTGCACAACAAAGAGACTTTTAGCAGCAGAATATGACCAGCAATTGCTTACTGCGCGAGAAAGTTCAATTCCATTACTTACAACACCTGAGCAGTCTGTCTATCTAGAATGACACCAGACACCCAGAGAGAAAACTGTATGCTTCAAACATCTTGACTTTTCCAAATATCCATATGTTTGATATCATGAAGACCAAGTTTACCACGTGAGTGACCTACTTCGCCACTTTTCATCACAATATTTACAGTCATGCAGACAGTCTTTGTTTTTTTTAATCAACAACTCGTCTACTTTGGTTTAGTGAAGATGGTTCAGCAATCATCTGGAAAATTCAGGTGTTGAAAGCCCCCAAAAGAAAAGAAACTTAGGATGAAAAATCAGAGCTTGAGGGGTATCAATGGTCCAGTGGTTTTGTCTGTGTTGAAAAATTGCTTAACTATTTCTTTCCACTCCCATTATTCTGAAAATTATTTTCATAAAAATTATTCTTTTCCAGTTTGGGAACAGATAGACTAGGTGACTGGCACAATTGAGATTAACAATATGAGTGAAAGATTTGAATGCTTGTAAACCCAGTTTAGTACATTTGGACACAGAGGCTCTTGTGACATCATGATATATTTACAGTGGGAACATGAGTAAGGCCATGGTAACCCTGAATCTCGTTGCTCTTAAAAGGAGGGATGGTTAAATGGTTCATGCTCTACAAACAAGAGTGACTTAACAATACCTTAAAAAACCTTATCTTAAAACCCATCAGAAGCTCTCCTGCAGAGCCCAGAGGGGCCAATGGTCAAGGAGAACTATCGGGAGGGAATGAGTTCCCTTAATGAGAGCGTCAGTCTTAGACATGACACCACCGACATCTCCATCTTCCCACTTGGGTCAGGCCCTGGCCTTTCCAAAGGGGATATGTCTGTTGTTACAGTCATGGACTGGCAGTGACAATCTTGAACTTCTCTGCTCTGTGAAAAGGCAAATACTCTGGATGAACCACTGGCAGGTTTTCTCTTCATCACTATACTTGGTCCTCTACTTTAACAGAAACCCTCTGACCCGACACCCAATCACGGTAGAGTAACTCTTACCCATAAACCTTGCTCAAGAGGGCTGTCTATAGCTCCTACATCCCCACGATTGGCCGCCTCATTGTATATTACAGTATCTTTGTACCTACCTGGACTCTGGGGTTCAGAAAATGAACATTTTCTTTAACTTGTTACTTTTCACTGCCTGGAAATTGAAAATAAGTCACATGGTGGTAGACCGCTTTTCCCCCCAATTTTATTTCGGCGCTTGTGCCAAGAACTAGTTCTAAAAACAGACTTGCTGTGATACTAGTGCGGATAACTGGGAAGATCATTCAGTAGTGCTTGCTATTAGACATCGTGGTGATGACCGCCAAGGGGAGAGCCTAGGGAGGAGAAACATCTACGAAACCCAAGAAAATCCTTGCCTCTTCTCAATCTTCCTCTAGACTGCTTGTTGAAAAATCTGATGACTTCTACTCTTTCATCTAGGGCTAACTCCTGAAATTGTTATACCAAAAGATTAGACAGAAAACTTTACAAGAACATCTGGAGGCCTCATTCTCTCACATACTCTGAAATTATGACCTGCTAGCTTCATTCTTAATTTGCAACTCAAATCGTGCTTTGAAGGAAAAAAAAAAAAACCAGAAACAAGGGAGAAAGAACCCTGTCTTAAATTAAGAGACCACCTGTTTCCCTCTAAGTGAAAATTTAGTCATTAAGAACAACGGATTTGTGATCTTTGAGCTCGTAACCAAGGTTTTGCAGGGCTGAGAAGCAACAGGATAGCCGATTCCACACAGAAAAGGATCTCGGTTTGGAACTGCTGATGTCACCACCTAGGAAGGCAGGAATCAAATTATTCAGTAGCTACACCCATGCAGATTTTACCCCTGAAATTAAATAAAAACTCAATTTTTATAAATTGGTTATTACAATGCTGAAAATGGTAGTCTCAAGAAATGAAATAAAAGCAGCAACTGTACTCAGATCAGTTATTCCACAGGTAACAGTGACATTATTTTCATTTCCAAACATGTGGGTTTGAATCCATTTAAAGCAAGTCTCCAAGGCGGAGTATCCCATTCTCTGAGCTATGCAAGCCCCAGGAATTTTTTTTTCTTTTTTTTTTCAAAACAGCGCTTACTGGAAAAAACAAAGGAAGCAGATGAATATTCATAGCATTAGCAAGAGAAGCAGGTAGCAGGAATTCACTAGGCTCCGCTTCACAGAGGTCTTTCTTCAGGCCTGGGCACGTGGTGGAACTACGGCTGAGGCTGAATGGAAGTGCTCCTTTTCCACTCACTGATTAATGTTCCCTTGCAGGAGCTTGGTTACAATATTACAAGTCAAGAATTTGCAAGATTAAAGGTCTGTTGAATTAGTTAACTGCAAATCACCTCCAGTAAAGCTTGACAAGCTCCAAGATGTTTCTGTAGAAAAAGAAGGGAATCGATACCATCAGCAACATGCAGCTTTGTGACAGCGGAGACTGTATTTCTGAGTGACAGCTCACTGCCGCCTTCCCTCCTCCTGCAGCAGGAGGGATTTACGTCTTTCCACAGAGTCCCAAACCTCTGATTCAGACCGCAGAAAATGTTTCGCCCCAGGCTTTCAAAACATACTTCAGAAATCCATTTCCTCTTTTATGTACAATGCAGTGGAAAGGTTAATAAGGGAGGTTGAATATTTTAATTTTTTAAAAGAATGATAGAAAATGACAATTCTTTCACTAGCTGACAGGCCTCTTTTGGTTATGTGAAGGTGCGTTATTGCTCCCAATTTGAATAGAGTGAAAAACATCACCAGGGGGTCAGCAGAAAACGACAGGTCAAAGGTTAATTGCTAAGTGAATACAGCAGTGCTCAACACACAAAGTGCTCATTTTCCAGAATCACAATAGCTTGCAATGCTGGTGTTAAGATGCGTTTTACTGGCGTGTGATCAAAATAGAAATTTTGATTACAGTCATAGAAACCCAAACTATATTTTCAACACATGTAGTAGTGTTTTAGAACTTGTTGATAAATGAATTAATCTGAAATAATTAAAAGTGTTGATCTGATGCAGCTCTATACTAGAATGCCACTAGAATGCGTAAATTAAATTAGCTTAACCACATCTCTATCTGGTAACATTTGTAATACTTAAATGAAGTAATAATGTGATTAAATCCATTTTAATGTAAATCAAGCAATGGAGAGGAGAAGGCCAACTTAATTTGGTAGATGGAAATATAATACAAACACAAAACTTTATATTTTCTGAAATTCTAATAACAGTAGATGACATGCTTCAATTACTAGCACAAGAGAAAATTTTGTGTCAGTACTGTGTTTGTAATATTTGCTTAATATTCTGATTAATTAGTTTTGATATTGATTTGCTTTGTTAAACAAGATCTTTGCTTAGCAAATACTATATCGGTAACTACCTGCTTCTTTTTGTCTGGTCCAGTGACTAAAATAGCAATAATTGTAGTAAGGAATGTGGTAATGGTGGCATGAACCTAGAAATCATGGTACTTGTAACATTTATTAGGTCAACTCTTTTATTAATGCATAATGTGACTCACCAAGGAATTCTTTGAATTATACTGTACTCATAAAAGTTAATACACTTCCTTCCCTCTTTTCTTCTACTCCATAGAAGGCCAATGGGCTTATACATGTCCCATTCCCTGACAAGAATTATTTCACATAAGGAAAATTAGTTATATAGGTTAATAGTGATGTTTAACAACATACTCCTTACGTGTGTGTGAAGCCAATCACTCAGGGCCGAATTGCAGGAGAGAATGGAAATGGGGACAAAGCCGGTGTGGGTTTCCCCAGGGAGCTGGCGCTGGCTCTCCTGACTCCTGACATTGTCACTCAGCATGTGCTGCTCTTCTGGGCATCTGAGGAAAGGCTTTTGAGCAACAGCTGACGTTTATGTCTGGAAATTTGTTATTCCTAAATGACCAGTATGCTGGAGAAATACAGTTAAGTGAAGAGTGCTTTCTTGAGAAATCAGAGAATTTTTGCAAACTCTTCAGTTTCATGCCTTTTCTTGAAAGAAATTCTCAAGAATCGCTCCAAAGTTTATCCAAAAATGATTGTTTTCAATCACATACTACGTGCCAAGAGAGTATTTTAATTTTTTTGTTATTGCATTGTGACATCAATTTTAAAATATCTAGTGTTGGAGAGTTACATAAACAAATTATAAAATACTTCTCCTAGGCACTCATCCAGTATTGAGTGTTTTGTATTTGTGTTGTTACTTCATGTTTGTCATCATTACTTTATGTGATAATTGTTTACTGTGAGGCTTACCTAATACAGTCATGTGTCACACGATGATTTTTGGTTAACAACAGACTGTGCATATGACAACGATCTCATCGGACAATAATGCTGTATTTTAACTGTAACTTTTCTGTGTTTAAATACACAAATATTTACCATGGTGTTACAATTGCCGACAGTATTCAGTACAGTAGCATGCTGTATAGGTTTGTAGCCTAGGGGCAATAGGCTCTACCATACAGCCTAGGCGCATGGCAGGCTCTACCATCTAAGCTTGTGTAAGCGCATTCCATCCCACAATGATGAAACTGCCTGCAGATGCATATCTCAGAACGTATCCCCATCCTTAAGTGACACATGACTGCATAGTCTTAGGAAAGCTGTGTTTCTTTCGTGCTGTAATATGGAGTTAAATATAGATGTTGAGAAGAGAAACAGCAGTGTGGTAGCGTAGAAAAGAGTAAGAGTTGATGTCAGAAAGCTATGATTGCGCTGCTAATAACCAGACTGTGAGTTATTCCAATGTAACTTTCCTTTTGTGCTTGACTGTGCATTACCTAGCCATATGAGTCATAGAGGTCATACTTGTTGAATAAATGACTCAGGGAAAAAACAGAAGTGTCCTGTGTAAACCTGATTATATAAATTACCTGTTCTCTTTGGATCTCAGTTGTCTGATCTATAAAATAAAGTGACAAAGCAACATTTAGATTTCTTTTACATGCTATTTCCTGTAAAAATCAGTGACTTCTAATTTTACATAAATTCATAAAGATCTGCTTAAATCAAGTACAAAGATAGTTACTTGTATTTTAATACATTACGTTCATATTGATCGTTGAAGATTTTTTAAACATAAACACCAGTGTTGAGAAAATTTTTGGTTTATTATCGGCTACCTTTTTAGTATCAGTTCATACAACACACACCAGCTTACTAGGCAATAACATCATTGAATGGGTTACAACTCTGTCATCTTGCAGACCTTCAGACATGCTACATCTAAATGAGAAGGGAAAGAACACATCAATTATTTTATAAGTTCATTCAACAAATATTTGGTCTATACTTGCAGTAATATTTGTATCTAGCACTAAGATAAAGTTCCTAGACTGATATGATCGTTAAAGCTAGTGGTTTAATAATCCTCTTAAATATTAAATTTTGTGACCTGCAAGATATTAAACAAAATTTAGGGAAAAATTATGACAGTGAAACAGAATTACCTTATAATATAAAACCATCACCTCAAAGACTTGTTAGATCTCCTTCCTTCCTTCCTTCCTTCCTTCCTGCCTGCCTGCCTGCCTGCCTGCCTGCCTGCCTGCCTTTCCTTCCTCTCTCCCTTCCACCCTCTCTCCCTCCCTCCTTCTCTCTTTATCTCATCAGAATGCCAAAGTAAGTAGTGGGGTTTAGATTGTTTTTTCAGTTTGCTTAACTGGATGACAGCAGCATACACATATAAAATATAAGAGAAGTGGCCGGGCGCGGTGGCTCAAGCCTGTAATCCCAGCACTGTGGGAGGCCAAGGCGGGTGGATCACGAGGTCAAGAGATCGAGACCATCCTGGTCAACATGGTGAAACCCCGTCTCTACTAAAAATACAAAAAATTAGCTGGGCATGGTGGCGCGTGCCTGTAATCCCAGCGACTCGTCTCAAAAAAAAAAAATATATATATATATAAGAGAAGTGGCATCAGGTTAATTTATATTTGTCACTTAATTGAATATAGTGGAGCTATAGAAGGGGGGCAGTTGCCTGGAATGGAACAATAGCATTTATCTTCCTACTACGAGTTAGAGAGTAAAGGTAAAATTTAGTTACAGGTGATTGAGACTTCCATGTCTCATCATCGACTATGACATTTTTAACTCTTCATTTTGAAAGACATCTTTGACGTTTAAATACTTTTTTTGGAGGAAAAATTTGATCATCAGACCATGATCCTGCTTCTTCTGAAGACTTGCCAAATCAGAAATAGATTTTGTGGGAAGAGTCGCTGGGCTTCTGGAAGTCGCAGTTGTTAAAACGTGTGCTCAACTCTTGGCCCCACTTTTTCCTATTTGTGGGACCTTTGGGCAAATTGCTTGACATCTCTAAGCCGAAGTTTTGTCATCTGTAAATGACACTTAACTCACAGATGACAGTGAGGACTCAGTGAAAACCACACAGATACAGCTCTTAGCCCAGCATTAGGTAACGCAATAAACCCTCCACTGTAGTGAGCTACTCTCAATATGGGAGACGGAACCGAAAGAAAATCTACAGGGAAATGAAATACCCAAAAGCAAAACTCGATTTAGGCAGCTGGTTTGTCACGTAGGCTGTCAGTATATTATTAAAATATTTCAGGGACAATTAAGCCATCTCTTGTTTAGCAGAATATAGGCCTCAAGGTTGACTAAAGTTTTACATTTGTGGGCTAGGTTACTGCCTGCAATATACATATATATATATATATATATATATATATATATAAAATATTGCAGGCATATATTCATATATATATATATATATGAAATCTGATTTTTTTTTCCATGTGGAATCTAGAGAAAGAGCTTCAGATGGATGATGAAACAACGTGACACCTCAAACACTCTAGAGAGAGTTTCTGAACCCCTCATTTCCGTGGGCAAATGGCTGTTTGGCACTTCCTCCATGTGGCTTTCCGCTGTGAGAGCAGCCTGCTTGCGTGCTAGCCTAATTGCTTCAATTAGCAAAATTAAATGGCTCATTATGTTTTTATACAATTCCACCCATATTCTGCAGTTTTACTTTAGAATGAGTGATGATACTGTAGAGGCTGTTATTTGAGAGTCTTGCCACGTGCCCATTTTTAGGACAGCAACTAGACAAGACATATGTCAACAAGGAGAGCTCTGCGGTGGCCTGATGCTGCCACCCAGGTGCCTGTGTGAGGAGGAGAGATGCCAGTCGAATGAATGCTCAGGGCATTTCATGGCCTGTTACAGGTCTGGACGAGCAGAAATGGGGAATAGAGTGGAATTGCCCAGCCTTGGCCATTTTGAAACACTGGAGCATCAGGTGGGAGAAGGAGTGTTACGAGTCAGAAGCTGACACAAGGCGATCATTTTGATTGTTTTCAAAAATGACATTGGATTGCCGAGACAAAGGAACGCTGATCTGCATCCGTCACTGAAATTACAGGAATGACCACCCAGCCCTGCTATGTTTTCACCATGCACTTCAACCATCCTCTGAGCTATAATCTGAATGACAGTCTGAGCTACTTTTAAAAAGGCTTTAAAGAGTTCTCGTTAGCACATAAAAATGCAGGCGTCTTATCCAAGCTTTATACAGAAACAGCAATGGCTAATAGCAAAGATATGTGGAAAATGCAAGAGAGCGTATATTTAGTCTAGAAAATGGTTCATTAGAAAAAAAATCTCTGGATTCTTGTCTAAACATTGTGTCAGGACTTGTTTCCATTCAACGGCATTTGGTACATTTAAAAGCAAATGTGTACCCTTACGCAATCCTGGTAAGGACAGAGAGGTTTCCTTTGCTCAATTCAGTCTGTTCAGAGAAAGAAACTTTGAAATGACACAGAAATATTTTATTCAGCTGTTTAAAAGATGAGATCCTTAAGAAGTGATAAAGCTCATTTGAACTAAGAAGTGCTGAATTATATGTAGGGATTTCCAACTGAAGTTCGAAAGTGTTGGTCTTATACATGGACTGTAAGCTTGGGTTTGTTTTGAAAAAGAAGTAGGAAAATGCTTCTTCTCTAAAAGTCTGTGTGTCAATAACACACCATTTTATATGCATTCGAAAGCAGTATATACTTTATCCTCTTCGTCCCTGTTACTTTAGTTGGAAAGTGTGTGAGTATACATACATATAAATGTATGTACAAAAAGGCATATATTATATATACATATCATTTTTTAAAAAGGCCATTGAGCTTTCAATCATTCCCATGCACAGAAGTGATTGGTCTGTGCGATCACTTCCTTTACTCATAGAGCAAAATAAATTGGGCATTTAGAAATTAACCATAAATAGTTCATTTTACTTTGTAGAGCATCTTGTGCTAATTCTTGGATTACATTTTCGTGCCATGTCAGTAAGAGAATTTATTAAATTGATTGGGCTAACAGCATTTATCATAAATGAGTAGCAACTAAGTGTCTGCAAAGACGGTGTTACTGAACTAGACAGTACGTAGTTAAGTAAATAAGCAAAGAGGATTTAAAGGACACAGCCATTTTGGAGGACCAAACTTTGACTTTCGTGGAAAAAGTCCTTTTCTTTCACACAGATACTTAAAGTGTTACTATGGTTAAGATATGCATACGCACATTATATATATTAATTAAACATGGTTTCATATTTAGAAATGCAAGTTTGAAAATAAAACAAATTATAATGCTGTTCCTTTAGAAAATTTCTTGTTCCTATGCAAAAATTGAGTAAGAGCAGATCTCCCTCTGAAATGGAATCAAAATGGACTCAGACACGGAAACAAGCCTGCAGATAACGAACACAGCATTTCCATTTTTTTTTTCTTTGGGATTCTCCAGTTACTGTCTGTGGAGGATTTAACGGCAGATTGAAAAGGAAATATTAGAATTATAATATAAATACAAAAATCAAACTCTGTTTCTTTGTACATTGATGATGTCTCTTTAAATCCGAATACTTTAAACTCTCTGTTATCTGTTATCTGTGATTTTCATGTAGAAAATGAGTAAAAGTTGTTATTACCACAACAGTCTGATGGCAGTGTAGTGCTTCCTGAATCATGGAAGCAAGGCTAAATCATGATTTATCTCTAGAGTAAGTTGCTCTTGTAATCTTTTGAAAGGTTGTAATTCATCACACGGTGGATATGTTCTTGCCTGAACAAGAATTCATGCCTAACTAAAACATCATCATCTTCAGGTATGTTGGATAACAGAGTATTTACAGTATTTGGAAAATCACTGAAAAATTCAACTTCCTTACATTCTCCTGACTGCCAACCTCACCTCCAAGTCAAAGAACAGTACACCATTTAAAATTGACATAGTACTCATTCTGACTCTTAACAGAGGGATCAAGTTGAGAAATAACTTAGAACTTACATGATTGAAGCATGATGGGGCCTGTTGGGTTTGTGTTGATTGATTGACTCTACCAGATTGTAATCTGTGATTTACTCATAGAATCAAAGGTATATAGTTCAACTGAGAAACTCAATTTCCAAAGATCATCAGTTAAAAGTTGTCTTGGAAACAATGAAGCTAATAACTCAAGGTTCTGCACAAAAGTGAAGAGTCTGCCAAAATCATCATTTTTTCCTTCTACAATGGGGGCGGAATGTTTTCACCATGTGTTGACAGGAAGAGCCTTTGCTTGGGCCTTTACTGGTGACTACGTAATCTTTCCACATCCCAACAAAAGATTAGTATTTTTTAGTGAAAATCTTGCTTGGAGGATCAAATCATGGAGTATTAGGAAGTATGTCTACTTATAAAAATTGTCTATTTTTTTTTTTTTTAATTGCTTTGGGGCTTTGCACCAAAAGAAGTCCCAGATTGAGCCCTCTGTTACTTTCTGTGGATGTCATCGTGGGGACACAGTCTCTGGATGACACACCCATTACAGGTGGTAGCTAGAGAACTGGACTACTTTATGGGAATTAGTCCAAATAACTGAATAATTAAGTTAAACTCTTTCTTTTTCTTTTTTAGTGGTTTGACTAATACTTAATCTATCAGTTGGGTTAATATAAAACCAGGGAAGGAAGTTTAAGACATCTTCCACTGTGGTCAGGTTTGTTATAATGGATGGATGAAAGTAATCATTGACATCTTTGATTTCCTGGGAAACATTGGCCAGTCTTGACAAGCCCTTTCTATTTAAGCTGATTCTCTCTTCACCTGATATTCTTATAGCACCCCTGGCCAGGTTCCTGGGGGCACCAACTTGCAAAGTAGGGTGATCTTGCAAGAGACAAATGTTTTCAATCTGCTGAGGCAGGCTGATGGAATTTGTGGACCAGTTTCTGACATCCCAAGTGATTATGATGCTTAAAGTATTTTAAACGATTCCAGGTCTATAAAAAAAGTGATGATGCCTATGTGTATACCCTATATTTTTTATTACAAAAATATTGAAATAATCCATGAGTTATTCCACTCTGCACCAACTATAAAAAAATACTATCAAAGTTTGACCGGCACTTTTAATGCAACGAAAAGCACCATGACGGAGGACGCTGAGAACAGAAAGCAGGGGACGTTTACTTGCTGTACGGAGGTATTTAAAACCCAGAAGCTTGTTGTAAGAGTGCGACTTTACAGATGAGTCAAATACAAATCTTAGCTGGATATAGTGATAAGCCCTCTATCAGTTCAGAAGGGTTTTTTCGTAACCTATTCATTGCATTTGTCTGCACATACTTACTAAAATGTGTCCCAAAGCCTTTAAAAGACACATCACTTTGACCTTGGATTGAGGGGAGGGAAAGTCTGTACACAGTGGAGAATGTGATTGTTCGTTCTCTTGCCTGCTTTTAGGGGGCTCACGCCACTCATCCTCAGTTGTTCGGGGCTTCCACGTCAGTCCTGTGGTTGGACGGTGTTTGGCACTAGAAAGGAGTGGCATGGCGTCCTCCAGAGTCGTGGTCACACAGAGCCACTCATTCTGCGTCTGGAAACACATCTGGTTCCAGCCCATCCCTCTGGCTCGCGCTGCTCTACTGTGATGTCCCAGTGGGAGCTGCACGTGCCTGGGAATCAGACTCTCATTTAGTCGTTTCCCCACTTCCTCTTTGTAGACCTATTACATTTTTGCAATTGAATACTGAATCATGATTACTATTTAATTTACATCATGAAGTTTTTGAGCTCCTTGGTCTTGTCCAAAGCCGTACGTGGGCTGCATAGGATTTCTGTCAAAAACGATGCTCACAACTGAAAATTTAAAATATTAAACAAATCCTGAAACATGGAGAAAATGAACCATTCCATCAATGCTAACATATGTGTAAACAACATTTGGGTTTGCTGTCCATTGGATAGGATTTTCACACATGGTATGGATTTCCAAATGAGAAAATGGTTTGTGAATTCTTTTCTAAGCAGTACTATTTTTTTTTCTCATGGGATATATTCTTTCTTTGTTTTTATATTCCTGTGGGAATCAGAACTTTGCATCAAGAAAAGTCACCTAAGCTATTTTGACAGAGGACTGGTGTTATTTGTGTTAGTGTGTGTATGTGTGCATGAGTGAATCTATTTTTTTGAGACAGAGTTTCGCTCTTGTTGCCCAAACCAGAGTGCAATGGCATGATCTCGGCTGACTGCAACCTCTGCCTCCCGGGTTCAAGCGATTCTCCTGCCTCAGCCTCCAGAGTAGCTGGGATTACAGGCGCATGCCACCATGCCCGGCTAGACTGGATCTATTTTTATGGAAAGATAAGTTAACACCATCAAGACACCCTAATGATTGAAGACAAAATTTTCCATAATAATAGTACCGTCTGGTGGGTGCACCCCAAGACCGTGCAGGAGGAGTTTGGTATTGATGGACAGTCCTATAAGGCAGCGACATTCTTTCAGGTGGAATCAGAGACTCTTGGGCGCAGCTGCTTTGGAAGGAGACCAGCCGCTCCCAGTCGACAGGATCAAATGATAATGGTGATGACGGTCACACTAGGAACTTCACAGCTCACTGCCCCGCTCTAGGATGAAGTGTCCTTACTGCCACAGCCCCGCTGTCACCCCTTTATCTGGATGTTGTGGCTCCTGCAACTCCTTTTGCTTTATAAAGTGGTTTCGTACTCCAACCGCTCCTGAATAAGGGCATCGTCTTTATACTGCAGCCTCGGAGGAGATGGGGAACATTCAAAGGCTAAAATAGCCTTTCGGAGGCTTCGGTCCAACACATGTCTCTCCCATGCTGGGTACCTATTCCTGAACAAGTCAATTTTAATGACTGATTCTTCAATCCGTGGTGGGCGAGATGATGGGGTGGATGGGGCAGTGGGCCTCACCTGAAAGACGGGTACACACCCATCCCGCTCTGCGAATTTCTGATCGCGGTCGCTGACAACACTGCGGTTGTTGGAGATGGACCGTAGGGTGCTTGTGGCCATTTCTGGGGGCAAAGTGAAGGCAGCGGCTGGGTCCTCACAAGCACAACTTGGTGACTGCCCGAATCTGGGTCCATTGGGATGAAAGAAGGCATAATACATCAGCATAAACACAACACCAGTTAAAAAGCTGCTGAACACCACACACAGCGCTGGGATGGCAAATGCGTCTGCAATCTGGGGAGCCTTATAGAGGTACCAGAGGGCACTCAAGGCCGTATTTTCCAAAAGGATCACAAAATAGTAAATGAATAACCTGCAGCGTGTCCTGCCCTCCTTGACATTGAACCAACTGAAGATATAGATAATCCCCACCACCATGTCGAACACAATCTCTTCCCATTTGGTGATACAGAATTCTGTCTCACAGTGGACGATCCAGAAGGTCATGATGCACCAGTGAAGGACGATGAAGATCCCAAAGTACAGCTGGAAAACCGAGGCAAAGAGGGCAAACGTGATGACCCTGGCGGCGATGGTGAAAAAGTGCCAGCAGAACTGGATGATGACGGCCATGTAGCTGATGGGCTTCTTGTCATCTCGAGAGTCCCGTAGGGCCTTCTGGTAGGAGGCCAAGGCCCAGGCCAAGGACACGAGGGAGGCTGCCGCTGTGAAACCTACAAAGACAAACGGGAAGACAGTCTGTCAATAGCCAGTTGCAGCAATGCCCCTGAAAGTCATGTCACATAGAGCTGGGGGATTGGGGAAGGCTGGCTTTGACCTCAGCAAAGGCTCTTAATTTCTTTGGGTTTTAACACAGATGGGGATGCTCATACCTGTCCTCTCTAAGGCCCACCCAACTGGAGAAGTCACGAAGCTAATAGCAATGCTACCTGAAGCCAACATGGGTGTGAGACCTGGCAATGGGGTCGAGTTTAAGTTTCTGGATTTGGTGTAAATGAACTAAGGAGGTAGTTTTGTGGAGTGGAAAAATAACCACGGACTGGAGGCTATCAGAACTGTGTTGGTACTTCAACTTTGCTGCTTATTACCCCCCTGACCTTGGACTATTATTAAAACAGGTATCCTCATTTATAAAGTGGGTGATCTCCAAAGCTCCCTGTCAACTTTGTGATTCCATGATTGAAGGGTATATGTAATCACAGGAAACCCGAGGAACTAGCTGGTTTATCTTTCTGCTTGTAAGCAAGAATAAATGTAGTGTATTCACAAAAGACAGTATATGCGTTCTTTTTTTTTTTTTTTTTTTTTTTTTGAGACGGAGTTTTGCTCTTGTTGCCCAGACTGGAGTGCAATGGCACGATCTCGGCTCACCGCAACTTCCGCCTCCTGGGTTCAAGCAATTCTCCTGCCTCAGCCTCCATGGTAGCTGGGACTACAGGCACGCACCATCATGCCCAGCTAATTTTTGTATTTTTAGTAGAGACGAGGTTTCACCTTGTTGACCAGGATGGTCTCGGTCTCTTGACCTCGTGATCCACCCGCCTCGGCCTCCCAAAGTGCTGGGATTATAGGCGTGAGCCTCTGCGCCCGGCCGTATATGCGTTCTTAAAAATAAAAGGCGTCTGTACAGCTTCCCTGGCTACGTTTCTGGTGACGCCTGGCGCGCAGTTTGTCCTAGTGCAATCTGGCACTCTTCCTCCAGGTTTTATCTGTTTCTTACTGCCTTTCGCATAAAAGAAGACGTGTCCACTCCCTGTCTTTCATCTCTTAGCTCTTCAGAGATTAAAGATTGTACTGAAATTATTTTTCAATCACTTCTCTAGTTTTATGAATTTATTGGCCCCATTTGGTTGGTATTCCCTCTAAAAGGCTTCCAAATGTTAAAAGTTATTTTTATTGTTTGCCTTGACTCTTATTTCACCTCCTCTGTCCCACAGTTCATTTCTATGGTCCAGATGTGGGCAGGGCTCACCTAAAAACACACTGGCCTCCTTTAGGAGAGAGCTCTTGTGGGAAATTCCTCTGTCACCATAACAGTATGCCGCTCTGCATCGCAGCTGGCTTCCTTAATGAGCTGAACCAAGACTCACCAAGATTGAGAATGCTCTCATGTATTTTAAAGTCTGGATGGCTTTTTCTTCACCAAGTCTATTATTAATCGTAACCAGACCCTATTACAGTCTTCCTCTTCTTTTGGAAATAATAGAAGATGTGTGATTGCCAAGAGGTTATAACGGAATTGGTACTTTTTATTCAAAAATATTTTTACAGAGAAGAGCTGTTGTCTTTGATCCTTGAAATATGAAAAGAAAGCACTCTTGTGGAAAAAGGCCACACTAATTGACAGAAAAAAATTCCTCCCCAATAATTATTTGATACATCCTCCTTGCGTAAGGTGAACTCCAAAGAACAATTATTGCATTATTCCAAAAGCGGTTTCTCATATCTCCTCCCAATAAATCCAGCAGAACAACCAGACGTGCTACACTGGGACCTTCAGGTTTTGCTTTGCTTTTCTTTTTCTGGCTAGCACAAAAATCTTTCATTGCTGTAAGTCACACACAGCTGTGGCGCCATTTCTAGGTCAGTTAGAGACCTGGACACAAAGCAGTTTCTGATCATCTCTAAGCAACAGAAAACATAGACATCAATTATAAAACAAGTTCTGGAGTGAAAAGACGAGGAAAGAGGAAAAGTTTAAAAAATGACAAAAGAAGGTGAGACAAATGCGAAATTTGGTGAGTCAAGGAAAACAATAAAAATAACTTTTAACATTTGGAAGCCTTTTAGAGGGAATACCAACCAAATGGAGCCAATAAATTCATAATTCCTGCACGCCGGCCTCCTTCGGCGCAGCTGGGGCACAGCGCCGCCTTCAGGAAGATAACTGCACTGCCGGTCCGGCTCGCGCCAATCAAAGTGGGGTGTCCACCCGGTGGTCAGAATGGTTCTACCAGTTTGCATAGGAAGACGTTCCTTAAGGCTGCCTTCCAGAGCAGTGAAAAAATAGTATCAAAACTTTGAGTATACAGCATCGTGAAATGATCTGCTGTCAGATTTAAAAGAGTAGAAACATTAGCCTCCTTCAAATTTCCCTGTAATCTCTACCCCTTTTACTGAGTGTCCTAAAAGAGTAATTCAGCCTGCGTTTGACACTCCAGGAGCTTGTTAAGATGATATTGTAGCGGTAGAAAAACGAAGGCTTTCTTTGCTCTCCCTATATCTTACAATTAAAACAATCTATACCAAAAGGAAATTTCATGTCCTTGTGACAACTCCCTTTATGAATTCTCTGCTTTAGCAAGGAGAATTTCTCTTCTTCCTTTGTTGTTGCTGCTGCTGATGATCATAATGATTCTTTGAGACAGAGTTTCACTCTGTCATCCAGGCTGGAATGCCGTGGCACGCTCTCCACTCACTGCAGCCTTCACCTCCTGGCTTCAAGCAATCCTCACGCCCCAGCCTCCTGAGTAGCTGGGGCCACAGGTGTGTGCCACCACGCCGGGCTAAATTTTGTATTTTTAGAGAGGCCAGGCTGATCTCGAAATCCTAGCTTCAAGTGATCCTCCCGCCTCTGCCTCCCAAAGTGCTAGGATTTTAGGCGTGAGCCACCACACTGAGCCTTCCTTTTATTATTATTTATTGTTTCGTCTGCTTAACAGTTGATTTTTATAAGACAAATATATACTGAACAGAAAATATAGGATAATATTCGAGTTAAGACCCCTACAACTTCACAACTGTCACAGAACACTTCGTTCTTTTGCTCTTTATACAAATAGTACAAGCTCAGCTTTTTCCAATGCCAAGACAGGCTTCCTCAGCAAGGCATGGCCTTATTCTTAGAGTTGTCTGGAGCTCTGATGTACAGCAGCACAATGCCAGAACACAGGACTCTGAATACTCCTTTAGCTATTAATGTGTATTTTAAGTTTATATTTGAAAATAATTTCAAACTTACAGAAAAATTATATGAATAAAAATATTATATTAAACATCTATATTTCATTTGCCCCAATTGTTAACTGGCTTTATAATTGCCCTGTCTCTGTCTCTGTCTCTCATTCATTTGAGATTAAATGCATACATATGGTCCTTTACCCTAAAATACACCAGTGTTTATTTCCTACGAATAGAGGTATGCTTTTACATAACCACATAAACTTCAATCAGTTTAACATTGATACAATACTTTTAAAAAAGCCACTATCAGTATTCCAGTTTCACCAATTGACATTAACAATGTCCATTCTGGCCGGGTGCTGTGGCTCACGCCTGTAATCCCAGCACTTCGGGAGGCAGAGGTGGCGGATCACAAGGTCAGGAGATGGAGGCCATCTTGGCAAACACGATGAAATCCTGTCTTTTCTAAAAAACAAAAAATTAGCTGGGTATAGTGGCGTGTGCCTGTAGTCCCAGCTACTTGGGAGGGTGAGGCCGGGGAATTGATTGAACCTGTTGCAGTGAGCCAGGATTGCACCACTGCACTCCAGCCTGGCGACGAAGCAAGACCCCATCTCAAAAAAAAACAAAACAAAAAAACCAAAAAACCCACCAATGTCCATTCCAAAATTTTTCTCCCTGATACAGGACTGAGTCTAGAATCAGGTATTGCATTTACTTGTTGTATTAATTTAGTTTTCTTTCATCTGGAATATTTCCAGATACCTTCTTTGCCTTTATGACATTAACTTTGTTTGAAGAGTACAGTACTAGAAAAAAAGAAAATGAGGAAAAAAAAGGTGTTTCTCATTTTGGGTTTACCTGCTGCTCCTTCATGGTTATATTCCAAGGCAGGACTATATAAGTGACATTGAACTATGTATATTTTCAGCATCACGAATATACTAAAATATGAAGATTCCTTCAGTGGCCCCAGAAAAAATATATGATGGGTCTACCTTTTTGTTCAAAATAATAAATAGAATATCACTCATGAAAACTTGCTTCTAAGATCAGACTATAAAAACAGCTACAGGGGACTCAAAAGGATTATATGTTATTTCTTAAAATGTGAAAATAGGTGATAAGACCTCAGAGCTTACCTAGGGCAATAATCTTATATTACAGAAAAGAAATTGAGTCTCACTTTGAGAGGTTATCTTCCCTCTCTCCTGCCTCCCACTTATCTTGGGTGAAAATTGTCCTCCATAGCGAACCCTCCTGCTTCCTAGACAAGGGCCCCATCAGTTAACCTGTCTTTCTCTGGATTCCATCTCCTCCTCTCTAAGAGCTCCTTTCCCGCATCTTACAAACATGTAACAAGGCTCCTTTATCCTGAGAAACCCCATTTGTGTGATTTTTCTCTCTCCTCCTCTTTATTTTAGACGTGTCTCCTGTTTTCCCTCCCGTTGTTTCTCGTTCCCCCCATTTTCATCTGGTTGTCCTTCAGCTACTGACGTTGCTGGGGTTGCCACCCTTAGTCCTCTTCCCTTCTTGGCCTTTCTCTGAGTGACCTCACTCACTCCATGTCTTGAACCCAGCAGAGGGCAAATGCCCATCTGGACTCCCAGTCTTTCTGAGCCCCAGAACTGTGTATTTGACTGTGAGACTTGAAACCCCATGGGCTTACAATGAAATACCTGGAAGCAACTTGGCTGTAGGTGACAACATTTGCTTTCTCATGGAAAGAACACAGTTCTTCTTCCCTTTATCCCCGCTGTTGCGAGGGTAATGCCCTTCTCAGAACAAGAGGGAACATGAATTTCCACAGAGTCAGCCACGGTTCTAAGAAAAGGATTTTATATGCAGCTTGACTGAAATGCCACGTCCAAAGCCACCCAAATTTCATGTGTTCACAATGCGCACCATTTTGGGGCATTGCTTCTGTCACTGAACTGAGTCGGGCTGATCCAGATGGCTTTGCTTTCTTACTGTATCACAGCCTGAATAATCAATCTGACTTTGAATACAACAGTTCAATGAACATAAAGTTGGTATGACAGTTTATTCCATCATTTTAAACTGATTACCAAATAGATATGTATATAGAGAGATTTTTTTTTTGAATAAGGGTGGTAAAGGAATTTGAAACTATTATAATCCAAGAGTTTTCATTTGAAACTCTAGGCTAGGAGACACCCATTTCCAGCCCTTCAGATCTGTGCATCTGAATTATTGTAGACACTGCTGAGTAAGCCAGAGGCTAGTTTCTCAGAGTATGTCTAAGATACTTCTCCATTTTGGATGAAGATTTTTCAGAATAAGGGTTATGGGCCCAATACTAGCTCATTAGTGAATGAGCATTTCAAGGGGAACTGACAGAAATCAATACCATGCAGTTCAAGAGCACAGAGTTTTGAATTTCTCCCCTCTTCTTTTTGCTTCTCAGGGGCGTATGCTCCCTTTAGGGCACCTCTCTTCATGCCCTTGTCTTCCTCCCTTCCCTTCCCCTCTTCCCCTGCTTTAACTCTGCTCTCCCCTATTTCCTCTTCTTATTGAACATAGTATGGAATTAAATTATTTTTAAAAAGTTGTATTAATGAAATGTTTGGTGTTGCCTAAATTAAACTCCAAATATGTTCTTAAAACACAAGTAAAGCTCAGAATAAGAAAGGAAGGTCCTGTATTTAAATACCAGTGGTCTGTTCTAACTATTCTTTTCTTTACCCTTGTTGTGATCCCCCTGGCTTTGCTCCAAATTCAGATTCAATTTCAAGGCTTCCCACAGCGCCCATTAAAAGGACTCAACATCACTAACCTCTGCCTTTCATCACAAGTAAATTGCTTTCCTATAACCTTCTTCTAATTTGTGTCGAAAAGCAGATCGAACGAGAGAGGTAAAGAATTCTTTGCGTTAGGATTATAAAAAATGATAGCTTAGAGTATGGATGATGGGGAGGGTGTGGTGGGCAAAAGCTCTATCATCTCAATGTATGCATTGTTTCCTGTTGGAAATAATGGATAAACAGTTAATGTGCATTGCAAAACACCTTTGAAAACATTATAATCTGAGTCCCTTTGATTCTGAAACCTCTAGACTAGGAGGGGCTATCTCTGGTCTCCAGAATGGTTCTCTCCATAGACATGTTTCCATGCTAAGTAACCTTCCCGTTCCTTAAGAGCATGGATCCCAGTTTATAATTATGCTTCATTTTTTGTGCTTGTTTAATTATTGTATTTCTCACTACAGTGGGTCTTTTAGGCAGGGATAAATACCTGTTTATTTTTCTGTCCCCTTGTGCGTTGCACAATGACTAACATGTACTTAGAATTGGCATTTTGAGGGAAAAGAAGGAAGGACGGAAGGAAAAAAAGAAACAGTATTCCAAATGTAGAGCCAGAACCACAGAGAGAATGAAGCGTTCAAAAGGTTCGCAGCGTTCTTCATTGTTCCTCTCTTTTGCTTCTTTGCAATTTCAGTTTGAGCCGCAAATGCCAAATCACTGTGTAATAAAATCTGAACTCCTGTTGTGTTGTTTCTGATCTGGGCGTAAACAAGAATTCTTGGAAATCCCCATAGCATGCTTTGTAGGATTTACAGCCTAATTCCCTAGATGGAAGAGGCTCAGTGAATTAACCAAGGCTCGAATTCTTTGATTCTTCTACAAAGAGAATGCGCCTGTCTTTTTCTTTCTTCCTGAGGAGGACATAACCTTCCCCTGCAATAGGGAAGCCAAAGGTTTCACTCTCAGAGAAACTTCTGGTCACTGGCCCACACTCTAAACCAAATTGCAGCTGGTGAGAAGGGCTCCTTTTTGTTCTAACTTAAAAATTTACTATCATGAACATTTACAAACATATAAAAACAGCAGAGAGAATAAAACGATAAACGCGCCCCTCCTGCAGCATCAACTAAAGGGCGCTCATTGACCTCTTTCTGGTTGCGTCCAGAGCCAGACGGCTGTGCTGATGGACGGCCGGGACTCTCAGAACAGCGTGGAAGGCCCGACCTGGCAGCTCTCCGGGTCCACCCGACTCATCCTGCCTTGTCTTGTACCCGCCTCTCCATGCTCCAGCCACACCGCCATCTCTCCATTTCTCAAATGCCACGTAAAGCCGCATTCTCTTCCCACAGACAGAAAATGCTGTGTTCTCCCTTGAAAAGTCACTCAACCCAGCTAATTCCCACTCGTTCCTCAGTTTTCAGTTGAAGCATCATTCATTCCTTAGGGAAACCTTTTCTAGCCCCTAACACCCTTCGGTGGTCCTAACACACCCTGGCATGGCATGCCTGCTGCAGCTCTATATCCACGTGGGCACCCAGGAGAGTGACCCTCAGGAGGGAGGGTGTGCAGCCTGTGGCTCACTGCGGTATCCTCGGCACCGGTCACTCTGCCGGCCTATCAACTTCTTAAATTACTGCATTTTCACCTCTCATTAAAAAAGAAAAAACAAAAACTTTATTATTCTTATTTTTTTCATTTTTATGTATTGACGGTGCACAGGTACAGATTTCTTGTGTGCATATATTGTGTTGGGGGCAAGCCTGGGCTTCTACGTGTACCCATTACTCAGATAGTAAACACTGCCTGCCCTTCCACCTTTGGGAGCCTCAAGTGTCTATTATTCCCCTCCATATGTCCACATGTACCCATTGTTTAGCTCCTACTTGTAAGTGAGAGCATGTGGTATTTGACTTCCTGTTTTGGAGTTGTTTCACTAAGGATAGTGGCCTCCAGTTCCATCGATGTTGCTGCAAAAAACATGATTTCATTCTTTTTGATGGCTGCATGGTATTTCCACATTTTTAAAATCCAGTCCTCCTTTGGTGGACACTTAGGCCGACTCTATATTTTTGCTATTGTGAATAGTGCCAAGATCAACAGACAAGTGCAGGTGTCTTTTTGGTGTAATCATTTCATTCCCTTTGGCTACGTACCCCATAGTGAGATCGCTGGATGGCATAGCAGTTCTATTTTTAGTTCTTTGAGAAATCTCCATACTGATTTCCATAAAGGCTGTCCTAATCCACATTCCCACCGACAGTGTGTAAGCATTCCCTTTCTCCACATGCTTATCAACCTCTGTGTTTTTGACTTTTTAATGAATGAGTACATTTGCCACACAGTAGTTATTCTCGTATCATTTCCTTGTCTTCCCAACACCACTGCAAACATCTTGACTTCCCTTTTTCTCTCCCCATTCCTTCGTCTTTTCTGTTGATTTCAACATTTTTAGAGGAAATTTAAAGTATCTTCTCACAAATAGTTTTGGGAATGGATGATTTACAACACAACCCTCCTTGGCTACAGAGGTGCGATGGCCACATGACCATTCGTTACCCATCTATCTTCTCCTCAGGCTCTCACCGTAATTTTTTCCCCTAAAGGCATAGTTTCTAAACCAACCAACCAACCAACTAACACAATATTGAATTTTAGATGGCAGTATAATATTGATTTCTTGTACTCAAGAAATTTTACAGTTTTCCTGGTGTCTATGAAGCTTATAATCATAGACAAATTAAGAAGGAACAAGCATTTGTTGGGTCCCTGCTTTGTGCCCAGTGATACGTTAGGCAACTACAGCCTTTATGCAGTTTAAATGTCACCATAACACTTTCAGGCAAGTATGGCTTTTTGCAAGCAGGGAAACAGAACCAAAGAGAGGTTAACTGACTTGCCCACACTCATGTAATTAGCAAGGAGGACAGGCATCAGAAGTCCTGCTTCTAAAGCTCTGTCTACCACAATGGATTGGTTTGTCACCAACAACCTGAGCGTGAGGCTCACCGAGCGGGGGGGGGGGGGGTCTCAAATCTCCCACAGTTCACACTCACGGGGTACATGGCAGGCGTGGAGGGCCCTGGAGGTCTTTAACTCTTGCCTTCTCCTTAGGCACCGGCTCCCTAACGGGTTTCCCTCACACTAACTCCTGCAGGCCTACAGCAACCATACTGATACCAAAGCCAAAGAATCCATTTTGGATTCTTTCCACTAAATGGATCAGAGGCACAAGCCCTGGGGAGGAAAGCCATGCTTTTCTCCTCTGCACTTTCTGATCTAAAACAGCACTTCTAGTCTCCTTGAATTTTCGCCTGAGGAAAGACAGCTCCATATTTGAATTGAATCATATGATCTAAGAGGAGCAGATCACAAAATGAATATCCGGAGCCAGAATGGCTTCCGGTTTCTACAGTGTGTTTAGAGCTTGCCTTTTAGTTACAAGTATAAAAGCAGTAGATCCTCTTGGCTGGAATCATAGCTAATTCGCCTAGCTGAAGGAAGGTAATAATTGAAAACAATGTGACACCCTTTATGCTCAGGTCTTTGCTGAGTTCGGTGAAGGAAAGGAAGGTAATACAAGCCCCACTGGGTCTAGGGCTTTCTCAGTCTCCCTGCATTGAAGCCATTTTATCTCTGTTTTAAACCTTGTAATAGTTCTGATTAAAAATATTTAAATGCTTTAATATGTTTAGTTTTGGTAGGGATATACATTCTGTGGGTAATCCATTCCGAGGATTTCTACTTCTTTGCAAGGCAAATTGAAAGGCTGCTAAGGAGGTGATAAGGAAAACAATGAATTGAAATTTTTAAAAGTTTTCATATAAAAACAGTTGAAGGAAGTCGTTGGGAGAAGCAAGTATCTCTCCTCTTTCTTGACAAATATGGAAAATTATTTCCTTCTGGTTGGGAAAAATACCTTAGATAATCTCACATAGTTCTATCCCATTAAAACATTTAGCTTTTTATTAAAATTTCCCAAGAAGACAAATATTTTGTATGTGGGAATTTGAAACCATCTAAACAATACTTTCTTTGTGAAAAAAGTTCTGTATATGGGAGAAAGCAAGAAGTCCGTCTTTGTTCAATACTACGTATTGTGTGATTAATTTTACACTAAAAATGAAATGATACAAATTACTACTTGAAAGACATAAAATAAGTAACTTGAGATACCCAATAGAATTAAGCTTTCGTTTAGAGTAAGTTGATTTTCATCCCACTTAAAAAAAAAACAACACTGCTGCATGAAGTTTTTTTTCTTTTTTCTTTCTTTTTTTTTTTTTTTTTTTGCAGCTTTTCTACTTTCAGGGCAGAAGAGAAATGAAGAGGGAAACGGAGATGGAGACAGAAAGAAAAGCTGTGTCCCTTTCTTATTTGTCTGTGAAAACAAGGTTAATCTGCATTTAAAGATCCCCAGCATGCTTTGGGAGGCCAAGACGGGCGGATCACTTGAGGTCATGAGTTCGAGACCAGTCTGGCCAACATGGTGAAACCCTGTCTCTACTAAAAATACAAAAATTAGCCTGGCTTGGTGGCACATGCCTCTAATCCCCAGTTACTTTGGAGGCTGAAGCAGAAGAATCACTTGAATCTGGGAGGCGGAGGTTGCAGTGAGCCAAGATCGCATCATCACGACTCCATCTCAAAACAAAACAAAACAAAAAAACAAATCCCAGCCTTTAGCAAGCATTGCTATGTGTCTGACTTTTTCACGTTTATCTCATTTATTTCTCACAGCACTACTTCTTCAATGTAAATATTTTGCCTATTTTACAGATGAAAAAGATTGAGGGTTAGAGAAGTGAAATCATCTTACCCGGGGTTGGGGGGCACGCTTTTTCTGTAGAGACCCAGATACATATTTTGGGCTTTGCCGGGCATATGGGTCTCTTTCTCAAGCATTTGCCTTTGCTGCTGTTGGCAAAACGCAACCATAAATACTTACACAGATGAAGGAGAGGCGTTGGGCTAGATGCGGCCCATGGGCCTGAGTTTCCTGGCCCCTCACTTGCTTCACTGGTGGACACATTTCTAACAATAGAAGCAGGATTTACACTCACACTTTCCTGACTTGAAAGTCCTTATGCTTTTCCCTATATACATCGACACATTTTGGGCCAATTGTGAAACGTGGAAACTTAAGGAAGCCTTTTTAGATGGTTACAGTGTGGGCCTAGGTGGTGCTGTCTGCACGAAAGCCCAGAGGCACCGCGGCCAGCCAAACATCCAGACAACCCTACAGGAACCTCCCGGTGTCAGCGCGTCCGAGGTGGAGTCTGGACATAAGTAAACCTCTCAAAAAGGGACTCTTTCCACCTGCAGATATCCGGTAAGGAGCGCGGATGCCACACCTCGATACACTTCCTGATCATTTCCAGGACAGCAGGCAGGCACTGGCAGAGTGAACAGGCGCGATGGGTTCAGGCTGGTCCCTGGGGTGCTTCATTCAGCCCATATTTGTGGGAAGGGCAGCTCCTTCACCCAGCCTCACCCCCCCGCCACTCTGGCCACAGCCTCTGAGATGGAAGTTTCAGCTGTGCCTCCCTCCTAGATGTTCCCCAAGGTGCCTTTGTAGTCTGCCATGCATGTGAATTCGATAGCTCACGTGAAGCATCCGCAAGCATCACCAGTATTGACAGTTACTGGCCTATTTAGGACAATGTGTAATGAGTGCTTCCCTGGGAGGGTGAGTCTGCGTCCCTGGGGCCTATAATCAAGTGTGAATTCTAACGAGAACTGTCCACTCACCCACATTCAGAGTTATTCATGCTTGGAGGACTTGGAAGGGGGCCCAGAAGATGGGAAATGGTGACACTTACACTGCCTCACATGCTAGGACCAGGGTAAATTAAACTAAGGAGTACAAGACTTACTTCGGTGGCAGGTGTCCGGGTAAGGAGCACGAGTAGAGGTGGTGCTGGCATGGGACGTTTGTGATCACACAAGGTGGCACCAATATTTGCATTTATGAATGTTGAGACCCAAAGCCCGTTTCTGGTAGGAGAGTTGGGAGTCTGCTTAAACGGGACTCTGCCTACATGATAGAGAGGATGGCAGAAAGAACACCTGTGGTGGGAGAGTTTCCCAAGGAGGGACCCCAGAGAGAGCACACTGGCATGCATGCCCATCAGTGGAGGGATGCATTGGGAGCTGTGTTCCAGTGACCTGGGAGTTGCACCCGGAAGTCCTGGACTCAGATCCTCCCTGCTTTTTCCTCCTCTCTCCATTCCTCTCTCAATTCTTTCCTCTTATAAATGTTTATTGAACACCTACTAAGTGCCAGGCACTAAGGACACAGACATCGTTCCCTAGAGGATGTGGAAATTCAGCGTGGGAGACAGGCGTATATTTGCAATATATATTTTTACAGCTTGGTGAGCAGAGCGTAGAGAAGAGAGAAGCTGCGCACTGAGGCTTGGTTCAGGAGGGGAAAGGCGGCTCAAGAAGAGACGGGCACAGGCCAAAGCTTGCAGGTGTGGCTGAGGCTGGCCTGGGAGTGTCTAAGGCAGGGCCAAGGAGGGCTGGCTACAGGAGGCAGGAGGCCGTGGTCATCATGTCCCAGACAAAGGGACTTGGGCCTCATCCTGAGGCAGTGGGACCTGCAGCAGCCACCTGGTAAAGTGAGTGTTGGTCCTTGAGTGGGCAGAGTGTGCTGGGGAGAAGGGGACCCTCCAGACAGAGGTGGCAGTGTCTTAATCCCTGTGCAGAGAGGGCAGTGGGCGGGGGGAAGCGACGCTTGCGGAGATCTAGAGGGTGCAGAGGTTACTCCTGGAGCTGCCTGCCTCTGGGTGCCACTTGATGTCCCCCACTTTTCATGTATTTGAGTATCAGTGACACTGTGTGTCTGTTAGAGCACTTTATGCACAGAAAAGTTTCTCTATAAATATGATTGGCCATCCAAACCCTAGCTTTGCTCACAGCTTTGCCCTCCCCACCCCACTCCCCCTTTTAAATGCCCTGGGATGGAAGGAAATTTTATTGGAGGAAGTTGGCTTGAGCAGAATAGCATGACAGAAAAAGCATAGCATAAAAGGTACAAGCTAGAGAGGAAATATTTTTTTTCTTACTTAGAGATATAAAAGAAATGCCTTTGGCAGGATAATATTTTTTAAATCAGCTCAAAGTATGAAGAAACATACTGGCGATTAGTTACCTATGCAGAATGTGCACTTAACATCGCTAACTTAAAGGCCTATGAATAGAGGCCACTTTGTTGGAAAAAAGGAAGGGCAAGGTGGAAGTTGTTTCAGGGTTTGCAGAGAAGTCTGAGACAGAAGCAGGTTTTGGTGGCTTCATTCCTCAGGATTTTCCTGAATTGTGTACAAGAAAGAGGATCATGGCCCAGCTCATAATATGGGGTCCCTATGTGTGGGGGGTGCCTCCCGAGGCTGGAAAGGAGGCAGGAAGGGAAGGACTTGGGGGGAGGGAGTTTGCTGGAGGAAGGACAGAAGTGGAGGGAATGCTTGTCCAAATCCTTCTGAGGTCCCGGGACCCCAACAGACACTTCCTTTGTCTGCATTTGATTGCTTGTTTTTCCTGGCTTCATTCCACAAATAATTTCTGGCAGAAATGGATGCCCTTGAAAAATCCCTCACCTTTTACACACTGTAGCTTTCTCTAAGGATCTCGAATGTCGAGCTGGTTCGTTGGCCTGCGGAGTTCAGGGGGAGCAGGAATCGGCCTTTTTCTGAGTGTGGGGGAAGGGAGGGACTGGAACTGCACCTTCTGTCCTATTTTCCAGCATCCCACCCCTTAAATTGCTTCCTTTTCACTCTGTCAATAAAAAGAACGTGGCTTGCTGCTGGGACCATTTAATAATGCAGCAATAAATTGTGCTTTCAATCCCAGCAATGTCTTTCTAGGTGATTTACAAAAAAATCGACTCAATACCCTGAGGACATGGATGGGTGGCATTCCCTGCTCTGACGGCTGGACTGGCTCAGAGAAAACCCACGGTGTGGGACCCCAAGGCTCAGAAGTGGCCCAGCCTTCTCAGCCGCTCTTTTCACCGCAGGGCCTGGGACCTGGGCCATCGCTCCTGTAAGTCTTAGGCATCACTTGGCATGCTCCTTTACACACTGTCTCTGGGAGATGCTCAGGGCTTTTGAGAAAGGAAAGAGGAGTTCTTCCTGGGGAAGACAGGTTATGAGAGCATCTAATAATATGATGAAGGTCGCCTTGGAGAGGGGAGTAACTTGCTGCTCTTTTTCGGGAGTAGCAGCTTGCTCTGAGCTGACACAGTTTAGGATTCAGGATCAGATGTGGGGTGGGAATGGGCCCTGCTGGGGCCCCACAGGACTTTGGGAGAGTGGACTCCTTTTCACTCCCACCAGCTCATCCCTGAGTTTAGGACCCTGTCAGGTGCAGCCTCCTATCTGGCCTCCTGGTCCCCCCTCCCATCTGGTTTTCAGTTTGTAGTTAAAATGAACTGTCTGTGATGGAAATCTGATCAGATCTCTCCTCAGCTGAAAACCCTTCAAGGACTCCCTATTTATGTCCCCACAAGACAAATGACATACCAGGTCCTTCCAGAATTGTGCCTTCCCTGCTTCTTGCCTTCAGACTTTCTGTCTGGAGACCCCCTTCCTCTCTCTCCGAGTCTTAGGGTCTCCTTTCTCCACCCCGCCTGGCGGCCTCCTGGGCTCCTGGCTCGGGAAGCCCCTTTGTCCCTCCACCCACTCTGCTGCCCAGGCCCTCTGCAAGGCCTTCTTGCAGCATCAACCTTCCCTGAGGACTCACCCTGTGGCTGTCTCTCCTGCTCCTGGGAGGGGAGACACAGAGGCCATTCTGCCTGCTGGATGCGGGTGTGTCACCTGAAACCCAAGTAGGTGCTGCTCTTAACTACAAGGACTGTGCCACCATGGAAGTGCTTTGTAAACTGTAGCGTTTTACAAATACTAGGTATTATCTCCATTGTTCAAAGGAGAGAACCTCACAGTCTCGGTTACCCTGGAGCACTATGAACTTTCTTTTAGAAAATCGCTGGATGTCAGAGATGCCTTCCTTGCCAAAAGGACAGATGACAGACCTGTCAAGGATCCTTCTAGTCTAAGGTTCTTAGAGGATGACATGGCCGGCACTTTGGGAGCCCTCAGAAACTTGCGTGTGATAACCACCTTGCAGGTTCAGGAGTACCAAGGCCAGTCCAGCCAATCTTTTCTAGTATAACCTTATTTTCAGAGATAAATAAACCTTTCACCAGCTTATGTGAATCAGTTCCATATTTGTCATGGATGATTATAGAGAGATTCTTCCCCATACACACTCCTAGGCATAGGAGTCACCTTTTAGCAGACCTGGCAAATTTTGAGGTGCTCTGTTAATTACTGTGTTTTTTAAACAACAACATTTTATTTGGGAAGACATACATATTTGAAATGACCTAAATCATTGCAAGTTCGGGCTGATTATAGAGATTTACTGACAGAACCAGTGAAAGAAAGAAGGGAAAAATGGCAAAAAAAAAGGAGGTACAGGAATTTAACTCAGTTTAAGAAGCATTCCTGGAAGGATGAGTTCATCATTAAGTTTTGGATCTTACAAGTCAGCCTCGTAAAGCAATGTACTGAGTAGTTCTAAAGATTATAAACGGCAAAGAGGAACCTTGGTCAGGTGGCTCACATTAAGAGTCTCACACGCCTGTTCAGAGCAGTGTTGCGTCTTCAACAGGCAGCGGAGGGCAGAGGCAGTGCTCCCCAACTATGCCTTCTAGAAGACTGAAAAATGTTGATGAAGGAAAGAGGTAAACTTTCTCAATCCATGTTATTTGATATGTATTTGTGACTAAGTTCATGAGTTAAACAGTATCTGCTGACATTCAGTTATTTCATCTCCAGTCCCCAAAATTTATATACTTAAAGTTGGTTTCAAAACTGTTTTGTATATTCTCCTTTCACTGGAAAAATGGAGGGTTGCTTTGTACTACAAATCACCTCAAAGTCAGATCAGTACAGGAATCCCTTGTCCTAGGCAATCTGTGGCCTGAGTTCTGTGAACCTGATAAATCAGCACGGATGATGCCATTGGCTTTTCACATTGCTGTGTTCTGTTCATATTTCTTTACATTCAGTTGTTCAATTTCGTAAACACTGAATGCCCCCTTGGGCTGCCCCAGGCTAGCCCCTGGGAATGCTCAGAGAGAGCCTCCACCTCCTTCTTTCTTGAACCTCTTGTGTTCTCTGAACTGTATCTGGGTCTGGACCTCCATCATTCCTTCTAGGCTGACAATTATGTGATGCCTGCTTGATACGTCTCCTTTGGGAACCTCATTCTATCCTCTCCCCACTGGGGGCCAAAAAGAAGCTCCTCCTCTGTGTGCCTTGTCGAGCTACTTGTCAGCCTTTCTCTTTTGTGACATTCATGAGGGTAGGGACCGAGTTCTATTCATTGCTTCACCTCCAGAAACAGAAAATGCTTAGCACAATTGATAATCATTTGATAAATTGTGTTGAATTGAACAGAATTGAGTTTAGAGATGTTCTAAATGGAAGCATGGCTTGGGTGGTGTTTTTGCTGATAAAAAAATACAAGTGACCTGGATCTGGGACTGCTTGCTAGCATCTTGGGGACTGAAATAGCCCTTGAGGACAGACCGTATAAAACACAAAGCATTAAGAATCCAGTGTTCATTCCTTTCCTGAGCAAGACATGTTCCAAATAGGACAGAAGTAAGTTCAATTCATGCCATCACTACCTGTAAAGGTTTTTCAATTAGGAATTTGTATGCTAGCTAAAAGTAAAAGAATAATAACTTCCTGAGACAGAAACTTTAAAATGGAAATGACCAACTCCAGATTCAAGGCTCTTTCTAAATCTTTGAAAATGAATGAGAATGAATTATTTTCAGCTTTTACAAATATATATATAGGGGTGCTTTGATAGTATTAAAGAAGCCAAGTCTAAGTTCTCAACAAAAACTCTCGACTTGCACATGTCTTAGACTTTTTGGGTTAGCACAATGCAAGGGACTGAACAATTTGGCAACGCTGATATATATGTGGTCCAGTAGCCGTGACAATCACGTGATCATTCTGAGGACCAATAGTCCCCATTAAGCTTATTCTAAATTCTAAACTTGTAAAAAATGACTTGAACCAGACAATCATAAAGAAACCATGCCGGGCGCGGTGGCTCAAGCCTGTAATCCCAGCACTTTGGGAGGCCGAGGCGGGTGGATCACGAGGTCAAGAGATCAAGACCATCCTGGTCAACATGGTGAAACCCCATCTCTACTAAAACTACAAAAAATTAGCTGGGCATGGTGGTGCATGCCTGTAGTCCCAGCTGCTCAGGAGGCTGAGGCAGGAGAATTGCCTGAACCCAGGAGGCGGAGGTTGCGGTGAGCCGAGATCGCGCCATTGCACTCCAGCCTGGGTAACAAGAGCGAAACTCCGTCTCAAAGAAAAAGAAACCATATCTCAGTAAATGATTGATAGAGAATAAGAAAAAAAAAAAGTGACACCACAACCCTAAGCTAATATTAACTGAGCTTCCAAGAAGTCAAAGTGAAAAAAAATTAACGAGTTAAATAATTCTTGTCACATTGGATAAAAGCAAGTAGTAATTGTCCTTGTAGAATTTTCTGTCAGCAACAAACCAGCAGAGTCACTGCATTTTCCATGGAATGAGATAAATTCAGGGTTCACAGTCTATTGCTTGCATTATATACTTCACCAGACATCTAAACCAACTCGTATGCATAGTAGATCTGCATGGACTTTTCATCTCTGGGATGAAACACAACGAGGGCAGAATGGAACTAGTGTTTGAATCAAGCAGGCACAAAATGAGCTTTTATCAGATATTAGTTAGGCAAAGGGGAAATAGATCATGGGCAGATAATGGACTGGTATGCACATCAAATAGTCTCTACACTATTAACAGGATGAGGTCTTAGACAAAATTAGTGTTCTTTGCAAGGTGGAAGACAGGGTGTTGACATTCCTAGGGCTTCAGCCAGGCTCTTAATAAGACACTAAGAGAAAGCAAGACATACATGAAGTCAGTGCTGCTGCTGGGGATAGTGACTGATCAAGGCACTGCAGTACAGGTCTATAGTGTGTGCCTGATCTGCAGCTGTTCCTTCCGGCTGAGGTCTTGAGTGGGAACCCTTGGGGCTGGTATCTGATGTTTGCTGTGAGCCTTTCAGGCCCATCTATTTGATCTCTAGTTATTACAGACATCAGACTGATTCAGGAGCCCTCTCCCTATATCACCCACTGTCTAAGCCCTCCCAGATGCCCTGTGGGCTGAGAGAAAACACCTGTTGGGTTGCATTTGCATTTCATGCATTCATGGGAGAGGGGGCACACACAAAACCCTCTGCAAGGATACAGGCTGTGTTTTGGGAGGGGAATCTCATTCTTTCATTCAATTACTTCAGAGCTATAAAATGGTGGCTACTGCCAGCCGGAACTTAAAGCATTTGCACAAATTTATATTGAGTCATGCAGAATCTGTGTGGTCACATATGACAGCTCTTGAAAAAGTTGCTTTAAAAGTCCAAATGTATATTTTGATGTAGGAAGATTATTTAGTGCCGTGATGGACGTGGCCTGGTTTAGAACAGATTACTTCATGTATCTTAGTGTCTGCTTTAGTTTTCCTGTTTTTAAAAATCAGGAGCTGAACAACCAAAAAAAAGATTAATAAGGAAATAGAGGACTTCAACAACAGTAGAGACCAACCAGACCTAATAGACATATACTACTCAACAACAGCAGAAAATACATTCTTTCTTAAGCACGCATGCAACATTCTCCAGGATAGACCATACCTTAGGCCACAAAACAGGTCCTAAAGTATTTCAAAAGACTGAAATTATAGAAAGTATCTTTTCAGATCACAATGAGATGAAACTCGAAATGAATGGCAGAAGGAAATCTGTAAAATTCACAAATATGTGGAAATTAAACTACTTACTCCTGTTTTTAATTTTTTAAAAATTTGTTGCTTTTGAGACAGGGTCTTGTTTTGTTGCCCAGGCAGGAGTACCGCTGTGTGATCATAGCTCACTGCAGCCTGGAACTCCTGAGCTCAAAGGATCCTCCTATGTCAGCTTCTCAGGTAGATGGGACTACAGGTGTGTGCCATCATGCCTGGCTATTGCTTTTTTTTTTTTTTTTTTTTTTGTAGAGATGAAGTCTTTCTATGTTTCCCAGGCTTAAACAACATACTCTTAACCAGTGGGTTGAAGAAGGAATCATGAGGGAAATTATAAAATATTTTGAGACAATCAAAATGAAAAAGAACCACATAGCAAAAACTAATAGATGCAGCAAAGCAATGCTAAGCTAAAAAATGTATAGCTATAAATGCCCACATTAAAAAAGATTTCAAATCAATAATCTAACTTTATTCCTTAAGAAACTATAAAAAGTGGAACAAACTAAACACAAAGTTTGCAGGAGAAAGGAAATAATAATAATTAGAGCAGAAATGAATAAAATAGAGAATACAAAAACAATAGAGAAAATCAAGAAAACCAAAAGTTGGTTCTTTCAGAGGATCAACAAAATTGACAGATCTTTAGCTAGATTAAGAAAAAAGAGGCCGGGCGCGGTGGCTTAAGCCTGTAATCTCAGCACTTTGGGAGGCCGAGGCGGGTGGATCACGAGGTCAGGAGATCGAGACCATCCTGGTCAACATGGTGAAACCCCGTCTCTACTAAAAATACAAAAAAAACATTAGCTGGGCATGGTGGCGCGTGCCTGTAATCCCAGCTACTGAGGAGGTTGAGGCAGGAGAATTGCCTGAACCCAGGGGGCGGAGGTTGCAGTGAGCCGAGATCGCGCCATTGCACTCCAGCCTGGGTAACGAGTGAAACTCCGTCTCAAAAA
>NW_022436975.1:7625233-7639888 GCF_009761245.1 Sapajus apella | reverse complement strand
CCAGGCTTAAACAACATACTCTTAACCAGTGGGTTGAAGAAGGAATCATGAGGGAAATTATAAAATATTTTGAGACAATCAAAATGAAAAAGAACCACATAGCAAAAACTAATAGATGCAGCAAAGCAATGCTAAGCTAAAAAATGTATAGCTATAAATGCCCACATTAAACAAGATTTCAAATCAATAATCTAACTTTATTCCTTAAGAAACTATAAAAAGTGGAACAAACTAAACACAAAGTTTGCAGGAGAAAGGAAATAATAATAATTAGAGCAGAAATGAATAAAATAGAGAATACAAAAACAATAGAGAAAATCAAGAAAACCAAAAGTTGGTTCTTTCAGAGGATCAACAAAATTGACAGATCTTTAGCTAGATTAAGAAAAAAGAGGCCGGGCGCGGTGGCTTAAGCCTGTAATCTCAGCACTTTGGGAGGCCGAGGCGGGTGGATCACGAGGTCAGGAGATCGAGACCATCCTGGTCAACATGGTGAAACCCCGTCTCTACTAAAAATACAAAAAAAACATTAGCTGGGCATGGTGGCGCGTGCCTGTAATCCCAGCTACTGAGGAGGTTGAGGCAGGAGAATTGCCTGAACCCAGGGGGCGGAGGTTGCAGTGAGCCGAGATCGCGCCATTGCACTCCAGCCTGGGTAACGAGTGAAACTCCGTCTCAAAAAAAAAAAAAAAAAAAAAGAAAAAAGAGAACCTCAATTATCAAAATCAGTGGCAAAAGTTGGGACATCACCACCAATTTTACAGAGATAAAAATAATTATAAGAGAGTACTATGAAGAGTCGTATGCCAATTAGAATTGGATAATTTTAAATAAGTAGACAAATTCTAGAAATACACAATCTACCAAGACTGAATCATAAGAAGAAATAAAATATATGTACAGACCTATCACTAGCAAGGAGATAGAATCGGGAATGCAAAACCATCTAACAAAGAAAAGCCCAGGGATCTGATGGATCCCCTGGTAAATTTTACCAAATATTTAAAGACAAATTAACAGAAATCCTTCTCAAATACTCTTAAAACACTGAAAAGAAGGCCAAAGCCAGATAGAAATACTCTAACTAAAGAAAACTACAAACGAATATCCCTTATGAACATTGATGCAAAAATCCTCAACAAAATACTGGCAAACTGAATTCAGTAGCATATTAAATGGATTTTGTACCATGACTGTGTAGGATTTATTCCTGAAATAAAAGGATGGTTTAAGATATAAAAATTAATCAATAAAGTACAACCCGTTAATAGAATGAAGGGCGAAAACACACCACATTATCATCTCAATAGATGCAAAAAAAAAGCATTTGACAAAATATAACACTACTTCATGATTTAAACAAACCCAACAAACTAAGAATATGAGGAAACTATCTCATCATAATAAAGACCATAATTGAAAAGTCCACAGCTAAAAAAGTACTTGATGGTAAAAGACTGTAAGCTTTTCCTCTAAGATCAAGAAAAAGATAAGGACACCCACTTTTGCCACTTCTCTTCAAATTAGTATTGAAAGTCCTCATCAGAGCAATTAGGCAAGAAAATGAAACAAAAGACATCCAAATGAGAAAGAAAGAGGTAAAATTATCTCTGTTCACAGATACATAATTTGTAGACAATTCTAAAGATTCAACAAAAAAACTGTCAGAACTAATAAGCCAATATTGCAAAGTTGCAGGATAAAAAATAAACACAAAATCAGTGTGTTTCTATATACTAATAATGGACAATATGAAAAGGAATTAAGAAAATAATTTCACTTATAATAGCTTGAAAAAGAATAAAATACTTAGAAATTAACCAAGGAAGCAAAAGATATGTATATTGAAAACTACAAAATGTTGCTAAAGGAAATGAAAGAAGCCATAAATTAGTGGAAAGATATCCTGTTTTCATGGGTTAGAAAACTTAATATTGTTAAGATATCAATACTACCCAAAGTGATCTACAGAGTCAGTGCAATACCTATCACAAGGACATTTTTTACAAAAATAGAAAAATCCATTCTAAAATTCATATGGAATGACAGAGGTTCCAGAAAAGCCAAAATAATCCTGAAAAAAATGTTGAGGAAATAACAATTTCTGATTTGAAAACTGACTACAAATCTACAGCAATCAAAACAGTGTGGCATTGACAGAAAGACAGACATATAGACCAATGAAACAGAATAGCGAGCCCAGAAATAAACCTCCAAATAGATGGTCAAATAATTTTTGACAAGATTGCCAAGACATCCAATGGGGGGAAAGGACAGTCTTTTCAACAAACGGTCTGGGAAAACATATGTGAAAGGGGTGGATTCTTACCATATACTATACGCAAAAATTACCTAAAATGCATTAAAAGCTGTAAAAACTAAAAGTAAAAAATACTTAGAAGAAAAGATAGAGGAAAAGCTTTATGATATTTGATTTGGCAATGATTTCTTAGACATGACACCAAAAGCATAGGCAATAAAATAAAAAAATTAATTGGACTTCATCAAAATGTGAAACGTTTGTGAATCAAAGGATACTATCAACAGAGTAAAAACACAATCATAGAATCGGAAAAATATTTGCAAAACATATACTGATAAAGATATATTAAAAAACTATAATACAGCAACAAACAACAACAAACTCTCCACTCCGAAACCCAATTTAAAAATGGGCAAAGGATTTAAACAGGTACTTCTTCAGAGAGGTTATACAGATGGCCAATGAGCACATGAAAAGATACTCAATATCACTAAGGATTAGAGAAATACCAGTCAAAACCACAATGAGATGCAATTTCACACCCATTCGTATGGCTATTACTTAAAAACAAAAAGAAAATAGCAAGTGTTGGTGAGAATGTGAAGAAATAGGAGCACTTGTGTATTGTTGGTGGGAATGTTAAATGCTGCATCCAGTGTGAAAACCAGTATGTCAGTTCTCCAAACAATTAACCATAGAATTACCACATGATCCAGCAATTCCGCTTCTGGATACATAGTTAGCCCTCTTTACCCACGGGTTCTGCATCCATGGATTCAAATACATTTGAAAAACATTGAAAAAAAATTATTTTTGAATTGAAAAAATTTGTGGATCAGAAACATTTGAAAAAAGAGGATGGTTATGTCTGTACTCAACATGTACAGACTTTTATTTTCTTGTCATTATCCCCTAAATTACTTACAATGTATGATACAATGTAAATTCTATGTGAGGTGTTGGTATAAAGATATATAACACCTTACATAGAATTTACATTGTACCATACACTGTAAATAATTTAAAGATGACTTAAAGTATATGGGAAGATGTGCTGTAGGTTACATGCAAATACTACACCATTTTATATAAGAGACTTGCGCATTTGTAGATTCTGCTCTCCAAGGGGGATCCTGGGACCAGTCCCCCATGGATACTGAGGGATGACAGTATACCCAAAAGAATTGAAAGCAGGGACTCAGACAGATGTTTGTTCACCCATGTTCATAGCAGCATTATTCACAATAGCCAAAAAGTGGAAACAACCAAAACGTTCACTGATGGATGAATGGATAAACAAAACATTCTATATATATATATATATATATTTACGGTATATACAATGGAAAATTATTTAGTCTTAAAAAGGCAGGAAATTCTAACACAGGCTACATAGGTGAACCTTGAAGATATTATGATAAGTGAAATAAGCCAGTCACAAAAGGACAAATATGGCATGATTCCACTTCTATGAAGTACCTGGAGTAGTCAAATTCATAGAGATAAAAAAGTAGAATGATCATTGCCAAAGGCTGGAGGTGAGGGGAGAATGAACAGTTAGTTGTTTGATGTTTCGGAATTTCAGTTTCGAAAGACAAAACATTTCTGGAGATGGATGGTGGTGACTGTCTCAGAACAGAGTGAATGTACTCAATGGCACTGAACCGTACGCTTAAGTTAACACGTTATGTAAAATATACATAACATCAAACCGTAAGTTTTATTTTGCATATATTTTACCACAATAGAAACAATCAGGAGCTATTTCTAATAAAGTTAACTATTCAAGCAGAAGCCATACACTGTCACTGAGTACGAATTTGGCACCAAATAAATTTAGGTCTCTATAGTTTTTTAAAAAATTGAACTTGTTGCCTTAGATTGACTAGTCCCTCCAATTGGCCACAAACCTCCGCATTCTCTACAATATTACACCTTGTCTGTTTCACATAACTGATTACCTGCCAGGGCTCCTGAGTTATGTAAATTTGAAACTCACATAACCCCAGCTTGCATCTCTCCTGTTTCTATCTATCAGCTTGCCAGCACATATCTGTTGGGTGAAGAGCCATTCTTAGTTACTTGTAGGCATGTGTGTATAATGGCAAAGGCTGTATTTTAAGCATGGGTTTAGAACTATAGTTGAATGCTGGTTCTGTCTATAGCTCAGTGGTATGTAGAGCTTCAGTATTCTCATTTGTGGAACAGGGATAACGACATTAAGTTTTTAGGGGTTTTGCAGAGTTAAATGTGATTGTAAATACAAAACACCTAGCCTGTCCCTGTCAGACACCACAGGGTTCAGCAAATGTTGGTTTCCATCTTCTCTTTGCCGCATCCCCCTTCCCCATAAGTGATCAGTCTTCCCATGAGAGGGAATATCGACTGTGTTATGCAATTTTCCCAGATTAGGTTTGGGAGAAGACAGAGGAGGTGTTTAGTAATTTACGTAAGGGTCTCCTGTGCTGAGCTAGACTGCAAGATCCTAGGTGATGAGGACTGTGTCTACTTTGTCTTTTGGCTGTAGGTCTAACATGCTGCTTAATACGTGCTTAGAGAATAATGGGTGGATCTTGACAATGTGGTAAAATAAGCGTCACAATGACATTCACCTAGCTTTGATGATAATCTCAGGGAGAAAAAATAGGTCATCTGGACCTTTGAGAACAGAATATGGCTTTTAATATTGGTGAAGATACCTCATGCTTGCAGAAATATGGAGAAAAATTAAAGCAAGGAAAACAAGGGGAGCTCAAGGATTATGATTATTTTTTCCTTGTTGCTGCAATGTTCTTGTTACTTTAAGGTTTTTTTTTTTTTTTTTGGTCCAATTTGAAGGAGCAGATGCTTTTCCCAGAACTTCTGAGTAGCTTGCTCCTTAGCCTGCCCTTTCTCCCTGCAGCCCAAAGCACCTTGAGGACACCTTTCAGGCAGTAAAACATCTCCTCTCACCTTTACTCTCAAGCTCTGGAGAAGGAAGATGGAAGAGATGAAAGAAGAAAATGAATGTTATAACATTTTTGACATTGGCTATTATTTTCTTTCCTCTTACTTTCAAGTGATATGCACACTCTGTTTCATATAGACACGAGGAAGGCACACCTATGGACTAAGAAATTCACACACTGGAGGAAAATCTCCAGGCTCCATCCTGAATTCCAGTGATAGCCCAAGGAAAACAAAACAAAACAAAATCAGAAAGGGGAACTATTTGCTAAAGACAGCGCAGCAGCTGGATATTCAGCTGACTGCTGTGTAAATACATAATTAAAGATCAAATTAGTATTATTAGTGTGACGGCTGTCTCTGCGAAGCTGCTGTAGTCAGTTGCTTTGAATTCTTCTCACCATCTTTGCAAGCCTTAGTTCAGTGGCACAATCAGTCCCAGGGGCCATCTCACAATAGGTCACTGCAGATGTGAGGAACAAGCTCTCTCTGCCTGATAACAGACCACACTTCTGGAACACTTTCCAGGTTCCTAACGTGTAAATTTGCAAAAATAACACCAGAAAAGATATTTTGCTTGTCATTATTTTTTACAAAAATGAAGCCCTCTGGAGTGGAATAGCTCTGTCCTCAGGGTCCCAAGGACTAACTGATGTGTGTCACATGATAGGTGGGAAATGATTTTCAAACAGTGGGATTAACCGCATTGAGAGAAAAGTTGCCTTGACTTAAGGAACATGTTAATAACCCCTTTCTTTAATGGACTCTATGCTCCAGACACTTAAAATAACGATAACGGCAGCTTAATGTCAAATTTCAAAGCGCTTCCCCATACATTATTTTAGAATAGCCTGTGGGTTTCATATTTTCACATTTAATGTTTAACTTTGGTCCCTATAGTGTCTATAAGATTATTATCTAGAAGTCAGTCAACATCCTTTCTGGATTCTGAAGATATTTGTTAACATTTCCTCAACTAACCAGGAGAAGACCAGATTAAAAAGGGAGCATTTCATCTTATGTTTGCTTGAAATGTCAGCAGATAAATTGGCTTTATTTATGGTCATGAATATCGTGCCCCTGAGGCAGCCTACCTGGGAGGGAATCCTAGTAAGGCAAGTCTCCTTGCTTCTCTGAGTCCCAATTTCCTCATCTACGAAGTGGAAACTCGGTTTTTCAGAAAATTTGGATAAATTCCCATTGCAAGTATCCAATGCTAGGGATATAGACATAAAGTAGTAAGCTTCTCTCTCTTTCTCTCTGTCTGACAGGGTTTCATTCTGATGGTCAAGCTGGAGTGCAGTGGCAGGATCACAGCTCACTGCAGCCTCGACCCTGGCCTCAAGCGATCCTCCTGCCTGAGCCTCCTGAGTAGCTGGGACTACAGGCACACGCCACTGGCCACAGCTAATTTTTGTATTTTTTTGTAGAGATGGGGTATGGCCATGTTGTCCAGGCTGGTCTCAAACTTCTGAGCTCAAGTGATCCTCCACCTTGGCCTCCCAAAGTGCTGGGGTTCTGTGGTGAGCCACTGTGCCTGGCCCTGCATCACCCCATTTCACAGCAAACAGACAACCCCTGGAGACTGTAACCTTTCCGCTGGAATGCGATCGATGCCTGGATGGGATGGGTGACAGAGCCCACTGCACAGGCCACACGGAGGAGCCAGGGACAGGCATGACCCTGACCCTCCACGCATGACCCTGACCCTCTGTACGTGACCCTGACCCTCTGCACGTGACCCAACCCTCTGCAAGGGGATGGGAATCCATCTCTCTTGGCAGTGGGACCGGGTAAGTCCAAGTAGACAGGTGGGCCCTGGGGCGCAGTGGCCACCAGAGCCCATTCTCAGAGGTTAGGCCATGGGGGGGCTGAGGTATGTGATCCCCAGCTGAGGCTCTTTGGTTTTGCTTAGCAAACACACATTCAGAGATACTTTATTATTAAGAATATCAAAACGGCAACAAAGAGTAGCCTTAAACCCCAAGCAGGGCCCTGCAAAGCCAGGCCCTGCACCCCTGTTCTGATTCCCTCCCTAATCCCTGGGGCCAGCCTGGAGTGGGTGCGGCCAGAGGGCTGAGCATGGGACAGCAGTGGGGAGGTAAGTCCAGGAGATCCCGGGCCAGTGGTGAAGGTCTTGTGGGTGAGCATGAGGACTTTGGGGTTCACTCTGTGTGAGGTAGGAAGGTATCAGGGATCTTGAGCAGAGAGATAACAGGATCCGGCTTGGGTCTCCAAAGGATCCCCAGGCTGTTGTATGGTCTCCTGACTGCAGGGACAAGGGCTGCTGCAGGGAGGCCGGTGAGGTCACTAGAATAATTCAGAAGGCTCAAAACAGAAGAAAGCAACAGAAATGTGTACATTTCACATTTGGGTTTGACACTTGCATTTGTTCACTTGAATTTGGATTGAATGTGGGGAGTGAACAAGAACACTCAAGGATGATGCCTAAGGTTTCGCCTGAACCACTAGAAGAAGGAAGTTCGCATTTTCTGAAGTGGGGTCTTCTTGGGAAGACAATAAAGATAATAATTGGACCTGCTTCACTGAACTGTTTTGAAGGTAAAAGAGTTAATAAAGCAAAAGGTTAGAACAGACACATATAATAAATATTCAACAATTATTGGTTGTTGTTTTCCCAACTTTATAAACATTAAAAAGCCCAGTATAATCAATAAGTTACCTGTTATAATAGCCTATTTAAAAATGTATTAAAAACACAGGCAAATCCTCTCACAAATTTTGCAGGATTCTTCTCAGAACCTTTTTGGATTATTGTATTTTGATCAGCATATACACATTCATAATCAATTTCTTATTTGACTTTTAGTGCTGAGTTTCAGTGCTTAGCACAATAGGGAAATGGCAGTTTGGTAAATGAACATCTGGGAAATAAGGCTCAGAATTTTGATTTTACTGCTCAAAAATATTTTTCGCGGATCAGTGAAGAGAAGAGACATTTTCCTGGAGGAAAGTGTATGGCTGCATGAGTGTCCTCTGAATGCACACAGGACGGATGTGTTTATTGGACATTTAGGTGCAGGATTAGGGAGCTCCTGGGCAGGAGCTTACAGCCTTCCTTTTTCTGGTAAGAGATCACTACTGAAGGGACAGATTGGGTGGACTGGTATGGATATCTGACTCAGTTGTTTTCCTCTAGAACTATTCAGATCTATTAAATGATATTTTCTAATGATGGCATTATAATTTGCAAAAATATTTCAAATATTTGAGAAATGTTGAACTAGGAAAACGAATTTCTCACCTCATCCAAAATTAGGCATGTAGTGTTTTGTTTGAGGTGCATTTGTCGGATATATAACATATGGAGATTCAAATATGAAATCACATTCAGAAGCCTACATAGTTTTTTGCATGGGAGTTGGGAGGGAATCTAGGTTTTCATTGTAGTTTCTTAAGGAAGATAATTGGTCCAAAGTTGCCTGTAATTGCAGATTGGTTTTATAAGAATACTCATTACTTATGTGAGAAGCACTCTGCAATCTTGCAAATGTATTATCGATGCCCTAATTCTTAGATGAGTAAACTGAAGCTCTGAGAGGTTGGCTGTCTTAAGATCTCTGCTTTTGAAGGGACGGAGTCAGAATTTAAACCCAGGTGTTTGGTTGGCTCAAATGCTAATTTTTTTTTTTTTTTAAAGAAACACAGTATGAGGTCTTTTTAGACTGCTGTTTAAAGAGATAATTTGCAGGATTAGACCCTGGTCTAGAAATTGGCAGCCCGGGTGAATAAGAGACAATGATTCTGTCCTAATCTTTATCCATTAAGCATTTGAGCTTAGAAGCATTCTTCTTAACTGAACAGCTCCCTCCACTCAGAATGTGAGTACTTACTGCCCTCATTACTATTACTTAACATATATCAAATGCCTAAGGTGTCTCGCTTCCTTACGGAGTGCATCGTCAAAGCCCTTTCAGCAACAGCCAGCAGGTGAGCTTTGATGGAGTGACTGAATTAATCTCTAAGCAAACATTGCTGAGTTCATATTCTCTAGTTAATTTGACCCTGATGTTATGCTTGAGGCAATTTTTCGAAAATATTTCTCATATGATGCTTTCGAGGTGTGTGAATATACACACTTGGTAAAGAACTTCTTTCACTGTGAATGCGATGGCAGTTGTGGGCCATCTGGAGTGGCTGCTGGCTGCAGCGAAGAGGCAGTAGCAGCGGCTGCAGGAGCAATCGTGGCGTGAGTCTCCTCTGAATACACACAGGACGGATGTGTTTACTGGACATTTAGGTGTAGGATTAGGGAGCTCCGGGCAGGAGCTTACAGGCTTCATTTTTCCGGTGGAGATCACAACTGAAGGGACAGATTGGGTAGACTGGTATGGATTTCTGACTCAGTTGTTTTCCCCTAGAACTATTTAGAGCTATTGAAGAGTGGCAGTGGTGGGTATCCTGTGCTCTGCATACCCAAGGCAATCGACCACACCACCCCAACCCAACCTCCCGTGGCTTGGTGCGTCCCACTCCCTTGCCCAGAACCTCCACTGCTCCAGACCTGGACCCACATCACCACTATTACCCACTGTCACTGTAGGGAGGGTCTGAGGGGGAGGCAGACAGTCCTCAAAGCCCACCCTTGGGAGGATGGGGCTTTGAGGGCTGTCTGTGATGGGGCTTTGAAGACTCCTGTGATGGGGCTGGGCTGAGCTGTGTGCCAGTGGGGGAGCAGCATGGTTGGGCACAGAGGAATGGGCAGAGAGGGGCCCAGTGAGAACCTGGAGCTGCCACCCCAGCTGCGAGGAAGTGCTGCTGGGGATACATGCTGTAGGAGCCAGCAGGAGCCAGGACAAGCAGAAGCCCTGCTCCTTCTGAGTGGGTGGGGCAGGAGCTCCTTGGGTGTAGCTGTAGCCACTCTGCTGCAGCTCCGGGCCCAGGCATCTCTGTGCTCTTGGGGGTCCTGAAAGGTAGCCCTACCTGCAGCAGGCTCAGAAGTACCTGCAACCACTGCCTGGCTTCTCTCTGCTGTCAGTGCCTGCTCCAATCTCAGTGCAAAGTCAAGACCAAGTCTGGGTACTGCCACAGCCCGGCTGGGTGGGTGTGCACACGCTCGAGGCAGCACTGATGTGACAGCTCCCTGCTACCTCAGCCCCCTTCAGACTTTGGGCACTGAAAAGTGCAGGAGGGAGGCTGAGGAGGTGTTGAGGACAGCCTGGTGCTGGCCTGCTGGCTCCCCTCAGTATGAACAGCCTGGGGGCCATGAACAGTAGTAGGAGACAGACAGGCTCCTGGGTGGAAGGGGATGGATGCCCAGTGAAGCCCCATTTTCCAGCTGGGAAGGATGTGAAGCCTGAGGGCCAGGCAGCCAGTCCTGTAGACCAGAGGCGGACTTTGTGGTCCTTTTCCCTTGACTTGCCCATGGCTATGCATGGACCAATCAACATGTACTTCCTTCCCTTTGAGGTCCATAAAAACCCCAGACTCAGCCAGACTCAAAGAGAGGGTGGAGAGAGGGCAGATGACCAGCTGCAGAGGGGAGCCACACTCTCAGCTAAGAACTGAAGTGATGACAGTATGATCTGCCCACAGAGAGGAGCTACCCTCTCTGCTGAGAGCTGAACACGCATCAGACACACTGGCTACAAAGAGGAGCTACCCACTGTGGGTCTTCTCTGAGCTGTTCTATTGCTTAATACAATTCCTCTTCACCTTGCTTACCCTCCACTCATCTGCATACCTCATTCTTACTGGACACAGGAAAATAACTTGGGACCAACTGAAAGGAGGGGCTAAAACAGCTGTAACACGAACAGGGCTGAAACATGTCTCTTTCTTGCCATGTTGTGGGTGAAGAAAAGGAGAGAAGAGCTGCAGCTCTTCAGGGAGCCCAGACCTGGGAGCTCCCCAAGCTAGGGCTGTGACTCCCTCTTTGGGGCCCTGTGGTTCCTGGAATCTCCAAACTTCTGGGCACCACTTTATTCGCTGGTGCCAGCCATGGAAGCTGCTTCTGGTGTGCCTGGTCCAGTCATGGCCTTACAGGGAGCCAGTGCCCGTGTTAGCACCTGGAGCTGCCTGCCCTGCAGCAGCAGCTGGAATGCCTGAACCCTACACTCACTCACACACCCCTCACTGCTCTACATCTGGCTCACCCTTGGCAGGCATGGGATCCAGGCCAGTAGCACGAGCGGAATGCAGCCTGCCAGGCCAAGTGGGCAGAACGAGCCTAATGGGACAGAACAAAACTTGGGCAAAGGCACCACTGGCCACAGAGGTTTCCAGCTGGTGAAGCGACACCCCATAACAAATGGACAGATACACTGTGTTTGGGGACCACAGGCAATTCATACCACAGTGAGCAGAAATCAATACCATCTTTGCTTTATCCCTTCCCAAAATGGACAAAGGAGAACTGTGTGGATGGGTAGCACTATTGAGTAAAGGGCACAGTCGTCTTTACAGCCTGTTCCTGTATGGTTAGCCCACATGTAGGTTGACTTTTCATTCCACTGCTTATTAACTAAAAATAACAGAAGCCACAGTGATTTTTTGAGAGTGTCCTATGTGCCAGACTTTTCAAAAATAGAGTCTTTAAAGCTATAGCTCCTTTAATTCTCAAAGTCACCCTATGAGGTAGGTACTATTAACAGCACTATTTTATGGAAGACTGGATCTTAGTTCGTAGAGTAGCTGACCTACTCAACTGTGCCAAGTATTGTCTGCTGACACAGACCCATACTTGGTCCTTTATACTCTCCCCTAAGCCACTGTGGCTGGAAACCTGCAAACTGCATTTGGCAGATTCCGTGCTCAGTTGGGATTCCTTGCTGGCAATGGGAGGCACTCCTAACAAATTAAATGTGGGAAGAAAATAGAAACTACCCTACTTACGGCAGAGACAGGGAACTACAGACTATTGCAATAGTGCCAGCAGCTCTAGTACCTCTGGAGGTGAGCATGGATGCCTGCAGAGGTGATAGCTAGCAAAATCCAGGCCTTCTGGAGCTCACAGGCTGTATCAGAGCAGAGAAATGGGGAATTAGATGGGCATTACTCCTGGTAGGATGCTATGGTTTTCTGAAGTTTCTCATCTTTGGGTACCACCAACTTTCCCAAGTTTTGCTTCTTCGGCTCCCACGTTTTGTCTCTTAATTCCTTGATTTAAATCACTTTCTATCTTGAGATTACCTAGAGAAGTTTGTGTTTTTCTGAATAAACCAATATTGTATCCACTTGGCCCACATTATCCTCTAGAGTCCACTGTGGATAGACAGAAACTTTCCCGCAGACCCAAAGACTCATTGTTGGCATAGTTACAATTGCCTGCTACTGAGGATCCCATCTGCCCTGTCTGTGCCTCAGGTTTAGACGGCTGTGCTGGCACAGTGCTCACAGATTCACAGGGCCCCTGGTGCTGAGAGAGTGACCTCAGATGTGATGACTGCAAGTTCAATAAAGCCGGGAGAGAGATCTATAATTCAACTGAATAGCAAAACATCATCTGTAAGTCTTGAGACTGAAAAAACGCAGGATTCCATAGAATTTAAAGGTCTTTTAAGACATAAAAAGAAAGACATGTCTACATCTTAGGAACCAGAAAAATGAAGAATCTGATCAAATGATCAACTGGAGTTGGAGTTGTACACTGCCGTGGGTAGACTAAGGAATTAAGTAATGTTTTTATCTTGAATTCAGGAATGTGGGCCAAGTGGCATTTCTTCTAAGCAATGGCATCATTGACATGACAATCTCAAACAGTCCTCAGTGAGTCCCCTTAGGACTGCCTAGAACACAGTCAGTACAATCAGTGTTGTGGTTCAGTTAACGGGGATGGCAATTGTTTTCCTTAAGGGTGAGAATGTTTTAAGCCCAGTAATATTCAGAATTAAATATAACAATGCTTAAGAGAAAGAAAATCATGGTATTCATATTTTGGGGTTAAGAAGAAACATACATATTTAGTGTTTAATATACTTGTAAATTCTAAGAAAATCTGGCCTAGTATAAAGACGTTTTTGAAGTGCCTACTAAATATATAAAGGATGGACAAACATCTGCTTCCAAATTTCCTTTCTTCCCGTAAACAACTAGACAACTGGAAAAATACGACAGACAACAATTTCAGATACGAACAACAGAGCAGGCCTGTATCTTACACAGAAAGGACATAAATTAGGTGAGACCAGCAATTGTCCTGGCTCTTTGCCTGGAGGCGACTTCTAAACTGTGGCACAGGGAAGGGGAATTCAAGCAGAGCACTACTCTGAAATAGACGGATGCCAGTGTTCAGGAAAGCTGAGACGGCTGAACTTTGTGGTGAAGAATACCGGAGAGCAGGGACTGCTGCAGGGAAAAAGTTCCAGAAACCTGCACAGGCATCCTTTTGAGTTTTTTGCTGAGTGCTATGTCACATATACACAAGCCAGGCAAAAATAGACTCCTGGGGAGGTGTAAACTGAACAATTCCCAGAGCTTACATAGGGCTGTGATACTGTATGTTTTGACCACCGAAAATAAAAGAAGCCAGGCTGTGGTGTGTGCCCGTAATCCCAACAATTTAAGAGGCTGAGATGGGAGGATCGCTTGAGCCTAGGAGTCTCAGGCCACCCAGGACAACACAGCCAGACTCTGTCCCCGCCCCCCCATAAATAAATAAATAAATCCCAAACAAGCAAACAAACAAAAACCTCAAAGATATAAAAGAGCCCATTGAACACCTGGAGCATTCAAAAAACACCCAGAAGGCTATGTCTTAAAAAGTAGAGCTAAACTAGCCTTAGAATAAAAGATACTTCAGATGTGTCCTACCAGTGTTTAAAAACAAGCCCTGCAAACATCAGGCTCATCACAAGTAAATTAATTGCCTGCCAGGAAAAAATTCAACATTCTTTCAAAGCAGACAACAAAATTCAAATTCCAAATACGGCACATCCAATCAAAAATCATTGACAATGTAAAGCTACAGAAAATGTGACCAATAACGCGGAGAAAACCAGCCAATTCAGCCAATAGAAACAGAACCTGAAATAGCAAGGATGATGGAATTAGCTGGTGTCAGTTTAAAAACTGCTGTTATAAATGTGCTCACGAAGCAGAAGAAAACATGGACATGATGAGGAAAGAAAAGGTGTAAGGTCCAAATGAAACTTTAAAGGTAAAAAATGTAATATCAGAAATAAAAAATACACGGGATAGGAAGAACAGAATATTAGACCACACAAGATACAGTCAGTGAACTTGAATACATAGTGATAGAAACCATCTAGACTGAAGTACAGAAAGAAAAATGTCTGGAAAAACCCACCTGAGCCTCAGTGAGCAATAGCAAGCTGTCTATCACTTGTGTAACCAGAATGCCAGAAAGGGGGTCAGAAAAAAATATTGGAAGAAATAATGGCTGAAACATTTCTAAATTCGAAAAAACTGTAAGCCAAGATTCTCAACAAATCAGAAGAAACAAACCACAATAAACCAGAAGCATG
>NW_022436975.1:7569864-7625133 GCF_009761245.1 Sapajus apella | reverse complement strand
ACACAGGAACAAAGATGACTGCTGACATTATAAGCAATGCCAACCAGAAAAGAATGAAACAGCATTTTTAATTTTATATTTTTGGTGGGTGAGAGGTGAAGTTTTTTTGCTTTAATAATGATAACTTTTAGATTTAGAGGATACATCTGCAGGGTTGTTACCTGGGCATGTTATGTAATGTTGATTTTGGGGTACAATTGACCCTGTCACCAGGTACTGAGCATAGTTTTTCAACCCTTGCCCTTTCCCTTCCCTCTCTCCTCTAGTAGTTTTATGTCCATGAGTACTCATTGTTTAACTCCCACTGTTAAGTAAGAACATTTGGCATTTATTTTTCTATTCCTGTGTTAATTCACTCAGGATAATGGCCTTCAGCTGCATCCATGTTGCTGCAAAGAACATCACTGTATTCTTTTTTATGGCTGTATAGTATTCCATGTGTATATGTACCACATATTCTTTATCCAGTTCATGGTTGATGGGCACTTAGGTTGATTTTATGTCTTTGCTGTTGTAAATAACATTAGAACAGCATGTTTAAAATGCTGGGGGGAAAAGCACCTGTTAAACTAGAATTATTTAACTAGAAAAACGATCCTTCAAAAATGAAGGCAAAATGAAAAGCTCAGAGAATTTGTCACCAGTCAACTGGCACTATAAATGGCCTCACAAGAACTATTATAGAAGGTTTAGATTGTAGGGAAAGGATATTAGAGGCAAAATTGGATGCATGCAAAGTAATGAAGAGTCTCAGAAATGGTAAAAATTCGGTAAATATAAAATGATTCTCTGTATTTTCAATTGCTGTTTAGGTAAAAATAATTATAATATATTTTGGGGTTTATAACACATGTAAATGTATGATGACATAGCACAACAGCTGGGAGGGGAAAGTAGAAGTACACTATTGTAAAGCTTTTGTACGTCTAGTGGCATAAAGTGATTTGAAGATAGATGGTGGTAAATTAAAAACATATTGTAACCAATTTAATATGTAATTGATTTTGACTTGATTTTTATGTTGACAACCTACCAAGTTCATGTAATTTAAAACATGTTTATATTCATGGGTGACATATATCTAGGAATCATGTGGAATTTGAAAATGTTCAAATAATTCAGTTTACTGAGGTACTTAAAAATAAATATATTAAGTGCATAGATCTAGTATAAAATATTTGATGCATCTTAATTATCCTTTTATTTATTTATTTTTTAAATAACAAGTGTTAGATGGAGGTCTAAGAGGTTAACTGACTTATCTAAAGTAACACAGTAGAGGAGCCAGGATTTCATCTTTTAAGTCCTAGTTTTATTTCCAAACTTAGCTCTCCATGGGTTTTTAATTTGCAAAAATATCTTCAAGTCTTTATTATAACTATTGTTCTTCACAGATAAATACTTGAAATTCTCTTTTGTGGCAAAATTGACAAATAGTTTTTGAGAGGATAACATGGTTACTATTAAGTTATACTTTTAAAAAAACGTGATAGACTATTTTTCAGAGTGGTATTAGGTTTATAAGAAAATTGAGTGGAAAATACAGGGAGTTCCCATAGCCTTCCTCTCCATTTTCCCTTATTATTAACATCTTGCATTAATTGCTGTGGTGCATTATTACCGAGCCGGTATGAATACATGATTATTAACAAAAGCCTATTGTTTATATTAGGGTTTACTCTTTGTGTTGTCAATCCTATGGGTTTGGACAAATGCATAATGACAAGTATCCACCATTGTAGTATTATACACAGTAGTTTAATCGCCCTGAGAATCTTATGTGTCCCATCTATTCATCCCTCTCAGCCCCGTAACCTCTGGCAACCATTGGTGTTTTCATTCTCTCCATTCTTTTCCAGAATATCATATAGTTGAAATTCCTCAATATTAAGTCTTTCACGTTGGCTTCTTTCACTTAGTACAATGCGTTTAAAATTCCTCCAAGTCTTTCTGAGGCTTGATATTTCATTTATTTTTAATGCAGAAGAATATTCCAATGTCTGGATATATCACAGTTTATCTATATCTATCAAAGCACATTCTAGTTTCTTCCAAGTTTTGGCAATTATGCATAAAGTTGCTGTAAACATTTGTGTGCACATTTTTGCATGAGTGCTCATTTTTAACTAACTCGAGTAAATACACAGGAATGTGATTCCTGGATCATATGATAAGAGCTTGTTTAGTTTTTCCAAGTGGCTGCATCATTTGACATCCCTCAGCAGTGAATAAAAGTTCCTGTTGCTCTGCATCCTCATCAGCATTTGGTGGTGTCAGTATTTTGGATTTTTGCCATTTTAATAGGTGGGAAGGAGTCTCACAGTATCACCCTAAACCTTATAGTCCTGAAAGATTGAAATTCCCAAGTTGGAAATCCTGAAAGCAGAATTCTGGGGAAGGGATTAGTGCATTTTTTGGTTGTACACAGGATGGTGACATCAAGTTAGGTGGAACTATCATCTGTTATTGCCTTTAATTGGAAATGAAGTATGGTTTAAGATGATGTGTAGAGGTTCCAGGCTGACGATGAGTAGACTTGTAAACTTAATTTTAGGTGTCAATTTGACTGGATTAAGGAATATCTAGGTTGGACATGGTGGCTCACGCCTGTAATCCCAGCACTTTGGGAAGCCAATGTGGGTGGATCACATCAGGCCAGGAGTTCAAGACCAGCCTGGCTAACATGGTGAAACCCCATCTTTACTAAAAATACAAAAAAAAAAAAAGCTAGCTGGACATGGTGGTGCATGCCTGTAATCCCATCTGCTTGGGAGGCTGAGGCATGAGAATTGCTTGAACCAGGGAGGCGGAGTTTGCAGTGAGCCAGGATTGTGTCACTGTGCTCCAAGCCAGGGCGACAGAGTAAGACTCTGTCTCAAAAAAAAAAAAAAAAAAAAATCTAGAAACCCAGTAATGCATTATTTTGGGTGTGTCTGTGAGGGTGTTTCCCCAGGAGATTAGTGTGTGAGTCTGAGTGGACTATGAGGGGAAAGATCTGCCCTGAATGTTGATGGGCACCATCCAACTGACTGGGGAATCAGAGAGAACAAATAAAGAATGTGAACTGGACTTTCTCTGAGACTTAGGGCAGACTTCACTTTTGCTGTCTTGAACATCAGAACTCCAGGCTCATTGGCCTTCAGACTCTAAGACTTACACCACCTGTCCCCCAGGTGCAGAGGCTTTTGGCCTTGGACTGAGAGTGACATCATTGACTTTCCTGGTTCTGAGACCATCTGAGTTGGATTCAGCCATCCTGCAGCCATCCCAAGGTTCCAGCTTGCAGACAGCCTGTCATGGTACTTGTCAGTCACCAGAATTGTGTGAGCCAATTCCCCTATTAAATCCCCTCTCATATCTCTATATACATATTCTATTGGTACTAGTCCTCTGGAGAACCCTAATACAGATTTGGTATTGGAGAAGCGGAATTTCATTCCTTCTTACATATTCCTTACAAAATAATAAAAAGCATCTGTGAAATTGCTCCCTCACAAAAAGACTGTGATAAGGTAAGTGTATGAAGCTACTTAATGGTGAAAGGTAAAAGTTTAAAAGCTAATTGTTATTGGTGCTGTGAAAGCGGAAAATTGCTTAATTGCTGATCAACAACCAGACTTTCAAATGGGCAGCATCTACCTACAAAATTTGTAGACCCCAACCGCAATCCAAATATAAGTGCAGTGAATGTTTCAAAGATCAGAGAAGAAGTGAAAACACAGGCAAAAAAAATACAAGAAACCTCTCCTGCCAAACTATTCAATTGTGTATGACTTCTGCCCCTTCACACATAGTGCCAGTTGGCTATGCCATGTGTATCAGCTTTGTGTTATTTCTAATACTGGAGGTGTAAATTGTGTAGAGACTTTCAGAGAGTTCTAATTCATTTCATGCAATTTTTACAAATTTGACCTCGGGAAAGTGCATTATCACAATTGTTGACTTTGTATGTAAGGACATTAAAACTTCCTCAATAAATGTAGAAATGTTCTTTTTGTGCAACTGTGGCTGTAAAAGATACTATTTCTTGAGAGCTCAGCTCTTTGGGTGACTGCACATGCAGTGGTGACTCACTGAGGTTTTTAATGGATCTGGTCAAAAGACTTAGGTTGCCTGTCATGATCTTCATATTTCAGATGACTGCAGCTATAGAGCTGGGTGCACACAATCACACGTCACAGTGATACGCAGTTATACCATTCACTTTTTGATGAATTTCTTTATAAACATGGTTTATCTCTTCATAGCTCTTGTACCTGTGTGACTGTCGTTTGCATTCCTGAGTGTTTATGCTTGCAAAAATTTATATGTGATTATTTATATGTGTCTATTTTACTATATAAGGTGGCCTATGAAGTAGTATTCTTTCATGTTTTTATGTTTCTTAAATAAATTCCTTTTAAAAAATGTAAATAAATTTTTTAAAAATTAAAATGATATTTTCCAGAATTATACCTTTGGGATTATGGCATTCAGAAATGTTTCTTTTAGGATTATGATCAGCACTGGTTTTTCCCATCCCAGAACATCCTCTGCTCAGCTCGTGGGCCCTCAACAGAAGCCAGCCCCTTTCCTGTGCCCCAATGGACAACCGACCACTCAAATGGAGAGAAAACAGGAGTACAGCAGTCAGCTCTATAACAAATAGAAAAGGAAACACTTAGGCCAGGCACGGTGGCTCATGCCCATAATCCCAGTACTTTAGGAGGCTGAGGCGGGTGGATCATGAGGTCAGGAGTTCAAGACCAGCCTGGCCAACACGGCGAAACTCCATCTCTACTAAAAATACAAAAAATAGCTGGGCATGGTGGAGGGTGCTTGTAATCCCAGCTACTCGAGAGGCTAAGGAAGGAGAATCATTTGAATCCAGTAGGCCGAGGTTGCAGTGAGCCGAGATCATGCCATTGCACTTTAGCCTGGGGAACAGGGTGAGACTCCGTCTCAAAAAAAAAAAAGAAGAAAGAAAGAAAGAAAATGAAACACTTGGCTCCCTTGTGTAATCCCACAAAGTTGATCATCCATCAGTAGGAAGCTGAACAGGTGCAGATATGCTCTCTAATTCTGCTATCCTGTTAAATCTTCTCAGCTTTGTATGGATTCGTCTTGTTGATTAGCAAGTGTCACCGTGCCTACACACCTGGAAGGATATGATCAGTGCTGCATGGAGCAGAGAGCTTGCCGAGGTTTCTTAGGGCCTCCTCTTGGCTCAAAAGACTCCAGAGACTTTCGGTATTCACCTTTTCACTTTGTCTGTGATCCTTTCTTTTTCTTTCTTTCTTTTTTTTCCCATTTATTTATTTTATTGCATTTTAGGTTTTGGGGTATACGTGAAGAGCATGCAAGATTGTTGCATAGATACACACGTGGCAGTGTGATTTGCTGCCTTCCTCCTCATCACCTACATCTGGCATCTCTCCCCTTGCTATCTCTTCCCAGCTCCCCACCCCCCACCGTCCCTCCCCTATTTCCCCCCAACTGACCCCAGTGTGTGATGCCCCCCTCCCTGTGTCCATGTGTTCTCAATGTTCAACACCCGCCTATGAGTGAGAACATGCGGTGTTTGATCTTCTGCTCTTCTGTCAGTTTGCTGAGAATGATGGTTTCCAGGTTCATCCATGTCCCTACAAAGGACATGAACTCAACATTTTTGATGGCTGCATAATATTCCATGGTGTATATGTGCCATCTTCCCTGTCCAGTCTATCATCGATGGGCATTTGGGTTGGTTCCAGGTCTTTGCTATTGTAAACAGTGCTGCAATGAACATTCGTGTGCACGTGTCCTTGTAGTAGAACGATTTGTAATCCTTTGGATACATACCCAGTAATGGGATTGCTGGGTCAAATGGAATTTCTATTTCTAGGTCCTTGAGGAATCGCCACACTGTCTTCCACAATGGTTGAACTAATTTACACTCCCACCAACAGTGCAAAAGTGTTCTTATTTCTCCACATCCTCTCCAGCATCTGTTGTCTCCAGATTTTTTAATGATCGCCATTCAGTAAGCATTTGCTTGCATATGCTAATACCTGCATCTGCATTATTATTTGTGTTTAATGAACTAGACAAATATTCCTCTCTCTCAGCATCCCTGCTCCGTTTCTAACTTCATGCAGCCGTCGCCAGACTCTTTGTGCCCTTTATTCAGGGTATAAATTCCTGCCTCTGTGTACCCACTTGTGATTTCCTGATTGTCCAGTTCAGCATCCCTTCTTACCTTCACCTCTCCCTAACTACCCATCATGGCAGGGAGAGTCTGCTTGTTCATTATCTTCATTCAGCATTTCCCTGCATTGTATACTCAGACATTTATTTAACAAGTATTTATTGAACTATGCAAGGAAGTGTGTTCTGTGCCAACAGTATCCAAAACTGATGCCAATTCCTGCCCTCGTAGGGCTTGCCAGCAAATGGGGAGGGCCAAGAGGCAAATGAACTGACAATGCAAGGTGTTAGTTTCTTCTGAGAACTGAAGTAGAGCCTTGAGGACATGGAGATGATGCATGGTATGGTGTTCCCGTGGAGACAGGGATGACCTACAGAAGTCTCCTGGAGAGAAAAATGACTAAGCAGATACCGCAAAGAGGAAACGGATAGCCAAGAGAAAAGCAGGGTCCTGGGAAAACATACCTGGAAAAGAGAATTGCTGTGGGAAAGCCTGAGGAAAGGAGTGTTTAAGGATGTAAGGGAGGTTCAATGTGGCCACACCCTGAGTTGCAGAAAAATGTCCTGAGACTGGAGGAGTATGGGTCCAAGGTCATCAGGTATAGCAAACTGCTGCTTGGCCTTTACTTCGAGGGTAACGGGAAGCCTTGAAGGGCACTAAATAGGGCTCTGACGTGATCATGCTTCAGCTTGAAAAGACGTACGATGTACCAATAACAGACAAACAGAGAGCCAAATCATAAGGGAACTCCCATTCACAATTGCCACAAAGAGAATAAAATACCAAGGCATACAAGGGATGTGAAGGACCTCTTCAAGGAGAACTACAAACCACTGCTCAAGGAAATAAGAGAGAACACAACAGATGGAAAAACATTCCATGCTCATGGTTAGGAAGAATAAATATTGTGAAAATGGCCATACTGCTCAAAGTAATTTATGGATTCAACGCTATCCCCATCAAGCTACCATTGACTTTCTTCACAGAATTGGAAAAAAACACCTTAAACTTCACATGGAAATAAAAGAGAGCTCATGTAGCCAAGACAATCCTAAGCAAAACAAACAAACAAACAAAACAAAGCTGGAGGCATCATACTACCTGACTTCAAACTGCACTACAAGGCTATAGTAATCAAAACAGCATGGTACTGGTACCAAAACAGAGACATAGACCAATGGAACAGAACAGAGGCCTCAGAAGTAATGCCGCACATCTACAACCACCTGATATTTAACAAACCTGACAAAAACAAGCAATGAGGAAAGGATTCCCTGTTCAATAAATGGTAGTGGGAAAACTGGCTAGCGATATGCAGAAAGCTGAAACTGGACCTCTTCCTGACACTTTATACAAAAATTAACTCCAGATGGATTAAAGATTTAAACATAAGACCTAACACCATAAAAACCCTAGAAGAAAACCTAGGCAATACCATTCAGGACATAGGCACAGGCAAGGACTTTACGACTAAAACACCGAAAGCAATGGCAACAAAAGCCAAAATAGACAAATTGGATATAATTAAACTTAAGAGCTTCTGCACAGCAAAAGAAGCAATCATTAGAGTGAAGAAGCAATCAACAGAATGGGCAAAATGTTTTGCAATCTACCCATCTGTCAAAGGGCTAATATCCAGAATCTACAAAGAACTTAAACAAGTTTATAAGAAAAAAACAACCCCATCAAAAAGTGGGTGAAGGATATGAACAGACACTTCTCAAAAGAAGATATTTATGCAGGAAACAAACATATGAAATAAAGCTCATCATCACTGGTCATTAGAGAGATGCAAATCAAAACCACATTGAGGTACCATCTCAATGTGTTAGAATGGCGATCATTAAAAAATCTGGAGACAGCAGATGATGGAGAGGATGTGGAGAAATAGGAACACTTTTACATTGTTGGTGGGAGTGTAAATTAATTCAGCCATTGTGGAAGACAGTGCAGCAATTCCTCAAGGACCTAGAAATAGAAATACCATTTGACCCAGCAATCCCATTATTGGGTATATACCCAAAAGACTATAAAACATTCTTTTATAAAGACACATGCACACATATATTTATTGCAGCACTGTTTACAATAGCAAGGTCTTGGAACCAACTCAAATGCCCATCAAAGATAGGCTGGATAAGAAAAATGTGGCACATATACTCCATGGAATACTACGCAGCCATAAAAAAGGCTGAGTTCATGTCCTTTGCAGGGACATGGATGAATCTGGAAACCACTGTTCTGAGCAAACTGACACAAGAACAGAAAACCAAACGCCGCATGTTCTCACTCATAGGCAGGTGTTCAACAGTGAGAACACATGGACACAGGGAGGGGAACATCACACAGTGGGGCCTGTTGGGGGCTGAGGGCCTAGGGGATGGGCAGCGGGGGGTTGAGGGATTGGGGAGGGATAACATTAGGAGAAATACCTAATGTAGGTGACGCGGGATGGATGCAGCAAACCACGAAGGCATGTGTATACCTATGCAACAAACTTGCACGTTCTGCACATGTGCCCCAGAACTTAAAGTATAATTTAAAAATAAAAATAAAAATAAAAGACTTACTATGGAGAGTGGATTTAAATGGAAACAAGAATATTTAAGAAGATGATTCAGTAATCCAGGCAAGAGTAGTGCAAACCAGAGTGAAAGCAGTATGGAGGGAAAGTGAATCCAGATATACTGGAGAAAGAACTGGTGTCCTGGGTGATTAGGTTGTCATTAAAAGAGGGGACTCAAGGACATGGCCTGTGTTTGTAGCTTAAGCAACTGAACGGAGGACACTGCCTTCATCTAGATAGGTGATAATTGAGAAAGACGCAAGATTTGCTTTTAATTAATAATCTTTAATTTTTAGAGCAGTTTTAGGTTCACAGCAAAATTCATTGGAATGTACAGAGTGCCCATGCGCTGCCTGGTTCCTCCCACTACCGACACACAGCCTCCCTCACTACCGACATCCCCCGCAGCAGAGTGGTCCATTTGTTACAACCGGTGAGCCTACATTCACACCTCATTATCACCAAGAGTCCATATTTACATTAGAGTTCACTCTTGGTGTCATGCATTCAGTAGCTTTTGACAAATGTACAGTAACGTGGACCCACTCTTATAGTACCATACACAGTAGTTTCACTGCCCTAAAATGCTAGGTGCTCTTTTCATATTTATTCCTCCCTCTCCCAACCACTGACACCACTGAACTTTTTACTGTCTCCATATTTTGCCTTTTCCAGAATGTCATATAGTTGGAATCATATAGCACGAAGGCTTTTCAGATTGGTTTCTTTCACGTGGTGATATGTATTTAAAGTTCCTTCATGTCTTTTCGTGGCTAGATAGCTCATTTCATTTCTCTCTTTTTTTTTTGATAGATGATTTCTGTTTAACATTGAATAATATTCTATTGTTTGGACATACCACAGTATACTTATCTGTTTTCCTACTGAAGGATATCTTGGTTGCTTTCAAGTCTTGGAAACGATTAGTAAAGCTGCTATAAATATTCATGCATGTTTGTTGTGTGGACACATGTTTTCCGTTCACTTGGTAAATATCAAGGAGTGTGATTGCTGGATCATATGGTAAGGGTATGCTTAGTTTTGTAAGAAACCACCAAACTGTCTTCCAAAGTGTCTGTATCATTTTGCATTCCACCATAGTGAATGAGAGTTCCTGAGTTCCTATTGCTTTAATTTCACCAACATTTGGTGTTGCCAGTGTTTTGGACTTCAGCCATTCTAACAGGCGTGTAGTGGTGTCCCACTGTTGTTTGAATTTGCATTTCCCTAATAACATATGATGTTAAACATCTTTTTAGATCTTATCTGCCATCTGTAGAGCTGCTTTGGTGAGGTGTCTGTTAAGGTCTTTGACCCATTTTTGACTTATGTTGTTTGTTTTCTTATGGTTGAGGTTTTTTTAGTATCCACATTTAAAGTTTTTATTGATATGTAATAGTTGTATATATTTATGGGGTACATGTAATACTTTGATAGAAGCATATGATCTGTAATGATCAAATCTGTATAACTGGGATATCCATCACCTCAAACATTTATCATTTCCTTGTATTGGGAACATTCAAAATCTCTTTACTGTTGAGTTTTAAAGAGTTCTTTGTATATTTTGGATAATGGATAATTATCGTATCTGTCTTTTGCAAATATTTTCTCCTACTCTGTAGCTTGTTTTTCATTCTCTTGACAGTGTCTTTTAAAGAGTACAGGTTTTAAATTTTAATGAAGACCAGCTTTTCAGTTCTTTCTTTCATGGTTTATGCCATTGGTGTAGAGACACAATTTTGAGAAAGCTGAGTTCAGCTCTGAGCTGTTTGGATTTCAGTTCCCACTGGGTGCCCATGAGGAGAGGTCTCCTGTGGAAGTCCCACCAGTTACATTACACTGAGCTCAGAAAGAAGGTTTTGGCTGACTCATCAGTGTCTCCCATCTCTTTTCTGCCTTTCCCCCAGAGCTGCTATGTCTGAATGGAAGCTTCATTCCCACCGAAGGCACTACCATCCACGGTGCTATCTCTCTTGTACACCTCCTCTTCAAAAGAAGCAAGACAGCATCCAGAGGCAGGAAACGGCTGCTGCTTCCTTGACCTTCCAGGACCAATCTCCTGTCTCTGCCAGTCAGGATGCAATAGCTTTCACTGTGCACTGTTCCTAGGGGAGGGGCTTCGTCTTACACTCAACGATTCAATTCTCGGCTTTGGATTCCCAAATAGGGTCTCGAATATCTGATTTTTATTTGTTAAGATCTTGGCACACGAGAGATACAGGGTTTAATTTGGATTCTAGAGAGGCTTTGGCTCAGATGGTCTTTTGCCAAAGCCTATAGGTTGAACTATACAGTTTAAACTATAAAGAGGAAAGTTGCAGCTGTTAGGAGGAGAGTCTCCAAGAAATCCCAAAGGGCTGAATGCTTTGTTGCCCGATTCTAGGGAAGAGAGTGCCTACCAGACCAGCCTCAGGGAAGTAGGCATGGCTATGCGGTGGCTAGACTCCAGGGCTTGCTGTCAGTTCTTCAGCCTCTGCATAAGGCTGGCTTGAGTCTCGGAAGCTGTCAGTAGGGGAAGCTAGCTGGGTTCCCTGCTTGGATCAATAGGTAACAAATGCTTAGAGGAAGTGGGAAGAGATAGTCATTGACTGCCTTCCCTAACACCTGGACAATACTAAGTATTCATCTTAGAAATTTAGATCACCTCTTGGGAGGATCCTAAATTTGACATGATATTTGCCCCAGATGGACCAAGTTGTAAGACAAGTTGTATCGCAACTAAGTTGGAATAAAGGGGTGAGGCTGAGATTTTTAAAATTTCCTTTCTCCTGCCCTCCATGTAAATGACTTCTCTTGAGCAAGTGAAGATGTTGAAAAATAAAGTTCCATTTCTACACAGCTTAGGTCTAGAGTGTGGGACTTGGCATCTTCTATGCAAATCTCTGAGTCATTTCCGGAACATGAAACTCTTTGGTTTTTCAAGTCTGTACAGTTCAAATGTAGCATGCTTTCCATGACTTCCTGTCTAATACGAGGCCCAAAGCGCTGAGCAGCTATCTGCGTATGCTCTTTCTGCTCACCTCACTCCCTGACAGCATTCTAGTAATTTCAACATGTCTCAGTTTCCACGGTGGCCGTTTACAATTGCCCTTATCCCCCTGCTTCCTTGACTTCCTTGTTGTGAAAATCTCCTTCTCTCTGTAGCAGCCACAGAACAGTAATCTTATTGTTACATTATACTGCCCTCCCTTCAAAAGCTTTACATTGGCACGTCCTCTCATTCTTCTTCCCTTTCTACAACCCTGATTCAGCCTTTAACTATTAAGATTTACCAACTCACACGTTTCAGGAAGCTGATTCTGGTCTCACTTACTTCCCTGTCTAATTCAGATATCATGATTTTCACTTGTCTCCATCAATATTCAAGGCCTCCTTAACACCCTGACATGCCCATGCATGTATTCTTGCTGTATTCATTCTTTACTTCTGCTTCTAGGCCACAGATAATTGCCAGAGAAAATGCCGACCTATTCCACATTCTTGTTACCTTTAGCAGGATACATGTTTCTGCTTCTCCATCCTATTATTTATGCCTTTTTGTTTCCTTAGAAGACCACAATAATCTAAACCGATATCTACCCTAAAATGATTTTGAAAGTCGATGTATACCCTTGTACATTTAGAAATTACATATAAAAGTTTTCAGCAGAAGTTTAAACAGTTAAAAAAATATTTACTTTCCGGCATATTGCAATATTGACATTTTGAAATGAAAACGTTGCATTGCTCCTTTAAATAAATCCAGTGTGATAGAAATACCATGATAATTTGACACCTGGCATATCCATTTAAAACAACCCACATAAAGGTTTGGTTTTGTTTTTTAAATAGGCAGAGAGTTTACATTATTCCTTTTACTTCTTAATGTTATATTTCATTCTGGTTCCCCCAAATTTGATCCTAAAGTATTTATACACTTAATATCATTTATTCATTCCTCTACTGGACTTCTATACATATGATTTTATTTATTCATTCATTTTTATTTACTGTGACTATAAGACTCTATGTGTCAAAACATTTTTTCTAGGTTGTATTATCATGAACATTATTATAAGTATAAAGTTGCTCAAAACATCCTTACTATATGACAGAGTTTGAGAAATATTTGTTGAAGAAATATTTTATTAGAAAAGCATCTATTAATTAGGTAGATGGGAATGCACATCTGGTTACTTAACGAAAAGAACTGTTGAATATTTTTCTTTGTCCTGTGTACCAGGAATTTGTACACCTGAGTGGTGTACAAGGTGGTGGAGAGATTTGCCTTCTTTGAAGAAATGAAGGAAGGGAGGTCGTGAAGGGGAGTGAGTAGAGAACAGCATACTCAAGGGCTTTCTTGAGCAAGTCTCACTTCAATAGGAGTACACAGGAAGTAGAGAATCCAGAAATCCATTTCCTTCAAACTCTCCATGCCCTGTGCTCCCAGGGTTCCTCGAATCCCACTTTGAAGACCAGTGTCCTAAACTCTCTCCCCTCCTCAAGCCCCAGTTTCGAGGCCATGTGGAAAGTGGTCAAGGGAGACCTTTATTTTCCATCCTGGCTCCTGCCAAAGATCAAACCTCGCTCCTGTCCCCTTCTGTTTTTTGGAATATGTATCCTTGCTTTTCAGGTTAACTTATTCCTTCCCCCCAATGATGTTATTTCTTGTTTCAAATCGCCTTCTCTCTCCCCGACCATCTTTAATGTTTTTCTTCCATGCTTTTCCCTCTGCTGATAAGCTTGCCAGGTTATGTCTTTTCTGATAGTGTGTTCTTTAAACATTTCTAATTTAAAAAATTATTTACTTGACCTTGTTGCCTTTTCTCCCTCTCTCTATATGTAATCTCCATTCCCTTTGCAGCCAATTTCTAGAACTGTGTACTCGACTCCAATATGTCTAATGTCTCTCAATAGCTTATCTCCCATCTCCGCCTCCTCCACAGTGATCAGCACTTGCCTCCTTCTTGTAGCGTTTTTCCACTGTTCTCCACTCCCCTAAACACATTAATTTACATTCTCTACGTTTTCCACTTCTCTGATGCCAGTTAGCCTGTCTCACTTTCCTGTCTCCCCAGGTGGTGTGCGTCCATGCACTGGGGCTGCCTCTCTTCCCAGAGGCTTATCCAACCCCTGTTAGGGGCGCCTCTCTGACCTCTGGCTGAAGGGTTTCCGTCTTGCTCTGAAGGTCTGCCCTTGATTCAAGAGTTGTCTATTTCAACTCAGGCTTTGTCTATGAATGTTGATCTTTTTAAATTTTTCTCAGTGGCCTCTTCCTGATATCAGAAAGCAAGTAAGCAAGGAAACCTAAATTTAATCATGACATGATTGCTGCCAGTTTGAAGTTACCCCTCCTGCCCAGCTGGGGTAACTTCAGGCAGAAGAAAGGAAGCTTGCAATTCTTTCCTCAAAATGTCTCCTTTCTAGCACTACTGCCAATAAGCTTACTCCTTATTCTGAACCACTATGGAAACGTCTTTATTCTTTCTCCCATCCAGTCCACAGTTTGCCCTTTTGCTCTCTTAACAGGGTCTTTCACAGAGTAACGTATCATATTTTGATGGAAAATTGATCAATGTTCCTTTATGGATTATGGTTTTGGTGTCAAGTCTAGGAATTTTGTGTAGCCCTGGATACCAAATATTTTCTCTTATTTTTTTTTAGAAGTTTTAAAAAATTATGTTATACATTTAATTCTATGATCCATTTTTGAGTAAATTTTTGTTAAAGGTTTCAGACTGAAATGGCGTTTTATTTTTGCCTGTGGATTATAGTGCCTGTTGCTCTAAATAGCACCAATGACTCTTGTACTACTTGTTGAAAAAGTTCTCTTTTTTCCATGGAATTACTTTCGCACCTTTGTCAAAATCAGTTGGGCATATTTGTATGGTGTATTTTTGGGTTATTTGTTTCGTCCCATTGAACTATGTATCTATCTCTTCTCCAGTACTACACAGTCTTGATTATAGCAGCTATATTGTTAATTCTTGAAATTAAGGAGATTGATTTCTCTCACTTTATTTTTCTTTCCCAAAATTGTTTTAACTATTCCATTTCATTTGAATTTCAATATAAATTTCCGAATAATTTTGTCTCTATTTGTAAACTTCTTGCGGGGATTTTGATAAGAATCATGGTACCCCAGGAGAATTGGCATCTTTACTATGTTAAGTCTTCCAATTCATGAACACAGTGTTTCTCCAAGCGTTTAAGTTTTTGATTTCTTTTATCAGCATTCATAGTTTTCATCATACAAGTCCTATACATGTTTTATTAGACTTACACCTAAGCATTTCCTTTGTTTCTGATTGTAAATAGTATTATATTTTAAATTTCAGAGTCCATATGTTTATTGCTAATATGTAGAAATATAATTTAGTTTTCTATGTTACTTATATTCTGTGACCTCGCTGAACTTATTAGTTCTAGTTTTGTGCTTGTTTTTGTAGATTCCTTGGGATTGTCTATACAGATAAGCATGCCATCTGCAAACAGAAATAGTTTTATTCCCTCTGTTTCAAAGTAATGCTTTTTATTTCCTTTTCTTGCCTTATTGCACTGTCTAGAACTTCCAGTAGTATGTCAAATAACAGTGACTACAGAGGACACCTTGCTTTGCTTCTGACCTTAGGGAAAAAGCATGTAGCCTTTCATCATTAAGTATATTGTTAACTGTAGGTTTTTGTAGATTTATCAAGTTGAGGATGTTCTCCTGTCTTCCTAGGTTTCTGAGAATTTTTATCATAAATGGATGTTGAATTTTGTCAAATGCTTTTTCTGCCTCAGTTGGTATGATTGTATGTATTAGAGAGGATTCTCCAGAGAAACAGAAATGATAAGGAATCAGCTCATATATTCATAGAGGCTGAGAAGTCAGATTCAGGAGAGTTGATGGTATATTTCCAGTCTGGGACTGAAAGCCTGAGAAATAGAAGTGCCAGTGATGTAAGTTCCAGTCCAGGTCTGAAGGCAGGGGAGGATCAAAGACAGGCAAAGAGAAAGAATTCTTTCTTGCTTAACATTTTTTTCTATTCAGGTCTTCAATGGGTTGAAGGAGGTCTACCCACCCTGGGGAGGACAGCCTGCTTTACTCAATCTAATGATTCAAATGTCAATCTCATCCAGAAACACCCTCACAGACACACCCAAAACAATATTTAACCAAATACGTAGGCACCCTGTGGTCCAGTCAAGCTGACACACAAAATTAAACATCACATCATGTGATTTTTCTTCTTTAGCATGTTAATCAGGTGGATTACATTGATTGATTTTCAAATATTGAATCAGGCTATCTCCCTAGTACAAACCCTGCTTGGTTTTGGTGTATAATTCCCTTTTAAATGTTGTGAAATTCTACTTTGCAGATATTTTGCCAATGGTTTTTGCATCTATGTTCATGAGAGATATTAATCTTTTCTTTTTGCATTGTTTTACATATAGAGTCAGGGTAAGATTAGGTTCATAAAAATAATTGGAAAATGTTTTTCCTTTTTTATGCTCTGGATGATTGTATAGATTACTATTAATTCTTTAAACACTTGGTAGAATTTTCAAGTGAAGCTTTCTGGGACTGGAGAGTTCTTTTAGGGAGTTTAAAAATTATTAATTCAATATTCTTAATAGACATGGAGCTATTCAAATCATCTATTTCATATTGGGTGAGTTGGGGTAGCTTATGTGTTTTAAGGAATCGGTTCATTTCACCTGTTTTATGAGAGTAGTGTTATTCCTGTTATTTTCTTGCTTCACTCTGGATATTGTGTGGTCTGTAGTGATGTTTCTTGTTTTGTTTCTGTTATGGATATTTTGTCTTCTCTCCTTTTTTCTTTGTCAGTCTTGTGAGAGGTTTGTCAATTTTATTGATCTTTTCAAAGAATCAGCTTTTCATTTCATTGATTTCCTCTATTGTTTTTCTGTTTTCACTTATATTGCTGTCTTCTCTTACTTTTATTATTTTCCTCCCTCCAGTTTTGCATTAATTTTGCTCTTCCTTTCTACTTTTTTTTTTTTTAAGGGAGAGGCTTTTTCGCTTTTCTACTGGATGCATTTAGTACTTCCCTGTCAGCACTGCTATTGCGGTGTCCCATACATTTTTATATGTTGTATTTTCATTTTTATTCAGTACAGTGTGTTTAAAAAGTTTCCCTTGAGACCTCATTTTTTACCTATGTATTATTTGGAAGTGTGTTGTTTAGTTTTCAAGTGTTTCTAGATGGCATCCATGATCACCCACGAATGAGGGAATCAGATTTGCTGTTAAGTCCTTTATAACTCAATTCAATTTCCCAGCCTCACTTCCCATTGCTGTTTGCAACAAAAACCCTATTTCTAGCCAATTTTAATGTGTCATACCACTGTCTTAATATTACCATGTAACTTTTTTGGCTTTGCATTTTTTGCTTATTTTTAACATCCTTTGATGACCAAATTTTATTTTCATTTCCTAAATAACAGTTGCTAAGTTACCTTAAGGCTATACTACAAGGAAGCTCATACTGAATTTTCTTAGTTTAGAAAAACTTTGTAGTTGAAATTATAGAAATATAATGAGGAGTGATGATGCTGGGTGAAAGATGTGGTCTGAAAAAAGTGATCAGATTAGTGTCCAGAGTCCGGGTTCCTAACTATACACACAATTTGTCTCCAAACAATACAGAGTATTAAGCCCTGAGAATGTAGGAAGAATGTCTATCACCACCTGAGTCTACAGTCAATTTTCACTCATATTCATTTGCTCTGAGAATTTGAGTATTTTTCTTGTGTTTTCTCAGTTTATTATGAACAGGGCTAATAATGATTCATTTGCAAAATGCCAGCGGTAAGAAGATCTCATATCTGAAAAGCTTTTTAAAATATAATTGATAATAGCATGGCATAAGGTTTCTCAGAATATTATTATAGTCTTTAATCTAAGAGAACAAATACATCTAATTGAGGCCTGCTGAATAATGAAAAATAAAAATTGGTTTTTCGGAAGTCCAAAATACATTCAATGAAAATTATCAGGTAGTAAATTTCATGCAAACAATTTCATTTTAGTACAACCCTTTGAGTACATATTGTACTCCTTTCTAAGTTCAAAGAGTTTAGTTCAATTATTTTTTACAAAATCCAACATATAATCATCCAGTAAAATCTACTGGGTAGTAAATGAATTATAGGATAATACTTTTATATGCAAGTTTGTACATGTGTTTATGATTTCTAACATGCAATTTCACCAATTAAAACCATATCCATTTTTTGCCTGAGTGGCATTTCGACCTTTGGGGGCATCATTCTAGAATTCCTATCCCTTCCCAGGTACTGCTTCCTAATTGTAGTCGAGAGCCCTGTGAACTCTGATATTGGCTTTTCCTTCATGTCTCAATTGGGTGGGTCTTGGGTTAGTGCCCAAGGTAGTGGGCCTTATGTTGGGGTCCTTAGACTAATTCTATCCTTGGAGAACTGTGAAAATGTAGTTTCTGAGGCTCTACCTACTATCCACAGAAATAAACTATCTATGAGCGATCCCCAAATCAGCATGTTTTTCAAGTACTCTAAGTGAAGTAAGAGCTCATTAACATTTATGAGGTAGCCAGGTGTGGTGGCTCACACCTGTAATCCCAGCACTTTGGGAGGCTGAGGTGGGTGGATCACTTGAGCCAAGGAGTTGAAGACAGCCTAAGCACTGGCAAAACCCTGTGTCTGCAAAAAATTAAAAAATTAGCAAGCACGGTGGTGCACACCTGTAGTCCCAGCTACTCAGGAGGCTGAGGCAGGAGGATTGCTTGAGCTCAGGAGGTTGAGGCTGCAGTGAGATCTGTTCACACCGTCACACTCCAGCCTGGATGACAGAGCAAGGCCTCCCCCCCCATCCCAAATAACCTAACAACAACAACAACAACAACAACAACAAAATAAACAAAACCATTTATGAATCACTGTTCTGAAACAAGACAATCTGTATTTTCAGGCATGGAATTCCCCTGTATGTTGTCTCATTTGGCTCACCTGCCCACAACCCTGGGCCATCACATATAGTGTGGCTATTATGCCACCTAACTCTGCTCTCTGCATGTGGGTGGCATTTCACATTACTTTTGTATCAGCTGGTGGGGGCAGAGGTCACCACTTTCCTCTCCATTTTATCAGCAGTCATTTCCCTTACCTATTGCCTTGGTACCCATGTACTGTTTAGTATCATTGATTATGTATTGTGTTATTTTGCATATATTTATGGGTTCTTAGGTTATTGTTTTTAGTTGTATAACATGCGGTAAATTTTGTTTCTCCAATGGGATTTAAAATCCTTGAAGAGAGAGAGAATGACTTTGTTTCTCTAATATTCTGGAACAGTTCCTTGCTCAGGACTCTGAGGCAAGCAGGTGTTCATTAAATGCATTTTGACAGACAGATTTTCTGTGTACACATATTCAGTTTTAGAAGAATGCTCTGATAATGTGGTGCCTGGGTGTCCAGGTATAGATTACCTAATGAGACACGGGGATACAGCATTGGGTGTGCGGCTCCTCCAGCACGTTGTGTGAGGGAAAAGACCATTTTGGCAGTGCCTCATTAGCATCCATAGGGATTTGTGATTAATTAAAAATGTTAGTGATCATCAGTGCCTGAGAGTCAGGGAAGAGGGCTGCTCAGCATCTGCTCTAATTATAACTTAAATGCTCCCCTCCCCCATTTTTGCCTATATTCTAATCACCTGAATATTTATTCCAGGAGCATCTTAAAATAATAGATGACATTTCACTTAAGTCAATGAGCATTTCCTAAAAACTCAGGAACAGATTTTTCTAGAAAAATCTTTATACTTTTTTTTAAGATGGTACACTTTGTACATATATGTATGTATGTGCACAGTGTGTATACAAATGTGTAGACAGTTAGAAAGGCTATCTGATTTTTAACTCTCTATAGAGAGAGCATACTCCAGGAATATGTAATGATTGGTGAACAGAATTTAGCCACAACTATAAAAATTGAATCCAGCCTAAGATGTTGAGTTTTATATCTTTGTGGCAACTGTCCATCAGTGATCAGTAAGTTAGTAGGTGTGTTTGTGTTGAAAAGCCTGTTTTAGGCCAGGCATGGTAGCTGATGCCTGTAATCCCTGTGCTTTGGGAGACAAAGGTGGCAGGATCCCTTGAACCCAGACCAGCCTGGGTAACAGTTAGACCCTGTCTCTATAAAAATAAAATTAAATAAAATTAGCTGGGTGTGGTGATGTGCTCCTGTAGTCCTAGCTACTGGGGAGGCTGCGGCAGGAGATCACTGGGGCCCAGGTGATGGAGCTTGCAATGAGCTATGATCATGCCTCTGCACTCCAGTCTGGATGACAGAACAAGACCTTGTTGAAAGAAAGAACGAAAGACAGAGAGAGGGAGGGAGGAAAAGAAGGAGGAAGTAAGGTGGGGGGGGAAGGGAGAGGAAGAAAGAAAAAGAAAAGGAGGAAGGAAGGAAGAAAGGAAGGAAGGAAGGAAGGAAGGAAGGAAGGAAGGAAGGAAGGAAGGAAGGGAATCTGTTGTAACTTAGGGTTTAAGTGAAATTTTACCAAAGTAAACCATTACAACCAAAATAAGATGTGTTTCACTATACTTGTTTATAGAAATGGTCCCTATGCAAAGGGACCATTTCTTTTAGAATTAGGGAAAGAATGTACTTTGGTTCCTCCGAGAAGCTGGCACATTTATTCCTTCTTGAAAACAGGAACTGCATAATTGACAGTGTCTGCCTTTCTGTTTGGCTGCCAAAAACCTTAGAACAAATTTAAAGCTCAACTATGCCAATTATGTGGAGATATAGCAGTTGAATATCTTTGTTATTTTATCAACTAATCTTGACATTCCACTCTTATTACTCTGCAGATGCCCTCTACTTGAAATCCTTCATGGAAAAATGTGGAATGAATACGTTAGTCAAATAAATAAGATAGGGTTGTTGCTTTGTGACTTAGGAGGGGTGAAGATATTGGCAATGACAGAACCTCAGTGTTTGCCCACTAACAAGAATAGTAACACTTTCCTACTTCCTTCACAGGATGGGCGTGAGGGGTAATTTAGGCCAGGTCAATTGTAAGGAACTATACAGATGGTGTTTTTGCAGAGAAGGTCTCAGCTTTAAAGATGAAGCTATATTTACTCTGAGGATTCAGAGAGGTCACTCAGGTATGTAGGGCAGGCCAAGGAAGATTGAAGGAGAGAGGATTCTAGAAGGGAATCAATTTAGTTGGGTGAGTGGAGGACTGAGGGGAACTCATTGTCCAGGACCAGTGGATCAATATTAGTGGGTAGAATAATTGTATTCTTAGTATGCTAGCCCCTTTATGCCATAGTCATGCTGAGGACCTGGGCAGAGAAAGTATAACAATTAGAAGACGTGTTTCACTAAAATCTCTGTAGGATGCCAAGAACATAAGGCAACTCTTCTGTAACCGAGTAATTGCGCAAAGCGTAAATCTACCTTTGGTGCCTCCATTTCCTTATCTCCCATTTGTTCTTCAAAATACACCAATCTTCTTAAGGTGATCAGTCAAATTGTCCCCAGACACTCTCCAGAAATGACTTTGAATGAAGCTCAGTGGTGACCTCAGGATAGCCAAGTCTGAGGTTTCATCTTACAGGTCTCTCTGGAATACGACAGTGCGCATCACCTTCTCTCTGAGGTGCTCCTCCCTGCGGTTACAGGGCCCCATCCCCCTCTGACCACGTTTCTCCCCCTTGTGGCTGGTTCCTCTGCTGCAGCCACGCTCCAACACTCACTGAACTGTAGACCTGGTCTGGTTTCCCTCTTCACACCTTAGGATTCTGGGTATCTTGTTTGACAAGGTATACCTACTAATAATAGCATAACAAGGCTTGTCCAACATTTATTTTTAAAAATAGAACATATTCACATCTATCTGACTGAATTTGCATTTTGAAATGACTCCTTGAATCAGAGAGAAAAGGAACTAGCATGTGGAGAATTGTATCTAAGTGCAGATATGCCCCTAAGGCCTTATAGACACACAGATGATGTCATTTATGCAGGAAAAAAAATTAGGAGCTACCTATCCCCTCCATTCCTAGCTAATCTACCATCTAATCCCAGCGACCCTAAAACTGTATCTTTTCCCCAGAACTTTCTCCTGACTTCTAGACTGACACTGAACAGGATCATGATACTTGAATATCCCTTAGGGATTCAAACTGAAATTCACTATCTTTTCCCTCTGAATGTGTTCCTTCTCTTTTGTTCAGCAACCTACCAGGAGTCACCCTGGATTTATTTTTGTCCTGTCTGCCCCACTGTGTCTGTCTGTTCTCATGTTGCTATAAAGAAATACCTAAAGTTGGGTAATTTTTTTTTTGAGATGGAGTTTTGCTCTTGTTGCCCAAGCTGGAGTGAAATGGTGCGATCTCTGCTCACTGCAACCTCTGCCTCCCAAGTTCAAGCGATTCTTTTGCCTCAGCCTCCTGAGTAGATGGGTTTACAGGCATGTGCCACCACATCTGGCTAATTTTGTATTTTTAGTGGAGACAGGGTTTCACCATGTTGGTCAGGCTGGTCTCAAACTCCCGACCTAGGTCTTCCAAAGTGCTGGGATTACAGGTGTAAGCCACCGCGCCTGGCCAAGTTGGGTAACTTATAAAGAAAAAAGGTTTAATTGCCTCACAGTTCTGCAGGCTGTACAGGAAGTGTGGTGCAGCATCTGCTTCTGGAAAGGCCTCAGGAAGCTTCCAGTCATGGCAGAAAGCAAAGGGAGAGCAGGCACATCCATTGCAAGAGCGGGAGAAAGAGGGGGTGGGGAAGGTCCCAGAACTCACTGAGTGAGAACTTACTCATCACCAGGGGGATGGTGCTAAACCATTCATGAGGGATCAGCCCCCATGATCCAATCACCAGGCCCCACCTCCAACACTGGGCATCACATTTCAACACGAGATTTGGAGAGGACAAACATTCAAACCATATCACCTACAGTTGCATCTGGCCTCCAAATTGCCTATATTTCTGTACCATACTTTACAGCTCTGTTCCTTCCTCTAAATCCATGGCTTTCGCGTGTTAGTGAACATGAGAATCCCCGGGAGGGCTTGGTACGACACAGATGATGATGCTCCATCTCTGAGATTCAGATTCTGTGTGGATGTGTGTTTCTACCAAGTTGTCAGCTGTGCTGATGCTGCTGGTTGAAGGGAAAAGGGTGGGCAGTCACACTTGGAGAAACACTGGCCTAACTCGCTACTCTTAGGGCTTTTGTCTCTAATCCTTTCCTACTTGTCCCAGGTAATTGTCTCTTTCCTCCCCTTGCCCCACCTCACAAACTCCAGCGTTTCTTGTCTACTGGTACTGCCCCACAGGACTCTCAGTGAGGATGGAAATGTTGACCATGCGCTGTCCGACACAGCTGCCACTAGCCACATGTGCGTATTGAGCACTTTAAATGTGGCTGCTGCCCTCGAGGAACTGAATTCTCAATTATTAACTAGTTATTTAATTTTCAGTGTGGCTAGTGGCTACTGTATTGGATGGTGCAGCTCTATACTGTTGCCAGACCCTTCCAGGACAATAATCTATTCACATTTCTCCTTTTTTATTTTATTTTTTTGAGATGGAATCTTGGTCTGTTGCCTAGGATGGACTGCAGTGGCACAATCTTGGTTCACTGCAACCTCCACCTCCCGTGTTTGAGCGATTCCTCTGCCTCAGCCTCCTGAGTGGCTGGGACTACAGGTGCGTGCCACTATATCTGGCTAATTTTTGTATTTTTAGTAGACACAAGGTTTCACCATACTGGTCAGACTGGTCTTGAATTCCTGACCTCATGATCCACCCACCTCGGCCTCCCAAAGTGTTGGAATTACAGGTGTGAGCCACCACACCCAGCCACATTTCTTCTTTATTTAAAATATCCCGATGGTGTCACATTGTCTACAGACTAAAGGTGAGGATTACAGTGTGACTCATGTCTAGCTTTGGAATCAAAGCTAGAGTTCGAATCTTGGCAGCAATATTGAGTAGCCATGTTGCTTTAGGTGAGTTAATCATTGATCCTCAGTTTCCTTTTCTGTCAACATAAATTACTTATTATAGTGATCATAGAATGTGGTAAGTAGGTAGGATCCATCAATTATAATGAGAAGCTGATACATACTCACTAATAATGATAATGATAGTTATTGCTCCAGACTTCTTTATAAGACATATAAGTCCCTTCACAATTGGGGGCTTGCCTTGCTTTCCAAATTTGATTTTGATATGTCTTGTGTATTAGTCTGTTTTTATGCTGCTGATAAAGACATACCCGAGACTTGGCAATATAAAAAGAAATACGTTTAATGGACTCACAGTTCCACATGGCTGGGGAGGCCTCACAATCATGGTGGCATGTCTCATGTGGCGGCAGACAAGAGAAGAGAATGAGACCCAGGTGAAAGGGGTTTCCACTTACAAAACCATCAGATCTCATAAGACTTATTCACTACCACCAGAACAGTATGGGAGAAATCGCTCCCATGATTCAGTTTTCTCCCACTGGATCCCTCCCACAACATGAGGGAATTACGGGAGCTACAATTCAAGATGAGATTTGGGTGGGGACACAGCAAACCATATCACCTTGTCTTGTACCTTAACTTCTAGAATTCTAAATTGTTTGCATTTTCTCCCAATACTATGCATGCGTCTGTGCTTTTGGTCATAATGGTTCCTTGCTAGTCTACCCTGGTGAACATTACTTATCTTTTTATATTAAGTTCAACTTTAGCTATGAAAACTTTTACTTTCCCCCTGTTATGTCAGATACAGCTGACTACCTCTTCCTTTGTGTTTTCAATGCACCATTTCTATCACAACATCTATCCCCCCCTTTTTTTTTTTTTTTTTTTTTTGAGACAGAGTCTCACTCTGTCGCCCAGACTGGAGTGTAGTGGTGCCATCTTGGCACTGCGACCTCTGCCTTCTGGGTTCAAGTGATTCTCCTGCCTTAGCCTCCTGAGTAGCTGGGACTATAAGCATGTGCCACCACACCTGGCTAATTTTTTGTATTTTTAGTAGGGACAGGGTTTCACTGTGTTAGCCAGGATGACAATCGCAGTTGACAAATATTTTGGGCTTAGATACTGATTAGCTATGGGTCTCCATCTCTCGACCTTGTGATCTACTTGCCTCAGCCTCCCAAAGTGCTGGGATTGCAGGCATGAGCCACTGCACCCAGCCTCTATCACCTTTTATCACACTTATTTGTCCATGTGTAATTCCTTCTCTCCCAGACTGCGTTCCTAGAAAGCAGGGCCATTTTAAATATTCAACTCTTACGACCCAGTACACGATACATTGCAGGCACTAAAACCCTATTTGTTGAGTGAATGATTGACCAGGTCCTGTTAAAGGGCAGAACTCAGTAGTTTCCTGAGCAATAAAAAAACCATTCAAATCTTTATACAAGATTTGTTCCTAATTAGCTCATAGTCAGCCTACTGGCTTCCCTGTTCCTTAGCAGTGGGAGATTGGAATAGAGCCTCCCAGGATTCCGTATAGCTCTAACACACTCAATCCTCATTGCCTTCTACATAGACTTTTAATTCTTTTAAAGTTCTGCTATATTACACTAACATGGAATATATTAAATATATTTAATTTATATTTTGATATATATATTTTAACCAATCAAAATATTGAGTTTCTTGGAAGTAGAACACAGATTTAAAGTGATTACTTGTTATTTTTCGTTTATTTTAGCTAAAGTCAATATCCCAACGTATGCAGAAACTTTAAATACTGAAAATTGAAATTCAAAATTAACCCTAAAAGGCGGGAAATGACAAAATATAGTGTGTGATCAGGAAATATTCATAGCAAGGATCTTGGGAGGCTAAGACACTGGGTATAAGCACAGGGAAGACAAGAAGAAGTGGGAAAATCCAGACTGAGACATATTGTAGAGGGATTCATTGCCTTTGTTCTTAATGTAGCAAAAAATAGGGAATCACAGGAATGTCAACCTGGCTACAGCGTTTTGGAGTCATTATATCAGGAAAGTTGAAAGACTCAAAATTTTCAACATTGAGTTCTGGAGGGACATACCGCAGCTCAAAACTGATATATTTGGAGGAATTGGAAAAAGGCTAGGGAGGCAGATGTTGCAGTTGACAAATATTCTGGTCTTAGATACTGATTAGCTATGGGGCAAGGGAAAGATGATGAAAAATTATTCCTTGTTTCATGCCTGCACACCAAGGACTGTGGTACCAATCCAATAAATACGGAAACAGACGTTTGAGAGGGATGGCAAGAGTTTGGTTTTGAATATTTGACTTGGAAGTGACAGTGGAATGTTCTACAAGAATGCACAGTCAATCTCCAAATGAAAAGACGAAAAACCTTGAAGGTAAAATTTCAGACTGGGAACTTGAAAAGGGCAAAGAAAAAACATAAGCAGAAAACCTCCAGTCGAACATCAAGACGCATCAGAGTGTTAGATTTCACTGAGACCTTAAGATGAGCTTGTTTCACTTTTTCATGTTATAGATGAGGACACTGTGTGCCTGAGACTTCAGGGAAGGTTTAAGAAACTTATATCCTTATATTACGATTCATTCATCTATAAATAAAGGAGAGATTTGAGCCAAATTTTTAATAGATAAAGGTGATTTTGTTTCTGTCAAGGAAATATTTCATCATTATTTTTAACACAGCAGGGAGAAGTAATCTTGCCTGAAAGGCATACTTCCTTGATTATTCAATGTATTTTTTAAAAATAAGACATATTATATATAGGTCCCATATTAAGATAAAAATATTAGATATAATATGAGAATAGTGCTCAGAGATGAGGGTAAAACTCAAGATCAAAACTAAGTACTTTAGAAAAAGCTGGTTTCATACTTCTGTTTGTTTTCAAATACTCAAAGCTATAATCTGATAGTCCAAGACAAGAAATGAAAAAAATAATTGAAGCTGACACCTTGGGTCCTGAAACGCTAACAGAATGATATGGTATATTTCCCACAACCAAGTCATTTAGAGAAATGATACATCCGTCTCTCTGGCTGGATAGCTTAGGTTAAGAATTGGTTTACATAGCAATCGGAAGATGGATGGGCAATGCATTATAGAAACATCTTTGTACACGATTTCCCCTTCGATAGTTCTTATCTTTTGTGATGGAAACTGGAAATCCCATTTGATTTCTTTGCATCTGTCTTTGTAGAAATAAAAGCGCAAACAATATGTTAAAACATAAAAAAGAAACCATAAATGTTAACAGATCTGATGATGCGAGTTAAAAACTTTTACATGGCATAAGGCTCTGTCACCCAATTTTTAAGACACTGACAGAAAATACTATAGGAACAATAAATAGTTAATATTCTGAATATCCAACATGAGATTATTAAACAACAGGTAACAGAGAATTACCCTTAGAGGAAAACAACCACATAAATGGACTGGTAATTTGCAAAAGAAAAGCAAAACTTGCCAAAGGCCCTAATAATCTTACTATTAATAAAAAAATTCAATACTTTTTCTCTCACTGTCATAATTTCTACCCAGTGGTCCAAGCCAACAACATTTACCTGTCTTTGGCAAAGATTAAGCATAATGATAATACTCAGTGTTGGGGAAATTAGCACTTTACTGGTGGGATATAAATGTTCTTCTGAAAATTTGGCAATTTAAATCATAATCTTCACAAATGTGCAAATTCTTTGTGCGAGGCCGATTTCTAAGATGACCCCCAGTCCCTACCCTCACCAACCCCCAACCTAGTATACACACCTGTACAATCCAGTCCCCTTGACTGAGGGAGACACTGTGAAGATGATGGGATAGCGGTGTTTGTTACAGAATAAGGCAAAGGCTAAGAGAGTTTGCAAATGTAATGAAGGTGCCTGATCAGTTGACTTAGATTTAACCAAAAGAAGGATCATCCTCAGTGGGCCTAGTCTGACCAAATGAGCTCTTTAAAAAAGTCTAGAGGCAATTGACAGGAAGCAGGAACAGATGCTGTCCTATTGGCCTTGGAGACACACACTGTCCTATCATGGAGATGGCTACATGGCAGAGAATGGTGACTGAGTTCTAGGAGCTCCGTTCTACAACCACAGGGACCTGCATTCTGCCAGCCACAGGGAGCTGTGTCCAGATGAGGTTGCAGTCTTGGCTGACACCTTGAATGCAGCCTTATGAGACCTGGAGTGGGAAACCCAGCCAAGCCCTGCCTAGATCCCTGACTCACAGAAACTGTGAGGTCACAAACATATGCTGTTTGAAGCTGCTGAGTCTGTGGTAATTTGTTTTGCAGCAATCAAAAACTAATAAACGTTTTCATTAAATAACTTAGCCCAATCTTGAGAATTTATCCTGAGGTATTAATCAGATACCCAAACAAAAAAAATATGTATAAGGATGTTTATTTTAGAATTATTTACTGATAAAAGACTAGAAACAACCTAAAACTCCAATCATAGAGGATTGATTTGACATATTCTGGTACATCATATATTACATGGAAAGACTTAAACCAAAGTGGCAACTGATTATATGGATAGTGAGATGGTAAAGAAATGTGTTTTTCCATACTTTTTAATTTTATTTTCTTTGATAAATATCTATTGGTTTTTAAAACAGCCTTATGGATGCATAATTTAATGTCATAATATCCACATGTTTTAAGCATATGGTTCAATGCTTTTGAGCAAATTTCTTCAGTGGTGCAACCAATGTCATAATCCAATTTGAGAATACTACATCATTCCAAAATCCCTCATGCCTGTTTGCAGTCAGTTCTCACTCCCATCCCATTTCAGACAGCCACTGATCTGCTTTTTGTTTCTGTGGTTTTGCCTCTTTTAGAATTTTCATGTAACTGGAATAATACAATAGGTAGTCTTTGTGTATGGCTTCTTTTACTTGCCATATTTTTAAGGTTCATTTTATTGTTGTATTTATCAGTAGTTATTCCTTTGTATTGCTGAATTGTATGCAACTGCATGAATATACTATACTTTGTTTATGCATTCACCAGTTGATAGCATTTTTTTTTCAGTGTTTGGCTATTATGAATAATTCTGCTAGACGTATTTGTGGATAAAACTTTGTGTGGACATATTATTTCATTTCTCTTGAGAAGACACCTGGGAATGGAATTACTGGGTCATAAATATTATTAATATTTAACCTAAAAAAACCCATCAAACTGTTTTCTAAAGTGACTGTCCATTTTACTTCATCACTAGCAATGGATGAGTTCTAGTTTCTTTTATTACAGTCTTTACAGCGGGTGTGTGCTTTCAATTTACATTTCCCTAACTACTAAAGATGTTTAGTATCTTTTCATGAGCTTGCGAGAAATTTCTGTGTTCTTTTGGTGAATTGTCTGTCCAAAACTTTTTGTTATATAATTGAGTTGTAAGAGTTATTCATATCTTCTGGATACAAGTCCTTTATTAGATATGTTATTTTCAAATATTTTATTTCAGTCTATGGTTCTCTTTATTTTTCTAAAGTTATCATTTGAAAAGCAGAATTTTAAAATTTTTATGAAGTTGAATTTCCAATTATGTTCTTTAATGAGACACACTTTTGGTATCCAATCAAATAAATTTTTGACTAAATTCAGGTCAGAAAGATTTTCTTTCATGTTTTGTTCTAGGAGTTTTATAGTTTTAGCTCTTACATTTAGGTCTATACTCTATTGTGGAGTAGTTTTTGTGTCTAATATAAGCCAAGGGCTTATCATCTTTTTGCTGATGAATATTCAATTGTTTTAGCATCATTTTTTGAAATCACCCTCCTTTTCCCCTGAATTGTCTTGGCCCCTTTGTCAAAACTCAATTGACCATAAAGGTGAGAGTTTATTTCTGGCCTCTATATTCTGTTCCTTTGATTTATTTGTCTGTCTCTATTCCAATATTGTTATACTCTTGATTGCTGTATCTTTATGGTTAGTATTGAAATTAGTCAATGTGATATTAACAGGAGGTACTAGGTAGAAAAGGGCAGGGCCCCTGGTGAGGGCTCCACCCTCAAGTCTGGACTTGTGACCCAAAGAGAGAACGTGCATTTCTGTTTTCCCACTTGAATGTTGCCTTTTCCAAAACCACCCTGGCCTGCCCTGTCCCCTATCCTGCACCCATAAAATCCCTAGGCTCCACTGGCAGAGGGGCAGAAAAGTGCAGCAGAGAAGGAGAGAAGAGAAGAAGCAACTTGATGTCCATGAGAAGCAGCTTGAATTCAGAGGGACTGCTTGACAGTGAGACCTCAGAGAAGAGTTTGGCTGGGGACATCCCTGGCTGAACTCCAGGAAAAATACCACCTTCCCACTCCATTCCCTTTCCAGCTCCCCATTCCTCTTACAGCCACTTTCATAGGCAATAAAATCCTCTACATTTCCCATCTTCAATTCATTTGTGCAACCTGATTCCTCCTGGATGGTGGACAAGGACCCAGGTGTGGGTGCAAGAGGCTGTTCACACTGACCCTCCACTGAGCTGTCTAACACTTAAGCCATCCACAGATGGCAAAACTAAAAAAGCACACTGTAACGCATGCCCTCTGGGGCGGCAGGAGTGATGAGCAATGCCTGGACACTGCCATGGGACCATATGGAGTTCTGCTCCTGCTGGTTGGCCAGAGGCACCCATCCTAGCCTCTGTACCCACTCACCTGCATGCTCCCTGTCCTATGAGGGGTTGAGACCTTGGGCTGAGTAAAACAAGCCAAGTCCTTGACAAGTCTCATGAAGGGGTCGAGGGAACTATCCCATTTCAAAGGTACACTTACCAAATTTGTATTTCTTATTCAAAACTGTTTAGGCTATTCTAAGTATTTTGCATTGCCATATACTTGTTTTTTGGATCGGTTTGTCCATGTCTATAAAAAATGCTCCTGGAATTTTTATATGGATTGAGTTTAAGCTATAGATCCATCTGGGGATAAATGTCATATTAACAATAATGTTTTTCAATCAATGAGCATGGTACATCTCTTTTCATTTAGATCTTTAAATTTCTCATAGTAATATTTTATGGTTTTTAGTGTATGGCTCTAACTCAGATTAATGCTAACAATTCGAGCAAAATAGAGCAATTTTAGTATAGTTCCATTTCTTTCCTCTTCTTTGAGTAATTATTGTCATAAATAAATATACACACATATCCATAAACCTAACTGTGTGTGTATGTAACACATACTCAACAACAAAGTTCTACAATAATTGTTTAAAATGTCTATTTTCAAAAGGAAATTAAGTGTAAAAGGGGGTCTTTCAATCTACCTACATTTTACCACTTTCAGTGCTCTTCATTTCTCCCTGTGAATTTTAGTTTCTGTCTGGAAATATTTTATTATGCCTAAAGTATGGGGGGATATTTTATTAAGCCTAAAGTGCTTCCTTTATTACTGCTTCTAGGTCAGATCTTCTAGTAATGCATTTTCTCAGTTTTTGTTTACTTGGAAATGTGTTTATTTATCTTGCATTTATTTTGGGGGGAATAGTTTTGATACACACAGAATTCTTAGTTGACAGTTAAAAGTATTCAGCACTTGAATATGTCATTTTACTGCTTCCTGGTGTTCCTTGTTTATAGTGATAAGTCAGCTATTAATCATATATTTTTCCATACTGGATAAGTCATTTTCCTCTTACTTTTTTCAAGATTTTCTCTTTGTATTTGTATTTCAGTCATTGATTATGATGTGTCCAGGTATGAGTTCTGATATGCTTACCCTATTTAGGGTTTGTGAAGCTGTTAATATTTGTAGATGGCATTTCATCAAATTTTGGAGGATTTTAGCTACTATTTTTTTCACATAAATGATTTTTCCCTTCTTTTCTCTTTTTTTACTTCTAGGAGCCTTATTTCATGTATGTTGGTAGGCTTAACATTGACCCACATGCCTCTGATGTTATGTTCATTTTTTAAAAAATTGTCTGCATTTGTCAGATTGAGATATTTCTACTGAACAATATTTCAGTATACTGCTTCTTTCTCCCTTCATCTCAAGTTTTCTGTTGATATAACAAGCAAAATCTTCATATTGAAAATACTTTTCAGCTCTGGAATTTCTAGTCGGTTCTTTTTCATTTCCAATATTTGGGTTCCATTTCTCTGTAAAGATGATTTATTGAATCATAGGCATCATGTGTTTAATTATTTGTTTGCCAAATACATCATTTAGGTCTACTTTAATTTCTATGGATTACTTTTTTTCCTAAGTATGGGTCACATTTTCCTAATTATTTGCATGCTTAGTAGTGGTTTTGCTCAAAAATGGAAATTTTAGATTCTATATTATGGCAACTCTGAATTTTGATTAATTTTTCTGAGGATTTTGTTGCTGTGGATGAAGTAATTTCCACAGATTTAAACTGTATAATCTGTCTTCCCCATGACCTGTAGCTGTTGAAGTTGTACCTTTGTCTGCGTAGCTTAGTGATCAGACAAGATTTGAGCAGATTTTTCTCAAGCACCTTGAGCCCATAAAGCTCCCACTTTCTGCTGACTGACCTTCGTGTGGGTCAGGGAGTACATTCAGAGTTCTCCCATTCTCAGGTCTGCCATGGCCTTACTTTTCTCCTGGCTTTCTTGGGTCTCACCTGCACAAATGCATAGGCTCTCTGCAGGCCAGAAATATGTGGAGATCTTATCTAATCCTTCTGTGGATGTATCACATCCAGGATCTCCCTGTTGAGATGGCTGGCAAAATATTAGGGAAATATTAGGGAATGTTTTGAAGGTCAAAGGGGAATTACCCGTAAATGGTGTTTACTCTGGGCCCAGGAACCTAAAGCTTTTATCATTCATAAAACCACTCTTTTAACCATGTTAATTATCCACAGCATGTTGACTTAGAACCTCTGTTATTAAATCTATCCTGAATATGAGTAGTCACAGGAAGTTATGGTCATTTAGCTGCAATTGCCCTCTGAAATCAGCTGACGCCCATCCGTAGCCCACTCAGGTTAGTGCGTGTGAGTGTATTCATTCATCTATTGTTGAGTCAGGGTCTGCAGGACAGATCTCTGCGGTGGTGATCAACGCCTCATCTCCCTATTAAGTTTCTCATTGGTCTACCACTTGTCCTAACTGTGATTGTAACCTTGGGCTGGAAAAAGCTACAGGCCTTCTTTCTTTTTTTGTTTCCTAGTGAGTTTGCCACTTTTAGTGAACAAGGCTATAGCGCTTTGACCTATTTCTCAATTGAGCCAGCCCCCTCTGGCACCAAAGTTTATGGATTCCATCTTGAACTTCAGTTCGGTACAATTACCGTTCTTACTGACTGAGAGGGAGGAAGGATGGAAGTAATCTTCGAGAAGAGGGCCACAGATTCCTGTTGCCTTTACCCGAAGTTCCATAAAATTTAGCCTGGAGCAGCAGAAGTACCTGCAGGCTGTGGTCAGCTCCATGCCTGCTACACGGATGCGTCAGGGCACAACAGGCTTAGCGGCTTCTCCTCAGCCCACATGGGCAGTCACGTTGCCAGCCCCAGAGCCAGGGTCACCATGCTGTCCAACCCCATGGTGGCCTTGGCTTCCAGATGGACCGCACCCCCAGGTAAGTGAGGCAGTGGCCGGACAAGGTGCGCAGAAGTGGGCGTGATGCCAATGTGGGCTCCCAGCTAGCAGAGGCGCACTGGCCCCACCCAGGCCAATGCAGGACCTCTGAACCGGGCTTCCTGCAGCCACAGGGAGCAGCCCTCTACATCCTCAAGGACAAAGCCCAGCTCAAGGGTGTGTGGCTGGACCCCCTGCAGCAGTGGGAGCTGGTGCCCATTGAGGTGTTTGAGGGCGGCAGGTGAAGGCTAGCTTCAAGAAGCTGCTGAAGGCATGTGTTCTGGGCTGCCCCGCTGCTGAGCCCAGCCCAGCTTCCTTTCCTATGCTCACTGGAGGACTCGGAGTGGCTGATCCAGATCCACAAGCTGCTGCAGGTGTTGGTGCTGGTGGTGGAGCTCCTGGATTCAGGCTCCTCCGTGCTGGTGGGCTTGGAGGATGGCTGGGACATTACCACACAGGTGCTAGCTATCCTTGGGGCAGCGCTCTCAGATCTCTTCTATTGCATGCAAGAGGGCTTCTGCTTGCTGGTGGAAGAGTGGCTGTCCTTCATCATAGCTTCAGCCACCGTGGAGCCCACACCCTGGCTGGGCGGAGCAGTGGCTTCATACTCGTCTTCCTGTAGTTCCTGGATTGCATATGCCACGTTCACCTGCAGTTCCCCCACAGAGCTTGAGTTCAGCCAGTTCTACCCCAAGTCCCTCGCGTACCACCAGGTGTCACGCCATCTCCCGACCTTCCTGCTCAACTCTAAGCACGTTGAACTGGGGCTCCTGGACGAGGAGAAGGGGAAACACAGGGGCCAGCTGCTGTGCAGGTCTGTGTGGGAGTATGTGGACTACATGAGCAAGAGGACACCCATGTTCTACAATTACATTCATGTACCCGAGGTCACAGGTCCTGCGGCCCTACAGCAACACGTCCAACCTGAGGGTGTGGGACTTCTACACTGAGGAGATGCTGGCCAAGGGCCCTCCCTATGACTGGGAACTGGCCCAGGGACCCTGAGCCCTGGGAGGAAGAACGGTCTGATGGAGGCGCTCCCCAGAGCAGGCACCGCGTGGTACGGCCCCGCTATATCAGCTGCCCCCAAGCCCAACCTGATGCCATCTCACGCCTACCGGAGGAGTGCAGAGGCTGGAGACAGAGCTGGGCCAACCTGCTGAGCACTGGAAGGACACCTGGCACCGGGTGAAGACTGCACAGTGCGTTGAAGGCCGGCCAGATGGACGTGGCACCCCAGCTCCTTCCTAATGTTCACTGTACCCCACTCCCACTGCCTGCTGGGAGTGCACCTGCAGGAGGGGCCTGTGGGCTCCACCCTGAGCTTCAGCGTGGACAGCAGCCAGATTAGTGGCTCCGCTGCATCTGGCTCCCACTAGGCTGCCTCCTGCAGCACCAGTACCCTGTACAGCCAGTTCCAGACAGCTGAGAGTGAGAACAGGTCCTATGAAGGCACTCTGTACAAGAACAGGGCCTTCATGGAAGGTCCACTCGTTCCTGCTGGACAAAACCAAGCACAAGCTATGCTACTATGAGAACCGAGTAGACACAGAGGGCAGGGGTGTCACTGACCTGGCGGAAGTGGAGGCTGTGGCACCTGGCACGCCCACCATGGGCACCCCTAAGACTGTGGATGAGAACACATTACATTTACAACTTCTGTGCCCAGGATGTGCCCTCAGCCCAGCAGTGGGTGGACCAGATCCAGAGGCTGACGCCGGAGCCTCCTACCCTGCCTGGCTGCTCTGCTTCAAGTCATTACCGACTGGTCCTGAACCCCCAGCACTTGTGTGTACAGCCCCTGTCCCTGCCCAGGCAGCCCTGACTTATTTTGGCATCACAGCTGAGCACGATGCAGGGAGGTGGCCAAGGCACAGCCCACAATGGGCCTGGAAAGAGTCCCGCTCTGTCAGCGTGTACTGGTCCAGCCAGCCAGCCGGCTGCGGGCAAGTTGTTTCTAGAACCAGGATCTATATAAAGAGAAAACTAATGCAAATTAATTAACAATTAATTAAAATAAAGAATAAATGTATCTCAATTTGTTGTCACCTTTGGTCAATTTTAAACAATTTTGCCCAATTTTATATCTTATTTTTTTTAACCTGAGAGGATTTGCGAATCTCTTAATACCACCATGGCTAAAAGTTCAAGTCATCGGCTGTTTATATAATAAGTCATAACACTGGATTTTAGGGCTCCTGGAAGAGTTGAATGCAAAACGCTGTTTCAGGTATGTATGTCGCCATCACAGAGCCGAAGGCCATTGCTTACCCTTCCACTGCCACTCCCTTTATTTTCCTTTATTCGTATACATGACTGTCTTGGCTGGTTCACCACGGTTCTTTATGATGCTAAGAATAGGGATACTGCACAAAATGTAGTCTCTGGCTTCATCCCTGTTCTGTGAAGCAAAGCTTCAGCCAGCCAGGTTGACTATTGCATTTTAGTTGATTATTGTTATGTAGGGCATGTGGGAGATCTTTAGGGGGAGAGATAAATAGTGGGCAAGAAACCAGAAAACCAAGGATTATAATGACCTTACTAAAGAGTCAAAACCCACTAAGAGAAAAATAAATAAAATGTGCTAGTTAGCTAATTCCACCTGCAGCTTCTTCCCCAAACCACATTTTCCCCACTGATTAAAACCGTCTCACTTAGGAGCTAGACATTAGGCAGATGTGCAGATTTTGGCTTAATTAATCAAAATCCAGTATCGTGGGTTTGCCTGGATTCATTTTGATTGCAAAAATCCCTTCAATCAGTGACTTGTAAAAGAAATATTCAGATTTTCAAGACTAAGTTTTGCTTTGCACAAAATGTTTTTCACTTCATTGATTGGTACTTGTGAACACTGCATCTTGTTCTCTGGCTAGAAGTCCAGGTGTATGGGAAGATGAGCGCTTTATTGAGTCACACTTTTTCAGAGCAGTGACTATTTTATATGAATAAAATGAAGTTTAATAAATTGCCAGGCTTATGAATAGAAACTTATAAAGCATAGAAGAGGAAATCGATTCCTGGCAACCTAAAAATATACCAAAGAAAGAAACCGCAAAATTGTACAAGCTTAGCTGTTCCTACTTTCGCTGTTCTTTTTAGCAAACTTGACAGGCAGTTTGCTTGCCAGCGACCTTTGTAACTGGGGCTGACTCAATCTCAGGAGTGCGGGTGGTGGCTCTGTGTCATTCACTAGCCGACTGACATCACACCAAAGCATTTGACAGACAGGCACAATTTACTGTGAGAGGTTAATGTTACCTTTCTTTAAAACGAATAGTTTAATAAACCAAGCACCAAAATGACTTAAAGAAGCCTCAGATTCCCCGTCTCAGACTCCTAATTCTTCAGCTACAGAGAAAAGGAGCTTATTGGCTGTCCCTTAAAATTCTACAGGTTAGAAAATACAGTATTCTAAAAATGAAGTTCTCAAGAAAAAAGTCTTGCCTGAATTTTAGTGCAATCTTTAACAGAACTGCTGGTGATTAGCGGGGTTTTTCTTCTTCTGTGAAGGGAGGGCTACAGGGCTGTCCATTGCATAGTGGTGGACAGATATCATTTCATGGTACCCCACGAACTTAATGAAAGAATAATGATAATAGTAGACGGTGATACTAACATAGCTGTACAACACAGTGTAAAAAAATCAAAGGACTCGTTGAATGGAAACTTTGCTTCCACCCCTGCCATTATGTGGTGTCTTTCCCTTCTTTCTTGGTCCACCTCTTTGAAAGGCTCGTCTGTGTTTGCTCTCTTCCCTTTCCCCCCTCTCTGGCCACAACAAGAGCCCTAGGGTCCATCTACCTTTTGTGATGTCAGCCTTGGAATGATTTGGCTCTCGCTTTCTATCTGACGTATTAAGAAGTCATAACCTCTTTTCAGTCTTGCCACACAGAATGATTTCCCATATTTTTTTGTGCTCTCTTGCCTTTTAATTATCAGCACATTCCTAGAGTTAGCTTTGTTTCTTGACTGGCAGATCATAAAGGTCCTGTCCAGATCCCTGGTTCACATATGTCTAGATCTGTATATTTTTACTATTAGCCGCTTCATTCCCTACTCCTAACCCCTGTGTTTTTTTTCTCCCAATCAGATAGGCTCTATCATCATTTCAAAACAATTGGGTGAAAGATAGGACTAAGTTACCACTCTGGGTTAATGAATTTTTCCCTATACAATTTTTCTCAAAAGAGGGATTGAGGTTTTAGACCATAAACATACACTTGGGGCAGGCAGTGTTGCTTTTCTGTTAGGGTTTGCTCCTTGAAGACTCACTTTCACTCTGCAAACGTTCATTGACCTAAGTGGCCACTTCCTTGCATAGTTGCAGGAATCTCTTTCAGAAGATACCGCCTGTCAAAGGTTTTGCTTGTCATTGAGTAGGTATTTGATGGTGAAAACATAAAGCCATTGTCCCCAAAACTTTATTGGGCAAGCTGGTCACCATGGAACTGCTACTGATCCCATCTTGGAATCGGTCAGTTAGCCGGGCATGGTGGCCTGTAATCTGGCACTTTGGGAGGCCTAGGTGGGTGGATCTCCTGAGCTCAGGAGTTCGAGACCAGCCTGGGCAACATGGTGAAACCTCATCTGTACTAAAATACAACAACAAAAAATTTGCTAGTCCTGGTGGCACGCGCCTGTGATCCCAGCTACTCGGAAGGCTGAGGCAGGAGAACTGCTTGAGTCTCGGAGATGGAGGTTGCAGTGAGCCGAGATTGCACCACTGCGCTTCAGCTTGGGCTACAAAGTGAGACTCTGTCTCAAAAACAAAAACAAAAAAAAAAAAAAAAAGAAATCGGTCAGTTAAAAAAGTGTTTGGTTCATCTCCCAGTGCCAAAACCCTGGCAGAACAGCTCTGCCTGCAGGGCTTAAGCCCCTGTTATGCACATTGTAACATGTGGATAAATGCTCCAGGGCTGCTTTGCACCGGGCCAGGCACCTCCATGTGATGGTAGAGTTGAACTTTCAGTGTAGCTTTTTTCTGCCTTCCTGGGAATAAAGCTATAGATTCAGGTTGGGGGCCGAGCCAAGTATCTGTGCAGAGTGAGGCGAGAGGTCGAAGTGCCGCAGCACAGAGGCTGCAGTTGGGAACAGTAATCTCCCATTGGCTCTCTGCACCAGTCAGCCCTTCAGACAGAAATGGCTCAGAGTCCCAGACAGCACAAGGAGATTTTTCTTTGGAAGATTCTCACAAGCATGAAGTCGGAGGCCTTTTCTATTAGGAGATTTGGCTTCTGCAGCTGGCACTGCTGACAGTATAGCAGCCTATTTAGCAAGGCTTGGTATTGAACACCTGTGCATATGAATAACAATTGAATAACATTGTTGCTACTCTTACTGTGGTAACAGTGACTCTTACAATTGTGGCGGAGGAAGGACAGACTGTAACTTCTGATTTGACTAGGGGCCATAGTGCCCAATCAGCAGGCTGAGTGGGAAGGATCCCACCCTAATCTTCCACCCTAGATAGCACGTGCTCTGAGGAAACACTTTTATCTGTTCATGGTCTAAAAAGGTACCCCAGTAGACATAATTTCAGGCCAGAAAGTTTAAACCATGATTTCCAGGGCCTTTTCTCTTAGGGAGGAGATATTTTGCACATTTTCCTTAATTCAGGAAAGCTCTCATATTAATGGGGCAGACATATTCATATAGTCACTTTATGTAAAATTAAATACATATAAAATGATGAGAGTATAGAGCTCTTCCGTGATTTGCCTTTCCCACCCAACGCTGTGTTTAAAAAATGTTTAATTAAATAAATATTAAATATTTAAATTATTTAACTATTATTTAAATAAATAATTAATAATTAAATGTTTAATTAAAATAATATAAAATAATCAGAGTATCCTATTAAGTGATTTTCCTCTCCTACCCAACATTGTGTTTTAAACATTTTTAAAACACAATTTGTTTTTGCATGTTGCACTTTCATCAATTTAATGAACTATGAATAATATTTTTTCCATAGACTTTTTCTGCTTTTTAAAATGTAACTGATTATAAATCTTCAAACGAACAGTGTTCTTTCTTTGCAATCCTTATGTCTCTTGCTCTTAAGGATTTTTTAAAAAAACCTCAATCACTGAACAGGACCTTTGCTGTGGAATTAAAAAAAATTTCATACATGTTAATATAGCTGTGGTTTATTCATTTTCATGGCAGTATAGGATTTCATGATATGGCTATATCATAATTTTTATTTTTCCTTTTTACAATCAATGGACCTCTGGGCTGTTTTGCCATAATTACACATAATGCTGCTTTGATTCATCTTGTACTTATCCACTGATATGTGCACAAGAATTCTCTAGGGCATATGCATAGAAGTACAATCACTGAGTTTTGGGACTGTGGATATTAAATTTTAACAGATGATGCCAAATTATTTTCTAAAGTCATAAAATTTCATAAAGTACAAAGGTAATGTACATTCCCCTTAGCAGTACGCAAGAGTCCCCATCACTCCTCATACAAACCAACACTTACATTGTATAACTTTTAAATTTTCAACTTGCTGAAAATGATTTTGACGTATATTTCCATGATTGCTAAAATGTTTGAGCACATTTTTGCGAAGCTTATTGGTAATTTGTATTTCCTCTTCTGTGAAATGCCCAAATCATTCAACTTTTTAATTTATTATTGAAATTTATTTACATATTCTGGATACTATTTATATATTCTGGATAAATATCATTTGCCAATTATATTTCCTGGAAATATCTACTGTTTATCTACTTCTCTTTCCCGTTTTGTGAAGTCTTTTGATGAAAGAAAAAGTACTCATTTTAATGTAGCTGAATTTATTAGTAACTCTTTATATGGTTTTCATTTTTTGTAATTTTAAGAGAAGTTAATCCATATCCTGAGATCACTTGCTATACTTTCTCTTAATGGTTTTAATATTTTGCCTTTCATATTTTATTTCTTCATTCATCTGAAATTACTTTTATTTTGTGTTATGTGGCAGAAGTCTTTTTTTTTTTTAATTGAGACAGAGTCTGGCTCTGTTGCCCAGGCTGGAATACAGTGGTGTGATCTCAGTTCACTGCAACCTCCATCTCCCAGGTTCAAGCGATTCTTGTGCCTCAGCCTCCTGAGTAGCTGAGACTACAGGTGCATGCTATTATGCCTGGCTAATTTTTGTATTTTTGGTAGAGACAGGATTTTGCCTTTTTGGCCAGGCAAATCTCAAATTCCTGAGCTCAAGTGATCCGCCCTGCTTGGCTTCCCAAAGTGTTGGAATTACAGGTGTGAGCCCTTGCGCCTAGCTCATTTTGATTTTTAATATACATATATTAAACCCCCAAATCACAAAGGATTCTTCTTTCTCGCTGACATGAAGTTCCAATTCTGTCACGTAGTAAGTGTTCATATATGCATGGGTCCATTTTTTGGATATTTTATTTCATTAATCCCTTCCTTTATACTTACTGCATTGCTTCATCATTTTAGCTACCAGAATTTTATATCAGTCTTCATGCCTGGGTGTGTCTTGACTATTCTTGAGTGTTCTGTATAAATTTCAGAGCTAGCTGGTTATATATACAGCACCCAGTAGGAAGTTTGATTAGAATTACATAACACGTATTTATCAGCATGAGGATAACTAACATTTTCACAATATTATCGTTTCACATGTATTTCTCTCCATTTATTATCTTTTAATGTTTCTAATTACGTTCTTAATTTTAGATGAAATTCCTACACATCTTTCGGATCTGTTTTCAGATATGATACATTTTTTGCTACTTTGGATATATTATTTCTTTTTGAGAACTTCATTTTCTATTATCCTTGAAGGGAACTATAATTGAATTTTACATGTTATATTCATCAATTTAATGAACTAAGAATAACTACTATTTTTCCATAGACCTTTTCTGTTTTCTAAAATGTAACTGATTATAAATCTTCAGATAAACAGTGTTGTTTCTTTCTTCCTAATCTTTATGTTTCTTGCTCTTAAATATTTTTTTAAAAAAACTCACTCATTGAACAGGACCTTTGCTGTGGACTTTTTAAAAAATCACTCATGGTTGTTGAATTTTATCAGTTTTTCTGCATCTATTAAGATGTTTTCCCTCCATTAATTTGTTAATGTGGTATATTATACAGTAACATATATTCAAATGTATTAACGTGATACTGGCCTTTGGCTCTTATTGTACATTGCAGTATTCAGTTTGTTAATATTTATTTATAATTTTGGTGTCCATGTTCATAAGAAAAATGTCCTGTAATTTTTCTTTCTCAGAATTCCTTTGCTGCTTTATATATCAGTGTTATACTAGCATGATAAATGAGTTGTGTAGTATTCACTTTCTTACCTATAAAGAGTTTGTTAAAGATTGTAGAATTCACTTACAAAACCAAATGAGATTGGTCTTTTTAGAAAGATTTGAATGTATTGATTAATGTTCTTGTGATTATGGAACATAGAGGCTTTTCATTACCCCTTTTTACTGAGATATAGTTTACTTACCATAAAATTCACATTCTTAAAGTGTACAATTCATTGTTGTGCAACCATTCACCCCTCTAATTCCAGAATATTTTCATTGCCTCCCCCAAAAAACCCATTTCCATTAGCAGTCACTCCCCATGCCTCTTTCACTCCAACCCATTGCAACCACTAATCTACTTTCTGTCTCCTGGATTTTCCTATGCTGGACAATTCATATAAATGAAACCATATGACGTTTGATATTTTGCATATGGCCTCTTTCACTTAGCAAGATGTTTTCATAGTTTATCCATGTAGCATTTATCAGTACTTCATTCCTTTCTAAGGCTAAGTAATATTTTGTTGCATGGATATACTATGTTTGATTCATTCACCCATCAATCCACAGATGCTTGTTTTTTTTTCTATTTTTGGCTGTTATGAATAATACAATTTAATGTACAAATTTTTCTGAAATGCCTATGTTCAAATCTCTTGGGCATATATCTAGGAATGGGATTGCTGGCTCACGTGGTGCCTCTATGTTTAACTTTTTGCAGAAGTGTGTTTCAAACTGTTTTCCAAAATGGCTGTACCAGTTTAGACTCCTAGCATTATTATTTGATGGTTACAATGTGTTCACATCCTTCTCAACACTTGTTAATGTCTATCTTTTTGGTTTTAGCCATCCTAGTGAGTATATAGTGATATCTATTCCTTTCTTAATCAGCTTTTGTGGTGTATATTTTTCCATAACTTTGTCCAATTCAACGAAGTTTTCAAATTTTTAGGCATAAAGTTATTCCTAATATCCTTTCCTTCAGCAAATATATTAATGCCCGTTTTATTTCTGTTTAAAATTTGTGCTTTTCTCTTAAATTTTTGATCAATATTGTTAGGTATTTCTCAATTTGTTATTATTTTCAAAGAAAAAAATTTGTTAAGCTTTATATTGTGTTTCCATTTTACTTATTTCTGTTTTCATGATTATAATCTCATTTTTTTCTATTTTCCTTGGGCTTGTTCTTTTCTATTTTAACTTCCTAATTTGATACCGAACTCACTAACTTTGAGTCTTTCTTCTTTTTTCCAATATATTATTTTAAAACTTATTATTTTGTTCTAAACACTGTTTTAGCTATACCTCACAAATAATGTTTTTATTATTATTTCACCCAAAATATTTTTCAATTTACATTATACTCTATACTTCAATTTATGATTTCTGTTTGTGTTGAGAATTATGCCTTTTAACTGACCAACACTATTAAGTTATATATATTTTTAATTAATTTATAACTTCAGAATGTTGTATTCAGAGAAGTGTAACTGCGTGAAAGCAACTCTGAAATATATTGAGACTTGCCTTAGGGTCCAGAATCTGGTCTGTTGTCATAAATGTCCATGCATTACTCTAGAATCACATGTATTATTGAGTTGAGTGCAATGTTCTCCATACGTCCATTATTAGATCAAGTTTAAAAAACGCATTTTTCAAATGTTCTGCACTTCCTCATTTTTGTCTACTTAATCTATTATTTGCTGAGAGCTGTGTTAAAATCAGTCAGTTCCTCCTTATATTTCTGAAAATCTTTGCCTTTTATATTTTGTCGGTATATTATTAAATGCCTATAAGTTTAGACATGTTATATGTTCCCAGTGATTTATTTATTTTTAATTGTAATGATCCTCTATCACTGGCAATGGCTGTATTTTTTTTTAAATTTTTAATTTCTTTTTTTTGAGACAGGGTCTCACTCTGTTATTCAGGCTGGAGTGTAATAATGCAATTACAGTGTACCAAAGCCTCAACTTCCCAAGCTTAAGTGATCCTCCCACCCCAGCTAGGACTACAGGCACGCGCTGCCATGCCTGGCTAATTTTAAACAGTTTTTTTGTAGAGATGAGGTCTTATTGTGCTGCCCAGGCTGGCCTCAAACTCCTGGGCTCAAGCAATCTTCCTGCCACAGCCTCCCAAAGCATGAACCATCATGATCAGCTGTGTTGTACTTTAAAGCTTCTATTTATTCTTGATACTGGAATAATCGTACCAGCTATCTTTTTAAAAATCATATTTTTACCTTTTAATCTTTTTGAATCCTTAGGTTTTAGGAGTATTATTATTATTGTTATTATTGTAAATGTAGAAAGAGTCTAATGGTGCCTGTGTTTTAACTATGATTATAGTTTCTTTATAATCATTGCTATTTTCAATATATTTACATCTAGCTCTATTACATAATTTATGTTTTATATTTGCCCTACTCTTTTGGGCTCTTGTTTTCTGCTCTTCTTGTCATCATTTTGACTGATTAATATATAACTCATTCCATTTTTCTTGTTGCTGGTTTGGAAGTTATACACTCTATTTATATTCTTTTAGCTCGTGTGCATATTTGACCTAAAGTCTAAATCAGAATATTTGCCCACCTCCCAAATAATTCCCACCTCATAACTCCTTTTAAGTCTGATCATTCTGTCCAGATTAATGTACTATTATTGTTTTGGGAATTTATAGCTATTTTTAATTCAAACTCCCCCTAAATTAGACATTTAAAAAATTATTTTAACTCCATTACTGTTTCACTGTTTGCTCAGATTTACCTACGCAGTGATCTTTTCCCATTTCTGCCCCCACTGAATTCCTTCTTGCATATTCTACCTTTTTATAGAATCATTCTATCTGGAGTTCAACATATTTTATGTTTCTTTAGTAAAGTTCTGTTAATATTAAATTTTCTGTTTTGTTTTATGAAAATATATTTCACTCTTGTAACTAAAACATACCTTTTTTCTGGATACACACTTGTAGCTTGATAGTTTTTTAAACCTCTCCACACTTTGAAGATACTATTCTGACATCATACAACTTCCATTTCTGTTCTTGAGAGCCTAGTTGTTAGTACAAAACTCATGTCTTTGTAAAAATCTGGCTTTGTCCTTTTTGCACTCTACAGCTCTATTTATCTTTTTATTTGTGTGTGTGTGTGTGTGTGTGTGTGTGTGTGTGTGTGTGTGTGTGTCCTGCAGCCTCACTCTGTTGTGTCTACTTGGGGATTCATTTCCATTTATTCTATTAAAATTAATTAGGCATCTTGAATATGAAGATAGACATCTTTAATCAACTCTAAAATATTCTTAGCTATTACCTCTTCAAATATAGCCTATCTCTAATTTCCTTTATTTTTCTGGAAGTATAATTAAATACATGTTAACTCCTTTTACTCTGTCATCTATGTATTTTAACATTAAAAAATATGTTCTATGTCTTTGTCTCTTTCCGCTGCATTTCTTCAGATTTCTCTTCCACTTCATCTATCACTTCTTTGGCTATATCTTATCTGCTGTTTAATCTGCCCATACAAATTTTATTTCAGTTTTTCAATGTTTTGCTTTCAGAAATTATATTCGTTCCTACTCTACCTGATGGCCTCTTATTCCTGCACCATACTTCCATTTGTTTGCAAATATTAAAAGTACTTATTTTATATTTTGAATCTAATAATTCCAGTATCTGCTGACTTTGCTGATCTGTTGCTCAGGCCTCTCACACATAGTGGTCTGTTCCCTTATGTGTTTAGAGAATTTTCATTGGGAGAGAGCTCATGTTCTTTGGGGCTTCACATACAGGCATTATTTGAGGCGTGGATTTAATGTGCATTTTCCAGAGAGCATTTGTTTGCTTCTGTTGGGTGCTTTGGAATAAAAATCAACCCATGGTACATTCAATTACATTGAGGATTCTAAGGTCACACAAGTAATGTAAATTTAAGATACGTGTCCATGCAGAGTGAGCAGGTAGTTGGAAATTCTCACAAGAGACTTTAATATTATTTACTTCTCTACTCAGAGTCTAGGCTGAATTTTGCAAGGTCCCTATGCAAGGCTGTTTCCTCCATTTCCAACCCTTCACCTCCACCCTAGTTTTCCTACACTTTGAGGTTCTGGCTTTATGTGAGTATTTCATATTGGTCTCCTTCACTACTTCGACTCATTAAAACTCAGTTTCTCTGTCGATAGAAATGAGCAAATGCTCTCCGAGTCAACGCCAGGGTCATACTTGTTGCTCCGGATAATGCTTTCCTGTTGTTTATAGCCTCTCTTGTCCTTATATTCCTGCCAACTCAGCTATGTCTCAATATTTTAAGATATATTTTATATAACATTTTATGAGTTTTTGTACCAGAGGGTTTTCTTTCTTTATGTAATAGGCCATGTTGTCAGGCATAGAAGATCACCAATTTCTTCTTTCAATTGACTTAGGCAGGCTCATTTCTTGCCATCTTCTTTTACAAGTCTCTCTCTTTTTTTTTTTTCCCACAGAGTCTTGCTCTGTCACCCAGGCTGGAGTATGGTGGTGTGATCTTGGCTCACTGAAACCTCTGCCTCCCGAGGTTCAAGCAATTCTCCTGCCTCAGGCTCCTGAGTAGCTGGGATTACAGGCACCCACCACCACACCCGGCTAATTTTTGTAATTTTTTTTGTTTTTGTTTTTTAGAAAGACAAGGTTTCACCACGTTGGCCAGGCTGGCCTCGAACTCCTGACGTCGTGATCCGCCCTCCTTGGCCTCCCAAAGTGCTGGGATTACAGGTGTGAGCCACGGCAATCCTCTCTTTCTATTTTGCCTCTTATTTCCATATTTTCCTTACCTTCAGGCCAGGAAGAAGCCTGCTGTGAGTCATTATTCCTGAGCATGTAAGGCTATTTCAGTGCATTTCTCTAGGTGTTCTCCTTTGAATTGAATTGGGACTAAGTTCACTTTTTTCATCTAGTAACGTGTCCCTAGAGCCCTGCTTGCTGAGTCATTCTAGAGCCACCCTCTCCTGCTTTTGTAGCTGCCCTGACTATTACATCTTCTTTCATGATCGCATCCAGAACCTTTTCCATTGTAATTGTTTATCTTGTTTCTGCCTATCCTAGTTTCTTTCCTCCTCTTCTTCCTCCTCCTTCTGTCTGTTTGTTTGTTTGTTTGTTTGGAGAACCTGCGCTAACTCCCTTGAAGGGGTGCAGCTGGCGTCTTTAAAAGACGTCCATGATTCTTTACACTACTGCTTTTTTTGCTTTTTGCAACTCACTCAATGTTTCCTTTTAGAAATTTCTTATTTTGTTCACATATCTAAGTTACAATTCTTGTTTTGCATGTGGCTTACAGACAAATGCAAAACATAATTGTGCATTTTAACAAGTGTATGTCTATTATTGCTAACTTTCCTTGGGGTTTTTTTTTTTTTTTTCTATGTGTCAGGTTTTGCTTTAAACACTGTGTGGCAATATCTCATTTAATTTTCTTAACTATCCCAAGAAGCAGGTAGCATTTAAAATCCCCATTTTATAGATAAGGAAGTTGAGGCATAAGAGATAAACTATTATGCCTACACTTTATTGCTGTTGAATAATGTAGATGAATTTGACCTAGACAGGCTGATTTCAGAGCCCATATCTATCCCGGTATGCAGCACCGCCTCCCAGTAAATAACACTATGCATATAGAGTAACTAGTGTTGTGCAGGTTCCACAGTAAGCGCTCAGCGAGTGTTTGTTGCTTCTCCTTATATCATTCACATTCTCAGATTCATATGATTTTTGGAGAACTGGTGGGGATTTTAATCACAAGACTCTAACACTGGCCATTTAGGTAGCTAGGAACATAATTAGAAAGAGGAAAGCTTTGGACTCATAAACTCTTGAGAGTAGGCCAGAATCCCTAGACTGGTGGCCGTTCTCTCTACTTAACCCTGATTAAAAAATCACATTTAAACTTGTAAGTCTGATTTGGGCTAGAAACTTTCTCCCTTAATATAGAAAATTGAGGCTGGGCACAGTGGTTCATGCCTGTAATCCCAGCACTTTGGGAGGCTGAGGAGGGCGGATCACTTGAGGTAAGGAGTTTGAGACCAGCCTGGCCAATACAGTAAAATCCTGACTCTGCTAAAAATACAAAAATTAGCCAGGCGTGGTGGCATGCACCTGTAGTCTCAGCTACACAGGAGGCTGGGGCAGGAGAGTTGCTTGAACCTGGGAGGTGGAGGTCTCAGTGAGCCAAGATCGTGCCACTGCACTCTAACCTGAGCGACAGAGTGAGACTCCATCTCAAAAAAATAAAAAATAAAAAATAAAATTGAATAAGCCATTTGCTAAAGTCATCTCTTGATTCAGTTTGGATATAAGATTATCAATACTTTTATCCACAACTTACTTCCTTAATGAAAACATTTAAAGCTTAGTTTACTATGAAGAACACATAGTCAATCTCTGTATTGAATTCTGAATAGGAACGGCAAATTCTGTACCTTTCATAACATAGATTTCCTTCTTAGAAAACTAGGAAGGGCAGAACTAACAATGGAAGTAATAAACATGCTGTGCATATACCTATGTGTCTGAGAGCCCCCTGAGAATGTACAGACTTTGGGCTCAGGGAACCAGCTACTGGGCCCTCTGTGATATTTGGATCAATCAACTCCTGAAGCTCAAAAGGTCCGTAAGATAATCAAGTCCAACACCTTGGCTTTGAGAAGGGGAAGTGGAGGCTCCAAGAAGAGAAGCGATTTGCAGAGTGGTCGCCCCTGAATCCTGTGCCTGGTGCCAGCGAGGCTCTCCTTTCTCAGAGACACGAGACTGACCTATTTCTGATGACATGTACTTCACAACAAATTGTCAATCTGTGAGGCTGGAGGTCAAAAGGCCATAGGGAGAAAACTCCTGTTTGAGTTATAAGAAAAAGCATGGCCCAAGGAAGTCAAAATGCTTTTCCGAAGTAATGGAAAAAGGCGTCTGAGGTCAAACCTGAACACATCTCAGGAATTTTCCAGGATAAACCTCAACTTCTGTGCAACACCATTCTAATTTGGTTGTGGTAAATATAGGCATCTGATCAGCAACTTGTCAAATACATTTATTTTTAAATTCCTCTTTCCTTAAAAGCACATCTGCAGACTATTCTTAGCAGAGACGTAACATCAGTGACTCACTTTTTAATTGAGTGTGGTAATGAAGGACTCTCAAGGGTTAAATTTTGGTTGGCTAAATATTGTCATTGAAAAGAGAATCGCTGTAAAGCACCTAGGCATTTGCGGGAATCGAGAACCTGTTAATTAGCCTTAATAAGAGAAATGTATCTCATTGAATATATTATATGGTTCATTTTAAAACCCAATCCATAAGCTGGCTTGTACATTAAAGATTAACATTGAGAGAGAATAGAATTCCACAGGCAGGAAAAATGGTGTGCTTGATAAATATGTAGCATATGCTGTATTGAAAGGTGATTTGCAACAGGGCAGCTTGCTTTGGGCAGCTCAATGTGCAGAGAATTTTTCAGAGTATGTGCTGTTCTTTCTTCAGATGGAACACTAGCAGTCCTTTGAAGGTCCTCCGGAGGGCTTCAGGCAGCTAATTTATATCTGAGAATATCTTTTGATTAGATTGAAAAGTTACTGTAATCCTAGCACCTTGAGAAGCCCAGGATGGAGAAATCGCTTGAGCCCAGGGGTTCCAGACCAGCCTGGGCAACATGGCAAGGCCTCATCACAATAAAAATTAAAAACAATTAGTCAGGTGTGGTGGCATATGCCTGGGATCCCAGCTATTCAGGAGGCTGAGGCATGGGGATTGCTTGAGTCCCGGAGGTTGAGGCTGCACTTAGCTGTGTTCATGCCACTGCGCTCCAGCTTGAGAGAAAGAGTGAGACCCTATTGCAAAAAAAAAAAAAAAAAAAAAAAAAAAATGAGGTTGCCTCTTAGGTTCAGCTGTCGGCAAAGCTATAAAAAGGGTGCAATTGGCCTTGAAGTTCCTTTCCTACCAATGCAGTCAGATGTGGGAGCCTTCATGCTGATCTTTGCCCTGCCCATAGGGTACTCACAGGGTCTGAGCAATGCCCTAAGCTTCCAGTTTGTCTCTTTTCCTTCCCTCATGGATGTTTTCCTTCATTGTACTCAATTCTAATGGAGGAGACCCCTCCTTTGGTCTAGGGCACTATGAGTAATAATGAGCAACAATTCAAACTAATCCTAGTTAATGTATCATCAAACTAATATATTAGCCCTATAAGCAGACTGAATGCCTTAACCTGGACAAAATGCATGCAGCTTTGGAAAGCCCCAAGCAGCTGACACAAATGCTAGGATTGGTGCACACTCTGGTAGACAAGTGGGGACGTGTTTTGACCAGCCAAGACTTCTGTTTCCATTGTGTGTGTATGAGTGGCCCTGTTTCCAAAAGCATGAACATTCCTTAGACTTTCAGAAGTGACTGCCAGCGTGCTTGTGTGTGAGCGTAGCGAACTCCACACCCAAGCATGTTGATTTTTGTGGAGTAAGAAGTTGTATGATGGGCTGCAAGGAGGGAACCCCATGTGGCACAGCAGGGAGGGAGAGCTGGCCATGTGTGCCCCTGTGAAGCCTTTGAAGAGAGGCAAGGACAGCTCTGGGGCAATCAGCAGGCACAGTGTAACTGTGCGAAGGCGTTCTGAAATAAACCGTTCGTCCACTAAACAAATAAAAAAAGCAGCAAAGTTGAAACACAGTGGTGTTAATCCTCACCACACCGAGTGGGTGGAAATCCCATTACCATGAACAGATTTACACACAGAAGTCCAACATACCCACAGGAGACTCTGTTTGCAAATATTGTATGATGAATAATAATGATAAAACTAAAATCTCAGGGCTGTTTATCTGTGCATGTTAATGAGGTGTAGCTTTTGTCTCCATATCACCAATCCCATGATGGACTCTCATTTTCAGTCTGGCTTGTATTCTGTGATTGGGTTTGATCCAATTAACTAATATAAACAGTCTTGATTGCCATTTGTGCATACACACACACACACACACACACACACACACACAATTGGTATCAAGCAAGAACAATCAAGATGAAGGTTTTAAAATTCATATTAAATTTTTACATAAAATATTTTCAGTGATGCCTTTAATTCTTTTTATTGGTAAAATGAATTAAAATCTATTAAAAAAGGTTAAACTACGAAGGCTCTATTCATAGCTGATTCAATTAGGTTACAAGTTTTGAAGACTAGAAAATATGCTGTAGATTTACATTCTGGGTCATTGTTAATTTTATCTAATAAATATGTAGGTGGTCATAGTCTTCATTTTACATATGTACATATCTTTTAGTAAGTAAACTTTTAGAAATAAAGAGTGAAGCACCTTATCTGGAACTTGATTTTTCTCTGGTGATAGCTAATTTATTCACTTATTTTTTGAGACAGGGTCTTGCTCTGTCGCCCAGGCTGGAGTGCAGTGGTGTGATCACGACTCAATGCAACCTCAGTCTCCTCAGCTGTGAAGCGATCCTTCCACCTCAGTCTCCTGAGTAGCTGGGACTGTAAGCATGTGCAACCAAGCCCAGCTAATGCTTTTTATTTTAATTTTTTGTAGAGATGGGATCTCCCTATGTTGTCCAGCAGGGTCTCAAACTTTTAGGCTCAAGCAATCGTCCCACCTTGGCCTTCCTAAGTGCTGGGATTACAGGCAGAGATCTAGATTCCGGCTCTGCATCCCTTCCTCTCAATCCTCATTTAATACACATTTATTGTGTCTACTGTTCATAATAGAACAAGTAGCTCCCTTTTCTCCTCTTCAATCTTTTTGGTTATACTTCCCTTTCCAAAGGTTTCATTTGTTTAAGAAATGTTTTTCCCTTTGAAGAGGTGACAATGCCTTTTTGTCTAGGGTGAAACTTCTCTTCATGTAGAAATGACCACTGGTAGACCCATAAAAAGAAAGAGCTACACTTAAATCAGTAATCTTGAAAATGAGAGTATAAAAAAGTAAATGGAGCCCAAGTTAATGATTTGCTATTATTATCTCTTCCTATATTAACTATTGTTTGGTCACAATTATAATAAAGAGAACTAGATCCTACCTGCCAAGTCATCATTTGGCACTTCTGTATAGGCTCACTATTACTTTATGCCATTAATGAAAACAGATTCTCTCTTTGGTGTGTTATAATTCCAAGGCACAGCTTGTTTAACTAGTATTTAAGAAATTATAAACCAATTGCATTTAGACAGTTAGCTCTTTTCTTCTGTGATATATTTTGGTCTCAGTATTTTGAAGGCTAGGAAATAATTATTGGGCTGGAAAAAAAAACATTGTGACTGTGAAAAAAAAGTGTCATGTATTTTTAAAAAGTGAATTTGAATTTCAGGTTTAAATTTTAAAATTTGTAAAGTAATACAAAAGTGATACTTCTTTAAGAGTCAGTTTGCCACCTTGAAGACTGGACACAGAGGGCAGGCCATGATCAAGAGGGCAGGACTCCACCCGACCTGCTACTTTACTCAGAAAGGCCTTTGGTGGCCACAGGAAGCCCCACATTGAAACGTGTATTCCATGATCTTCCTTTCCTTTGCTCTCCTCTAGTGTCAGGAGGAAAGGTCAAGCAGGGAAAGAGCCTAGATTTTAGAGAGCCAAGTGTAGACTTTTTTTTTTTTTTTTGGAAAAAGTTAATGAAAATAAGGTTCAGGAAGGCAGAGGAGAAGGTTTCCTGGAAGAAATGGGAGCAATAGGAATATGACTAACAGAATTCCTCTGGTAAATGGAATTTTCTGCAAACCTCAGATTTCTTGCTCTAAAACCTTTTCATATTTACAAAGCAATATTTAATGTGTAGGTATGTTCAGTGACCCACCACTTGCCTATGGTAAAGGTCACTGCAATACCAGTGAAGACACCCTTGTTCTTGCTATCTGTCTTTCTCTAACTGAAGACAAAGTCAAACTGTCAATGCAAGGATCATCCAGGGAGTCGGTGGTTGACAGCAACACAGGAGCACGGGAAGCCTGCACTGGTGCAGTGCTTATTGCCTGCCAGGTGCCATTTGAAGAACTCGACAAATATTTAATCTTCATAAAACCCCTAGGAGGTAGGTTCTACAATTGCCCTCATTTTTTCAGTTGAGGAGACAAATGCAGACGTTAAGATAGTTGCCCAAAGTCACCATAGGCAGTAAATGGTGGAGCCAGGATTTCAACCCAGGTAGCCTGGCTTCTGAGTTCACTGCACGTTGCACTGAGGAATAACCCTCCTTCTGTCCCAGACACCCAGCACGCACACAAGTCAATGCACAGATTGCAGTGAGCCTTCTCCTGGATGAAATTTACAACCATACTGAGAAGGCATTTTAAATGATAGAAACAGGTAAATGCTGTAACTCACAATATTATGTGAGCATGATTATATTAACTGTTAATGGGTTTGCTCTTCCAGTCCATCAAGAAAGAATCAGATGCTAGAAAGAGCTAAATGCTGTAAACTACAATATAATGTGAGCAGGATTGGATTAATTATCAATGGATTTGCTCTGCCAGTCCATGAAGAAAGAATCTGATGCTAGAATCGTTCAGTTGAGTAACCCTAAGAAATGAGCCTTATCTGATAATGGTGAGTTCTTCTTGAATAGGTTGTTAGCTTCTTGAAGAGACAGTTGAGAAGGTAGTACAGGATGACAGAAAAATACATTAAAAAGTATTTATGTCAGGAACTGAAATGTCTGATTTCAGACGACTGCATTAGTGATAGTAGTCAAATACCTTGAGAAATGGAGAAGTTGTATATACGATGCAACTGATGTTTTTGATAAATGCTAACAAAGAATTGGCTTTGATAACCTAAGGTGTATACATTTGATGCTCAAAATAATAGGAACAACATGAGGAGTTTTCAAGCTAAAAAGAATCTGCTTTCCTGAAATCTCAGCAGGTGAAGGTAATTGATCTTTAGTTTTAGTACTGATATTATTAAATACCAGCATTTAAGAGCATTTTGAACTTTGATTCTGAATTCCCTTTAAGGTGAAGTAAATTCACATTCTATGAATACATGGAGTCATACAGCCTAATGATGTTTTGGGGATTAAAGAAATTATGTCTATTAACATCACTGAAAAGCATCTCTCTGGCCAGGCACGGTGGCTTACGTCTATAATCCCAGCGGGTGGATCACGAGGTCAAGAGATCAAGACAATCCTGGTCAACATGGTGAAACCCCATCTCTACTAAAAATACAAAAATTAGCTGGGCATGGTGGCACATGCTTGTAGTCCCAAGTACTCGAGAGGCTGAGGCAGGAGAATTGCTTGAACCCAGGAGGCAGAGGTTGTAGTGAGCCGAGATCGTGCCATTGCACTCCAGCCTGGGTAACAAGAGCAAAACTCCATCTCAAAAAAAAAAAAGCATCTCTCTATACATAAAGCAAACAAAGACACTTAGATGTTTTTTCCCTCTTCTAACATTTTGCTTCATCTCAGGGAAAAGACTAAACTTCAATGTGAGCCCATTCTAATTACTTCTCCACTTAAGGTTCAGCCACTTCCATTACATTTGACTTATTACTTAATCAAACTCCTTTACAAATATTTTTCTAAATAAGCTTTTCATTTTGAGATAATTGTAGGTTCACACGGAGTCATAAGAAATAACACGGAGAGATCCTGTATACCCGTTACTCAGTTCACCTCCCTGCCCATGGGAGCTCTAGGGGCTGACTTGAATTGACTTGTGTCCCTTGGTCCACATTCATATGTTGAAATCCCAGTACCTCAGAATGTGACTCTATTTGAAGACTGAGGCTTTAAAGAGGTAATTAAGTTAAAATTAGGTCACTAGGGTGAGTCCAAATCCCACAGGACTGATACAGAGGAAGACCATGCGGAGATGACAGAAGACAGACAGCTACAAGCCAAGGAGAGAGGCCTCCGAAGAAACCAACCGTGCCTTCACCTTCATCTCAGGCGTCCAAATTCCAGAACGATGAGGTATAAATTTCTGCTGTTTGAGCTACAGTCTGTGACAGTTTGCTAAGGCAGTTCTAGCACGAATGTAGTGACATCTTGTAAAACTGCGGTAGGATGGCACAGCTGGAGTACTAATGCCGACACAATCGGGATGCAGAACATTTCCATCACCGTTTACAGCCACAAAATCCCCAACCATCCTTACCCCGTCTCTACCCTCTGGCAAGCAATCATCTGCTCAGCATTTGTATAATCTAGCATTTCAAGGTTGTTATATATATTGAATCATCAGTTTGTTTATCAGTGCACTGATGAAGGAAATGTCGATTGTTTCCGGTTTGGGAGATTATGAATAAAGCTGCTATAAATATTGATGTACAGGTTTTAAAAATATGATGTACATATTTTTAATTTCTCTATAAGTGTCCAGGAGTGCAATGCCTTGGTCATAGGCTATTTTAATATTTCATTTTTAAAGAAATTGTCAAACTATTTCCTGAGTGGCTACATTATTTTTAATCCCTATTAACAATGTGTGTGGGGGGAAGGGGGTGGGGCAGAATTCATTTTCTCTGCATCCTCACCAGCATTTGGTGTTGTCTCTATTTTTTATTTTAATCATTCTAATAGGTAAGTAGTAATATTTCATCGTAGCTAAAATCTGTGTTTCCAAAACAGCTAATGATTTTGGAGCATCTTTTTATATGCTTATTGCAATCTATATATCCTCTTTGGTGAAATGTCTCTTCCTATCATTTGTCCATGTGCCAACTAGATTATTTGGGTTTTTTATTGTTGA
>NW_022436975.1:7569481-7569764 GCF_009761245.1 Sapajus apella | reverse complement strand
GAGACGGAGTTTCGCTCTTGTTACCCAGGCTGGAGTGCAATGGCGCGATCTCGGCTCACCGCAACCTCCGCCTCCTGGGTTCAGGCAATTCTCCTGCCTCAGCCTCCTGAGTAGCTGGGACTACAGACACGCGCCACCATGCCCAGCTAATTTTTTGTAGTTTTAGTAGAGACGGGGTTTCACCATGTTGACCAGGATGGTCTCGATCTCTTGACCTCGTGATCCACCCGCCTCGGCCTCCCAAAGTGCTGGGATTACAGGCGTGAGCCACCACGCCCGGCCA
>NW_022436975.1:7416888-7569081 GCF_009761245.1 Sapajus apella | reverse complement strand
ACAGTGGGTCGATCTTGGCTTATTGTAACCTCCGCTTCCTGGGTTCAGGCAATTCTCCTGCCTCAGCCTCCTGAGTAGCTGGGATTACAGGCACGCGCCACCATGCCCAGCTAATTTTCTGTATTTTTAGTAGAGACGGGGTTTCACCATGCTGACCAGGATGGTCTCGATCTCTTGACCTTGTGATCCACCCGCCTCGGCCTCCCAAAGTGCTGGGATTACAGGCTTGAGCCACCGCGCCCGGCCTATATTTTTTAGATATTAGTCATTTGTCATATGTGTGGTTTTTAAATATTTTCTCCCCGTCTGTGCTATAGCTTGTTTCTCCCCTTAAGAGTGTCTTTTGTAGAGCAAAAGTTAAAAATTTTTGTAAAGCCAATCTCCCTCCCTCCCTCCTTCCCTCCCTCCCTCCCTCCTTCCCTCCCTTCCTCCCTTCCTTCCTTCCTCCTTTGACAGGGTCTTGGTCTGTCACCCAGTCTGGCATGCAGTGGTGTGCTCATAGCTCACTGTTGGGTTCAAGTGATCCTCTGACCTCAGTGCCCCAGTAGCTCAGCCTCCAGAGTAGCTGGTATGACAGGTGCATGCCACCACACCTGGCTAATTTAAAACATTTTCTTCATACAGATGAGGTCTCACTATGTTGTCCAGGCTGGTCTTGAACTGCTGGCCTCAAGCAGTTCCCCTACCTCGGCTCCCAAAGTGCTGGGATTACAGACATGAACCATCACACCCAACCTCAATATATTTATATATTTAATCAATATTGCTTTGCTTAGATCCCCAAGGTTTTCATCAGTATTATCTTGTAAAGGTTTTATATTTTTCTGTTGTACACTGAAGTCTGTGATCTGTTTTGAATTAATTCTTGTAGTAGAAGTGAGATTTAGGTTGAAGGTTTTTGTTTGTTATTGCCTATGAATGCCCAGCTGCTCCAGCACCATTTGTTGGAAAGACTATCTTTAGTATATTAAATTGCCATCACATCTTCACAATACATCAGCTTGGTATATTTGTGGGTTTGTTGTGTGTCCATTTTGTGTTAGTTCCATTGATCTATGTGGCTATTTCTTCAACAATACCACAGGGTCTTGATTACTGCAGCTATATTGAAATTGGGTAAACTGATTCTTTTTATTTTTTTCTTCTTGTCCAGAATTGTTTGAACTATTCTAGCTCCCTTGCTTTTCCATATAAATGTTAGAATAATTTTGTTCATATCTAGAAACACTATTGTTGAGATTTTGATAGGAATTGCATTAAATTCACATCCATTTGGGAAGAATTGACATCTTTGCTATGTTGAGTCTTAAAATTAATGAATATGGTTTGTCTCTCCATTTTTTTAAGATTCCTTTCACTTTCTTTCATCAGTGCTTTCTAATTTTGGCATAGAAGTCCTGCACATGTATTGTTGACTCTACGCTGAAGTAGACAGGCTCCCTGGTCTCTACTGGGTGGGTGTGGAAGTTCAGGCTCCCCTGACGGTCTCATGTGACACAGAGAGGAGGTGAGAAAGGCGGACTCACTGCCTAGTGGGGATGAAAGTCCAGACTTCTTCTCTAACACCACTCCAATGGAGTTTGGGATGACTTGTTATAGCCTAACCAGGGTGGAAGTCATATCCTTACTTAGCCTTGGTGGTGTGAGTGAGGGTAGGAAGTGTTTTCTGTGGAGTTTGGCTGGAGTAGAGTGGTGACTGTCTAAAAGTTGACTGTCTTGCTGGGATGTCTCTTTTCCTGGTCCTTTGGCTAGAGAGGGTAGGCTTTTGGGGGGGCTTTTTTGTATGTTGGGATTACCAGGTATCCAGGTGTCATCCCCAAATCTGAAATATATGAGGCAAAAGAAAACTCAGGGAACTCTTTGCCCTGTTGTTCATTGGGTACCAAAGGTCCCTATCTGGTCTGGCTAATCTCTCGGAGCCTTCTTTTGTTTGCTTTATATATAATGTCCAGAGTTTTAAGGTTACTTAGTGAAAAAAATAGAATATGTATGTACGTGACATCTTCTTGGATGCAGAAGTCCTACAAATATTTTTAAAGCACATAAAGTTGTATAAACCACATCTAGTTCCCATAGACTGAAAAAAGTTCTAAAACATTCTATTTGTCTCCGTAAAATTTAGTTCACACAAATGATAATATGTACTTGGAGATTGCCCGTCGTAGCCTCATGGTGAGACCCTGAGCATTGGTCTTGATGAGCTCATCTGAAGATTGGGGTATAAATGATAAGAGAGTGGTGTTTGCCTCTTTTTCACCTTTACACACTGGGAAACATATTAAAGGATTAATCAACATTTGTTGGATAAATAAACAAATGATATACCTGGAATGATACAACCATTAAGTCGCTAGACACTGTTGGAAGTAAGACATCTGTTTAGGAACATCTGTTCTTGAAATAAAAGTCTATTACAGGTATTGATTGACTTACGACCTAGGCAACTTTCGACCATCCAACTTTACGACCACAATCGCTAGCCACGGCTGCTCCGCGTCTGGCGGCGCAAACGTTGCCAAGCTGGGCGTACGACAGTGCGGACCAGCTTCCGGCAGCACTACCATCTCCGCGTGCACCATTTCAACTGTACATATAGCCTACTCAACTTACGACCAAATCGTGTTACGACCGGTCTGTCGGAACCAATCGTGGTCGTAAGTCGAGCACTAGCTGTACTTAGTCTGAAAGAACATGTCTTTCTAAATTAAATATGTATAATTGCACAGAGCTTATTATTCAGAGTGTGTATTATAAATAGCTCTTTCTTAATCTTAATTTTAGAGAAATCGTGAGAATTTGTTCCCTTGTGTTATATACGTGCCTGTAACCAAAATTTTAATTAAGAGTTGGTTCCAGGATCAGGTGTGGTGGTTGGTGCCTATAATCCCAGCACTTTGGGAGGTTGAGGCAGGAGGATTGCTGAGGCCAAGAGTTTGAGACCAGCCTGGACAAAGTAGTGAGACCCTGTCTCTATTAAAAAAATTTTTTTAAAGAATTGGTTCCAATTAATACCATAAAAATATATCAACTTTGATATTCTCGCCCAGCTCTAAACCTAGATAGTTTAGAGTTAACACATCCTTTTATTTTGTAGATTTTCTGGGAATAATCATCTATTTACTTTGAGCAAACTTGTTCCAGTTATTGGATGTCTATTCTATGTATAGTGGAGCATCATTTATAAGTGTTTTTAGATAACTGCTGAACATCAAGTTCAATAACGCTGCTATTATCCAAATACATGTTTATACAATGCAAAGTGTAGTATTACCGTAATAATCTAACGACTGTTACTAACAATTACCATATTTTATACGTGGCACTGACTTGTTTCACTTTTACTATCTGGAAATTCTGGTAAATACTTTGCTGTGAATAGCAACTGTAGGCAGCGGTAGGAAATCATTATTCCACAATGTTATTACATCATCTATGAATTTACAGAAAGTCAGTCAATATTTAAGAATCAATTTTCTCTCTCTGATAGAGGAACGCTATTCTGTTGTCTATACTAAGACATTTAGACAAATACAAATTGTATTCAACTGCTTAACTTTTTTTTTTTTTTTTTTTTTTAAAGATGAGGTTTCACCGTGTTGGCCAGGCTGGTCTTGAACTCCTGACCTCAGGCAATCCGCCCGCCTTGGCCTCCCAAAGTGCTGAGATTACAGACGTGAGCCACCGTGCCCGGCAACTGCTTAACTTTTTAGCGTAGTTTGGGTTTGTTTCATGACTCGTAGCGGCAAAAATGTCGTCTAATTTCAAGCTGGTAGTTGAGTTGCCTCCAGCTCAATTCATCCTAAATATCAGAGCCTATTTTTAATGCCTGATTTCTGTGTATGTTTTCTGATGTCATCATTTGCTTGCTCATTTATGCATTCATTCGTTTAGCAGTTTTGAACTACCCCGTGCTTGGTTTTGGGGATCAAAGAAGAATAATACACAGCCTTTATTCTTAAGCATGTACAAATTAAGTGAGGGAGATATAAATGCGAAAAGATAATTAAATATAATTTAAAGTTCCATGATGAATGTATAGACAGAGACTTAAAGGAATATATAGTAAGGGCACCAAACCCAAATGTGTCTGTGTGTGTGTGTGTGTGTGTGTGTGTGTGTGTGTGTGTGTGACAGAGAGAGAGAGAGAGAGAATGAGAGAGAGACCAGTGAGGATGCCATGAGTTTTAGGAGAGGCTTTAAGGAGAAAAAAAACTGGAGCAGAGTCTTAAATACTCAGCAGTAGCAATTAACCAGGCAAAGGCAGTGGGGAGGAAAAGAATTGAGTTAGCATTACTGAAGAAAAATAAACTCTGTGCAATTGTCCATATCTAAGTTTGAAAAGTCAAATTCTTTTCAACCAAAGAATAGACTTCCATTTCTGTGTTTGTGAACAAATGTCTTCCTTACAAAAGTCTCTGCCTATTTCGTGTTTATATCACCCCCAAGATAGCTCTAGTCACTCATTTATTATTTACTCAGGGAAATGAAAGCAGAGGAACCAGGCGGGAAGTAAAATGTGGGAATCCAGCCTGAAGGTGGGGTGGAGTGGGAGGTGCTGCCCCTGAGGCCTTGATGCTAGATTGAGTGAAAAAGGAAAGCTGCTGATGGCATTTAAGTAGTTGGGGTCATCCAATTACATTTAATTTGTAGCTTGATCGCTCTGATATCTCTGTGCAGGGTGGCCTTGACGAAGCCTTGGACAGAGAGAATGGCTGTTATAGAGGATGGGCTGAGAGCTATGAGGCCCACACCAGGAAGTGGTAAGGCAAATGGAGAAGAGAGGATGGGCTTGACACAGTCATCAGGGATGTGGGTTTGAATGCAGTAAGCTGAGAGGGGAAATGCATGGCACCACCCAGGTTTCTGGTGTGGGTAACTCAGGGGTTAACTCCAGCAGATAGAGGATAAAAGGAAGGAAATGATGGAAGAACGGGCACTTTCAGCTTTAAATATACTCCTTTGGAGGGGACTCTAAGACGTACAGGTGAAGATGTTAAAGGAAGTAGCATGTCATGGCCTGAAGCTCAGAAGGGTCAAGGCTGGAGATCTCAATCTAATAATTATCAGCCTGAGGGTGGTCGTTGTCATCAAGGTGATGAGAGAGGCTCGATGAGAGTGCACCCAATGAAACAAACGAGCGGGCAAGAACAAATTCTAATGAAGACTAAATTCCCGCAGGGTGAGGCGCCAACCTTCCAGAACTGGCATTGAGGCTACATTTTTTGTGGCTCTTTGAAACCACAGAAGACCTAATTCTAGGTTGGAATCTTAGTTACTCTAGGTCTAAGCTAACTGCGTGCCTCCAGGGATCAGAAAAGAATATCATTCAGTGAGGCCGCTAGGTTGTAAGACCATACGTGATTGTGTTATTGAGGGCCTCTATGTGGAGCTAAGACAATAGGGCTTAGGGAGGACTGGGGCAAACTGAGTGTGCACATTAAAGAGGGTAGTCACAGCTCACCGCAGCTGTCACCATTATAGAATAAAGGCAGAGATTTAGATGTTCCAGTTTTTAACGGGGATTCGAAAATCCAGATTTTTATGTAAAGCATGCCATTTTTTTAACCTTGGCAACAAATTAAATTTAAAACTCTATGCCAGAGGGCAAGGAGAAAATAAAAATATCTGTGGTCCAACACTTTGTGCTCTGCAATAGACAATGGGTGGAGTGACTGATAGTGACACTGAGGCTCAGGAAGTAATGAAGTCCCATTTACAGGGACTGAACTTGTTCATCAATAAATACTTATTTCATTCCTAACACGTGCCAGATTCAAGGAATTTGGCATTGAATAGAAGAGTCAAAACTTCCCCAAAGTGAATTACACACAAGGAGGTTTTTTCCCCTGCGGATATTCTCTTTGTGATACTGACACGTGGTTGGAACAAACCCCAGCGTCTGAGGCAGAAGAACCCAGCCAGCTGTTGGCTGCTAGTGCCTGACAAGTCCATACTCAGCAGTGCCATTTATTAGATGCCTTGTATTTACCTCTGCAAATATTAGAAGCACACCCTGGAAAGGTTCTTAAATTCTCTGTGCATAATGATAATACCAACTGATAGAATAATTGTACGAATAGAGTGAGATGATATCTGGAAAGTGTTAAGTCCACGTTCTGGCTCATGTTAACCATAAAAAATGTTGACTATAACAATTAGGATGATGGTCTACTAGGCGCCCTGCTTTTATGTCTAGAACAAGTATTTTTTGTAATGCACAGAGGATGTAAATATGACTTTTGGTCATGGAAATATGGGTACTTGTTTGAGATGCAAGCCTACATTTTTGAAAGTTGTACCTTGAAGAAACTGATTCCTAAGGTACACGGCAATGCCCAGAGGTGAACTGAAGCAGGTGCAAAATGAGATTAATTGCTAGTCAGTTGCATGTGGTCCTACAGATAAGCTCCCTTGAGCTTTGCTCCTGGGATGGCCCAGGTGTGTGTTTAGATTCTGTGGGGACTGTGGGGATACTCTCGACAATGGAGTTACTCAGGGAAAGGCTTGCTCCCAACCGTACAAACCAACACCTCTTGTTTTTCAAGTGAAGTGATTCGTGGAGAATCTATTCCTGACCCTCTGTGGCGATGCTGTCCTGGCAATCTCATGAGACAGAACCTGTGAGTTTGACTGGGTCTGACAAGAATGATGCATTTCAAAGATCTGTCTTACAATAGAAAGCACTTACTAGTTCAGTGAATGTTCATCAAGCACTTCGTATGTGCCAAGCACTGAGACTGGTGCCAGGTTTCAGAACAAACTGGACAAGTGCCCAGCCCTCATGGAGTTTAGTGAAGAAATAGCTCACGCCTGTAATCCCAGCACTTTGGGAGGCTGAGGCGGGTGAATCACGAGGTCAAGAGATCGAGACCATCCTGGTCAACAAGGTGAAACCCCGCCTCTACTAAAAATACAAAAAATTAGCTGGGCATGGTGGCGCGTGCCTGTAATCCCAGCTACTCGGGAGGCTGAGGCAGGAGAACTGCCTGAACCCAGGAGGCGGAGGTTGCGGTGAGCCGAGATCGCGCCATTGCACTCCAGCCGGGGAAAAAGAAGGAAAACCCCTTCCTCGAAAAAAAAAAAAAAAAAAAAAGAAATAGTCTAGTGAAGAAATTGGTCTAGTCAGCAAGAAATAACCTAAGTTGAGGCTCATACTATAGGGCATAGAAGGAGCACTTAATCTGAGGGATAGTCGTGGCTTCCCAGAGAAAGAGATGTGAAAACTGACCTTTAAGATCAAGTAACATAGTAAGCCAGGCAAGAAAAGATGCTGCACACTTCAGAATAAGCAGGAGCTAAGTTTTGATTGCATAACAGAGGCAAAGAAAGCATCTTTTGACAGCTGGCCACGATTTTAAAAACTATGTGCCTACTGGGCCTGGTGGCTCACTCCTGTAATCCCAGCACATTGGGAGCCCAAGGCGGGTGGATCACCTGAGGTCAGGAGTTTGAGACCAGCCTGGCCAACATAGTGAAACCCATCTCTACTAAAATACAAAAAATAGTCAGGTGTGGTGGCGGGTGCCTGTAATCCTAGCTACTTGGGAGCCTGAGGCACGAGAATTGCTTGAACCAGAAAGGCGAAGCTTGCAGTAATGGTGCTACAAAACTCCAGCGTAGGCGACAGAGCAAGACTTTATCTAAAAAAAAAAATTATGCATCAAGATTTGGCCTTAGGGTAAGTTTCAAGAGTGTTGTTGCTGATTTAATAGATTATGCATATTATTAATGTACACATCGACTGGGAGCGCTGTCTTAGACTTAATGCCATGTCTAAATAAGCCTATTACCTGCCAGTTCCATAGAGCTCAAAGACATTCATATCTGTATTGATGTTACAGAGACAGGCAATCCATCACCCATTTATCTTCCCCTCTTCCACTGCCACCCCTCTCATTTAGATCTCGTTACTTCTTATTACACGAATGCAATGTTGTCTTCACTGATCTCTTTACCTGAGGTTTTTTTCTTACTCCAATTTTATGCTTCGCTGCAAAATTAAATTTCCTGAAGTGCAACTCTGATGCTATCATTTCAGTGCCTGACGTTTCTCATGCTATCCCCACACTTGAAGGTGTTAATAATAAGCCATTCTCCACCTTTCACATGATTCCAGCCCACCTTTCCCAGCTGCTCTTGCACTGCTGTGTTCCCTGGGACTCGGTGTAGACCACTTGCTGTTCTGCGTTCCTGCTTCACTAGCTTTGCTTGAGGACACGCTTCCGTCTCGAATGCACTTCTCCAGCCAGTACATGTTGCAATATTCATCTCATGGACCAAATCAAATCCTTCGCCATTTGTGAGGTCCTCCCTCAGCCTCCCCTCCCACTGTGTATTCTCCCCTTCCTTTAAATCCCCAGTGCTCTACCCATATACACAGCACTATACGTCTACTGTGTGTGCTGCATTTGTAAAATTATGCCTTTATTTGTGTAGAGTGTATATTATTCTGATGCATTGGAAGTAAGAGCTGTGTACTTTTCAACTTGTATATTTTATATCTTTCAGCATAGAATTCCTCACATTGTAGGTGATGAATATTTATTGAAGTCTACCAATTCCACTAGCTAGGAATGTTTTTTCGCTGCCAATTTTATTTATGAATTGAAAAAGTCCCACTCTTATGTCATTGTATTTATTATGGTCTCAATTCACGGAACCACTAATTTTTTTAATCTTGTATATGTTCAGCACATGTGGGCCATAGTTATTCTTTTGTTTCATGCCTTAAGGCTCGTGGGACATTAATACATACATCAATACAGCATCTCCTTGCTGCAAGTGCACAAACGTGAGAAGGCAAATGGCTCCTGGGAGCTTACTGAGTTAAGTACCTTTGGTTCTGGGCCCTACCAAATGGTAGGGCCACCTGCAGCTGCTTCCCTAGTGTCTCATTCTTTCTTCCAAAGACTCAGTTCAATTTAAATACAATTACTGAAATCAGTATTTCCTCACTATCCACACAGATATCAATTAAGATTGAACCTGGTTACTGTAACAAACTGAGGGAGGAACTGCAATTTAGCCTGTGTTGGTTGTCAAGCCTCAGTAAAACCCAGGTGTGTAGCCCAGATTATTCAGTGTCTGTCTTTACGCCCTACATTTGTTAAATACTACTATCTGCTAATTTTCAATGAGTATTGTTGCAGGCAGGCTTGTTGTCTGTTGATGTGTCCCTGGGAAGACAGAGGAAGAGAGGAGAGCTGCAGAGGTGTGATGCCTGGGTGTTTCTTCTTAGTGTCAGGGTTATTTCTTGATGTTGCGTTAGGCTTCAGGGAGGGCTGATAGTTGAAGGTCAGCTCAATGGCCCATTGGTTGGATCCAGCTTCTTTTTCTATGAACTTGCCTCCAGCAAGTAAACTGTACGGCAAGGTGGGATGGTCCGTGGACTTAAACTTCAAAGACAAGTTTTTGTCTTTCTTCTACCTCCATCATAATTATTCTGTGACTCTGGAAAATTTGCTCAATCTACCAGAGGTTTGATGGCCTAATCTCTTTAAAAAGTTATGTGAGAGTCAAATAGGATAACCTATGTGAAAGCATTTGATAAACCTCAGAACATTTTACAAGGGGAAGTGTTTTTAGAATTATTATTATAAGAGGGAAATAAAGCAAGGGCTTGAATTAAATTCTGTCTGAAAGCTTGAATAAAAAGTTGATTTCACTTACCCACTTGTTATTTCGGGAAGCATTTTATAAAGTCAAAGTAACATAGCACTTGCTGGGTTATTCCAGAGACCTGTTTACCAGTGCCTTACATTTTTTGACTTTATCAGATTTAGTCATTAAGCCATAAATAATGAGCAGTAACCACCATCTATAAAGATAGCCAAATAGAAAAGTGTAGTTTATCATACTGTCTGAACAGCAACAGCCAAAAGATCTTTCTAAACATCTTCCTGGATTTTTGTTATTGTTCTAGACTAGAAAGATAGCATGGCTTCCTTTTATGCACAATCTTTTCACAGGGGTTGACTCAGCTCCTTGTTCTTTTGCTTTCGTAGAAAGATTTAATCTATAATACAATAGCAACAAATCTAAAAAAAGCCCAAACCACATCAAAACAAAACAAACCAAGTGCTTTCTCTGTTTGTTGTAGTTCTCGACTGAAGATACCAAGGCTTTTTATAACAATTGTTGGAGTGATCCTTATTTCAGAACAAACAGCAAGAATTTCACTGCAACGTCAAAATCCTTTTATCATTGTGTTACCAGCTGTCATCATTGTGGTATTTTAAGAGTTGGATACAGGAGGAAGAAATTGGAAGAAGCAGCTAATGAAAAATAGCAATAGTTCCAAAATTTTTTCCATTCTATTCATCCAACTTTCTTAAGTATCCGGAGTAAGCAATGACAACCAAACTAAACCAAACCCAAACAAAAAACTTCCGTGAAGCTTGAGTGATGCAAAGAATGATCAGTTACTGAAGAGACTGAGAATCTGGATACTACTGAGGAACAAATCAATCCTTTATTAACTTGCTAAGTAGCAGGACCCTAACTAGGCCTCAGGAGATCATGTTATTGATTCATTATCTACTTAAGAATGTATCACTCCTGTTAAAAGCCTCAGGGAGCTAGTTCAATTACCTCATGCAGTAAAAATATTTGAATAAAATTATAGTAATAATAACAAAACATACAAGTGAAAACAGTTAAACTAGTAGTCCATATTGAATCATGGAGTCTTCTAGAACAGTCAGATTTAAAAGATAAGCTCAATACATTCGAATACCCATGAGGTGTTGTGTCATAGAAGACCTCCCAGATGGAGTTTTGCTCTTGTTGCCCAGGCTGGAGTGCAATGGAGTGATCTCAGCTCATGACAATCTCCGTCTCCCCGGTTCAAGTGATTCTCCTGCCTCAGCCTCTGGAGTAGCTGCGATTATAGGTGCCTGCCACCACGCCTGGCTAATTTTTTGTATTTTCAGTAGATACGGAATTTCACCATGTTGGCCACGCTGGTCTTGAACTCCTGACCTCAGGTGATCGACTGGCCTCGGCCTCCCAAAATGCTGGGATTACAGGCGTGAACCACCATGCCCTCTTCTTGGTTTTCATGCTTGTTTTTCAAGCCTGGAGCATATGTCAGACATTGCTGTAGGTAATTGGAGACAATCTGTAGCTGCAGCAGGAGAAAGCACTGCCTGTCCTGATGGAACTCACATTCTACTGGGAAATACAGTCAATAATCACATCTAAAAAACAAAAGTATGTGAAGTTGGGTAGAAGTAAAGGCTCATGAAAAAAAAAAGTAGGGAAAATTGGAAAGCAGAAGCATCAGAGAGTAGTATGGCCAGGAAGGTAGTGATGAAAAGGCCACTTTCAAGTCATTGCCTGAAAAAGCGCGGGAGCTGAACAGGTGTTGGAAAGGGCCTTCCAGGTGGAGGGAATGGCCACTGCCACTGAGCATGTGCCTCACTGAGTGGTGGGCCATGGAGGGTCCGAGAAGATCTGGGACGATGTTGAAGGATTTCAGATAGAGTAATGAGATGAACTGGCTTTGCATTTTCACAGGATCGGTCGGGCTGCGGTGCTGAAAATGGATTGAGGGTACGGAGCAGAAGAGGGGAGGCGGGTTAGACCAGTACCTCAGGCTACTGCTGGGATCTGTGCAAAGTTATGAGGGTAGTGGAGGGGGTGAGATGCTGCTGGACTCTGGATCTATTTTTAAGTTAAACCCAGAAGGATTTGCTGATGGAAGAGATGTGCATGTAAAACGTACAGAGAAATCTAGAATAGCAGAAAGGCTTTTAGCCTGAATAACTAGGAGAATGGATTTGCCATTCACTGAGATGAGAAAGTGTTTGCAGGGAATCATCAGGAGCTCCTGTCAGGTTTGAAATGCTGTGTGGCTGACGGCTCTAAGCTGAGCCTCTCTAGGCAATGCCCTCTCAGGCATCTGCCCTGCCAAGTCTATCTACACTTCCTCCATGAGTGCAGCCTGTACTTAATCCCATGGCTACTCGAGGTGGGGATAGGAAGCCTCACCCCCTTGTCTTAATAAGGCACAACTGACATGCTGCCCTCACAGGAGGATGGGCTCAGGCCTCTGGGGCAAGAACATCACCATTTAACTCCTCCGGTCCTGTCGTTCCTCCTGCATCCCCATGGTGTTGTTTCTGAGAGTACACCACAGTAAATTTTCTGCACCCAAATCTCTGTCTCTTCCTCAGGGGTTCTACCTTAAGACAACTTCTGTGGGCTCCTAAATAGGAATGACATGAGCACCTGATAGATTCCTATCTTTCTTCCCTTCTTCGGCCAATACCAACTGAATTCCATTCAGCATCTCTCTTGCAGATAACTGTAATGATGATCTCCCCAACTACATTATACTATTCCAGCAGAGTGCTGTACTTCTACAGTTTGCTCATAAAAGGTAGTGCATGAACATTCATTATGCACTTAACAGGTAACAATGATACCTCAGAACAGAAACTAAAACAAATAATTAAAGATGAAAAATAACACTTTTAAATTGGAACCGGATATGTCACTCTACCTTTGTGATTCATATACTTCAAGCAAAATCATAATACCCTACAGCTACTGTTTCTTGAGAGTTAGGGTGCTGTCAGCCTATTAGAGTGATGACCAGTTTGCAATTAATTCGTTTTCTCCTCCAGCCTCTAAATCTATGTGTGGACCTGCATTCTATCCAAAATTTGAAGACAAAATAATCTAAGCAACTATAAGTAACTGGTTTTGTCTACCTTGTGCCAGAGAACATCGGATTTGACTGTATCCTGTTGATAGACTGCTCTGTGAACTGAATTAACCAATTTACAAAATGCTTGGCCATTTAGACAGCCTGTAAAAAAAAGAAAAGAAATGAAAAGAAAAGAAATGCTTAGGTTCTCTTCTAAACTGTGGCTGGGTACAGAATGGGCTTCAAGGCACCATCTACTCCGTTCCTAAACTGCCCGCTTGGGAAAATCCACGAGCCTTCTGCAAGCTTTATTCAGGGGGAGAGAGAAATTAGAGTTCACTTGCGGGGATTCTTAAGCCTCACTAGTACCCACTAGCACAGTGGTTCTCAGCCTTGGCTACTCATTGAATCACCTGGGGAGCTTTAACACCTCTGATGCCTGGCTCCCACCTTCAGAGGTACTGGTATAATTGTTCTGGGTATGGCCCCGGGCAATGGGATATGTAATCCCACCCCAGGTGACTCTAATATTCTGACCAAATTTGAATATTATTTTATTTTCTAATTTTCAAACAATTAAAATCTCATTAGAAATTTGTTTTAAGGACAGAGTGATTATAGGGTTAAAATGCATAGATTATACAGTCATAGAAACTAGATCAATGCCTTCTGAGTTAAAAACTGTAGACTTGGGCATAAGGCTTAAATTCATAGAGAATTGTTGCAATATCAGGTAAAATACATTTCCGGCTACAATCGGATCTACCGAAGCTCTTGGCCAGATACAATATAGCTAAAAGCTATGGATGGAAATGAGCTGACTGACAGGCCCTGGTCACTGTCCCCTGCCATTGTCCTCTTATTGTCACCCCCTTGCTTGTGATCCTCCAGCCAGGCTAGCCTTCGGCAGTGCGCCAAGCTCTTCCTGCATTCCAGAACAATCCACCTCCGATCACCTTAGTATATTGACGTTGACAGACTTTCTCTCAGAAAAACTGATCTCAGCCAAATAACGTCCAGCCAGATCCTTGAGCACCCTGCAGTCACTATCATCCCAGCAAATGGGACTGTGAAGCTGTGGTTCACACAAGGGACGGAATAGGTAAGGTAAGATCACATGGTGAGCCCATCATTCAGACTTATGGCTAAAATACGTTTAAAAGATCCTGACACTTCCTATGCTGATCCAGATGTTTCTTCTATAACATCACTGAAATAAAACAAAGAACAACCATTCTTGATGTTTTGCAAGTTAGAAGCCTCGTAGCTTTCTCTTTTCCATACTCTGTAGCTTCATTACCTATGGACTTTTCTCATTGACCCATTTTCTAGCCCTTTAATCACTTCCAGCGCCTCCCTTTAGAGAGCTCTCCTAGTTCTAAGCATTCATTTAACTTTCAGGGCTCCAGACCAGGTCTTTAATTACAAACTTAAAAATTATGGCTGGAGTGGCAACGTAGCGACCTCATATCGCTTAGTGCTATGCTTACTCTTAAAGACAAAATCATTTTGCTTCTACTGCAGTAGCTTCAGCTCTGCCATTCCTCTGAGTCACCAGGTTACCACTGTTTTGATCAGTGTGATGATTATCAATAATAATGACGGCAACCATTTACTATATGGCTACTTTACTCCAGGCATCGCAGTAGAAGACTGTCAAGAGTTATATTGTTTAATTCGTGTAACTCTATGAATTGAAGCCTTATGCCCAAGTCTACAGTTTCTAACGTACAAGACAATGATCTAGTTTTTATGACTGCATAATCTATGCATTTTCACCCTATAATCACCCTGTTCTTAAAGCAAACAATTTTCTAATGAGGTTTTAATTGTTTGAAAATTAGAAAAGAAAAATAATGTAGACCAGGAATTCTTTAACAGTAGCCTTGAAGGAGTTTAATGGTTGCAAATACAAAAGGAGACATGCGTTTCCAGTAGCAATATTTCATTAATATATATTCAGATTTTTTTTTTCTATCCAAGGACTCAGCATCCAGCCCACAGCAGGAGCTCAATCAATGTTTGCTGAATGTAAGGTGAGGCCTAAGGGGTCTATGTCTTTTCCTACATTGCAGGAAGATAACTTTGCTGTTTTGTATTTTGTGTGTGTGGAAAGTGATTTATTTAGAGAGAGAGCAGCAGGAGAAGGAGAGAGAAAGAAACAGCTGACTCTCACACTGAGTGAGAGAATCCAGAAAGATGGAATCCAGGAGAGGAAAGCAGCTTCCACACTGAGTGGAAGGGAATAGAGAGAGATGGAGTTTAGGAGGGGAAGGCAGGCTTCCACGAAGGGGGTGTTCGTGGAAGGGGGCTCTTTTGTATTTAGCTTCCGACATAATCATTACTTTTTACAGCCATGGTTTTTCTGATGGATTAATATATTATTTCTTCCAGCCTCTGCCAATGTCGAGACCCGACCCTCTCCTGTCCGAGTGAGGTGTCCTTGCCTTCCCTGCCTTATGTAAACTTAACAGGGTAATCAGGCGTTCTGAAGGATGAAACTCTCCCCTGATTTCTGATCTGAATAATCTCAGATAAAATCATGACTTTGAAAAGGCATCACCTATAGTCTGACATCACTTTGCCAAGCTGTCTTTAAGATTTCTTTTCTTTTCTCTGCATGATCACAGGCTATTGTTAGTGATGTAAGATGTACTCTGCCTGTTTTGACAGGACTAAATGTTCTGAACAAGAAAGAAGAACAGATACGTATAGCTATCCTGCACACCTAGTCTCTGTCCTGGGGGCACTCCAACACCACATTACTTTCTGATGGCACAGAAATTAAAGGCCTGGTCTGGAGCTTTGTGAGTTAAATGAATGTGGAGAAAAAGTGGCATCCACTTTGAGATGGCTGGAGGCAAAATTATTATTCCTGAATAATAGATAGAAGGCAGAGGAAGAGACACACAGCACTCTTGTCTCCTTTCCAGCATCCTTATCAGACTTTTCATTCAAGATGGCTTGGAAAACTGGATGAACTACTCCAGGCACAAGAGTGAATCTTAGCATTTACATGGAAAAATACCATATATGTGGTCAGCTGCCTCTTAAATGGTCCCCAGTGATCACCGCCTCCTGGTTCTTGTGCACTTGTGAAATATCCTTTTCTTGGCTTTGGACTTAAATAGAATATGATGCATCTGAGATTATAGATACATATAAAATCTCTAAGTTGAGATTATATATACAGCCCCTCTATATAGAATCTACATAGATTATATATATCTTATATATAATCTACATAGATTTTATATATATAAGATGTATAATAGATATAAGAAAATATATATAAGATATATAACAGATTATATAGATCACATATAAGATATATATTATGTATATAAGATATAATAGACATATAATATATATTATATATATATAATAATGCATATAATATATAATATATATTATATATAATCTACATAGATTATATATATCTTATATATAATATATAATTTACAATCTATTATAAACTGTGGCTTCCATCTTATTGGGTTCTCTCTCTTAGACCACTTGGCTAGGGGACGTCAGCTGTGAGATCATGTACAACCCTGTCTAGAAGCCCACATGACAAGGAACTGAGATGGGGCAATGCCTACATTAGTAAGGTTGAAAGCAGATAAGCCCCTCTCTACTCTACTTGAAAGATGGAGACTGCAGCCACAGCTAAGAGCTTGACTGAAACCTCATGAGAGACCATGAGACAGAGGAACCCAGCTCAGCCAGGCCCAGATTCCTGCACGGAAGAAACCATGAGCAAATACATATTTGTTACTTTAATCTGCTAAGTTTTGTAAGAATTTGCTAAACAGCAATAGATATCTTATAGTATAGTAAAGATGCAAAAGCTTCCCCTCTGCTAAACTCCAACTGCCTTCTTTATCCCTCATCTCTTGTCTCACCTCATGGCATTTACCACTTTTTAACCCATATTACAGATGTATGTCACTTCTTCTGCTAGTCTATAAAACTGCTGGCGAACAGAAACTCAGTGCTATTAATTTTCGAATTCCTATAGGTCCCAGGAACCTATAGGTTCCCACGAGCCTTGCAAGAAGCACTTGCTGACTAAATATCTGATTAGTAAATATGTGAATAAATGTTGCCTTTAAGGAACAAGGAACAGTTAGGCAACTTTATGGTAGACAAGGCCTCTATTAGATCTTCTAATCATTTTTCTTGACTATTCACACATTTAAACATATTAATAACTGACTTCCAAGTATAATCTCTGCTTGAAGTTTCTTTTTCTTACTGTAAAAGATACACTTAAACCTTGAGTCAGGCCGGGCACAGTGGCTCACACCTGTAATGCTAGCACTTTGGGAGGCTGAGGCAGGTGGAACACTTGAGGTCAGGAGTTGAGACCAGCCTGGTCAACATGGTGAAACCTTGTCTCTACTAAAAATTAAAAAAAATAGCCAGGCATGGTGGCATGTTCCTGTATTCCCAGCTACTGGGGAGGCTGAAGCAGGAGAATCACTTGAACCCGGGAGGTGGATGTTGCAGTGAGCCAAGATCGCGCCACTGCACTCCAGCCCGGGAGATAGAATGAGACCCTTTTTCAAAAACAAAACAAAACAAAACAAAACAAAACAAAACAAAACAAAGCCTTGAGTAAATGACATGCCTCCATTATTTCTTTACAATGAAGGAACTTTATAACATGTGATCATAAATTAATGCAAATCTCTATATTTCGATTATCAAAAGAATACAGTTTATGTAAAAATGGGTACATAATCATTTGAAACTCTATAGAAAATGAGATTGTCTTCACTGGCAATTAACAGACTGTTAACTTATAAACAGCAAAGCAATGTTTTACTTGGAGTTATACTTTGACACTCTTGTCCCTTACTACGTTGTTATCTTTTCACATAAAACACAACTGCTACAGGAAGGAGAGGAAAGTGGTGGGACCGACTGGATTAAGTGGGACCCCTGAGCCTGAGCTACATCAGCATTGCTTGAGCGGCAGAATGCATCTCTCTGGTTACTATGCACATCAAGAAAAATCAGACCAAGTTTTAAAGAACTTAAACAGAACCAGAGATTTAACAAAGGTGTTTAACTATATTAAAGGACATTTAAAGGATGCTCTTTTGCTGCCATCAAAAAGGAAGTAATAATGGAAAGAAACTTTAACTAAATATTGTCATAGAACAGTTAAGATATTGCCGGGTGCAGTGGCTCATGCCTGTAATCTCAGCACTTTGGAAGGCCAAGGTGAGTGTATCTCTTGAGGTCAGGAGTTTGAGACCAGCCTGGCCAATATGGTGAACCTGGGAGGTGGAGGTTGCAGTGAGCCGAGATTGCACCACTGCGCTCCAACCTGAATGACAGAGTGAGACTCCATTAAAAAAAAAAAAAAGGTGAGAAAAGTCCATCATAGGATCAGTAGAGCAATTGATTTCTTTGTCTTCATTTCCTCTCACAAAAAGGAGGAACAGTAAAACAATGTCATATCTATATAATTGTGGACTAACTATGACTCACTGGACACATGGAAGTTGTCAATAAAACTACTCAGGGTAAATCTGCTTTCATTTGTCTTCCATCCCCTCCCTTCACTGCAGAATGTTGCTGTCAATGACATTGTTATCTGAGGATCGTTCTACTGGTGACTTTAATTACTTTCTCATCAAAGCCACATCAGACAGCTCCAGAAATTTCTTCTTTGCCTCCTAGGACACCTTAAAGGACAAATGATCTTCCTCCCTCCGTTGTTCATCAGGAATGGCAGAAAATCATTTGGTGTCGCCAACGTCAGTAAGGCTCCTCGTGAACTGCCCTCGCACGGCGGGAACAGAGATGCGAGAGCAGCTCCGAGTCTTCTGCCCTTAACACACCTGGCACTGCCTGAGCTGAGATTCTCTGATTCCAATCAGGCTGACTGGCGAGAAGGTACTCAACGACTTTTTGTTTTACATACCTTTTTGTGAATAAATTTTTGAGGGCGTTAAAATGTTTCTGTTTCATCGGAGTCACATGGCTTGGTATGACAAGAATTCAATTTTGAAAACTTGCAGTGCTCATTGAGTGAACAGCAACGCCGGGTGTACATGCTGAGCATAAATGAACACTGGACCGAGGGGCGAGACCCTGGATGTCAGCATTGACTCTGGCATTGTCGCTTCAAGGATTTTGGTTTTTAAAAAAAATTTAAAGCAAAGCCATATTTTCCCCTTTATTTATTTAGAACTATGAACTGGCATGCCTGCTAATAGAATCACAACTTTGTGGCTGAAAATAGCTTTAGCAATCAGAGTGGCCTCCTCCTGCTGCAACTTTATAGAGAGGCGAGCTCACATTTTTGCAATGCATTGTTGAGTACCCGGGCTTGGTAAAGGGTTGGCTCCAGACTTCGTCCACAAATGAGCCAGCTCTCCCTCCTGTCTCCCTTCTTCTTACCCTCAGTGACCAGTCCAGGGACCTCTCCGGGACCCCATGGAAATCAGCGTCCACCCTGATGCCCCTTCCCTGCTGCCAGCCACAGATCTGAGAAATTCCTCCATTCTGTGCTCTGTGAAATTTTCAACTGCCATAAAGAGCTTAAAAAGTAGCTTACTATTTCCTTGAATTGTTTCCATACATGATTTTTGGGAGACTAGATGCGAATCTCCTCAGATGAGCATCTTAAAGGGAAGCTTTTCCTTTTCAGGAAAGCACTTAGTTGTCGTTAGCTGACAGGATGTCTCGTCACCGTCCTTCATGGGTGGCTGCAGCAGAGTGCTGTCAGGCAGTGCTGGGCCTGAGAGGCCCGAATGCCCATTGCGAGCGATTATTACTGCACCTGGGCCACTTTGCCACCTTGGTGATGGGACGAAGGCACTCTAGCGAATTACGCTTCATTCAGCTGGAAGACAGACGCTGATTGTCGGAGAAGGGGAGGCGAGCGCTGGCCTCCTTCCCAAGTCTGACCTCGTTACTGCAGAGCCAATGGGCTTGCGTCTCTCATCTCTAGCCCCCTTTTCCATATTGTGTTTTGGGAACCAGGGTTAGGTAGGTAAGTGGTCAGTTGATGAACCAGCGAGACATTCCAACCTCACATCATTCTTAGAGTCTCTGCTTGTGACTCGAGTTCCTGGATTTCACCACCTTTTCTTGGAAGAATTCAATTTTTAAAACTCACTGAGTGCTTGTTGATTGTTGAGGAATAATAACAATGATAATTTTAAAAAATGAAATCTCACGCTCGCTGAGCATGTAAATGTCCCAGGCTCTGTGCTACACACTTTACATACATGAGGACGTTCAGTCCTTACAAAAATTCGATGAGGTCAAATCAGTAACAGTCCTCATCTCTCAGGTCAGGAAAGTGAGGTGACAGGGATGAGGTCTCTTGCCCGAGAGCCCAGGGAGGGCTCGTTAAGGGTAGACTCAGGTTTGGGTCCCAGGGTCCTTCTGCAGGGCTGCCTCCTAAACCACCACCCAGTCATCAAGAAACTTGCAGCCTCCTGTGCTAACCTTAGTATAAGACAACATCAAATAATTACCAAATAGGGGTAAAAGCAATGCGATGCAGAAGTGCAAGGGAGAAAGATTTGGTTGTGAGTCAGCGTGGGAGAAGACGGCAGGCCTTCCTGGCAGAGGCATGAGTGGAGGCTACAGCGACGCGAGGGTCTGGAGGGCTCAATCTGTCTGGGGCAGGGCGGGCTGCGGCGTGCCCACAGTGTGTGCTCTGCGGAGCTCAGGGTGGGGAACAGCCTAGAAGACAGTTTGTAGCAAAGTGGGTTTGAATCCAAACAAAGGTGGGTGGATTTTCCTCTGCAGATGACAGGTACTACTTTTAAATTTTAGAGAAGAGTGTGGTGAGACCCCTGTGTTTCAGGGAGGAAACTTGGATGTCAGGAGGGGGATGTAGGTAAGAGAGATTGGAGCAGGGAGGTCCATCAGGGTTCCAGGTGAGAGGTGGGCAGGGGCAGGTGGGGATGGATGGGGAGCAGAGGCGTGGTGCTTCAGGGCCCGGTGACAGTGTGCATGTACAGAGAGACAAACGTGAGTTCACATAGTGCTCTCATTACTAGCCTGGGTGGCTGAGAGGCTGGTGGAGCCTCTGGCCAAGGAAAGCCCAGGGAAGGAAAGACTGGGAACTGCTTTGGAGCTGAAGATTAGAACCCAGACTCAGTTCTTCCACATGTGTGAGGCTCCTCATGGCCCAGGGAGAGATGAGGGCTGCAGTCCATGTAGGCATGCTTGGAAAGCCATCACAGTGGGTGGATGGACCCGGAAGTCGGTGGAGAAGGGAGGAGCCGAGGATGAGGGTTGATCGGAGTACCTTCCTGCAGCGAGCAGCAGTGGAGCATGGGGTGCTGCCTGAGAGAGGCAGCCAGAAGCAAGTGAGTCAAGAAACGGGAGGAGAGGGCTTCAGGAAACAGGGAGAACTTTTACCATGTCCATTATAAACGACCAGTTGTGGTAAAATTAAATTCTGGAGTGGATTATCGAGGGGTCCTGGCTTGCCTGGATGGCTACATGAATATAGCCCTGGAGCAGACAGAGGAATATGTAAATGGACAACTGAAGAATAAGTATGGGGACGCATTTATCCGAGGAAACAACGTGTTGTACATCAGTACACAGAACAGAAGGATGTGACGACACCAAGAAAGCCACACCTTTCATAGTTGGATATATTTTTTAATGAATTTTTAAAAATATTTTTGCTTCTTTTGTGATGTAATTTGTCCTGTTTTTATAATAATTGGTGATTTTTCACTGACATGTGAGTAAGGTAAATGTTTACAATTGTGGATTTAATTGTGAAGTGTTCTTTCACATTTAAGTTTCAGTTATTTTCTTTTACCTCTTGTCAGTATACAGAATGCTAAAAGAATTAAAAAAAAAACAAAATATCTCTCTTCTACAAGATTATTTAACTTAAAAAAAAAAGGCAAATGACAGAGAGGAATCAACTAGCCATGGCAAACAGAAATACAGCAATTCTCCATCGTCTCCCTGCTCCGGTCAGACTGTTCTCATGATTTATTTCAGACAGATGAAGATGTGCTTCTGTGTAGCTGGGAGCAGTCAGTTAAAGAAATGAAAGGCAGAAAGCCTGCTGCAGCAGAAGCATTTAAGTTTTAGTTTCTTCTGCAGCTGTGATTTCTCCACTTCTCAGCAATCAGGATCTCCTTACCCTCTGTTCTTTGTCTGTTGGAATTAAACAGAAGCTATTTCTTTTCTCCGACAGGTTTTTTAAAAAGAGATCCTAGGACCATAGATTTTTATTGTCAGTGTTTATGCCGTATACGCCATCTAAGCGTAGGAGTGCTTTATTTCATTTAAACTTTGGCATACCTAATTAACTCATTCCTTTATCCCCAATTTTAGGACGGACAAATCAAAGTTAAGAGTTCGCCTAAAATTAAACACTGTAGGTTACACAGTTTCAAAAAAGAAAAAAAAAAAAAAAGAAAGAAACATGAAACGTTTCATGTTTTCATGTTCCACTGACCTCTGCAGGCAAATCCCATTTCAGTCCGATGCTTGTTGATTTATACCACTTACAGATTCTTACCACAAGCTGCCACTGAAATCATCACATTCCGCCTCTTCATTTACTGACTGAAGATCACTCTGGTTAAATCATTTACCCAAAGTCCTGGGGTCAAAAATGTCTGGATGTCCCTGTCAAAGCCCACAGCTTCCACAGCTGAAGTTTCTCCTCGCCACCCACAAGGTCAGTCCCACTCCTTCAGGTGAAAGTTGTCTTAGACAGGAGGGATTAAAGAAACTCTAGTGTGGAACTGGAGCAGGCAGTTCCCCGCTTGCTGCCTGCCAGGCCTGCCATGCCTCTCCAACACAGGGTTTGCACACAGCTTCAGCTTCACGCCTGAGAAGTGGTCTCCAGTGCTCCCAGGTTTGGCAACCACGTGTCTGCCTTGTTTCTGTGCCTCATGGTCCTCCGTCCAGCATCTTAGTTCTTCCTAGACACTAGAGCCTCTTGGACCCCTGCTCCATCCCCTCCTGGTGCTGCGGTTCCAACTTGGAGCCTGAGGCCCCTCTGCCTTCCAGTAGTCTGCAAGTTTCAATTGCTCTTGCTCAGTCGCCAACATTTGCCACCCGCCAGGAGACCTCAGGCCTTTTCCAGGATCATTGTGTCCACAGAGTCCAGAAGCCTTCTGCCTGATGGTTTAGACGTCCAGTCCCCCTGGGTTGTGTCTGTTCCTTTGGGGCCTGCATCACCCCACTCGGGGGCTGTTTCTGGGTCCTGCCCCCACACCTAGTCTTCCTTATCCTGCTGCAGTTCCCTGGGCCGCGCCTTGAGATATGATACAGAATTAGCGAGTAGCAAAGCCGGGACTCCTAACTTCTGAGCCAGCATAGTTTTGATTGAACCATGCTTTGTCTTTTGTTCCCTGTTTGTTCTGGGTCTGCCACTTCCTAGCGGTGTACATTTGGGCAAACTCTGGGCAACAATCCTACTGGAAGAAAAATCAGGATGATCATACTAACTTGCAAGGGTCATTAGGAGGATGGATGAGATAAAAGAGCTTGTGGTATATACTTGGTATTCAAAATTGTTTCACCTTCCCTGAAGGCTCTTACGTAACTGCTCATCCCTTTGTCTTACTAATTGCCTGCTCCTTCCCTATGTGATAGGGGCTTACTGCAGGGATAGGTACACTTGGGGACAGGCATTGCAGCAGCACGGGGATGCCGCTCCACCTGTCTTCACTCACTGACGAAGAAAGAGGTGGGCACCTTTGAAAGTAGGATCACATCTTCAGGTTAGTGGCACATGGACTTGCAATAAATACATCATGAAAAGAAATCCGTTGCCCTAGTTTCATGGTCTCTTTAAGGCCTTTCTTGGCCTGTGTTTTGTCTCCCATGAAAGAATGAACACAATCAGACTCCCTTCTGAAAGTGTAAAAGCAAAAATAAAAGCAAAAATCCTCATATGGAACAAAATTCAATGAGACCGCTTAACTGACATATTTAATAAGAAGAAAGCAGCCTTTGCAGTGTTTGATCTTCTTAGGAATGGTCTTTTCCGTGAGCACCTTCTGGTGCCTGGTGCTCCACAGATGTGATCTTACTTAGTCCTCACAAGAACTCTGGAGAGGCTCAGAAAATTCCCCGGTGTCAGTGGGAAAGGGTGTGGTAGAGCCGGTGTTGACCCCAGGGCATCTGACCCAAGGGCCTGCTCTGCTCACTCCATGGAGCTGCCTCTGAGCTCATCAGGCCCAGGAACGTGTAACAGAAGGGTTCTGGCTCCAGCAGGAGCAGTGTGGACAGCGAGACTCGGAGACACTGAAGCTCGTCTAAGTCCATAATTCTCAAGAAGGATGCCGAAAATTGCTTTAATGACCACTGTAACTCCATAATCAAAGACCTGGAGTTCCTTCTTCTCCCTCCAGGGGGCGGCTATTCCTGGGGATGGGTACGACAACTCCAGTTGAGACCTGACAAGTTCCCACTCTGCTCCTCTGCATTTGGAAAACCCAAGTCCTCTCCATGCCAGGCCGGCCCCGGGTTCTTTCTGGCCATGGCCTTTGTTGGGAGGCTACCTCTCTGGCACCCCAGGCTCCCTGTGATTTTGAGATTGTTCAATTGGAGTCCTGCAGTCACCTTAGGGCTCCACAGAAACCCCTGATGAGCCATGACGGGATTTGCTGGCTGGAGAACCTCAGAGAAGGATCACTGTTCTTGGCCATCTTTCTGACTTCCTGGCTCCAGGAGTTAGACATGGGCGACAAGGACAAACAAACATGAATCCTTTTCTATTAAGAACTCCTACAAGCTATGGATAGTTCCGACCACGTACTTATTGAATATGTTAGCTGATAGTAATTTCCTGTCTTCCTGCCTTCTGTATTTACTGACTCTCCAGAGAAGTAAAAGGCTTTAGGGTCTCACTTTTTCATTCATTCTCTCACTCATTCCTGTAGTAGACATTGAGTGATTCATATGCATCAGATAACATATTAGACATTTGTGGCCAAAAGGCCAAAGGTGGGTATGTATTATCGTTCCTAATTTACAGCTGGGGCAAATGAGGCTCAGAAGCATTAAACAATTTGCCCTAAATCATAGCGCACACAAAAGAAAGAACTGGGATCAAGTGCTTGTTGGCACACATGCTGACATCTACATGAAGCTTCTTTGGCGGGAGAAGAGAAAGTAGGTAAGACCTTGGTTCTGGGGACAGGCAGGCCTGGGCCTTTCTAGCAGTTGCATGTATATATTTATATATACGATGTAAGGGATTGTGGGCAGGGCACTTAACCCTTGTGAGGCCCAGTCTCATCTGTGCAACGAGATAGTGATAGCAGCTACCTGGTAGAGCTGCTGTGAGGGCTGGATAAGGTGCTCTGAGGACAGTCCTGAGCACAGGTAATGCGGATAGCTGGTAGGGACTATTATTTTTTAACCATTATTTCTGATACGGAATGGAGAGGCTGGAAGAAAAGATGCAACTAGGGAGCACTTAGGCTTCAATAACTGCACCATATAGATCAATCAAAGTTAAATTTTCCCATTAATTCCCTGATTGCCTTCATCATCATATTAAATTTTACAAGTCTTTTTACTGTCAAATCACTTCTATCCAAAGGCCATGTCTCAGATCAGATGTCATAGACTCAGAGGCTGAGGAGTAACAGAGACATCTCATCATTGACCAGGGTCAATGGATCAACTGCAAATTGGCTGAGACTACATAATCTACATGTGTTTTACCGATGGTTCAGAATCACATGGCACCGAGGATGCTCACCGTTGTGAGATCCAGATGCTGGTCCATTCTGCATGTGGGTGGAAGAGCTCACTTACAGAGAAGAAAGTCAGCCAAGATGCCTCGGGGCCTATTTCCATCACACACTTTCTCCTTTAACAGAGACCTCCGAACGCTGAAGTGGCAACAGTGAAATGATTGTTGTCAAATGACTCTGTTTTGGTAAGGTCATACTGTTTTGGACAAAGTGTGTTCTAAACTCACTTCCTTCTCTAGACTCCTGGAGTCTGGACTATCAAAGGGAATGGAAGAAATTTCAAAATCAAAGAACTATGGGAATTGCCGAGTGTCAAGAGTGTGCTCCATCAGTGGAATCTGCGGACTCCTGATCCCTGCTCAGAGTCAAATGCCGTACATGTCACAAGTTTCAGTGTTGTTCTCTGTTAAGCTGTTTCTCTGCACCGAATCTTGGAAGCCGAGAGGTGATTGACCTGCTGGTGTCTCTCAGTTCTCCTCACCATAAACAAGGTGATGAGACTTTTGAAGTCTTCAGGAATCAAACAAGGAAAGGTGGCAGCTATGCTGTCAGCTGCCAACATCACTATAATTTAAGCTTTCCAGAAAGCAAATCCCAGTGTGGGTGGCGGCTCTCCTGTCTGCTGCTATTAGATTTCCGTGTCCTCTCTCTGGCCCCTCTCAGCTTGCCCATCCAGGCTGCCAGGCCTGATTCTTTGCTACATGTGTCCAATTCGACTGTGACAATTCTGATGGCTTGACCTCTGCAGAAAATGTGAGGGTTTCTCCTCTGGCCCAACGAGTGTTAAGAGAGCTGGGTCAGCACTGGTGTCTCAGGCAAATTGCTCTTCATTCCCATGAAGCAGAGAAACACTTTAAAAGAATGTCTAAATCATCTGGTGTATTAAGGCATCAAGTTCTTGCACAAATTGTACCAGACATTTTTTTCGTTGTGGCAAGACAGGCATTTTGCAAAGATGTCAAATCACATAAAGCCGCAGCCCAATGCAGCATCAAAGACGTAATCTGTGCTTGTCGCTTTGTCAGGCAGGAGTTCCCATTAATAAACCCAGCGGGCGAAGTGGAATCTAAACACACTCTGCACCTCCACCATGATGGACAGGTGAATGCCTTGGCAAGAGTTACCGTGGTTCTCCTGGCCCCTAGATATCTATTTTCCTTTGATTTTCTACAAAAAGCAGCCAGCAAGACAAGCAGGAATCTAGAGCAGTATAAATTCAGAGCTTTGGTCAAAGCCTTACTATTGAGAAACAGGGCATGCTTGGACTCAACGGATTCAGGCACGTGAACTGTCGGACTTATTATGTATAGATCACAGAAATTAAAACAACGAGAGGGTTAGCAAGATGAATGGACATAAGGGCCTTTCTGTAGTGAGCATGGAAATGGATGTTTGCTTGTTCTTTCTTCAGACTGGAAGCCCCTGGGGAAATGACGTTACTACTGCCCCCCAAAACACAAAGCGCAATTGGCATTCCACATTCAGGGGGCTTTTGACAAGGGTTGCTGCTGATCATAGTTGCTAAATAAGACTTCGGATTAATTTCCTTGTCGTAACCAAGGAAGAAAGGGACTGTGTTCTAATAATTTTTATTATAAAATTCAGGGACTCCATGTGTCTTCTGAGTATCTATCTTATCTATTGTCTGTCTATCTATCTATCTGTCTGTCTGTCTATCTATCATCTATCTACCTACCTACCTACCTACCTGTTTTTCCTATCTACCCATCTATCTAATCTATCTCCATACATACACGCTTTTCCCTCCTAATGTTAACAGATACCAAGAGAAACAGTGTTCATATTTTGCCTACTCTGAGGACACTATAAAACAGAGTTCAAGGTATTTAAAAAACCCCATGTAGACATACATGTGTAGACGCTTTCAGAAACTACTCCTGGGCCTTCCCTCTGCTCTTCTCTTTCTCCAAGGCTACAGCAGGCAGGTTGAGGGCTTAAAGAGGCCTGAGAAGAGTGAGTGATGCAGGGTCCGTATTTGGGTCAGGTTGGAAGGGGTGCAGCCAGGTGCGCCCTGGTGTTCTATGAGCTTCTGGGATGTGATACTTAACAGGTCTCAGCAGTGAACACCATAAAGATTTTTATTGAGAAGAAAATTGTTGCTCACTCCTGAAGTTACTTATGAAATGTTTGTTGAATAAATGAAGGAGAGAAGGCGGAAAAGAAAAAGAGGAGTAAGAGAAAAGAAAGTTGGTGGGGAAAGGCTAGTGGAAGCTCTGACAGCATGTTTTGAACCCTCAGAAGACTGGGAATGTTAAACTGTCTCAACAAGCAGCTTGCTTTCCCCGGCTTTGCTTACAGTGGACACTCAATACAGACTTGAGTGTTTAATACGGTGATGAGACAAATGGAACTGCAACCTTTTAATTGCTTAATTGGTGGCTGTAAAGTGATGGCTGACTGCCAAAAGGATAATGGTTATCTGTATTCGGGTGATATTTTTCTAAAGGTAAGTCTATTTATTTTTATTTGCCCTTCACTGATAGGCTATAAAGTTTGAAAATAGAAAAATGTTAGGAAAACTACTTAAAGCCCAAGTACTCAATTGATAAGACATCCTTTTTGACCCTAAAGGCAAAATTTGTGAAGTTGATGAAAACTGGTTCAACCAAGGTGTCCATGGACATCTGTAGATGCTTGAAGCTGATATGATACATTACTTTTTAAAATCAACAACAAAATTTAATTGAATTACTGATGAAGTGGAATAGGTACAAGTGCTCTGTTAGAGACATGAAGTTAGATTCTGCAGGGACGGAATGGTGTCTAGGTGAAGCAGCCTACAACTGGGACTGCAGTGACATGTGAGATGCCTCCCGTGTCTTACGATGGGAACCAAACCCCTGCCCTTTCTGATTCTGATTTGTGATGCTCCCGACCTTGGTGGAGCTGGCAGGGGTCTGTTTTCTCGACTGTGGCTCCACATCCCACTCAGGCAGGTCTTGGGCCCGGTCTCCCTTCCCATGCTGTGTTTTCCCTACCAGGTTCTCATGTCCAATCATCTGGCTCCAGCTTGTGAACCTGCCCCTGGTCCTTATCTGCTTCCCTTGCTGGAAGATTCACTCTGATCGGCATTATCCTGAATGCTACTCCCACTCTCCTTAACCTTGATCAAGACAAAGGAGGGATGTGCCCATGGTTTTTCTCCATGACATGCACTGGTCCATATTTTCACAGTGAAAATTACAGAAACACTTCGAATCATAGTAAAAGTCTCTCATCATTTTGAATACAAGTGCAGAAATGGATGGAGCTTATGGCTGGGTCAGTTCTGGTAGGGAAGGATGTGAATATGGCCTCCCAGAAGATGCTAACCCCCCTTTCTAAGAAGTGTGGCCTTGTGAGCACCGTAGGAGTGACAGGGTTACTCTTTTGGTCCCGCATTGGCCAGTGAGAAAGTATCTTATCCTTGAAGGAAACCTCAATCCTGAGTTTGTTAAAGCAATGGTACTAAGACCTATTTGCACAGCAGTTCGTGTTCTAAGCATCTAAGTGTGTGGTCTGCACTGGTGAAGGCGCCTTCAGAGCAAACACAGCCAGGACCCAGCACAGGGCTGTTCCAACCTCTGCCCTCCACACAGGGGCAGGTACCCTGCTGCACTAGTTCCCAAAGTGTGGTCAGGAGACCTCTGAAGTCCTTATACCCTTCCCAAGGGTATTTGAAATAGAAACTGTTTTCATAATAATTCTGAGACATTTTCCCATGACTTATCAATTGGAGTTTTCTAGAGGCTGCCTAGTGCTATTGCAACAGACTGAAAACAGAAGGAGATACAAGAATCATCTACTGTTAGCCAGATGTGAAAAAGATTTGCAAAAATACAAAATGGTGTCTTTCTCATTAATTTTTTTGTTTCAATACTCAGGCTATTTTTCATAAGGTAGTTTACTTTTGTTAACTGCAATGCTAACTTTATTACTGTTAATTTCAAGTGAATTAATAAACATGTATTTAAATTTTCTGTTTTGATTTCTAATATGGAAATATTTTATGAGCTATGACATCACCATATCGTAATGGTAATTGACAGGTGTAACCAATACAAACAAAGGCCTTTTCAGGTCCTTCAGTGATCTTTGAGTGAAAAGAGGATCCTGATCACAAAATGCTTGTGAACGGCTGCCCTCATGGAGAAGACCTGGCCTTTGGCCCGAGTTGGACCCAGGTTTGAATCCTGACCTGCCCCCTTAGTGCTGAGGCTGTTGGCAAGCAGCCTGCCTTTGCTGAGCTTCAGCTTGCTCATCTGTGGAACGTGGATCATGCTAATCCCCGGGGAGGTTCTGCAGGTAAGATGAGGTAGGAGAGCAGAGGCTGTGAGGGGGCAGGGCACCCCAGTTGTGGGAGCCTCAGTTGGAGTTACAGCCACAGTTGTGGACAGCCCTCCCACAGGTCCACTAGCAGAGTGGAGAGGTGAGTGACTGTGTTTGTCCCTTTGTCCTCGGCCTTAGCTTGTGCAAGGAGGCTGCTTTAGTGAACTTCTAGGACCTGACTCACTCACGTAGGCTCACTCTCCTTTCCTTTTGTGAAGATTCATAATAACCATCATGCCTCCTCCTCCGTCTGTACTCTGGGATACCAGATGGCAGGAAATGGACCATTTCACTCACAAGGAGAGCTGTCTTCAGGACTGCCACAACAAATGCCAGCTGAGCCGGCATGTCCTCTCAGGTTGCAGGTGGAGCAAGTGAAGCACAAAGCATCGGACCCATGTCTGCAGTTCCAAAGTGGGGAGTCAGTGTGCAAATGCTGGCGCCTGTGTGTCTCCATGGTTACTGACCCAGATACCGTGCTTTCCCTGGGGCAGGCACCTGCACTTGACCGAGTCAGGTACAGCATCCATAAGGAACAGCGTGAGCAGCGTGTACCTGTGAGCCGAGTGCTGAGTGTGTATGGTTGAGTTGACGCATCATCTGCTTGTGGCTTCTCCCACTATGTCTGCCTTTATGATGCAACTCAAATTCTCTGAGCACGTCCATGATACTGAGGCCTTCAGTAGTCCTCCTGGAGAGGGAGTATTGTCTCTCACAAAACAGGGCAGCAGACAGGCGGGTAATCTTGTGAACACAACATGGAAGAGGGAAGGCAAGGCATGACCACAGCAGATTTTGGAAGCAGTCTGTGACTACATCTGGTAGTCACGGTATTCAGCAGCCCATTGCTCACTCCACGTGTAGGATTTTAGAGCTTTTCATTCACTGTTGGAATGGAGACCTTTTGGGTTTAGATTAGACCATTGGACTTGGAAGCATGGGGAACAGCTGACTCAGCTGTCCTTGCTCAGGCTGTCTCTCTGCCATCCTCTCCTCAAGCCACTCTGAGTCTCTCGTTACCACCCCGCGGGGACTCCTCCTCTCACTGTCAGCCTCAAAGAGAAAATGATCCCATAGAGACTTGGGTTCTTGTACTGCTAGGTGCTTCTCTGTGTGGTCTAGCGATTCCTTGCCTCAGGGGGTCCATGTCAGGACACCAGACACCAGAATGGGGAGGTGTGGGCATCTAGGTCTGAACTAGATGTTTTTCAGCCTTTCTTAGAGAGAGACAATATTTAGGCAGAACATTTCTAGGGGACGGGGAGTCCGATGACAGAGGGATGCCATGCGAATCTTAGAAGGCGCACCCATCACAGACTAGAGGATCTCAGACCCAGCAGAGATGCTGCTACCTCTGTTGGTTTCCTTGGGCTCTGAAACCTGTCATTTGGAAGGCGGACTTAGATGTTGGTTGTGTTCACTGAAGCGAAGTTCTCTTCATTCTCCTTTAGTTTTTATAGGTGTTTTGAGATTTCCACCTGTCCGAACTATGCTGAGAAAGACAAAGGTATGAATGCATCAGAGCTGCCCTTGTGTGTGAGTTTTTAAGGAAGAGTAGCAAGCACTTAGCATGTTGGGGGCAGTAGGAGAAACCCGAGGGGCGGAACCTGAGGACACTGAAGCTCCTTGACTCTCCCTTCCAAGGTGTGGGTGAGCAGAGCGCCTCCTGTCCTGGAGGTCTGTTGCCGTAACCTCATAGCCTCACCAAGTCTCCACGTTGGACTCCTGTGCCCGCCTCTGACCGCTCCGCTCTTCTCTTCTGTTCTTGGGTTAACTCACTTCGCCCAGCCCTTCTATGCAGAATAAAGATCCGACAGAGCCTTTGGTCTCATCCTTGTGGTGAACCAGCCAGGCTACCCTCCCGACAGCTGCATTGGCACGAGTGCCCGTCTCAGAGCTGTGAGCAGTTTTCTTGTCGAGTCCATGTGGGATTACAGACTTGGATTCCTGTCTGTGCCCCTATTCCAAGAACCCAAGGTCTCTACTGCATTTCTACAAATTTTGTGGGTAGGGATGGGAATAGGAACATGCATGTTAAATGACTGATAGAAATAGCAAGAAAGGTTTAATAAAATCAGGTAGAAATCAAGATTATAGGGACTATTCTGTTCACACAGTAATTGCAACCTCTGAGCTATCATTGGGAAGAAGTTAACTCACAAACCTATTGTTCAGCTACTGGTTCATTCCAGAAAGAGTGAATGTAAGCGCTGGCAGTACTTCAGGCTGAATTATCTTTTCCTTTGCTTCTTTCTGCCTCCCCCATAGAAGACATTCATCTTCTGTACACGTGGACATAATGAGTGCAGAAAATGCTAGGCCTGGAGAGGGTGGGGTGGCTCTGCCATGCAGTCCTGTTGGGACAAATATTGTAGAAAGTCCAAGCTCCCTGCTAGGAAGTCAGTGCTGGAAAAGAGGCTCCAATACCACTTGAAATAAATCTCTTCCCTTGTGGTAAACCGAGAGAACAACACTCACTACTTCCAGAAAATCTTCCTTGGAGGTATTCAGAGGAATGAAACATACAGTGCTCTGGTGTAATAAAATATTGCCATGACGAATATTATTAAAGATTTTAATTTGAAATATGAAATTCAACAGATGCTGAAACTTTTGCAGAAAACCACATGGCTTCTGTAGAGTTCCACATGCACTAAAATGATTTTTTTTCAGTTGATAATATTTGAAAGCAACAAGAATCTTAAAAACTTTCTAGGAAAATGGTCACATTGACTGCTCTTGCAATGAATTTGTCAACATGTTTTATTTGGCTTTATCATTTTAAATATAAATGTCTTCAGTTTTGCTATCAAGCCCTGTATCCTCACAACTCTGTCTGGTTTCACACATTCTAGTTCCTTCTTGTCTCCTTCTGGGTGTTATTAATGTGTTGCTGGATTGGTACTCAGTGTCTTTATTTTAAAGGTGAAAGTCCAGAGAGGTGAAATGATTAACCTAAAGCCACAGAGCCAAGTAATGCCCAAGCAAAGATGAACACTCCCCACTCCGCCGTGTGATCTTTCACCAAAGGATGCTCTCTCCTTATTTTTTAATCCTATCAACAAAGAATGGAGCTATTCGGATGTCTTTTTAGATAGCATGCTATTTTAGGCTGATGTAGAAATTCATAAAGGCATAAAACGGTATCTGCAGAATGGCAACCCTGGACCAATATCCAAACAAGAACCTTTAACCCCCGAAGACTCCTTCACCTGGGTGGATAGGGACAGGGTGAGGGTATATGGCGAGGGAAGTGATGGCCCGTGGCAGTTCTCCTCATCTCTCTCTCTGAAGCTGCTCTGAGGTGAGCAAGTGTGGGGTCAGGATTATTTCCGGGAACGCTTTTTGCTCTGGGCAGCCCTTTTGGAGATAGACAGAAATTTTCATGAGGGAAAGTTCTACCTCTTCCATCCTCTGAAAGTGCATATATCCCTGGTGGGGATATCAGGGTTTTTTTTTTACTGTATATAAAAACAATGTTCTATCTGTCATCACATGCTAGACTAGATAGATTTTCACTAAAGCCACGGGACATTTTGGGTTGGGCTGATTTCAATAATGCTGTGACATATACATGGGGGTTCATCAAAGAGATCAATCCCTGAGGGGAGTGACTGGAGGAGCCCCTGGTGGTTCCCAGCCTCAAGGATAATGAGTGGGTACAGTCTTCCACTGAGTAGCCCATGACTCCTACATAGAATCCGCTAAGGTCTGAATCAGCATCTCAAGCTGGATCAAGACATCAAGGTTTTTAAGGACTTGCACTGAAGCTGGAAGACCACTGATGAAGGACTTAGTTGAAAATGAGCTCTATGACAATGGGACTCAGAATGCACCCACCCGTGGGCTTGACAGTGGTGTGCACATGCCTGTGTGTGCACTCCTGTGTGTGCATGTGTGGTGGGGTGCAGTGGCAGGAAGGAGTTCCTAGGAAAAAGAAAACACTGAATTCATTAAGGACACAGCTCCAATGGAGGCACGGTCATGCCCCGTGAACTGTGCAGTAGCCATCCTGGTTCCTGACGGTGCCACTTGGCCACCTGTTGCTTTCAGGTCACAAGCTTCCAAACCCCAACCTAACCCACAGCAGACAGATGTTTGTTTCAATATGTGGCTGTGCTGCTCCCAGGTAGGAGCTGGCAATCTTTTGAATAAAGCAGTGAGAAGGGCTCTGCTTTCCCTGCATTGTTTCCTAAGGACTTTCCCACTAAGACCACCCAATAGCGGAAAGAATGACCGTGGCAAGAGAAAGTTTAATAGCACTTGTATTATTTACACACACGGGGTCTACTGAACAAATGCAGTGAATGCCCACAAAACCTGCCCCTTAAAGATTTTTCCCTTGAAATTAAAGAGAATAATGGAGTCAAAAAGTTAGTTTTCTTTTGAGTTATCTAGAATATTACCTTATTTTTTGCTTTGTATGTACAGACATAGTATTAGGCCAGTGAATCATAGAGAAAAGGTGGAGAAATACCCGTCTTTGAATAAAAAGACCGTCTTTGGAAATTAACCTGAATTTGCTTTATCTTATACTGTTCTATGTAAACTTCTGCCCTGCAAATGAAAGTGTGACAGTGGTTATTGTCAGACACAGGAAAATATATTCAAAGAGATTTCCCCGTAGATTTCATGCTTTATTTTACACTGAATACAATTTAGCCCATTACAATTGTTGGAAAATCCAAAGGTAAATATATGTAATGTCTTTAAAGCATGATTTTAGTTTTTAAAGTACTGTTAAGCCTCACTAATTCATTTAAAAATAAAAACAAACAAGACTGGAATGCCGATATTAACACCAGGATTTGCATTAAGAATCCATTCTTCTCTGAAGAAATCACCAGACAAGCATTTCCAGTTCCGCTTTACCTCCCTGTCCTACACTCAATGTCCAGGAATGAGAAATGAAAGAAAACAGAGGGTAGAGATGCTGGCTGTAAGTATGACTGTGAAATAGATGGAACTTCTCTTCAGGCCCTTTCTTCTGGGCTGTTCTCTCCTATCCCTTGGGGACTCTGGTGACAGTCCTCTCTTCCCTTTAGCCCGCTGAAGCTCTCAAACTGACTCCCAATGACCCCAAGTTTTCCATGACATTGATTTCATCCTCTGATAAAAAAAAAAGTCTCTTCCCCTTGTCTTCTGTCCCAAGAAAATGTTTGCAGGGCATCTACCTAGTGCAGGTGATAAAGCAGTGAAAATAAGGCAGACCTTTGCCACTGGGGCTCTTCCCCAGTCAAACAGAACACGCATCTCAGAAGAGGCCTTGAGCCCCAGAAGGACTGAGTCGTGTAAAAATGAGCAGCACTATTATCCGGGTCAGAGGGAAAGCATTTTGTGGAAGGGCGTCTTATGGACTAAATGTGTCCTTTTAAAATTCATATGTTAAAACACTAATAACCTCATGGTATTAGGAGGTGGTCAGGACATGAGGAAGGACCCCCCATGAATGGGATGACTGTCCTTATAAAAAAGAGACAGGAGGGAGCCTGCTTCCTCTCTGCTCTCCTCCATGCAAGGATATAGCGAGAAGACTACCTGTAAACCAGAAGGTGGGCCCTTAGCAGACACTGAGTTTTTCAATACCATGGACTCTCCAGCCTTGAAAACTGTGAGAAATAAATGTCTATTGTTGAAGCCTCGCTGTCCACGGTGATTTGTTGTAGCTGCCAGAACAGACTAAGATTGAAGGCGGTTTCTCTAGAGTTCCTTAGGTCATACCTACTGGATGATGGCTCAGCTTCCAGCTTCCCACCTAACCCTAGGGTAGGCAGGATGGGCCCTGTCTACCTAAAACCCTCCGGATGTAGGCTCCATCCTCATCACTTGCTTTTCCAGCCCACTTGTCCCACACATTCTGCAGAGTGAATGACAGGCCACCCTCCTCTCAAAAACCCTCACTGATTTCCCGTCACCTATCTATGAATTCCAAACACCTCGTTCTGTCTCTCTAGATGGCCTGTGGGCTGGGTCCGTCTGCCTCCCCAGCCCCCTGTTTGCCTGTACCCTGGCGTACATCCTGTGCTCTCATGACGCCACATGACTTATGTTTTCTCAATCAAGTCCTCACTTTGCTACTTCATGTTGACGCCTTCCTTGGGCTCTCTCTGCCTCCATTCTCTGCTTGCAAACTACCAATTCATGTGCTGCTTTCTCCATGAAAATGCAGCATGAGCTCTGATCCAATCAACTCGAGCTCCCAGAGCATGCGCCCCATCTTCCTCAGTGGTTCTCATGGGAAGAGGTGCTAGTCACAATTATTTGAGGAGTTTCCTTGAATAATTCCTAGCCTTCCTTTCCCTCTCCCAAAATCACTTCATAACGCTCCTCAGTGATTCACTACCTCCCCGAGGTGAAGAGATTGCACACTGTTGCTTTGATTATTCAGGAGGGCTCATTTTCTGAATATTCATTATCCAAGGCATTATAATTATAGCACTCCACAGAGAAGTAAAATATTATCAATAAATCGACCACTTACACAGCTAGCTCCTTCAATCATGCCTCCCTGATTAACACTACCTTGGTAGTATCTCCTGGAAAGTCTGTGTTTTTGAATGGCATTTCAGTGCAAAGTGATTACAAAATGAAGATGAAAAGATGGAGAATTTCATGAAGTTGATGAAACCGATGCTGGTGATGCTGGTGGACTATACATCACAAGCAAGAAAAATGAATATCAGTGTATGAAGACCATATAATTGAAGGAAAAAACCCAAAAATGATGATTAATATCATGGTAGCTCATCATAGAGAGAATGATTTGAAGAGAACTGAGTAAGAAGTGTTTTTGGAGTAGCTGGTGAAACTTGTTTAAATAACTCTCTTTATGAGCATGCTGTGAAAGCGAAAGAGGACGTGAAAGATGGTCTGCCATGCTACTATATAATCTGCAGGTACGATGATACTTTAACCCCCATCGGTGTGTAATTCTTTGTTCCATGAATCAGTGCATGGTGTAAGTCGAAACCAGGTCTTATTAAATATAAAAAACAAAACTATTTCCACGTCACTTAGTTTTATTTTTCAGGATAAAGGTAACTTCTTTTTTTAGGTCTATGAAGTTTTGGTTCTTAGGAGAGCTATTTTAACTTGTTCTTCTTTGGTATTAATTTTCTTCAAATAGCAATTTTGACTTCAAATAGTAACTTGTATACTTAGGATTTTCAGCTGAAACTAGTAGCCAGCTTAATGACTTCCGGCCCTGACTTCCTTGACAGTTAGCATGCTACCTCCAACTGTATTGTGGACAGTTGAGCAGGCCAAATTGCTCCAAGGTTTCTATATTCCATAGAACAAAACTTTTTCTTAACTTTTTACGATTTCAAACCAAAGAAAAGCAGAAAGGTTAGTATGATGAGCCCCCATATAGCCATCACATAGCTTCAACTATTATGAATACTTTTGCCACAATTGTTTCACTTATTTCCCTTCCCCTTCCCCTTCCCCTTCCCCCTCCCCCCCCCTTCCCCCCCCCTCCCCTCCCCTCCCCTCCCCTCCCCTCCCCTTTCTTCCCTTTCCTTCCCTTCTCTTCCTCCTTAAGAAGTATATTCCAGCTATATGTCATTCTATTCTTATGTACTTCAGAAGAGAAATGAGACCAATTATCTTTGAGAAATCCCATATTTTAGGATTTTCTGCTTGATTCTTTGTGGCAAAATGTAACTCAATTTATTTTTGTTATTTTCCGGAGAAGAGATGCTGATGTCTCCTTCATAGTGCATTATTTTTGGAGACATATGACATCTTGTCTCACTTTTCATGGTTCTAAGACAGTCTGATCTTTACATCATGAAGTTTCTCATCAATCTGTCATCAAATGGCTTCATCCATTTAATGATTCCTGCTAAATCCATTATTTTATTTGGCGTTTTAAAATGATGATGTTTCTAATTCTATTATTCTTTCCAGATTTATTGGCTGAAACTCTTTTCTAATAAGAACTTCCCCTCATCAACTGGGAAATTTGGTTACCCTGCATTGAGTGCTTACAGGAAAGGCAAGATAAATGCTTACTTCTTAACTTTTAATTGCCAACTTTCAGAGTAAAAAGTTGACATTCTAGTTAGTTCCAAAATGTTGAATAAGGGCTCCTCTTCCTCTCTTTGGAATTTTCCTCATTTATTCATTGATATTTATTTATTTATTTATTTATTTATTTGAGAAAGGGTCTGTCTCTGTCGCTCAGGCTGGAGTGCAATGGTACAATCTCAGCTCATTGCAACCTCTGCCTCTTAGGCTCAAGTGATCTTTCTACCTCACCCTCCTGAAGAGCTGCAGCGTGTGCCACCATGACTGGCTAATTTTGTACTTCTTGTAGAAACAGGGTTTGGCTATGTTGTCCAGGCTGGTCTCAAACTCCTGGACTCAAGCGATCCACCCACCTCAGCCTCCCAAAGTGAACCACCATGCTTGGCGTCTTTTATTTATTAATAGTAACTCGAACGTGCTTTAAAAAAGATATTTAATGTGTTTCAATCAATTAAGTCATTATATTTTTAAATAACATTGCCTCATCTTTGGCCAAAGTCCCTTTGTGTTGGCTTTGGTTTTCTTTTAATGTGACCTATGAGTCCTTGGGAGCCTCTTTGCTTTCCGGGACAATAAGGTGCTCCAGGCTCAGCCTGTGTATTCCCTCCCCTGGCCTGGGAACCCACCATTCCAAGGAGGGCTCCAAGGAGCCCTCTCTCAGTAGTGAGGGGTATCTGCACTTGACAATAAGGACTCTTGGTACATTCATTGCAGTTGGGTTGTCATTGTTTCCATATCTTTTTAGAGGACATCCATACAAAATACACAGTTTTGAAAAAAAAATCATGAGCTCATCCTGACAAGTTAAACTTGAATAAAAATAATGAGCTTTTTACTTATCTTCTTTCATCTTATACTTGTAATGCCTTCATTTTATACTGTTAACTTTGGTTCCTAACAACATTAACATAATTGCTTATTTCCACCATCCTACACACCCTATATAGGAGAGTTGCAAAATGATCAAAAGTAATATTACAACTACAAAATTAACTGCTAAAGTGTAAGATCTTCTTGGCATCTCCATTTTTCTTTTCTTTCTTTCTTCAAAGATTTTTATGATGTTAGGTCTTATGTTTAAATCTTTAATCCATCCGGAGTTAATTTTTGTATAAGGTGTAAGGAAGGGGTCCAGTTTTAACTTTCTGTGCATGACTAGCCAGTTTTCCCAACACCATTTATTAAACAGGGAATCCTTTCCCCATTGCTCATTTTTGTCAGGTTTGTCAAAGATCAGATGGTTGTAGATGTGTGGTGTTACTTCCAAGGCCTCTGTTCTGTTCCATTGGTCTGTGTCTCTGTTTTGGTACCAGTACCATGCTGTTTTGATTACTGTACCCTTGTAGTATAGTTTGAAGTCAGGTAGCATGACGCCTCCAGTTTTGTTCTTTTTGCTTAGGACTGTCTTGGCTATGTGGACACTTTTTTGGTTTCATATGAAGTTTAAGGTGTTTTTTTCCAGTTCTATGAAGAAGGTCAATGGTAGCTTGATGGGGATAGCATTGAATCTATGAATTACTTTGGGCAGTATGGCCATTTTCATGATACTGATTTTTCCTAACCACGAGCATGGAATGTTTTTCCATGGTTTGTGTCCTCTCTTATTTCCTTGAGCAGAGGTTTGTAGTTCTCCTTGAAGAGGTCCTTCACATCCTTTGTTAGTTGTACTCCTAGGTATTTTATTTCTTTGTAGCGATTGTGAATGGGAGTTCATTCATGATTTGGCTCTCTGCTTGTCTGTTACTGGTGTATAGGAATGCTTGTGATTTCTGCACATTGATTTTGTATCCTGAGACTCTGCTGAAGTTGCTCATCATTTTAAGAGATTTTGGGCTGAGACGATGGGGTCTTTTAAATATACAATCATGTCATCTGCAAATAGAGACAATTGACTTCCTCTTTTCCTAACTGAATACCCTTTATTTCTTTTTCTTGCCTGATTGCTCTGTCTAGAACTTCCAATACTATGTTGAATAGGAATGGTGAGACAGGGCACCCTTGTCTAGTGCCAATTTTCAAAGGGAATGCTTCTAGTTTTTGCCCATTCAGTATAATATTGGCTGTGTGTTGTTGTAAATAGCTTTTATTATTTTGAGATACTTTACATCGATACCTAGTTTATTGAGAGTTTTTAGCAGAAAGGGCTGTTGAATTTTGTCTAAGGCCTTCTCTGCATCTATTAAGATAATCGTGTGGTTTTTGTTTTTGGTTCTGTTTATGTGATGGTTTACATTTATAGATTTGTGTATGTCGAACCAGCCTTGCATCCCTAGTATGAAGCCTACTTGATTGTGATGGATCAGCTTTTTGATGAGTCATTGCATTCAGTTTGCCAGTATTTTATAGAAGATTTTTATATCAATGTTCGTCATGGATATTAGCCTGAAATTTTCTTTTTTAGTTGTGTCTCTGCCAGGTTTTGGTATCAGGATGATGTTGGTCTCATAAAATGAGTTAGGGAGGATTCCCTCTTTTTTTATTGTTTGGAATAGTTTCAGAAGGAATGGTTCCAGCTCCTCTTTGTACATCTGGTAGAATTAAGATGTGAACCTATCTGGACCTGACTTTTTTGGTTGGTAGGCTATTAGTTACTGCCTCAACTTCAGAGCTTGTTACTGGTCTATTCAGGGATTCAACTTCTTCCTGGTTTAGTCTTGAGAGGGTGTAAATATCCAGGAATTTATCCATTTCTTCTGGATTTACAGGTGTATGTGCATAGGTTGTTTGTAGTAATCTCTGATGGTAGTTTGTATTTCTGTGGAATCGGTGTTGATATCCCCTTTATCATTTTTTATTGCATCTATTTGATTATTCTCTCTTTTCTTGTTTATTAGTCTGGCTAGTGGTCTATCTATTTTGTTGATCTTTTAAAAAACCCAGATCCTGGATTTATTGATTTTTTGAAGGGTTTTTTTCTATCTCTAACACCTTCAGTTCTGCTATGATCTTGGTTATTTCTTGTCTTCTGCTAGTTTTTGAATGTTTGATCTTGCTCCTCTAGTTTTTAAAATTGTGATTATAGGGTGTTGATTTTAGATCTTTCTTAGCTTCTCATGTGGGCATTTAGTGCTATAAATTTCCCTCTAGACACTGCTTTAAATGTGTCCCAGAGATTCTGGTACTTTGTGTCTTCGTTCTCATTGGTTTTGAAGAACATCTTTATTTCTGCCTTCATTATTTCCCCAGTAGTCATTCAGGAATAGATTGTTCAGTTTCCATGTAGTTGTGTGGTTTTGAGTGAGTTTCTTAATCCTGAGTTCTACTTTGATTGCACTGTGGTCTGAGAGACTGGTTGTTATGATTTCCATTCTTTTGCATTTGCTGAGGAGTGATTTACTTCCAATTATGTAGTCAATCTTAGAGAAGGTGCAATGTGGTGCTGAGAAGAACGTATATTCTGTGGATTTGGGATGGAGAGTTCTGTAGATGTCCACAGGTATTGATTGACTTACGACCTATGCAACTTATGACCATTCGACTTTACGACCACAATTGCTAGCCATGACTGCTCTGCCGTAGATTTTTGGAAGCACTACATTTTGATGTGTATCAAGAATATCGCTACCGCCTGGGAGGCTGTGACGACAAAGTGCATGAATGGCATCTGGAAAAATTGTGTTAAGCGCTCTGTTAATGATTTTGACGGAGTTGACAGTGAACATGAACTTGAAACTATTCGGGGAAAAAAATAGTAAAACTCACTAAAGGCCTTTCTTTGGAGTGTGAAATGGAAGATGTCGAAGAGTTGCTAGACAAAGAATCCGGAGAACTTACAAATGAAGAGCTAATTGAACTGGAAGAAGAAAGAGTGGCAGAAGAAGAAAGAAGAGAAGCAGAGAAAGAAGAGGAGGAGCCAGAAAGAAAGTTCACCACTAAGGGATTATCAGACGGTTTATCTTTACTGAATAAACTTCTTATACATTTCAAAGCAATGGACCCAAACATCGAACGATTCGCAAGGATTGAACGGATGGCGCATGATGTGTTTTGTCCGTATCATGAAATTTATGAAGAAAAAAAGAAACATACAATTTAGACAAAGCTCACCATGTTTATGAAAAAACCAACTGCGGTAACCCCAACTGCTGCCTCAGATGACGACATCAAGGATCCGCAGCCAAGCACCAGCGGCCAATCAAATGTTTCGTGCATGTTTATATATTTTGCAATTGGGAAAATGTTTCCTATGGTATTTTTTACACTTGTATTTTGTATTTTTGTATGCACCTGTATTTTGTAATTTTGTATGCTTTGCAAATATTAAACCAGTTGTACTGGTAATGCAGTGTTTTACTTAAACCTGACGAATGTAAAAATAAGAAACGAAATGGTGTAGAGATGATACAAATGGCATAAAATGAACAAAGAAAATTATGATATATAACAATAATGAAAGAAAATTATGATAAAATATGACTTAAAGATTTTTATAACATCATTTCACAGTACTGTACATATAGCCTACTCAACTTATGACCAAATGGTGTTACGACCGGTCTGTGGAAACCAATCGTGGTCGTAAGTTGAGCACTAGCTGCATTAGGTTCACTTGGTCCAGATATGCGTTTAAGTCCTGGATATCCTTGTTAATTTTCTGTCTCATTGATCTGTCTAGTACTGATAGTGGAGTGTTAAAGTCTCTCACTATTATTGTGTGGGAATCTACGTCTCTTTGCAGGTCATTAAGAACTTGCTGTATGTATCTGGGTGCTCCTGTAATGGGTGCGTATATATTTAGAATAGTTAGCTCTTTTTTGTTGCATTGTTCCTTTTACCATTATGTAATGCCCTTCTTTGTCTCTTTTGATCTTTGTTGACTTAAAGTTTGTTTTATCAAAGACTAGGATTACAACCCCTGCTTTTTTCTCTCTCTCTCTCCATTTGCCTGGTAAATCTTCCTCCATTCCTTTATTTTGAGTCTGTGTGTCTTTGCACATGAGATGGGTTTCCTGAATACAGTACACTGATGGGTCTTGACTTTTTATCCAATTTGCCAGTCTGTGTCTTTTGATTGGGGCATTTAGCCCATTTACATTTAAGGTTAATCATGTTATATGTGAATTTGATTCTGTCATTTTGATACTAGTTGTTTTGCCTGTTAGTTGACCCAGTTTCTTCATTGTGCAATGGTCTTTACCATTTGGTACATTTTTGGAGTGGCTGGTACTGGTTGTTCCTTTCCTTGTTTAGTGCTTCCTTCAGGAGCTCTTGTAAGGTAGGCCTGGTGGTGGTGAAATCTCTGAGCAATTGCTTGTCTGTAAAGGATTTTATCTATCCTTTGCTTATGAAACTTAGTTTGGCTAGATATGAAATCCTAGGTTGAAAGTTCTTTTGTTTAAGGATGTTGAATATTGGCCCCCACTCTCTTCTGGCTTGTAGGGTTTCTGCAGAGAGATCTGCTGTGAGTCTGATGGGCTTCCCTTTGTGGGTAACCCAACCTTTCTCTCTGGCTGCACTTAGCATTTTTTCCTTCATTTCAACCCTGGTGAATCTGACGATTATGTTCCTTGGGGTTGCTCTTCTTGAGTAATATCTTTGTGGTGTTCTCTGTATTTCCTGGATTTGAATGTTGGCATGCCTTGCTAGGTTGGGGAAGTTTTCCTGGATAATATTCTGAAGAATGTTTCCCAGCTTAGATTCATTCTCCCTGTCACATTCAGGTACACTGATCAAACATAGATTAGGTCTTTTCACATAATCCCATATTTCTTGGAGGGTTTGTTCATTTCTTTTCACTGTTTTTTCTCTAATCTTGACTTCTCATTTTATTTCACTGAGTTGATCTTCAGTCTCTGATATTCTTTCTTCTGCTTGACTGATTTGGCTATTGAAATGTGTATGCTTCATGAAGTTCTTGTGCTGTGTTTTTCAGTTTCATCAATTCTATGTTCTTCTCTAAGCTGGTTATTTTAGTTAGCGTTTTGACTAATCTTTTTTCAAGGTTCTTAGTTTCTTTGCATTGGGTTAAAACATGTTCCTTTAACTCAGAGAAGTTTTTTTATTACCCACCTTCTGAAGCCTGCTTTTGTCAATTCATCAAACTCATTCTCCATCCAGTTTTGTTCTCTTGCTGGTAAGGAGTTGTGATCCCTTGGAAGAGGAGAGGCATTCTGGTTTTTGGTGATTTCATCCTTTTTGCACTGGTTTCTTCCCATCTCCGTGGATTTATCTACCTTTGGTCTTTGAAGTTAGTTACTTTTGGATGGGGTCTCTGAGTAGATGACCTTTCTGTTGATGTTGAAGCTATTTTTTTCTGTTTTTTAGTTTTGCTTCTAACAATCAGGCCCCTCTGCTGCAGGACTGCTGGAGGTCCACTCCAGACCCTGCTTGCCTCGGAATCACCTGCAGGGGATGCAGAACAGCAAGGATTGCTGCCTGTTCTTCCCTCTGGTAGCTTTGTCCCAGAAGGATACCTGCCAGATGTCAGCCAGAGCTCTGCCCTATGAGGTGTCTTTTTGGACATACAGAAGTCAGGGAGCTGCTTGAGGAGGCAGTCTGTCCCTTATCAGAGCTCAAGTGCTGTGCTGGGAGTTCCACTGCTCCGTTTAGATCTGCTGAGCAGAGATGTTTAAGTCTGCTGCAGCGGAGCTCACAACCACCCATTTTCCCAGGTGCTCTGTCCCGGGAAGGTGGGGCTTTATTTATAAGTCCCTGACAGGCTGCTGCCTTTTTTCATGCATCTTGATTTTTCTTTAGAGTATGTCTCACTAAGTTAGTATAGCCAAAATACTGGTTTAAAACATTTGAAATAATTCATTTCTTTGTAGTATTTTAACTTGGCCTATAGATTCATTCATATGCTTATTTTAATATTTTTGGTATAGTTATATTTTGTTTTTATGTTTTGAATATGGAAAATACATTTCTAAAGTGAAATTTATATAACAAAGTATATTTAGAGAAGTATCCTTTCATTCCTAATTCTTATTCTTTCACATTTTCTATAATTTTGGCTTACTCTTTCAGTGTTTGTTTTCGCAAAAAAAAGAATGTGTGTGTATGTATAATTTTTTTTCACATAAAGGATATATTCTATACATATTTCTCTTTGAATTTACAGTTTTTAACAATATATACTAGAAATTGCTCCAATTGGAACACAGATTTATTTTTCTTCTTTTTTTCTTTTTAAACCTGCATTGTACTCCACTGTGTAGATTTAGAAGAACCAGTTCCTCAGTGATAGACATTTGGGCTGATTCCAATTTTTGTTGTTATAATAAAGCTACAATGAATAAACTTGTATAAATATCACTCCATTTTTGGGAGGTGTATCTTTAGGGGAGACTCTGAGAAGTGGGGTTTCCAGGCCAGGGAAGAATGCACCTGTTGCTTTCTGAGTATGAAGTCCTGCTCCATGGGGTTGTACAGCGTCCCCTCGGCTACACAGGGGAGCGCCTGTTTCTCCACCACCTCCCCACAAGAGCATGTTGTAAAACATTCAGACTTCTGTCAGTGTTACAGGAAAGAAGTAATATCTCAGTGTAGTTTTGATCCGGTTTCTCTTATTGTAAGGAATGCAAACCATTGTATTTCGTATGTCAGCAGAGAATGTTGTCAATGTTTTGGATTTCTTAGGGTAAAGCATTTACTCAAACTTACCATGTAACTTGCCAATTCAAAAACTCAAATTTATGTTCACATTCAACAATTTGGTAGCAGGATAAAGAGATGAGAATGGCTTTGAAGTTTCTTTTTTTTTAACACTATATTCTGGGGCTCCCTTAGGTAAGTTAATCTCTCAGTGCACTTGGCAATGTACAGTGAACAAATTCATTGTCATGGCTACTGCCAAGGTACAAAGAAGAAACCAGTGCCAGATGATTCAGGGACAGAAGATGGTGCATGGAAAACAGCAGTAGGGAAAAAGCAAAACGACATTTTATAATCAGTGTGTCAGAAAGCAATTCAAACACTAACAGCAAGGCGCCCACTACGAAGCTTTAGCGAAACGAGATTCTAGCCCTGCCACCCACAGTCTAAACTTAGGCAAATACAGCTTCTAATGGAGGGAGAAAGTTGCTAAAAGTCAGTTTTACAGATACGTACACATTAGGGTTTCCTGTATGTTAGGGAAAAACAGTCAATTGATGCAAACTATAATTTATGTTGATGGAACAAAAACGCAGCATTTGCTTTGTAAAAAATCCTTTTCAGAGTCTTCTAATGCAAGAGCAAATATAAAGGACAAAGACTGTCATTCCTTTTTGATATTAAAATGGTATTCATTAGGCTTTCCATTGCTAATCATAAATGTTAAATTGAAATTGACAAATTATACCACTAACCTAACTTCCTTGGTTTTTTGGTAAGATTTACAGGAACATCACTAGAAGTCTATGGTCAGGAAGTTAACTAGAGAAAGACATGGATTTTCTTGTTTTTAAATAAATCTCAGCCAGAAGCCTCCACATGCTCACAAATGAATTGTTAAGTTTATCTTTTGGCCTTACAGACAACCTCACTGGAAAATGAGATAACCACAGGCCAGTTTCCATTTGTCAAAAATTCTTTTTTTTCCCTTAGCATTTCCTGTTAGGACTGAGGCATTTCAGAGACCCCTGAACAACTTGCACATAACAATTAGAACAGAGAAATCAGCCCTGGGCAGGGGCTTTGACTGTGAGTCTTGGGTCAGAGATAGGGAAAGAGAAATATTAGCTGTGTGGGTTCTAGCAGGCACTAGGAACCTGAGGACATGGATGTGTTTCCAAGTAACTGAAAATAGCAGTAACTAAGCAGAGAAGGGAGTGTGTTGCCAGGGACTTAAAGACAGGCTTACAACTTCACTTCATTTCCACAGATGTTTAATAAGCGCTGGGACTACAAGAGTCTGCAAGCCGAGGGTACTCAATAAATATTTGTTAAATGAGTAAATGATTGGGGGACCCTGGAGTAGAGGCTACAGGAGATACAATCTAGCTCTGACTTAATTTTTCTCACGTGGCTGGTATATCTCTATTCCTTCTTCACTATCTGCCATTGATTTATTCCATCTTTCCTTGAAATTTCATATTAAAATGCATATCTTCCAATCATTTTCTGATGGATTCCACGAGACAAACAGAATCCATTAGCCACCCTGTAGTCTTCATCTTATATTGCTCTTTATTGTAAAAGATAAGTTTTATAATAATCTGGGGCCTTCTGAACGTTACATAAATTCTGCTGAGGTTACAGGAAACTTGGAGTGACATATTAGCTAGCAAGAAATCATTTCCTATCAGGATGAGAATATATTAGTTTTCTGGGGCTACTGTAACCAAGTACCATAGACTGCATGACTTCAACAAAAGAAATTTATTGTCTCGCAGTTTTGGAGGCTGGAAGTCCAGTACCAAGGTGTCTGCAGGGCCATGCACCCTTTGGAAGTGCTGGAGAAGGATTTGTTCCAGGCCTCCTTCCCAGCTTCTGATAGTTCCCTAGCTGGTGGCAGTGTGATGACAGTCTTCACATGTCTCTCTCCCTGTGTGCATGCTCATGTGTCCAAACTACTCCTTTTTAAAAGAAGGTCTGTCATATTGGATTATGACCCCCCCATCACCTCATCTTAGCTAATTATATCTGCAAGGGCCTTATCTGCAAATAAGGTCCCATTGTGAGATACTAGGGGATAAGACTTCAACATATTTTAAGGTGTCACAATTCAACCTGTAACAGAAATCTTAGTGGGGAGATCATCAGTGAAAATCAGGTAAGTGTCACTAAATGCTTCTGTGCAAGTATAGGACAACAGATCTGCGTAGGGGATTAGCTGAGCTCACTATCTTTTCATTGGCCTATGAATTGGATGTGGCTGAGGAAGTCCATTGCTATGGACTGAATGGTGTCCTCTCACAATTCATATGTGGAAGTCCTAATTCCTAAGGTGATGGTACTAGGAGGCGGGGCCTTTGGGACATGATTAGGTCACAGAGGTAAAGCCCTCATAAATGAGTTGAGTGCCCTTATACAAAGAGACGTGCAGGAGCTCGCTTCCCCTCTTTCTGCTCTCTGACACAGGAGAACAAAGAAGGCACCGTCTACCAGTGAGGAACCAGCCTCACCATACGCTGACATTGCTGGCGTTTTCATCTTGAACTTCCCAGCCTCTAGAACTGTGAAAAATAAATTTTTGCTATTTATAAGCTATCCAGTCTATGATATTTTTAAAACAGTAGGCTGAATGGATCAAGACATCTGTCAATAGCAAAAGCTTAAGAGTAAAAATTTGCTCTTTTTTATTCCAGAAGAAGCCTGTTGAGAATACATCATTATAAATAAGACATTTTTGGCCTTAAAAGGAAATTATCCTGTTGAGATGGCAGAATACATATATTATAATTTAGAGGGCAACAAATTGGTTAATGTTAAATGACATTCTTCTGAACCTGCAACGAAAAGAAGGTAAAGGTTTAGGTTGCCCCGGTCGCAAACGTTTAAAAGTAGAAAGAGACTGACTTCCTCAATGGCAGAGTTAGGAGCCCAGCAGACCCTCTCCCTAGTGAAACAGCCATTTAACTACCCAAAACCATTTTTTGAAAATTACTATTAAAATCTGATAATTGTCCTAAGGTCCAACACCAAGTGGCGAAGTATCTATTCAGGGAAATCTACTAAATCTCTGTGAGAACGATAAGACACTGTGACACTTAAGCCACGACCTGCTCATATCACCTTCCCTTTTTTCAGCTCAGTGTGACAGAAGTTCCCTTCTGAGTGGGCATAGAGAGGGGCTCCCTCTCCTCCTGGCTGTCAGTCTTGAGTGCACTTCACCCTGAGAGGGACAGGCTGTTGGCCTATCATCTCTTTAGTCCCTGCTTTGGGTGGCAGGTGAGTATAGCCAAGAGGATGTGGTTCCCCATTCCCACCAATCTCCTACTTGTAGCAGCAAGGAAGCTGGCTGAGAATGCTGTGCCCTGGTCTCCCTAGCCCCAGCTCACTCAGAGGGCAGAAGGTCTATGTCGTTCTGGGGAGGAGCAAGCCGGGGTCTACCCTTGTCCAAATTAATGGAACAGGGGAGTAATTGTGGCAGAAGCAGGTTGCTGACCACAGCCCTAGCCCTGGGGAAATAGTACATAGATTCTGCCTAGGGGAAGAGGCAAGGCTTAAGAAGAAAGAACTCCAGCATCTCTGCCAAAGGGGACAAACTTTATCTGGAACAGAGAATGTGGAAGATCATGCCTAAGGGCACTGTCAAAAACAATGGAGATCTTGGCGGTGAGCAATAAAGAGGGTGATCCATGATACTCACAGCAAGAGTGAAATGGCAGATCCCCAGAAGGCTTAGCAGAGAGAGCCCAGGACAGCACAGAGGACTGGGAAGAGCCCTCCTGGGGTCAGAGCACCTCAAAGACATGCAGTGCCTTACAGCTTTAATCAGATCAGACCATGGGGCACTTTATGCCACAGGGTGTTGTCAGAAGCAGTACAGCAATCCACTAGCTAGTAATTAGTAGAGCTTAACAGCCAGGTGTGATACTTCAGAAGCAGACCTGGAAGCTTACTGGGAGATCAGGGAAAGAGGCAAAGAGAGCCCAGCTAAGATCACCAGGAAACTGCCACATGAAGACCAAGATATAAAGTCTCTGTTACTTACATAGTTTGTTATGCAACATAAAATATTATTAATTACTGCAGAAGCTATAGACATCTGTTATATGATACAATGTATCAGATCCAGATTTTTTAGAAGCGAGAGACTAAGATATATAATAAATGTTATAATGAAGTTTCTTTTTAGATGAAAAAGAAAATCCGTTCAAAAACAAAAGAAAATGGGTGTGTTAAAAGACCTAGTCCTGCCAATTTAGAATGGGGTGCATTGATTCCACTGGCCTGTAGTCCCACGTCCCATTGTGCAATGCAGGGATCCAGAGCATTTTCCATTTATCCATTTGCAGACGTATCTCCTCTTTGCTATTACATTCCAAGATATATCAAAAGCAAATTGTTTCAGTGGCATTGGAAATACCTTCCCAATCTCCATTTTGACAATAACGGGTAGGATTTTAACAGTATGGAAACTTCTTATTGAATCCGCAATTGCAAAGGCAGGAACACATTGCAACAGGTGTCAATCTGCCTGGCCATTATTTGAATGAATGCCTTTCTGGCTCAGCTGTATCCAAACCATTAGGTGAGACTTTTATAAAAATGCCTTTAATCAGTGCTTTGTGGGGTGTGCTAATTAGCTACTGAAAACAAACAACCACGATGGAAGATCAGGGCCAGAACTCCCTTTTCAGCAACTGTCAGGCTTCCTGCATCCCGTGCAGATGTTATGTATGCAGTGGGCTCTGGGGAAGACTCAGCGAGGGACCTGGGGACTCACGAGGTGGTGATGCAACTCTGCCTTGATCCCAGGAAGGGCTCCCTGAGGATGGGAACATTACTAAATGTGACATCGGGGACGTTTCAGATCATGGTGGTGATTATTTGCTATCACCTAATCCTATAAAAAGGATAAGCATTTCGATGTCTTGACAGTTCATTAGGCATGGGGGTATTCCATTTCACAGGGCAGCTGCTCTGCCTTCAGACTTACTTTAAATACACTTTACATAAAATGATTTTAAAAGGATTTAAAAAATTATACATATGAAATATCTCAGCAATTAACAGAAAAAAATTAAGACAACACAAAGAATTTGGAGCCATAAAGCACATTTTTATTTCTATCACATTCATTGCTAGTTCTTTTTGCCTGGGGTCCTTTTTGTTGGTATAATGGAATGTCTCTCCTCATGGTTCTTTCTAACACACTAAGCAAAATATTTGCAAATGAGTGTGGCTATGTATTTTCTAAAAGGTGAGACTCCAAAGATGGATCTGATTTTTTAAAACAAATATACAAAAATGTACACATCAAATCTCGAATGACTGATTTTTCAAAGCAATTTTCTTGGAAGCCTGCCCTATCCATTCTGTGATGCAACTTTGCTGAGCAGTCTCTGGAATTCAATTATTTCATTCACTTATTTGGTAGATATTTACTGAGTACTTACAGGCTAGGTACTCCGTAGAAGTTACAGATACAGCTAAAGACAAAGCATGATGCTCAACTTTCAGAAGCATGTGGCTTAGTGGGGAAGGGAAGAGAAGGGTATGTGTGGAGGCTCAGAGACAGCTTCACAAAGAGGAGGTGGTAACTGAGCAAATTCTTGAAGGGAAGGATTTGCCAGACTAAAATGGGAGGAGTGCAGGGGGAGCCCCAGGAAACAGTAAGTGGAGGTCCATGCAGGCTGGAGTGCTGAGGCCTGTCTGAAGCCTTCGCATAGGTGGCACTCGTCAAGTGGGGTGTGATGGGAAAACGAGAAAGACGAGCTGGACAGTAGGCAGGGCTTTGGAGGGATGGTAAGGCCGTCAGAGCCAGCATATGATGTGGTCAATGACTCCTGTCTCTTTCTTTATAATCACAACTTTTAGTTGCCCTTAGAGCATATTGCCAATGTAGAGCATCAGTCTTTACCAGACTTAAATCTGTATTTTCTCGACATTTTCCAAAAATTCTACCTACTTCTAAAAAAAAGAGGTGATCCTATCGTTGCATTAAGGCCATTCAAAAGAACAGTCACTAGTTGCGATGGCTATTCTCAAAGAGGAGTCCCTTCTGTATCTTTAGCCGTGAGAATCAATCACTGAGCTCACCCATGGAGTTTGTCTTGGGGTGACAAAAATTATTTGAAATGTGTAAGTTGAGTATATTTGCTAAAGAATCAGAATGACTGCCTTATAAACACATGTCATGTGGGCTGATGGATGCTTTCAGAGGCACATTGGAGCTGCTCTCAGCTACTGGCTTGGGTTAGTTTTCTTGACAGCTTATATTTACTGTTATTGTGCCTAATTCCCTGTTTATTAATTTGTAGGTAAATGTCTCCACTTCACTGTGTTCAGGGAGCTTCTCCTCCAGTCAGAATAAACTTAGCTGTTTGAGTCATTCTAGCCAATGAGTCAGTTAATAACAAACACAGCAAAAAAGCAGAGTCCTTGCTTGGAATTGCCATTTCTCAATCTAACTTTTGGCTATTTTTTTTTCTCCCCTATTAAAAATATTTCAGCAGTTCAGATGGTAAGTTAGTAGACTACTATTTCTAGAACATTTTGCTCCAACCCTGCAGCCACTCTTACTCTAACCATAATCTGACAAGTTAAACACAGTCAATAAAATAATGAAAAATAAATAACATACTTGCTGCCTTACACATTTTTCCTAGCGCACATTTGCCTTTCCTGCAGAAAGTGAAAAAGTTTTTCCTGAATGGTTTTGCTCATGCCTTTTCCTGCCTGAAGAAAGACCCAACTCCAGCACATTCTTCCAAACTTAGCCTCCCAGCTCCTGTCTTGACCCTCACTCACCACCTGTAGGCACACAGGACAAATTGTCCTTCCTGAAACATGTGCTGTGCTTTGTCATGTGCTGTTGAAAAGTCCTCACCTCAGTGTCTCCCTTTTCTGAAATCACATTCTGCATGCCCAAAAATGGTGCGATGAGGGAGACTTGCAGATTAAGTTTCCAAAATCTCACTTGACATCTCCGCTTACTAATATTTTAAAATATAAGACAGAACGTGTGACCATTTCTGAGTAAACATGATTTGCAGTGTTACGTAGAAGGGTACATGTGCTGTGTCTCAGGAACTAGATTGCCTGAATATGAATCCTGGTTCTGTCCTTTTTTCTTCCTATAACTTTAGACAAGTTATTTTTCTGCACCTCTGTTTCCTTATAAATGACACTGGGATAATAAAGGACCTACCCAATCTTCTAAGCAGACTCAGATATAAAATTGGGGTAATAATAGAACTTTAAAGGCCGCTGGGAGGATTCAATGAAATTAATACATGAACAATTAGAACATTGTTCTAATTATTAGAAAAATTGGATCATTTCAGAAATGTTAACCATTTAATAGCAATCATCTTAGCAAATTTCAAATTATAATTCTAAATTTTCTAAAAATGTCACACCAATAAATTAAATGCCAACCCCCCTAATTCCTGCTCTTCCACATATTCAGAATGCCTAAGCCTGGAGTGTCAGATGGTTCCCTTTACACTCGGCTGAGTGATTTCCTCTCCTTCTCCTTGTCATTCTTCCAGGCCCTCAGCAGTTCCTGTAGCTCTTTGCTCTATGTACTGAGGATCAGAAACTACACCAAAGACTTGAGATCTGTAAAAAACCTCTTCAGGTCAGAGTTGTAATTAGGTAAATCAAAGGCTGGGTAAATGCAATTGTGCTTTCAGTCTGTTTTATTTATTTATTTATTATTACTATTTTTTGAGACGAGTCTCGCTCTGTCACCCAGGCTGGAGTGCAGTGGCACGATCTCAGCTCACTGCAACCTCTGCCTCCCAGGTTCAAGTGATTTTCCTGCCTCAGCCTCCCGAGTAAGCTGGGATTACAGGAGTGCGCCACCATACCCGGCTAATTTTTGTATTTTTAGTAGAGATGGGGTTTCACCATGTTGGCCAGGGTGGTCTCAAACTCCTGACCTCATGTGATCCGCCCACCTCAGCCTCACAAAGTGCTACAATTACAGGTGTGAGTCACCCCACCCGGCCTCAGTCTATTTTAGTTTGAACATGTGTTCATTCATTTATTCACCCAACGTGTGCCCAGGTCTGAGGTGCACAGACATCTACAAACTGGACTCTCCCTGTAATTCACCTATCCACAAGAATATTTTGGAAATTAATGAGACCATATGCCTAAAACCTGAATAATTTAACAAAACAAAAACAGACGCTAAACAGAAATCAAGTATTAATAAATGGAACTTCTCTCCAGAATACAATCTGATAAAGCTTGGTATTAGTTGGGCATCCACCCGACTTCTGTAATAGACTTTTTTTAACACATGAATTTTCCCCCTTTAAGATGCTTTCAGTATCAATAGAATCAATACCTAGTTGAAACCTTCCAGAATCAAAGATCCGACCTTTTTAAATGCCCTCCCTTTCTCCTTCCTTTAATGGTTCCACTGCAGCACTCTGGCAACATTAAGAATCACCTGATTACCTTTATTGCTATAAACTCTAAAACAAACCACCTCAGCCATATCAGCCAAAATTTATCACCCCTCAGTAATTCGGTATCATATTTTATTCTGCTTCTAAAAATCTAGTAGCTAGCATTTTATTCTTTGGGATATATGCACAACTACTTTTTAAAAGTGGTTGTTTGAAAATAAATCTTACACTTTGTATAACAGTGACATGTTCAAAGTGATCTTGTCCCAGGTCAATGACTACTTCTATTCATCACCTCTTATTCCTGTTAGACTTAAATACAAATCATAGTTTAAGTTCTTCTACTAAAATATAAAACCTCAGCATCAGAACAATAATTATTGTTTTCCCTGGCTGTTTAAAATGGGAAAATTTTACAAAGGCATCTCCAATTATAATGTCATAAAGACTTCAGAAATAACTCTTTCCTTTAATAGTAGTATTTAAAATTTGCATGATATTTAATTTTTTGGGAGAAGCTTTAGAATGGAAACACAACCTAAGTGGAAGACAAAACAAGGTCTTTTTATGACCCTGATGTGATCTCTTCCCTTAGTCCTGGCATTTAACCTCCTGGATCTCAGATGCCTCACCCCTCATTTGGGAAATGAGAATAAGAAAACACGTTACATGTGTGGGTGTAGCAAGAGGTGTGATAGAGGAGAAAGTGTTTTTATAAAATGATGCTACATTGCGATGTCGTAATTTTACATGGCAAACTTGACTGAATTAAGGGATATCTAGATATCTGGCAAAGCATTATTTCTGGGAGTTTCTGGAGGAGACCAGCGTGTCAGTCCACGGACTCAGTGGTGGAGATCTGCTCTCAATGTGGGTGGGTTCCACCCGATCAGCTGGGGGTCCAGAGAGAACAAAAGGCAGAGGAAAGGTCAATTCACTGTCTTTCCTGAGGCTGAGACACCCCTTTCCTGCCCTCCAGATTCCCCAGCCTTTTGACTCGGGGATTTGTACCAGTGGCCCCTCCAGGTTCTCAGGCCTTTGGCCCTGGACTGAGAGCTACACCGTCCACTTCCCTGGCTCTTCAGCTTGCCGACAGCCAAGAGTGGGGCTTTTTAGCCTCCATAATTGTGTGAGCCACTTTCCCTAATAAATCCCACCTCTAATATTTAGAAACTTAAACACCTTATTGATTTCAAATTATGTGCCTTGGCAACAAGATAAAAGATTTCTCAGTTCAGAGAAAGAGGCAAATGAAAATAATTTGGAATCAACAATAAAATGGTAAAATATAAAAGCTAAGATCTGAAATACATACTATTGAGTAATTTTAATCTTTTCTTCTTGAAATGAAAATAACCACTTACTTCTCATCATCTCCAATAAATCTGAATGTTTTATTCCTGGCTTTATTGTTGACTATATGTAATGTATATATTGCCAAGTCTCTTGGAGTGGACATTCAATGCATCAGCATTTAATTTATTCTTAGATGCGAAATTGTTTTAAATGAAAACTGTTACCTAAATATTAGATCCAACAAAGAAGATAAACAGAGTATTCATGAAACATTTTATAAACTGAACTCAACATGGTTTTACTTACTTTTAATCTGAGATTCAGGGATGACCTAGTTTGACTCTTTTATCGAATGCATACACCACCGCTGATGAATTAACAGCAGGGTACTAAGCGTAGAGCGGGTACTACGGACATCAAAGATACATCTGTGAAATCAGTAGCAGGAAGTCCTAGAAGCACACAGGGTGAGCCGGTAGAGGCACTTCTCTTAGTGACTTGGTGGATAGAATTTAGTTTCTCTCTTGGCATGTAGGTGTAAACTCAGTTTCCCGTAAGAAATCACTTATTAGTTCCCTGAATAAATTGAAATAACTAAGAATGAATGAAATGGAAAAGTACAGTAACTGAAAGCTCAAACCGATTGAGTGTTCTTGTTGGTCTCAATGTCTGCATAAAAGAGAGATGTCATGGAACTCAGACGTAACATCCTGAGGAGTTTCCTTTTTCTTTCAACATTTAACATGAACATGTCTTTCCTGGATAATTTTGGTTATTATAAGAGTCACTTGCTCTATTGCACAGGCGATTCCAGATATTTTACAAACATTTCTTTTTTTTTTTTTTTTGAGATGGTTTTGCTCTTGTTACCCAGGCTGGAGTGCAATGGCGCGATCTCGGCTCACCGCAACCTCCGCCTCCTGGGTTCAGGCAATTCTCCTGCCTCAGCCTCCCGAGTAGCTGGGATTACAGGCACGCGCCACCATGCCCAGCTAATTTTTTGTATTTTGAGTAGAGACGGGGTTTCACCATGTTGACCAGGATGGTCTCGATCTCTTGACCTCGTGATCCACGCGCCTCGGCCTCCCAAAGTGCTGGGATTACAGGCTTGAGCCACCGCGCCCGGCCACATTTCTTATTAATCCTTACACTAAACTCTTTTTGAAGGGGATTGGGATAAGAAACATGGCAGAATTGCTTTCAGATTCGCTTCCCATTGACTTTGGTCTTCTGATATTTTCCCCCAGGATGCCACAACACATTTGGTGCCCAACCTTCTTCCCCTTCATTTAAGTGTGTGCCTAAAATTGTTGATTTCTCAAGGATGCCTGGACATATTTGGGACAAATAGATGCTGTCAGTGTTTCTCAGTCAGTCTCTCATCACAACCAATAGAGGATTCAGGGAGTAGGGACAGGACATTTCCCTTCGCAACAGGACTGTGTGTTTAATTATGTTAGAACAGGAAGAGGAAGAGCAAATCATTTTTTGAGTCAATATTAAGTGCCTGGCTTTAAGCTCAATGCCTTACGTGCATGATGTCATCATAAGCTGTAAGAAGTGCTAACAGTGTTCATAACACTTGAGGTAGTTTCCCATTTCAGAGAGAATCCATGCGAGTCTTGGAAAGGCTGAGAAATCTGTTCCAGTTTTCAGAGCTTGGTGCAGCAGCCTGAATGGTAGGTTCTCCCACAGCCTCTGGAGGGGAGGGCCTCTGCTCCATGGCCCACCTGAGGATGGCCTAGAGCCCTGTGCTCCTGGTGGAGTGAGGAGCTGGTTGGGGCCAAACAAAATGCATCCTGATTCTGCTGGACCCCAGCCTGCAACAAAACCAGTAGTGGTTCCGTCTGCTCTCCTTCCTTGGACATAAAAATCTGGAGAAGTGCAAGTAGATGCCAGCACCTGGGAAATGCTGCAATGCCCAGAGTGCATTTGTCATAATCACATTTGAAGTCTGTGCTCTGAGAAATTAAGTAGAAACCGGTAGCCAGCATGGGACTTGCCCACAGTAGGCATTCTGCAAACACGCATTGAATGCAGGAAGAAAGAGGATGTTTTTAGCTTCCTGACGCTGCAAACTAAAAAGAATATTTCTCTGAAACATTTCTAATTGGTATCGTGAGTATCCCAGTCCTGAAAAGTACAGTTTTTTTTTTTTTTGTAATTTGGTAAATTTGGTAATTTTTTGGCATGGTGGGGATGGAATATGAAGCACCTGATAGTGTTTGATGCACAATTGATGAGCAAGAAATAATGACCTGCCTCTTGAGTGCATTGTGTTGATATTTTGCATTCAGAGAAGCTGACATGATGAGTTGATGGAGAGAGGAGTATGGAGTCTTCTTCCTGGCCACCAACAGGATCTCTGACCCCTAGACTGTAAGCCCTATCAATGACTTCATGATATCTTGCTTCCGAAAAGAAGCTCAATAATCCTGCTCAGTGAACAGCAGGGTTACTCATAGAGGTACACCTGAAATAAGAAAGTAACTCACACACGGCTAGTAAAACTGTAGTGGATGATTGGATGGTGATTGTGGGAATTTTTGTTTTTGAATGAAGAAAAGACAGTATTTCCCCAACATGATTCAGTTGGCAATATTGTATTCCATGTGATATACATAGAGTTGCCTAGTTTTCAAGCTAAAAGGGGGAGTTGTGACCATTTAATATTTTTATTATAGATGAGGAAACTGAGTCTCTGCCAAGGTAAGACATGTGCTCATTCCCTTAGCTAGAGATGGGCTTGAATCCACCACCTTCCATCCACTGACTTCCCATTCTCTATTTCTTCTCTTTCTCCACCTTGTAATGTAAATTTTATTGTAAGTATAGGGAATGTCTATGTGCAGTTTTGAGCAGAATAAAATGCCCTTCTACCTAAGAAATGGACCATTACCAGTGTGTATGAAACTTCTTCCTCCCCCCACCTCATCCCCACAGGCAACCACTTTCCTCAATTTCATGTTAATTGTTCTCTTGTTTTTCTCCATAGCAAGATACCTCTCTTGATTTTCAATATTTCTCTTATTATGAGACCCAGATGCACAGATGTTCCCCAAAGCACAATGGATATTTTATAGCTCTTAATATAAGATCAGAATTGTAACACCATAAAAATAGCCAGTTAGGCATTCAGATCAGTCTTGCATTTGCACGTTGTTAGCCAGCGACAGCTCTCTTTGGCTCTGAGATGACACTGATGACTCTGACCATTAAGAACTTGCTTTTTTGGCATTTCCACATCCTTTGATACTGTAAATTTATAAGAATAATGCACTTCTTTGGGGGATTCTTTGTTTCTCTAAATTCATTGTACTATTTCATATTCTACACATGTTAATGTACTCTTGTTTCAAAATCAGAAAATAACAAGAAGACCAGATCTCCTTTTCCAAACATTCACAATGTTCATGGGGACAAACAAAAACATTTGTACTCAAGCCCTGTCAGGTTTAATTTCGATTCCCCCGATGAAGACAGCATTTGATTGGCACCATGGCAACAGGTTGCCTCGAGCATCGAATACATATTACTCACACACAATCTTGCTCACAGATTCTCTTTATAAGTGTTAGGAGAGGTGTGATCTTCTCTTAGAACTCACTAAATTAAAAAAGGTTGAAGAAAATCTAATTAGTGTTTCCAGAAGTGCCTTTCTGGGGTCTGATAATAGCAGATTACTGTTCGTAATTTTTCCTGTACTCACAAGGCACAGGCACAGGGTGCAAATGTCCCAACAAGTGGCGAGGGAGGGAACATCAAGGCGGCTTCAGGACATGCAGGCGAAACCAGCTCATGGGTTCTGGGGTTTTTCTCTGACTTTTCCTGTCTCAGGTTGTTCTGGTTTCTTCCTCCCTGCTTCTCTCTTTTCCTTTCCCCTCCCCTCCCCTCCTCCACTCCCCTCCCCTCCCTCCTCTCCTCTTTCCTTTTCTCCCTTTCTCTATCCCCTGTTTCCCTCCTCCCTACTTAACTTCTTTTGCTCCTTGAGGGAAAAAGCAGTGATGCATTCCTCATTCATTTTCTGAGTTTCTTTGCTAGCACTGCCTTGGCTGTAAGGTGGATACTGTGGCTTGTAAATGGTCTGTTGCTTTGAAATCCGTACTAACACATCAGAGCTAAATATTCTTTATGCAACAAGGAGGAAAAGATACTTCTTGGGTACCTGCCAATACCAGGTGTGAGACAGAGCATCCACCCTTCACATTTAGAGAAACCTATGAGGTACAGGTTCCTCTCCCCACTCCTTTGATAAGGAAGCAGATGCAGAGAAATAGAGGCATGCACCACAGGTCAAAGTTACTAAGTGGTGGAGACAGGATTTCCAGCAAGGGTTTTTGACTCAAGTTTCCATTGAGAGCCTTAAAAGTCATTGGAGGAGGCAGTCTGCAGACCTCTTTCATTCTCCAGGCGGTAGTGGTGGGGGGGACAAGTGCCATTGATATTGGGCATTGTAACTCCCAAATATTGTGTAACAGCTTCAGAAAGTCTGCGTCTGTTAGACCAGGTATATTTGTGGTTCTCTCTCTCTCTCTCTTTCTGTGTGTGTGTGTGTGTGTGTGTGTGTGTAGATGGGTGGGGGGAGAGAGGTAGAGACAGACACAGAGAGAGGGTGAGAGATGAGAAAATGCAAAGAAATAGAATGACTTTTGATGACTCATTTATTGGAATTAATGCTACAGCCTAGACTGCCTCTGACAGTACATTTCAAATGTGCAAACGCTTGGAGGGGAGATCTGATAAGAGCAGGTCAGGAAGTGGGAGCAGTGTAAGGTCTCTTATTCCAGCCAAGTGCTGTAGCATAGCCAAACCAGGAACAGGAGGGGATGAAGCGAACCTGATCCTGAAACCCAAGGGTCCTGAAAAGTCACTCTTTGTTCACCTCCAGCAACATACCTCCCAAAGACAGGCTGCCGTGCCTTAATCAAGGCCTGAAGGAAATCTTCATTACTTACTGTATATTACAAAATGTAATAATGTAATAATGTATAACATTATTACAAATACTGCAATAATGTATATTATTACAGTATATACAAAATATTACTTTATTGTATTATTTTGTATTAAAATATTACTTTATTTGTATTACAGTATTACTTTATTGTATTATTTTATATTAATATTTAATAATAATACAAAATATTACTTACTGTGCATTGCAAAATGTAATAATGTATTTTCATGATTGAAATATCATGTAATATACTTACTGTGTATTACAAAAGGTAATAATGCATTACATTACATTACATTACGAAATGTAATAATGCATTATTACATTTTGTAATACACAGTAAGTATATTACATGATATTTCATATCATGAAAATATGTTTTAGGAATCCTATGCCTTCCACCAGTTTTAGGAATCCTATACCTTCCCAGAACTGTAGGAAATATCTCCACACATATGATGCAAATGAGCTTGTGAGAAAAAGATTAGTTTCTATATCTAATGGAGTCAAGTTGATGTCTGTCCATCTGACAAAGGTCTAATATCCAGAATCTACAAAGAACTTAAGCAAATTTACAAGAAAAATAAAACAAACAACTCCTTTAAAAAGTGGGCAAAGAACATGAAGACACTTCTCAAAAAAAGACATACACGTGGCCAATAAACATGAAAAAAAGCTCAACATTACTGATCATTAGAGAAATGCAAATCCATCCCACAATGAGATACCATCTCACATCAGTCAGAATGACGATTATTAAAAAGTCAAGAAGCAACAGATGCTGGCGAGGTTGCAGAGAAATAGGAATGCTTTTACACCATTGGTGGGAATGTAAATTTGTTCAACCATGTGGAAGATGGTGTGGTTCAAAGACCTACAACCGGAAATACTATTTGACCCAGCAATCCCATTACTGGGTATATACCCAAAGGAATATAAATCATTCTACTGCAGAGGTATATGTATGTGTTATGTTCATTGCAGCACTGCTCACAACAGCAAAGACATGGAGTCAACCTAACTGCCCATCAATGACAGAATGGATAAAGAAAATGTGATACATATACGCCATGGAATACTATGCAGCCATAAAAAGGAATGAGATTATGTCCTTTGTAGGGTCATGGATGAAGCTGGAAGCCATTATCCTTCTCAAACTAACATAGGGACAGAAAACCAAACACTGCATGTTCTCACTTATAAGTGGGAGCTGAACAATGAGGACACATGGACACATGGGGGGAACAACACACGCTGGGGCCTGTTGGGGGAGGGTAGGGGGCAGAGCATCAGGTAAAAGAGCTAATGCACGTGGGGCTTAATACCTAGGTGATGGGTTGACAGGTATGGCAAACAACCATGGCAGACGTTTACCTATGTAACAAACACATGTAACCTGGGACTGGAAAAAAATTTTTTTTTAATAAAAGAAAAAGAAGAAAACCTATCTTATAATATTCCTCATAAATATTATCTTCAAAAATATCAAGGCTAAAAATATTCTGCGCTAAAAATATAGGCGAGTGGAAAGAGCAAAGCCTAAGTGCTGTTTGCTGGAAGATTCGTGAGGTTTCAGACCCTGGGGACAGCCTGGGCGAGACCACAGGAGCACGGCAGGTGCAGTCAGCGCTGGTTCTGCAGGGCGAGGAGCTTGGCCCAGACCAAGACCTCGGGGAGGGCGAGGGAATGTTTCACCTCAAGGTTAGGTGAAACGAGTTTAAATTGGTCCACATCCATTTAGGAGAGAAACAGAATGTGAATGAGGAAACTCTTTTCTGATAAATTTAGGCAGAGGCTGAGGGCGCTCTTCCCCTTCTCCATCAGAGGCAGGCAAGGAGGAGGCCAGAGGAGGACACGGGTGCAAGGTGCACGCTCCGTTGTCAGATGGCTTAGGTGCTTTACGTTGTTTATTTGATTCTGTTCTAACATGACACTGCAATTTAGATCATTAAAATTATTTTCCAGTCAGAAAAGCCGAGGCTCAGTGTTGTGAAGTCACACACTCAAGGCCACGCGCCATGTGAAGACATCAAAGATCACTGGCATTCCTCTGCACTGAGGTCCTTTCCCAGTGGGATGGAGCTCGGAGCCCGGGCCCTGGTTGCAGCTCCACCTGTTGCTGGTTGCTGGTAGCATCACCCTTGCTACTGCAAACTGCTGGATGAGGCAAGAAAGCGCTCCTGCTGCATTTCCCATGCCCAGCTTCTCACGGCTCCATCACCACTGTCCACACTCTGTTTATGTCTCTGTCCTAAAACATGTGCTCTGGATCACTGGGCTAGTTTTATTCTTTCCTTTATAGTCTAGAAATTCTATCCTTGCTACCACGATGCCTTCTCCCCTAATTTGCATTCTTTGTTTCTTTCCTAAACTTCACACTGATGTGCTCCGCTGTGTGCTGCTGTGATCTCTGAATTGTCAGACCCAGCAGGTTCTTCTCAGCTCTCATCTCCACTGGTTCCTCAAGGCCATTTCTTTGGAAACTCCCCAGCCCCATGCTCTTCCAATATACCCATCTCTGTCTTACTTCCTTCTCTGGCTCTTTCTCCACTACAGCCCCTTAAGTGGTGGTTCCCTTGACCACTTCTGCCCTTGACGTCCTTCTCCAATAAGCTTACCTAGGTTGTCTCTTCTGTTTTACCCAGCTTCAACTATGAATTCAGCGAGAGGTATAGTGTGTACAAAGTCTTTCTCACCCTCTCCAGGTGGAACTGGTCACTTCCTTCTTTGGGTGTCCACTGACCTCTGGGCCTGCCCGGGACCACTTTTGTGCTTACTCATTTGCTGCTCCCCGTTATCAGGCTGTAAACCCTTCAAGGGTGAATGGTCTTAGTCATGCTCACTTTCTAGTATCCAAGTCAGTGCCTGCGTGGATAGGAGCCCACTACATGTTTATTGTAATAATGTAATACATTATTACATTTTGTAATTTACAGTAGGTAATGAAGATTTCCTTCTGGTCTTCATTAAGGCACGGCAGCCTGTCTTTGGGAAGTATGTTGCTGGATGTGAACAAAGAGTGACTTTTCAGGACCCTTGGGTTTCAGGATCAGGTTCGCTTCATCCCCTCCTGTTCCTGGTTTGGCTATGCTACAGCGCTTGGCTGGAATAAGAGACCTTACACTGCTCCCACTTCTTGACCTGCTCTTATCAGATCTCCCCTGAAAGCGTTTGTACATTTGAAATCATTGCACTCAATCTTTAAGGTTCAGTACTCACTCCCTTTGCTAACAAACTTCCTGGCCAAAGTGAATTGGAAAGATAGATCTCCTGTGTTCACAAAACATTAAAAAAAAAAATAACACTTACTTCACATAGTTTTTGTAACAGCTTTTCTATGTCGATTTCTTTAAAAAGGTGTGACAAAGTGTTCTGCAATTATTTATTCAGTAGTTTATTCCCAAGGTCTTTGTTAAAAATATCTGTTTTTTATTTACATCATAGAGGATATATTTTAGATTTTTAAAAATAAGAATTTTAACTCAATGTTTTAGATAACAAATATCTGAGGTGCCTCTTCATTGAAGGCTCTATGCTAGAAACTCCCACTTTTCAACCCTAGTGTAGGGAAGTTCATGCCCCATTCAATTGCCCATGCATTTGAACCAGTAATACTATGGATGTTTAAAAAGTCTGTGGAGTTCTGGCCAGGTGGGGTGGTTCACACCTGTAACCCCAGCACTTTGGGAGCCAAGGTGGGCGGATCACTTGAGGTCGGGAGTTTGAGACCAGTCTGGCCAACATGATGAAACCCCGTCTCTACTAAAAATACAAAAATTAGTTGGGTATAGTGCTGCATGCCTGTAATCCCAGCTACTCGGGAGGCTGAGGCAGGAGAATCACTTGAACCCGGGAGGTGGAGGTTGCGGTGAGCCAAGATTATGTCACTGTACTTTAGACCAGGCGACAGAGGGAGACTCCATCTCAAAAAAAAAAGAAAAAAAGTTTTTGGAGTTTTTGAGTCTTGTTAGTCTCGTCGTCTCTCAGACTTTCTCTACAGCTGAGTTATAAGCTGTGGAAATTTAAGATCACAATGAAAGTGCTGACAAAACCTTAGCCAGGCAGAGCTCAGCAGTCCCTGTCCTTCTGCAATCAGGGCTCATTGTGAGTTTTGAAGAGTGAATCTCCATGTGATTTTATCCTAACAAACGTTTACATACCAATTGAATCAGCTTCTCCTTCCCAACCCCCTTGCATCTGCTCTGACAGTTTGCAGGGCTCTCTCTATTCCACACATGCACCCTCCTGTGTAGGAGCAGTACCCTGGGGGAAAAAGCTGTTTCAAAATCACTCAACAGGAAGTGAGCCTGGTTCTTCAGTTCTGCTGAGTCATCAAGAAAATATTAGCTTACATGCATGAGGAATACTTTTAAAATCAGTCTAATAGCAATCTGCTCAATAAATGCAAAATGTATTTCTACCTTAGAATATACACTTCATAACGTGAAAACTATTTAAGAGGTTGTGGAAGCTTCCCTCACCCACACACCTACTCAATCCGAATTGGGTTAGAAAAATCCTGATCCTATAACTGTCTGTTGATTTCTAGAGAAAAAAAAAAGCTATTTGGGAAAGTACCATAGTAAGCCAGTTTAAAATTTTTTATTAAGTTGACCTTACCCATCTTCCCTTTTGTCCTTGCTCAGCAAGCATTTTGATGACCATTCCTGTGGTTATTTTTAGTATTTAGAAATAATAATTACAGCGTGTTGACATTCAGTCAAAGCAAACATCAGCTCTAAGTTCCCACACTGGCTAAAGGTCAGGTGAACGGGAGATAAACGTGGGCTTCTGTTTCCTCTAAGGTGCGAAGAGCTAACACATTACTGAAATTTGGGGAGGTCAGGGGTTGGCAAATGACGAATCCACAGGAAAGGCCAACAAGCAGCCAGTGTTTGGGATGCTGTTCCTTGCAGACAGCTCCTTACTGATGCTTCTTAGTTCCAAACAGGATTGAACTGACTACTCTAGACCTTTCCTCCAGCTCTCCTCTTCCCACAGCCATAGCACATGTGACTAATGACCTGTCCACCACATCCATGCCCCGCTCCTCTCCCTGGGCCTGGACATGCCTGTGTGCTCACCACACCTCAGAGGGAAGGAGAGGGAGGAGAGAGGAGAAATACTGAGTGGAAAAATACCAAGATCTGTGCTTGATTATTGGAGATAATTAAGTAGAACCTAAAAATAGTCAGGGCCCTTATTTCATATTATGTTCAAAATGATTCAAATTCAAAGCTATTCACAGCTGTGCTGGGGGTTGATATACCATAGAGCTGATTTCAAGCACTTGAATCAATGATAAGTAGATGAAGCTTCTTTCTGTTCTTCTAAGTATAACTTGGGTGGTACCATGATTCAGAGACTAGTGAATGTGAAATAAAGAGATCAACAATATCATTACCCCCATGACACCCATCATTTATTCTGCCAATACTTTTAAATAAAGTGGAGCCATATGGCCAACACACTAGGTGAGTTTTGTGATTCTCTCCTTATGAAGTTGCTGGTGATGAGTCTTTAAAATTGAACTCCATAAATGTATTGATTAAGCAGACGAGTAGTTTACTATTTTATTGATCTATTTGCTGATATTCCCAAGTATCCCAAGTACTGAATAATGCAAAGACAAACTCAGAAGTCAGAAATACAGGAAAATAGGTTGTGGTAATTTTACAAGTATATATGCAAGGATTTACTCTGATACCAAACACCTCTTTCAAGTGTTGGTAATAAGTCTAATTATGTGCTGTCAATAACAGCAGCAGTTCCATAGCTTTGTGGAGAGTGATCACCAGCACTGCTGCACAGACGCAGGCACAGATCAGGCCAATGGCCTCCCCAGTCTGGTTTTGTTTGCATCGCTATCTTTTCACGAAAACTTTCCTCATTCCACACTCCCCGGCGTCCTCCCCTTTCGGACATCAGTAGCATGGTATTGCTACTTCCCCTGTACCATTTGGTATACGAGATTGCTCTGTGTCACCAAAGGACCTCAAAGTGATCACCACTAGGACACAGTACATTGACTTCTAATAACATTTTGGTCTTTCTTTTCCACTGGACTGAATTTTTGGAGAGCAGGGGCTGTGTCTCTGTTTTTGGATCTGTCTTGCTAGCACAGGGCTTTGCCGTATATCAGATGTCCATTCTTGCTTCCATTCAGCGAATTCCCAGGATTGCCTGCTCTGTGCTGAGCGTGGTGGTTCCTCTGTGCTGGGAAGGAATGTGTGAGTGCCCTGGAGGGCTGGCCTCATCACCGTGCCACGCTTGTTTGTGTGTCTCGATGGAATTTTCCAGCACCTGGCAGGGAGGAGCTGTCATCCCTCTTTTATCCCCTGAGGGCTTAGCACTAAATGCTATTGGATAAATGTAATATATTTAGGAAGACAAAAAAATCACAACTCTCCAATGTAGGGGCTGCTGTTCCCCATTTTTGTAAGTTTGGCTCTTCATTGGTCAGACTTCGGTGAAGAGGTTTGAGGAACTTATGTCTATACTCCTGATAATTTTGGTTCAAATCAAGTCTCTGATGAAGCTGCTTTTACAATTTTGTTTTATTAATAATGAACTACCGCTACTTAATAGATTTAATTAAGCTTATGAAGGTGGATATGATGAAGTAACAAGGGAAGAAATCAGAACTTCTTAGAATTCTGCCCTTTGCATTCAGATGGGGCACTATTAAGAGCTTTTTCCTAAATCTCAAGGGATTTGCCCCATTCTCAGCCTTTGTCACCTTTAGGGACCTCACTGACTTCCTGAGCACTTGGGTCAGAAACTTGAGATGTTACAGAGTTCTTAGTACATCAAAATGACCAATTTGACATTATATGATAAAAAACTCTCAAAGCCTGCTTGCCTTTGAATCCAGCAGTTTCACTTTTAGGTATTTATTTTTAAGAAATAATTAAAGCTTGCTGCAAAGATTTAGTGTTTGTTTGTCTGTGTTTTTTTCTAGAGATGGGTGGTCTTACTCTTTCACTCAGACTGGAATGCGGTGGTACAATCATAGCTCACTGTAGCTTTGAACTCTGCGGCTCAAGTAAGCCCCCGCCTCAGCCTCCTGAGCAGCTGGGACGGCAGACATGCGCCACTGTAGCCAGCTAAGATTTAGTTCTTAATGTGTTTATCATAGCATTATTTATTACAGCAAATATATATAATAAATCATGATTTTAGAAATAGAAAATTACTCAAAAAAAAAGGATAATCCACATGTTGGTATATTATATGGTCATTAAAAATGAAGAACTATATATATTGTCATGGATATATGTTCATGATGTTATTTAAAAAGGATACAAACTGGTATCCAAAATCCTATTTTAATGTAAAATATATTAAACATTAAAACATTAAATAAATTTACACAGATAAGCAGCAAATTATAATTCCTAATTATTTCTTAGGTGCAAGATTTTTATTCTCTTTCCCTCCTTCCCTCCCTTTACCTCCTTCCTCCCTCCCTCATTTTCCGTTCTTCCTTCCCTCCTTCCCTCCCTCTCCCTCCCTCCCTCCTTCCTTCCTTCTTTCCTCCCTCCCTCCTTCCCTTCCCTTCCTTCCTTCCCTCCTTCCTTTCTCCTTCCTTCCTCCCTCCTTCCCTCTCTCCCTCCCTCCCTCCCTCTCTCTCTCTTTCTTTCTTTCTTTATCTTTCTTTCTCTCTCTCTCTTTCTCTCTCTTTCTTTCTTTATTTCTTTCTTTCGTTCTCTCTTTTTCTCCTCTCCCCTCCCACTTTCTTTTTCTTCCTTCTTTTCTTTTCTTCTCTTTCTCTTTCTCCACATCCTGCCTGTGCCCTAGGCTAAAGTGCAGTGGCACACTCCTAGCTCACTGCAGCCTCAAGGGATCCTGTACCACCACAGCGGGCTAATTCTTTTATCTTTTCTAGTGATGGGGTCTTGCTGTGTTGCCTTGGCTGGTCTCAAACTCCCAGCCTCAAGCAACGCTCCTGCCTTGGCCTCTCACATTGCTGTGATTATAGGTACAAGCCACTGTAACCAGGTAAGATTTTCATTTCTGAGTGGTGGGAAGGTGACTTATACTTTCTCCTTTGTGCATATTTGGGTTTTCTATTTTATCTTTAATAGTATGTGTAACAGGGAATAAAAGTCGATATTTTAAAAATTCCAAATATGTAGAAGTTTTACAAATACGATATTTGGAAGAGGGGAACTTATATTGTGTCTTTTCGTCTATATAAAATAACACTATAACATTCCACAGGAACTTGTGAGCAGTCTGTACTAGCTAGCCCAACTGAAAAACCAGTACAAACTGAAGTAGCTTCCAAACATGGTAAAACTGCCAGCATTCTCCAATCAGAGGCCTTTTGAGTGTGTTTCGTGTTTTAGGTGCTTTTCTATACTCCTGGCTTCGTGGAGCTTAGCCTTAAGCAAAAGTGATGAGAATAATGATGAAGCACATGGATGAACAGAATTCCAAGTGGCCAAAGAGATAATCACACAGAGTAAGCAGATCAGGGCGTCTGTTGGAAGGGGCAGGGCTGTGTGTTTTAGGAATGATACTGGAGTCTTGTCCTGGATGGAGAGATGAGCTATGCGAAGATCTGGGGGAGTGAAAGGGCAACGGGTCAGCAAATGCAGGGTCCTGGATGGGATGGCAGCCATGGCCTGTCTCAGAGACAGAGGACAGCCGGCCAGAGCTGCTGGACTCGTGTGAGCCAGTGGGAGAGTGGGGAGACTTGGAGGCTCCAGGGCAGGGGCCTTGTCTCATGCTCATCGCCAGTCTGTACTTCATTTAATTGCAGCAAGGAGTCCCCAGGGAGTTCTAACGAAAGCAGTGAAGTGATGGAAAGATGGCTATGGGCCGGGCATGGAGGCTCACATCTGTAATCCCAGCACTTTGACAGGCAGGTGGATCACCTGAGGTCGGGAGTTTGAGATCAGTCTGGACAACATGGTGAAACTCTGTCTCTACTAAAAATACAAAAATTAGCTGGGTGTGGTGGTGTGTGCCTGTAGTTCCAGCTACCTGGGAGGCTGAGGCAGGAGAATCGCTTGAACCAGGGAGGCAGAGGTTGCAGTGAGCCGAGATTGTGCCATTGCACTCCAGCCTGGGCGACAAAGTAAGACTCTCAAAAAACAAAACAAAACATCGCTCTGGCTGCTATGTGGTAAGTAGGCTGTGGGAAAGGATGAAGGGGGACACCAGCTCACTGGAGAGGGGTAACTGAGCTGTGGCTTCGACAGGGTGTTATCATCAGAGGCGGCAAAGGGGGGTCGGATTTGGGATGTGTTTTGGAGGTAGAGCAGACAGGACTTGCTGATGGGTTGGATCGGAGGTGAGGAAAAAGAGGAACGAAAGACACTTTTTAGTTGGATTATTATCAGGAGATACAAATTAAAATCACGTTGAGATACTAACGCATGGCTAAAATTCAGAGGACTCACAGTGCCACATTTTGGAGTGGATTTGGAGCAATCTCAAGATATACTGCTGGTAGGGATGTAAATTGCTACAAGCGGTTTAGAGAACTCTTAGGTGTCACCTGCTCACTGCGCCTGTCTGTACTCCATGACTCAGCAATTTCACTCTTAGGTATGAACCCAGAAGCAACATGTGTGCACATGTATCAAAGACATATTAAAGAGACATATTAAAAACATTCAATAGTAACATTAATCATAACACTCCTAAGCGGAAACAAACCAGTGTCTTTCAACAGCCACAAAATGGACAGAGATTTATTCTTACAATAAATTACCATAGAGCAATGAAAAATGAATGGGCTACAGTTACATGGAATTATAGCTCAGAAGCATAACACTGAATAAAAGAATTCAGAGACATACACACGCACACACACAATGTATGTTTCTGTTTATATAAGGGTAAAAAACCTGCAAAACTAATTTTTTCAAATAGTGATCACATAGAATGGCGGACGCGCTGGTAAGAAGGGGTAGGAGCGGGGCTTCTGTGATGATGAGAATGCCCTTCCTTGACCTTGGGAGTAGTTTCTCACAGTTGTGTGCTTTTCTGCACACCTCCACCATTTCAGACTTAAAATGTCTAAAACGCTGTCCCCCTAAGTGGCTGCTCCCGCTGACCTGCCACCAGGTTCTCTCTCAGTCAAATGGGCTCAAACTTCAGTCTCTTTCGGTCCATGCTCTGGTCGGTCAAAAGATCTGACCATTCTCTTTTCACAATGTTTCTTGCACTTCCTTTCTAACAGGGACCCCTTCATTCAGGGTTCGTGAGCTCAAATTTGGATTATTTTTCCTATTTTCACATGCCATCAAATTCTTCACCTGTTATTTCCCTGTTTTAAAACTCAAGCCCCACGTGAAACCTACTCAGTGAAAATCTGCATTTCTGTAAGATTCCCTGGTAGATTTCTGCAAGATCAAGCCTCATTTAATCTCTACTATCTTAAGAATTAGCACTATGATTATCCCTCAGTACACATGGGAAAATTGAGGCTTAGCAACAATAAGAAAATTGCCTGAGGTCGGGGGCTGGAGTTCAGGGCACCTTGAGGAAATACTAATGTGGAAATTATATGAATGAGCAGTTAGGATGGGCTACTCTGTGGAGGTTAAGTTGAACTCTGGAGGACAAGTCAGAACTAGACAGGCTAAGAAAGAGGGGAGGAGAATATTCTGGAGAGGTTAATAGCAGGTGCAAAGGCCTGCGGGTGGGAGAGAAATGGGAACATTTTCAGAACAGGGAGGAGTGCAGCATGGCTGCAGAGCAGTGACAAATGAGGAGAAGACCGTGACACAAAGGCCTTTGGAACTTGCTCAGGAATCTTGTTTAATTTTAATGAGTGCCAAGGAGAACAATGAAGTAGTTTAGATGAGAGTCTAAGTGGCTCTAGGACCCCTCCAAGGAGAAGGGGATGAAAAGGGCAGGGCTGAGGATAAAGCCATGGGCCAGCCACAGGGGTCTGGGTGGGAGTGTGTGTGTGGTCTGGCCAGGGGAGCGCAGTAGAAATGAGGTGAAATGAATGAGTGTCAGATTTTGCTTGAAGATGAAACTGACAGGCCTCAGACCACATCTTCCTCAGCATCTTTGGGACCATCACTAAACAGGTAGAGAACAGCACCCTCCATGTGGACACTGACACTGCCCCCTTTCCTTCCTGCCTACCCTCCTCTCCCTCTCCCTCTCTCCTAGTGAGGATATGGGGTTGGGATTGGAAAACATAATGACGTGTAAACTGGAAACTCTCTGGACATACAGGGAACACTACCTTGCGCCATTACAGCCATGCATACAGTCAGGCCTCCTGGTGGGGACCTTACACTTCGTGGGGAGCTGGCTCTGGGACATCCCAGATCCCGTGGAGAGGAGCTGCTGCCCGATAATATGTCCAAGGTGACTGTGGAGAGTGAAGAGCTGGATGTCCAGGTCTGAGACTCTTCTGTGCCCTGATTCCTGCTCTTGGAACACAAGCCAAACTCTCCCTCCTGGGCCAGTACAAACGGAGGAACAGTTATGCTCCCACACTTCTCTTTGAGCTTGTTGGCCCCCAGCATGAGGAATCTCCACTGAATCAGTGACTCCATAAGGAAGGAGGGGCAGAAAGATTTTCACAGTAGCTAACGGCGTTCTAGGGCTACCCAGCTTCCACAAAGAGAATACAATTTCTAACATCAGTTTTAAGATGTCATATTTCTTGCCTGATTTTTCTTAGTTTTAAAAACACTGCAGAGAGTGGTAGATGGTTGAAATTGGGTTTAAAAGCAATTTTCCTTCTATCATAAAAAATACTAACTTTAGACAGTCACATGCAGAGTAACCATTCTCTCCCTGCTAAATAAGAGTTTTTAGAGATTTTAATTCAAAGCTATTTGCAAATTCTCTACGGATTTCATGCCTATCGATTATTTACATTCAAAGCAGAGGGCTGCGTTTTTACATGTAAATCCCAAGAATTTTTTTTTTTCCCACTGAAGATGTAGGAAAATACACGTCAAACTAGGCTATCACATTTATTTTTCTTTTCCTAAAGGGGAACAGCTCTGTTCTTAGAACTCACATCAATTTAATTTATCAGCTGGTTTGTTTGTAAATGGGATCATCTATCAGCAGAGGGATATTTAAAAGCTCTCCCTCTGAAGACAGGTTTCTTTACGAAATGCAAAACAGATCACATAGCGTTGCCTGAACTGGTCTTTGTTGGCTGGAGGGTTTGTCATTGTTTTTTACTGTCAGATTTTTTTCACTCTTTGGTCTCGTAACACAACTATCTACCAGCCTCCCCTGCTAAAAATCAGTAGAAATAAGATGAACCTCCTAGTGCGCTTATTCCTCCTCTTGACTCAATGACTTGCATTGATCCTCAGTGATATTTGAATGAACCTGTCTTTTGGCCACCTTGGCAGTGAAATAGAACATAGTTTCCCTATAGTATTCTGAAACTTGATGGCAAGGTTTGCCTTGGCTAAGGACAAGGTCCGGTATTCAATGCCTGCGGTACACCTGATGTACATGCGTCAAGCTTAGTTAGTTAGCTGGGGACACTAGAGTCAGGAAAGAGCCACTCAAACGAACAAACAAACAAAACCCACAACTCAACTCTTGGCTCCTGTGTTTAGGATGAATAATCTGATGAAGATGGCATTTTCCTCATATTTTATTTCTCTGTACAATTTTATGTAACTTTTTTTTTTTTGAGACAGAGTTTTACTTTTGTTGCCTAGGCTGTAAGTGCAATGGTGCAGTATCAGCTCACTGCAACCTCAGCCTTCCGGGTTCAAGTGATTCTCCTGCTTCAGCCTCCCAGGTAGCTGGGACTACAGGTGTGTGCCACCACGCCTGGCTACTTTTGTGTTTTTAGTAGAGACGGGGTTTCTCCATGTTGGACAGCCTGGTCTCGAACTCCCGACCTCAGGTGATCCACCTGCCTTGGCCTCCCAAAGTGCTGGGATTATAGGTTTGAGCCACTGCGTCCAGCCTATGTAATGTTGTTAAAATGAAAAGGTGATCTTATTTTCTTAGATCCCTCTCTCACCTTCCCTTTTCTATTTCCATCATCTTTGGAAGAAAAGCCTCTCCATAATTTTCCAAATCTTAGAAAACTAACAGAGACAATCAGTGACCTCGGGTCACCAGAAGGTGACTTGCAACCCTCCAAAGGTGCTCCTGGATTTCCCCTCTAGAGGGTTCCCAATTGTGTCATTGTACTAAGGAGTTGCCAAGTTGTTCTGGAGATGAGTACTAAATGCTTTGACAGAGATTTAGTTTGATGTTGCCTTTCAATTTCATTTGTATTCTGGTTTACAGATCATTTCCTAAAGCATATACCTGGCATTATATGCCTTTTGGGAATTCATTGATTCAAAGACTGAATAGAGCTGTTAGGGAGTTTGGAAATCATCCAGTTTAACTTGTGACCTTTACATTGGAGCAACCTGGGGCCCAGAGAGATTAAGTGGCTGAGCAAGGTTTTATAGTGAGGTAGTGGACAGCCAGAGACCAGGCCTACCACATGCCTAGCTGGTGGTCTTTAACCCCCAGACACCATGAAACACATCTGTCATCCACAACTAATTCACACAGCCTTTTCTCTTTTTCTGTGCAAAGATTTCACTTTCCCCTTCTTCCAGTTTGCTTCCTAGCAGTTGAGAAATATACATCGTAGATCCCTTTGACCTTTTTCTCAAACATCTTGGACCAAAGCTATTCCAGTGTGAAGCCAGGGTCAGGCCAGGAATCTATGAATAAATGGGTCACCGGCTACCAGTCAGTATACATTTTCTCTTCCTTTTCCTATACAGGTGACATGTGCCCTGATATCGTCCCCCAGATTAAAGCACTCAGACTAACCTAACATGCTCCATGCCATAAAAAGTTACAACAACAGTGAGGAGATTACCCAGACCAACCAGATCAAAACTCAGGTTGGAGCATGACCCAGCACATGGCAGCAGCATGTGCCCAGAGGGACGCACAGAGGCCCTGCTGAGATCCGAACACAGCGAGCACCTTGCAATACGGTAACTGTTTAACAGCATCTATTTAGCTACAGGATTGACAAATTACCAGGAAATGCTTTCCTTAGAAAATGCCCTCTTATCCAACATCCGTCCGCCCATGTGTTCACCTGCCTACCCACCGGTCTGTCTAATCTTCTTCCTGCCTTATTCTAGAAAGGATCTGAGTGGCAGGCTCTAAGGAAATGCCTGGCAGCTCTGCTGTAACTGGAATAGTCCCAGTGATGAGATCATCAAATATGAGAAAGCACAGATATTAATCTGATAATCATATCCATTTTATAAAACTTTGTATTAAATATTAATAAACATTGACATTTTTTCCCATATGACCTTCTTTCGTTAAATATTAGGGTGACTCTACCATTTCCTTTTAACCTCTTTTTCTCATCCTCTCTCTCTCTCCTTTCTTAACATCAAAAGGAAACAGTAGGAATTACTTTAATACTATAGATACACACACATGCATACACATATATGTATGTTACAGAGAGAGAGAGACAGAAGGAGAGAGAGCTATTGCTTTCTCTGCAACTTTTGTAAATTATTCTATCATAATGGAATAATAAATGGGCACCTTACAATACATTTGGTTTTTATAAAAACCAGAAAGCCTCAGTTGACAGACCCTATCCCTGCATTGACCAAGCGTAAAATCATAAAGATTTTTTTTTCCCACTAAGAGGACAGCTGGAGAGCAAAAATGCACTGTCTTTCAATTAACCAGTCATGAGAAGCGATGCTAGGAAGACATCATGCCTCATTCACAAAATCATGTGTAAAACAGCAGACATATCACAGGCCTGTGTCAACAAAGAGCATTAGGACAGTTCCTTGGATTGTGACAAAAGTAGCCAGGCAATCTTTCCCCAAAATCAGAAACCAAATTGCAAGCCCTTACCTTGGAGGGCCTGTAAGCTATGAGTCTGTACGATAATGCAGAGCTGCAGGACCAGCTGTGGAGCACTTTCCAGAAAGGTGGCTAGCAAATGCAGCATACTCACATCCGCATACTCATATACCATTTTCCAGTAAAACCTCCATCTGTCATTCTCCCCACTCTGTCGGCTTCGAATACCTAAGTATATTGTGTGGAAATATCTAGAAAGAAAACATAGAGAATAAGAAAGAGACGCGTGTTGATAGTTTATAATTCAAACTCCAGGGTTGTTCTTTTCTGCAAGCCATCATATGCAAGCAAGCACAAGAAACAATTACCTCGGGGACTTATGATTTGAAGTCCAAAGTTAACTGCTTAAGAGTACCCATATTGGTAAATGCTCACTATGAGAAATCACTGCAATTTTAGTCCTCATAAAGATATTCTGCTCAATCGCAATATGAGGAAGTTGAGGTGGAATGTGGTTGAAACTCAGGTGGAGAATGGGTTTGCTACTTTAAAAATCTACATACATTCTTTTTTGTCAGTTTCTCCATGTGCTCAACAGTATTCATAAGGGGATTTCTCCTAGGACACAATGCAAGCCTGAAGTACCAAAATGTATGTGCAAGTAAACTTTCTTACGTCTTAAAAAACCACTTTTTGTTATTGAAAATTCTAAACATATACAAAGGAAGAAAAAATAATGTATCCATTATACACTTCACTCAGGATAAGTATAGTTGATCCTTGAACAATGAGGGTTGGGATGTCAATGCAGTTGAAAATCTGCATATAATTTTTGACTCTTTCCTTCACTAATAGCCTATAGTTGATTGGAAGCCTTACTGATAAACAGTATATCAACACATATTTTGTATATGTATTATACACTGTATTCCTACAAAAAAGAGAAACGAAAATGTTTTTAAGAACATCATAGGAAGAGAAAATATATTAACTACCCATTAAGTAGAAGTGGATCATAAATGTCTTCATCATCTTTACATTGAATAGGCCGAGGAGGAAGAGGAGGGGTTGGTCCTTTATCTCAGGGGTGGTAGAGGTGGAATAAAATCTGCCTATAAGTAGACCTGCACAGTTCAAACTTGTGTTGTTCAAGGGTCATTGTAGTTATCAACATACTGCCAATCTTTTTCATTTGTACCTCCACTTACTTCCTGTCACCAAATTATTTTGAAGCAAACCCCAGGCATCACTCTAGTCCATCTGTATTTTATTAAAAATAATTTTAAAACCAATATTGTGATCACACTTATAAAGACAATAATTTCCTAATAGTATCAAACACTCAACCTTCATATTTTCTTGATTATCACAATTTTTTTTTTTTTTGAGGTGGAGTTTTGTTCTTGTTGCCCAGGCTGGAGTGCAGTGGTGTGATCTGGGCTCACTGCAAACTCTGCCTCCTGGGTTCAAGTGATTCTCCTGCCTCAGCCTCCCAAGTAGCTGGGGATTACAGGCACGCATCACTAAACTCAGCTAACTTTGTATTTTTAGTAATGATGGGGTTTCTCCATGTTAGTCAGGCTGGTCTAGAACTCCCAACATTAGGTGATCCACCTGCCTTGGCCTCCCAAAGTGCTGGAATTACAGGCATGAGCCACCGTGCCCAGCCGTGATTATCACAATTTTTTAAGTTTGTTTGAAATGCAATCCAAACAGAATCCACATATAATGATTATTTGATATGTATCTTAAGTCTCCTTTACAAAATGGATTATCCTTCCAAGTCTTTTCAAATTTCTTGCGTATTTTTCGTTGTCTTGATTTTAACGATTGTATTTGTATGGTGTGGTTAACATATCTATCCTTAGTGTTTTCTGCAAGTGGGTAATTAGTGTTGGAATTTTGATCAGCTTCAAGTTTAATTGTTTTTGGCAGGTGATGCAGTGTACTTTCATTAGGAGGCACATCGGGATTTGTTGTTCTATTTTATGATCTTACCATCCACCGACAATATTGCAATTAAGGTTGCAAAATGGTGATATTCAGAGTCCATCATCCTTACTTACTGGTTAGAATACTTCTCCAGCTCTCTTCCCAATGTCTCTGCAGTATATGGTTGTCTGAAGCTCACTCTCTGGTAGATCCCTCAAGAAAGGTACACAGAGACAGTATTTCTTGAGCTCTTGCATATTCATAGCAGTATGTGTTTATCAGTCTTGCCTGGGTGAGAATAGGGTTCTTTGGGTTACACAGACCCTAAAGCTCTGCAGTTTTAATTGGAGATTGGTCCTCACTTTTAGAGTCTGTGAATGAACTGCATTCACCCAGTGCAAAGATTCTCAGATGCCAAGAGCGAAGGATAGCAGGGATACAGCAAGGAAGTGCAAGAGCAGAAAATCCAGGCAACCTTTTCACCGAAAGGCTAGGTTATATGGATGTAGAATTTATGCATATTTCATGCAAGATCCAAGATATGTAATTTACTTACCTGAGCACTTTAAATCTGTCACTTCGTTGTTTACTATCCTAGTGTTCTTACGGAAAAGTCTGGTAGAAATCCAACATTCTTTCTCTTGTAAGCTACTTGATCTTTTTGCTTGGATGTCCCAAGTATATATACATCATATATATCATATTTGATATATATCTCATATATATATCATATATGATATATATGATATGATATATATGTGATACTTCATATACATCATATAGGATCTATATCACATATATATCATATATGCATGTGACATATATGATATATATGTGATATACATATATCATATCATATATATGTGATAGATAGCATATATGTGATATTTATATGTGATCTATATGGCATATATGCCATATAGATCACATATAAATATCACATATATGCTATCTATCACATATATATCACATATATGCTATATATCACATATATATCACATATATGCTATATATCACACATATATCACATATATGTCATATGTGATAAATATATCACATATATGTCATATGTGATATATTTATCACATATATATGTGATATATATATTTATAAGAGATCTATGGTTTTATTAGAATGTATCTTGATAATGGCTGTTCTGCATCAATTTTCTGAGGAAGGATTAAGCTTCAGGTTTCCATGTGTAGTTTAATTTTTCTTGAATGACAGCATTTAGCATTTTTTCCAATCCATTGCTTTGTCTTTCTTCTTGGATGCCTCTTATTGATTATATATGCTATATCTTCTTTCTTGTGTGTCTAACAGTTTCTCTTGAATCCTTTTAATCTCAAATTTCTTCTTCACCTTAAATTTTTTCCTCCTCTCCATCTTCTATTCATCTTCTTACTATGGTGTGTATACAATGCCACGTCCCTTCTAGTTGTTTCATTTCTGTCCTGCTTTTTTTTTAAAATTTAAAATCCTATATTGAATTCTATCTATCATCCTTTGTGTCAAACATCACTTTTTTCTACTTATTTCTTTATGAATTTTTCTAATTCTGATTTATTTTGTTCTTCATGTTTACAATTTTAAAATTTTCTTTCAGTTCATTTAGAAGTATTTGCTTCTAATTTTTATCCATTTTGTGTGTTTTTCTTGTATGCTTTCATTGTCTACAGCAACATCATTAGTTTTTCTTACTTTCTTTTCATTGTAATAATGGATAATTTTCTGGTTGCTAACTTTTAAAAGTTAATTTAGTTTCCTGTACTTTTAGGAGGGATGAGTGGGCCAGGACAGCCGAGCTGGGTTCATAGCTCTAAACACATTGTTCTGGTGTTCTCAGGAAGTGGTAAGCAGAATCATGTGTTACTTTCTTCTGTCAGCTGTCTCTGCTCCTCTCCCCTTTTATTTGGAGATTCTCTTTCATCTCTTGTGGATCAATTTGGAATCTATTCCCAGCAGATTCTCCTCAATGTGGAGACTTGTTTGGGAAAGGCCTTCAGGTTCTTAACGGGTTGGAAGGACCCAGCTTGCTCCAATAGCATCAGGTTTGGTTGTATTGCCACCTGCATTGGATCATTGGGAACATTCTCCCTCCCCATCTCTCCTGGTCTTCTGAGCTTGGTTCAGGGCACTTCCCAGAGAGTATCTGGTTCTCAAGGTCTTCCCTCTACTACCTCCTGCATGGTTGTTGATATCACATTGGCTCTTATAAGTTGTCACTAATCTGTCTCTAGGTAATTATGGGGGTGTCTCAACACTGTGTTTTCATCTGCAATTCTTCAGTTTTGTCAACCTGGTTGCTCTGTCTATTTTAATTCAATATTTCTGGTAGACTAAAGAACGATGTTGCCATTGTCACCATATTTGCAGAACACACCATTTTAAAACACAAAGTGGATTTAATCATTCCCCTGAACGTTTGGCTGCTCTGTATGAACTTGAAGGTGAAGCTTGCTATTGTGCACTTGACAGGGACTTTCGTGGGCAGTCAGATTTCTTTCTCCCACACTTCATGGCTGCAGCTTGTGATGAGGTCAGTACAAACTGCTGATGTTTCCTTTCTTCTACCTCTATGGCTGTTCACATGCTCATGCTTGGAAGAGCCTTGAAATAACCTTTCCTGCTTCTTTGACTGCCAGGCTCGTTTTTGAATGAATAATCTCTATTTGATCATCACAATCATCCTTCAATACTCCATGTAGATGCAACCTGTTTGTATTAGTTTCCTGGAGCTGCTTCAACAAAGTGTCACAGACTGTGGTTTAAACCACAGAAATGTATTATTTTCCAGTTCTGAAGACCGGAAGTCTGAGATGAGGGTGTCATTAGAGTTCATTCCTTCCAAAGCCTGCAAGCAAGCATCGGATCCACGCCACTCTTCAGTAGTTTCTGGTGGTTTGCTGGCAATATTTGGCATTCCTCAACTTGTAGAGGCATCATCCCAATCCCTGCCTTCCTCTTCCCAGGGCATTCTCCCTGTGTGTGCACCTGCTTCTGTGTCTGCATTTCTTCTCTATATAACTACACAGTCATATTGATTAGGAGTGACCCTAATGATCTCATCTTAACTTGATCATGACAAAGATCTTATTCGATTTCCAAAATGAGGTCAGATTCACAGGTCTGCGGTTAGGACTTCAACATCTTTGAGAGAGGACACAATTCAACCCTAATGCTTTTCTATCAGTGTTTGATCTTGTTTACTCCATGACGTCTCCGCCCCTGTTTAGTGATTTCCAAGTCTGCATCTTGAACTCCAACCCTCACCTGAGATTCAGATCCATGTGCCCAACTGCTTTCTAGATTTCCCACAATCATATATAGACAAACATACTCAAAACACCTTGCTAGCATGCTTTCTAAATTTGTGCTTTCTGCTATACCAGGAAGTCACTTCCATCCATTAAGTCATCCAAGCTCAACCTGGGGGGCATTGTAGGCCTTTACCACTCCCTTAGCACTTACATCTGCTAACTACATTCTGGAGCTTTTGTCTCTTCATTTCTTTTCCCCTCCCTTTTCTAAAGTGGGATTCTTTGGGTTTCTGCTTTGGTTCTTTAATCTACAAATGGTGTAAGTTTGGGATTAACATCTCTTACTTTATACGTCCTTCTCTAGAGGGGGAAAATCACAGTACCAATCACATAGGTTGACCTGAGAACTAAATGTAATAAAAGCGAAGGACTCAGCACCGAGCTTGGTATTAATAGATACTAAGCATTCAGTACATGTTAGTTCTTACTATTTATTGATTGTCTTTGAAAACTCTAATGGATTCTTCCCGTTGCTTCTAGTGTGACCTGTCTGTGACATATATTGAATCCAATTTCTGTCACCTTTAAAACCTCTGACTCTCCACTCCCTAGAAGATAAAACAGTAAAGTCCATCAATGCAAATGAAGGCATTTAAATTTAAAGCTTTTAGTGTAACCTTCCTATGTAACTTTTGGCCTCTATGCCCCGTCCCATATTCTATGTTCCTGCCCTCACTGAAGCACTCCTGCTCTCTGGAGATGAATCCACACCTCAGTGCCTTTGCTCGTGTGGTTCTTCTGCCCCGGAATGCCTCTATACATTCCTTATTACACTGGAATCTCTACTATTTTATAAGAATCAAGACTTGCCTCTCACTTGCCCTCTCTCCCCACTCAGGTAAAACTGACTATTCCATTGTTTGAGCCCAGACTATCTTTATTCAGACTTTGACCAAGGAAAAATAACATTATTTCTGTATGTATTCATCTGTGAGTTCATTTCATATTCTAGAATATAAACTCCCAGAAAGGAAAGAATGGAAAGAATGTTATTTGTCTTTGTGCCCCTATAAAGAAACATCTGGCTCAGTTTCTAATGATTAATAAACACTCTATTAACATGCATCCTTTTATGGATTCAATGAGTATGTACTGAACACATGCAATATTTGCAATTTTGTATTTTTGTCCAAGGGAAACAGGAAATCACTAGAGAGATTTGAATAGAAAAATAGGGAATCTGACTTGCATTTTAACAAGGTTGGTTATTGTGTGGAAAATAAAGGATAGTGGGGCCAGGAAAGAAGTAGGGGCATTGGCTAGAAGACTAGTGCAATAATCCAGGTGGGAGAAGATGTTGGCTTTGATCAGGGGGCCAGTAAGATTGGCGGTGTGAACGTGTAAGAGTTGGCTATATCGTAAAGAAAGCGCAGACAGCATTTGCAGGGAGTGAACAAATTAATGAATAAATGCTATACTTCCTGGCAATTCTAACAGAAGTCTTAAATTGAGGACCTCCATGATCAGTGGAACTCCCACAAATGCCTCGCTGAGCTGTGTTTTTTCCAGTTTTTACCTGGGAGGAGGCTATGTGTACTCCCAGCTGTTTGCTTCCACAGGTTAAAAAGCTACAAACATGCTCCCCAGGGACTTGAACTCTTCTGGTACAACAAGACGTTTGTTTTTATAGCACCTTGAGCTCGCAGTTAACCTGATCCTGGTGACAGGTTTTTTCCCATAGAATAAAACAACGCATATTAGGTTTCACAGAGTTTCACATAGTAAGACACAAAATCAAACCTTTTAATAATACACATACAGAGTTCAAACATCTATAAACCAAGGATGGCAGGAAAAAAAAGCTATTATCAGCTCCTGGATGGGGAGTTTTTTTGTTTTAGTTTTGGTAAACTATATATAACATAAAATTTACAATCTTAATTATTTTAAGTGTGCAGTTCAGGAGTATGAAGTGCAATCACACTGCTGGGCAAACATCACCACCAATCCATGTCCAGAGGTCCTTTCACCTTAGAAAATGGAAACTCTGACTGGGCACCGTGGCTCACACCTGTAATCCTAGCACTTTGGGAGGCCGAGGTGGGTGGATCACTTGAGGTCAGGAGTTCAAGACCAGCCTGGCCAACCTGGTGAAACCCCATCTCTACTAAACATATAAAAAATTAGCCAGGTGTGGTAGGACACACCTGTAATCCCAGCTACTTGGGAGGCTGAGTCAGGACAATCGCTTGAGCTGGGGGGCGGAGGTTTCAGTGAGGCGAGATTGTGCCACTGCACTCCAGCCAGGGTGACAGAGCGAGACTCAATCCCTCCAAAAAAACAGAAAATGTAAACTCTACACCCACTAAACAACAATCCTCCACTCCCCCTGTTTCCCCAGCCCCTGGCAACCACCATTCTACTTTCTGTCTTCTCCGGATTCAACCACTCTGGATCTCTTCTCTGGATATAAGTGGAATCATACAATAGTGGTCTTTTTGTCACTGGCTTATTTCATTTAGCATAATGTCCTCAAGGTTCGTCTGTGCTGTAGCACGTGTCAAAATTTCCTTCTAGATGGGGAGTTTTAAAATGTCTGAATCTTTGCTGGAGGAAAGACCTCTATACAACATAGGAACTCCTTGATGGGCCCAGCTTACAAAGAATGACACAGGAAAATATTCCAGAGTTAGGCTCCATCTACCAGCCTAGAAGTCCTGTCCTTAGGAAGCAGGGGCGGGTGGGTCATGTGAAGGGCCAGGCTGGTGTCTCACACATGCTCTTGCTCTTTGAAAATAATTGTAGGCAAAGAGCACACACAAATTCACTCAGGATTAGCTATGAGGATATATAGCATCGTGCTATTTACAGTACAAAAAATGGTTAAAACCCAAATGCCTAATGATAAGGTATTAAACAAATTACAATACATCCATTCATTTTATATTGTTAAGGCAAAAGGCAGGTTAAAATAATATAGCCAATGTAGCCCATTAATAATTTTAAATGTGTGTGTGTGTGTGTGTGTGTGTGTGTGTGTATACACAGAATAAAATTTAAGACATTTAACACCAGAATATTAAAGAGTGATGATCTCTCGGTGGTGGAATCATGGGTTATTGTTATTTTGAAATGCATAAACAATGCAGTAATAAACTTTCATGTAGATTAAGTGCTAAAATAGCTTTCACATTTTTTAGGCTTTTCATATATATTTTAAAATTGCTCCCTAGAAAGATTGGACTAATTGGTAGTGAAGAGTGTCCTTATTTTCTTAAACCCTTATGTATTATTAAAATTACCAATTATATGGGTGGACAAAACACATGTTCAATTAGTGACTTTTATTGTTACTGAGGTTTAACATTTGTTGATGTGTATTAACCACTTGTATTTATTATTCAGTGATTTGCCTGAACGTCATTTTCAATTTTAACACGTTAATTTTTCAGGTCCTGACCCTCAAATTTGGCTTATTTAACATGGACCATGGTAACCAAATCACCGACAAATTCCTACCTCATATTTTATACTATAATATTCTAGCTTGGAATCAGAGGAAGCAGAAGCTGGAGGATTTAGGGATCAGATGTCCAAGGTGATATGGCTGAGAAATGGCAGCTGGCCCAAGGTCCCAGATATCCCCATGCCAGGTCCCATCATCACACATTACATCTGCCCAGCTTGCATTATTCTGGAATTGACCGCAGCAAAAACACTCAGACAGGATGTACGGCATTTCTCCAGTCCTCTACATGCTTTTTTTACTGAGAGACAATAGGTGCAGAGGTTAAGGACTTCAGTTCTGGACAATCATGGCTCTGTCAGTTCCAGAACTCAGGGAATTTTTTTCTAATTTCATTTTCATTTAATTTTTAAATTTATTTTATTTGATTTATTTTGAGCCAGAGTCTCACTCTGCCACCCAGGCTGGAGTGCAATGGTACGATCTCAGCTCGCCGCAACCTCCACCTCCCTGGATCAAGCAATTTCCCTGCCTCAGCCTCCTAAGTAGCTGGGGCTACAGGTGCATACCACCACAACTGGTTAATTTGTTTTTGCATTTTTAGTAGAGACAGGGTCTCACCATGTTGGCCAGACTGATCTTGAACTCCTGACCTCAGCCAATTCACCCACCTTGGCCTCCTAAAGTGCTGGGATTTAAGCCATGAGCCACTGTGCCCAATAATGAAGTAGTTAAAAATAAGATGAGAATAAAATACCTAGGAATACAACTAACAAAGGATGTAAAGGACCTCTTCAAGGAGAACTACAAACCACTGCTCAAGGAAATAAGAGAGGACACAAACAAATGGAAAAACATTCCATGCTCATGGTTAAGAAGAATCAATATAGTGAAAATGGCCCCACTGCCCAAAGTAATCTATAGATTCTATGCTATCCCCATCAAGCTACCTATGACCCTCTTCATAGAACTGGAAGAAACCACCTTAAACTTCATATGAAACCAAAAGACAGCCCACATAGCCAAGACAATTCTAAGCAAAAAGAATAAAGCTGGAGGCATCACGCTATCTGACTTCAAACTATACTACAAGGCTACAGTAATCAAAACAGCATGGTATTGGTACCAAAACAGAGATATAGACCAATGGAACAGAACAGAGACCTCAGAGGCAACGCCACACTTCTACAACCATCTGATCGTTGACAAACCTGACAAAACAAGCAATGGGGAAAGGATTCCCTGTTTAATAAATGATGTTGGGAAAACTGGCTAGCCATGTGCAGAAAGCTGGGCCCCTTCCTGATACCTTACACTAAATATAACTCCAGATAGATTAAAGACTTAAACATAAGACCTAACACCATAAAAACCCTAGAAGAAAACCTAGGCAAAACCATTTCAGGACATAGACGTAGGCAAGGACTTCATGACTAAAACGCCAAAAGCATTGGCAACAAAAGACAAAATAGACAAATGGGATCTAATTAAACTCCACTGCTTCTGTACAGCAACATAAACAATCATTAGAGTGAATCAGCAACCAACAGAACGGGAAAAAATTTTTGCAATCTACCCCATCTGACAAAGGGCTAATATCCATAATCTACAAAGAGCTAAAACAGATTTAAAAGAAAAAAACAAACAAACCCATTCAAAAGTGAGCAAAGGATATGAACAGACACTTTTGAAAAGAAGACATTTATGAGGCCAACAAACATGAAAAAATGCTCATCATCACTGGTCATTAGCAAAATGCAAATCAAAACTACATTGAGATACCATCTCATGCCAGTTAGAATGGCGATCATTAAAAAATCTGGAGACAACAGATGCTGGAGAGGATGTGGAGAAATAGGAATACTTTACACTGTTGGTGGGAGTGTAAATTAGTCCAACCATTGTGGAAGACAGCGTGGCAATTCCTCAAGGACCTAGAAATGGAAATTCCATTTGACTCAGCAATCTCATTACTGGGTATATATCCAAAGGATCATAAATCATTGTATTATAAAGACACATGCACATGTATATTCATTGTGGCACTGTTTACAATAGCAAAGACCTGGAACTAACCCAAATGCCCATCGATTGTAGACTGGACAAGGAAAATGTGGCACATATACACTATGGAATATTATGCAGCCATAAAAAATGATGAGTTTGTGTCCTTTGTGGGGACATGGATGAATTTGGAAATCATCATTCTCAGCAAACTGACACAAGAACAGAAAATCAAACGTTGCATGTTCTGACTCATAGGCAGGTGTTGAACAGTGAGAATACATGGATACAGGGAGGGGAGCATCACACACTGGGGTCTGTTGGCGGGGAAAAGAGGAGGGACAGCAGGGGGTAGGGAGGTTGGGGAGGGATATCATGGGGAGAAATGCCAGATATAGGTGACGGAGGGATGGAGGCAGCAAACCACATTGCCATGTAGGTACCTATGCAACAATCCTGCATGTTCTGCACATGTACCCCAGAACTTAAAGTGCAATTAAAAATATATATATATATATATTTAAAATAAGATGAGATGATGTACATAAATTACCCAGTAAGCAGTAAGTAAATATATGATGTCATTAGAAATAAGTTGTTTTTTTTGTTTTTTTTTCAGGAGTAAAATGGAAAGTAGCAATGATACCTTAATCTTTGGATTTTCCATTCAGCTGCCTGGGCTCCAAGTCATCTGGAGACTTGGTGGTTTGTGTGGGTCACCTTATATCAGAGAACTCAAAGTCTGTGGCAACCATTCTCTCTCTCTGTATTTATCTAGTTCTATATCAGTCTATCTGTGTCTGTTTCTATCTGTTTATCTGTCTATATCTCTATGTGAACATCTCTCTATATCTGTCACTGTTACTCTATATAGATCTTTATCTATTTCTGTATCTTTCTGTCTCTTTTATCTATCATCTATCTGTCTTTGTCTCTGTGTGTGTGTGTGTGTGTGTGTGTGTGTGTGTGTGTGTGTGTCTGTGTGTCTGTCTCTCTCTCCCTGTATCATCTACCTTACCATCATCTATCCATCCAGTCTATCCAGGTCCTTCCTGTTGCACTGTAACCCCATGTCTACTTTTGACACTGGGGAGAGGAGGATGGCCGACATCCAGGCCCTGGAAAATGACCCTTTGCACACTTGAACACAAAAGCCAAGCAGTCTTGTCTCCTTGGCAACTGTGCTCACTGTATCTGGAACAGTATTCTTTCCTCCCGGTTCTCATAGCCAATATCCTCTGAGTCAGAGTTGCCCTCTGAGAAGGGAGGGATGGCCATTCTTCCCTACCAGGCTGGGTGGGGCTTAGATGTGAGGATGTGCCTGGCACACACTGGCCTCACTTGTGACAGGCATGCTGCTGTGCACCGTGGCTCTTGATGTTCTGGATTCTTCTAGATTGCTATCTTTTTCTCCCCTCGTAACTCTGGTAAATTTATGCATTCAGTCCTGGCCATTTCCTCTGGGCACATTACCCTGATGGCGTTTTGCCACATTGCGTTAGATCAGTTTGTTAATCAGGATCTGGATTTTGACTGACCTTCCCAAGGGAAAGAAGAAGATGTCACTCCACTCAGAAACAAGCTGATTTCTGGGCTCCCTGAAATCCAGGGAATCCAGGCTGGGGGCTCGCTAAGGTTTTCCTTCTTAGAATTCTTTGTGGATGAAAGAAAACATCTCTAAAGAGGGTGGTCAGGGAAGTTCACAGTAATGAAAAGCTTCAGTTCTTAGATATTTATACAGATGGCAGAGAGGAGTCACTGAAAGCCATATACACAGTTAAGGATTTTGCATAACTACCACAGAGTATCATTTAAGGAGGAAAAAATTTCAAGGCCTTGCCATCAAGGATGAAACATGCCATAAGCAAGAGACAGCAGCGGATTAAATACCCAGCTCTCATTAGTGCTAATGGGAGATATTCCCGGTGAAAGCCCTCTCTGAAATGTCAATGTGTTCCGCCTCCTCCTTGGAAGTAAAACATTCACAAGACATTTGCTTTCCTTACCATATGACTGATTCATTTTCTCATATGGTCAGTCTTATTATTTATTGCCTTGGGAAGCATGCTAAAGGAAGGTATAGTTTTGTTTACATCACAAAAGGTCACCAAGGATTTTGGACTGACTTTTTCCACATAATCTCCATCTAACAATGTGTAGACTTTGCGATTTCCGTCGTATTTTTGATGTGCATGGAAACACACATCCATAATGCCCACCATGCCATGTGCACAGACACCTGTGTAACCCACCCCCTCCACAACACAGGCACAAAATCAAGTCTGCTGAATTCTGAACATGTAAATTGCATTTACATTCTCAGCTCCTTTTCATCAGTATTTTCCAAGTGCTGAAGAGCACCGTGGACTCAAGTCGCACCCTCCCATGTCACTAAGTTCCACCTGAAATATAATATGGCCTAATTGACAAGTTGGCAAGGAAATCTCAAACATTTGGTATGTCAAAGATCACATCGCTAGTACGTATTTAATCTAAAATTGAAGTGGTTGGTATCATCCTTACATTACTTGTGGGGAAATGTATGTAACTCATGTTTCAGACCATTCATAGGTATGATAAATATTTTAATCCCTAAATAAGACGTGACCAAGTGTTACATTAACTGCTGATATATCTACGGCTGAACAAGAAATCATTAATACCTATAATGATGCTATGCAAATATATTCTAATATTGAATTTTATTTTGCTGTCTTTTGTACATTAAACAGTTTGGCTGTCAGCTGTATTTTTACTGTCTGAAAAATACAGAGTGGAATCTGTGCAGAAGAGCTTTAAATAAACAACATTACTAAACAGTGATTCCAGAAGTGATATTTTCTTCTGTTGCCTGGCTACAAAGCTTTATAACACACACACACACACACACACACACACACACACACACACACGCATACACACACACACAAACAATCACACACACACACACGTATACAATCTCAACAGGTTTCTGTTTTTGTTACTGTTAAGTAACAGAATTGTATGATTTATCATCCTAAGAAGTTCTTTATTGCGTAAGTGAAGCAACAAGAACACCCACACCACCACCTAGTTTTAGTACCAGGATATTAGGCTTCTGCCATCTCCAGTCTATGGTGAATAATAGTAAAAATGACTTAAAATTCTGGCCTGTATTCTACAGTAGAACATTTTCCTAGTGGTTCTTGTTTCAAGATTAGATTTTATTACCCACTAATCATCCAAAGGAAGAAAAAACTATGTGAATTGAGGGAGAAACAATGAATCAGGGTTGGGCGTGGTGGCTCATGTCTGTAATCCTAGCACTTTGGGTGGCCACGGCGGGTGGATCACATGAGGTCAGGAGTTCAAGACCAGCCTGGCCAAAATGGTGAAGCCCATTCTACCAAAAATATAAAAATTTAGCCGAGTGTGGTGGTGCGTGCCTGTAATCCCAGCTACTTGGGAGGCTGAAGCAGGAGAATCACTTGAACCTGGGAGGCAGAGGATGCAGGGGGCCAAGATTGTGCCACACTATACTCCAACCTGGGCGACAAAGCGAGACTGTCTCAAAAAAAAAAAAAAAAAAAAAAGAAAGAAAGAAGAAGTAAATGTAAACTCTATACCCACTAAACAACAATTCTCCACTCCCCCTCTTTCCAGCCCCTGGCAACCACTATTCTACTGTCAATCTTCTCTGGACTTAACTACTCTGGGTATCTCCTCCAGATATAAGTGAAATCATATAGTATTTGTCTAAAAAAAAAAAGAATAAATTGGATGACCTTCTATTTGACACAGGCATTAGGAGTTGTGGTCATAGGGGACAGTTGGGGCTGTCCCCTACCCTGAGAGTATCAGGGCAGGCTGTCACCCACACGCCACTCTTCATTGTCATTGTCACAGTGCCCAGGGCACACCACCTCTCACCAGAGGCACCCAAACTCTCCCAAAGCAATGAGTGTGCATGCAATGTCCTGCTCATGCCGATGTTATGAACAATCACAGCATGAAGAGAGAGACGGGGAGCATACACAGGACCCTCCAAGAAATCCTTGATCCCGACTACCTTTTCCTCCTTAAACACACTTTAATTGTTCTTCCCAAGGGCAACACTGACTCTCAGACTAATGAGGCTTTAGGTTTCTCTGCACATATTTGACCCATGAGCTGTACTTTGATCACCTCCATTTCCTTCCTAGATAGAAATAAGGAGAATTAATTTGAGCTCACAAAGAACATATTTCAGTAGTTACACATCATGGTGTATGGCATTGTGAGCTTATACAAAGTATAGTCATACTTATTCAGTATCTTGTATTTCATAAAGGCTTCTTTATATTTACTTCCTTTTTATTCTTTTTAATTTTGAGGCAGAGTCTCACTCTGTCACCCAGGCTGGACTGCAGTGGCATGGTCTCAGCTCACTGCAACCTCTGCCTCCCGGGTTCAAGCAATACTCCTGCCTCAATTTCCAGAGTAGCTGGGATTACAGGCATGCACCACCATACCCAGCTAATTTTTGTATTTTTAGTAGAGACAGGGTTTCACCATGTCGGCCAGGCAGGTCTTTAACTCCTGACCTCAAGTAATCTGCTCAACTGAGCCTTCCAAAATGCTGGGATTACAGGCGTGAGCCACCACGCCCGGTCTCCTTTTTATTTTTATGTGAAAACAAGATTTATCTATGGGATATGTTTTGGTTTGCTTAAGTTTTATACTTATCTCTCATAAAGTTATTTATTACATAAGTAGTTACTCTTCAGGCATTTCCTCAGACCTAGAGGAGGAAATAATAGAAGTTTTTTCCTTTATTAAATAATTTCTCCTGAAATGGGTACTATGGCCAGGGCCTCTTGGGCAACTTGGTGAGTGTGGCCGAAACAGGAGAGAGGAACTTACTGAACTTGGAGGGAAGGTTCTCTGTGTACTCTCAATGCCTCCTAGCAACTGTACCTAATGAAAGCAGCATTTCTCCCCAAATTATTCCTCTGTAGAGTCCCACATGCAAATATTTTAAGAGTAAAATGTGTATTCAAATGGAGAAGAGTGGCTTGAAGTAAATACAGCAGTGATTACTATTTGACATAATATCGACATGATGACTGTGATCCAAGTCTTCAAATGGTTAAGAGGCTACTGGCAGAAATTATTAGCCACATTAAAAAAAACCAGATAGGGTTAATAGAACATCTGTTCTCATAATGCAGGAAGCAGTAATTGTGATAGAGTCAGAACCTTCATCCTAGGCCCTGCTCAAGTGATTGTATGATAAATATGGAAAGCACTGAGTGTTTGTGTATGTGTGTTTGTGTAGCGTTTCATTATTTTTAAAGTCAAGACACTGCCTTATAGCATTTTACTGCTTGACTTTGGCAGATTTATGGATGTTTATAGTTTTAAAAGATAACTGAAAAATCCATAGGCCTAGGGTGTCTGACCCATCACATCCATTGGGCAGCCAGATGGGGAGGGAAGAGAGAGAGTGGGGGTGTGACAACTTGGGATGTTGTGCATTTCTGGTGGCCCTGAGGTCCTGTCTGAAGTGTCCATATGCAGTGCACATTACAGGGATTGATTTCACCAGTCAAGTGCTGACTTCCAAGAGCTCTGATGCTTAGAGCATCTATAGCCATACAACCTGCATATGTCACACCCCATCTCATCTGAATGCTTTCAGAAGTTTAGGTCCAAATGTAAGCATTTTGTGCTCTTTTTAATGTAGTGTATTACTGTGCACATTGTCTCATTATAATTGTATTACTTATTCATTTATCCATTTTAGGGCAAGAAGAAATTCAAGCTGTGTTTCTTCAGAATCTTGTCAGAATTAGAAAACATAAAACACAGTGTTGTCAAAGACGGGGAAGAAAAGAACCCAAGGTCCGACTAGATTGAGTCTGAAATATTTTAGTGCTTGTGAATAGGAGGCTTTCTTGCAAGCAGCAATGCCCTTTCCCTGGTCCTGCATGAGCCCAGCAGGCTTCACTTTCTGCAGGGGCCATTAACTGTGCCCTCTGCAACAAGATTCTGGAAGAAGAGCAGCAAATGTTTGTCTGCTCCCAGCTTACATTGGCAGGTTTGGTCTACAGTTTACCATTGTTTCACGTGGGCAGCTCATTTCTGAGACTGGAATGCTGAAAGAATTCAGGGGTCAGCATTTCAGAGGCTGTGAGACCAATTCAACAGAAGGAAAGCACCTGAGTTCCCCATGCTAACAGCCTACCCATGCCCGCAGTGGGAATGTTTCTGGGAAAGGCTTCCATGGAGTACGGCACAGAGTGGCTCATGAAGATGAGTCCAGGAAAGGGGGACGAGCTTTCTCCATCATAAGAAGTATAATTTTTCTTATCCTATTGGTTCAGCAATATTTGCTCTCAACTGTTTTTAACACTCCAGGGAAAATCATCATACCATAACTGGCTGTAAGAATTTGGTAAATGGGCTATTGAAAACAATGTGCGAACCATGGCACGGGTTGGATGATCATCCAAAGCATTCAGCAGCATGCGAGTCCTTCTAGAGGAAAGCTTCTGGGATCACTTTCCAAGCTAGTTACTATAAAGAATTTTACCTAGGCATTGTGCCTACAGAAAAAAGTTCAGTGTTTCCAAAAGGAAAGTCTCCTTTGACTAAAACGATGTATTCATTCTATCCATTCACTGAACAAGTATTTGTTGAGCACCTACTTGGAGATCAACACTCCTCTTGAGGGAACAGAGCAGCAAATGAAATATGGACTTACATTTTACATGGGGAAGATAAGCATAACCAAGATGTAAACAAGTACAAGATAAAATATACAAGTTTATGCTAAGTGTCGATAATGAAACAAGCCAGGAAGGATGGTAAGGAGCGTCATGGGGCTTGCCAGTTCAGATGTGTTGCAGGGAAATTTACTAGAGAGGTGAAACCTGGGTCAGCGTCCAAAGGAGGAAGAGGAAGAAAGCCCTCTTCACTTAAAGTCTGGAAGAACATTCCAGGCAGAACAAACAGGAGGCCTGAGGCCCTGAGGTGGCTGTGTGTGTGGTCCATTCCAGGAGCATCAAGGACACAAAGGTGGTCTAGCAGAGTGAGTGGGGGGAGCAGTGGGAGATCAGAGCAGAGAGGAAGGGGTAGGGTCTGATCACAAAGGGCTTGCTGGGTGCTGGGTGGACTGTTCAAGTGAGATGGGAAGCAATTTGAGGGCTTAAAAAGCAGAGGAACACAGTGAGGCCAACATCTCATAAGGACACTCCAGCAGCTGTGCTGAGAATGCCATGAAGGGGAGGGAGTGAATGTAGAGTCAGAAACTGTTGTAATAACCTGGCAAGTGATGATGGTTGTTAGGACCTGCACAATAGCCATGAGGAACTGGGTAGATTCTGGGTATTTATTTTGAAGTTAAAGCCAGTGGGATTTGCGATCATGCTACATGTTATTTGTAATACCCATGGAAGGCACGGGGTGTGAGAGAAAGAGAAGGCAATGCTGACTCCAAGATGTTTGCCGTGAGCTCCTGGAAAGAGAGAATTGCCATTTACTGAGATGGGGCAACTTAGATGAGAGATCAGCAGATGATGGACATTTTAAGTTTGAATTGCTTTTAAAATATTGAAGTAGTCATCTTGAGTAGACAGTTGGAGGCATGCATTGGAATTCAGGTCTAGTCTAAGGGGTTATTTGGGAGGTGTTATGGTGTTTAAAGCCATAAGAGAAGATGAGACTGCCCTCACTTACAGTGCCAGCCTTAATGGCTTCTGGTGCATCCTTACTCGGAGTGGATTCAGTGCCCACCTTGAAGGTTTTACCTCAAAGACACCATGCCTAAATGCAACAGGCGGCCCTGATGATCCAGCTTCTCTCAGGCAGGTGTGAATGTTCAGGAGGTCTTTCCCTTCCCAAGGCCAAGGGAGTGAAAGCCAGCCTGTTGTCCGCTTATGGGGTTAGGAGGAAGTTAAATGGCATTGATTTGAAATTAACTTGAAGATAAGGTTGCTATGATGTCTAAACCTAGATGCGCTTTGGTCATCTTTTTTTTTTTTTTTGGTGGTTGTGCTGGTGAAAATGACACAGGTGTCTTCAGAAAGTTCTTCATTGAAGAGTAGCCAGAAATATCCTTAACTGGGAAGAGACGGAAGGAAACACAGAGAATCCAGGGCACCTTCCTGGCACTTGCACGCTGAGACATGGTCCCTGCCTGTGGTCCTGTAGCACTCACACTCTAGTACATGCTGAGGGTTTTGTTGTAGACCTCATGCAGGGCAGCCTAAAAGGACTGGAGAGCCAATGCCCTGGAGCAGCCCTCTGCCAATGACAAGTGGGAATGGGAGCATCAGTACCCCAGCTGCCCACCTGCCAGGTAATGTAATTCTGATGAGTGCTGACCACCGCTTCACAGAGAAGTCCTCAGTGGGATGGGGTCCTCGCTGCCCACAGAGGTGTTCTGCTCATGAACACACTAGTTTTTCTGCCTTCCCTTCCCTGTGCCTTGACCAGTGCTTCCTGGGACCACATTTAAATAAGCCTCTTGCACTCAAATCCCGATCTCACTTGTATCACAGGTTCCCGTAGCACCCCCAATGATGTACTTCTTTCAGTAGACATAAATCCTCCAAAAGTACCATTGGCATGACATCAGTTCCATGCGCAAACATCCCAGAATGGCTCCTAATTTCCCCACTGTGTCTTGATTCTTCTTCTGAGTGCTTCAGGTTTTCAACGATCAGGCTCAGCTTCACAGGTTATCTCGTTGCACAGTGACGCACGTGTGACCCACACAGTCTGCTTTGGTAGAGACTGCCCCCTTACAAAAGGCCTGACCAAATCCAAGTGCCATTCCTTCAGGCTTAGCTTGAGCTTTCCCTAACTGCTGTTCTTACCACAGTGACTCTTGTCCCCTGAGATTCTACTGAATTCACTCAGCATGAAAAGTCTCAATACTGAGAAGTGATTCCTAATTCATGAATGAAGAATAGATTTTATTGTGCTTCCTAACTGTGACCTGTGACTGTGCTGGAAGGGATCCTGGGCTGACCTTTGGGACCACTGGTGCATCCTCCCTTTGGTGAGCAGTAGCCAATGCAACAGGTATTTGCACAAATTACTTCATACGCTATTTAGTCTTAACTGTCTTACTTGATTACAAGCTCTTTGGGCTGGTGATTCTGTTGTACATAATTTCTCTCTCCTTTGTGCCTATCTAACTCATCATTCTAAATATAAATGCATTAATCTAAATGTAAAGTTGAATTATGAGGTTCTAACATACACACAATGTGTCAAGAACCAGTGCCACCACAAAAGACCACAGAGCCTCAGCTGGAAATGCATCTCTGTCAGCTGTGAGCTTATAGTTAATTATGTATGCCTTCGAATATAAAGGGTCTTAAACCATTTCTTTTGTTCTTGTCTTTGAGCATTGTGCTATACAGACCTTTCTTTTGTGCCATGACGTATTTTACTATCAACCAGTGCCTGCCAGACATTTTTCAAAATCACAAAATAAATCAATACAGAATGGACATGTACATGTGTTCTTTTAGGATATAATTTGAGCCATTTTGGTCATTTATGAACTGAAGTTGTACGTTATGCTTTGGACTTAATTTGGCAACAGCAGTGGTCAATAAGACTTGATTGTGTTTTTCAGATCATAGAGGAAAATCCAACTAATTTCACGCTTTATTTATAAGGGAATGCCTTTAAAAAAAATCATAATAGTAAAAATCTAACACGTTCCTATCTTCTCTTCCTGAACTTCCATTGTGGTGTGTGGAAATGTGATTCATAATGATGTATTAAATATTAAAACTGAAGTAAGATTAATTGAAATGTATAGGGCAGCTTTTCTTAATTTACTGTCTAGCACACAATTTTTAGCATGCTGCACTGATAACAAAGGACTGCCTACATCCTCCTGTTTTATCGAGACCTAGTATTAAAATTAAACGTGCTGACATTAAAGCAAAAGAAGGTGCCATGCCACCCAGACTCAAACTTCCCACTTGGCTATGAATGGTGGCTGAGGGGCAGTCCAAGGAACGCACTGGAGTGAGGCATGACTGTGTATGTGGGCAGCTGTAAGGTTTGCTTCTGCCATTCAGCTTTCTGGAATGAACACGTGTGATCAGGCAATGGAAATTAACAGTGTTTCTGCCTAAAATATGTGCATACTGGGTAAAAATGCTTTATATATATATTTTAGTCTGCCTTCTCAGAAGCTTTATGAAGGTGGTGCTACTTACTCACTTTGACACATGAGGAATCTTCACAATAGGAGGGTTAGATCACAGGCTAATTTTCCACAGCTAGTGAGAAAAGGAGCTGAGCATAGATGCCATTTGTGTCGGCCTCCAAAGTTTGTCTCCTTTAGACACAGGCAGCCCCATGGCCACAGCGTCCAAAGTTATCAAACAGCCTCAGGTTTCCAGTCCAGGAAAATGCATCAATTACTCATGCCTAAGTTGTCATTTGGTCTTCTATTGAGATTTAATTTGAGTCAGAACTATCTAGTTCCCTCAATATGCAGCTGAACTTGATATACTATTTGGTTCTGAACAGCCTTCATAGTTCTGGTTTCTAGAAGGAAGCCTGGGATTCCTGCTATGGCTCTCAACACCAAGCTATCTACCGGTCAACAGCTGCACGAAACAGTTCAACTTACTTATTGCTCAACTTCATCTGGAGCAATCTTACCTAAGAAATCTTAACTTGGTCTGGAGCCCAAACAATCAAGTATGAATTTTCTTGAGCATTTTAAAATTGTCTACGTAAATTCAAAACATTCAAAAATTAATCCCTAGAGCTGGACTTGGTTGAGGAACCTCAGACTTCAAGTGCTGATGATTGTGCCCTCTTGGCTGTCTCTTCACTGTATTGTGGCCAGCTTCCCAATTCAGCTGTACTCTAGCCACTGCCAAGGTCATTGGCTTTGCACAGGTATAACCTGACCACATGTTCCTGAGCTACAGTGTTTGCTCCCACCTTTTGTCTCAGAACTTCTCAGAAACAATGTGTAAATGCAAGGGTGTCAACATATGATGGGGCACCTCTTGACCAGGAAAGATGGGAGGAGTTATTGGATAAATGCCCCCCCTACCCTATCTCCACGTGTCCAGCTCCCGCGGCCCTCAGTGGTGACCAGCTTGCCTCTACACCCTGGGTTGGCCACCCCTGCTTTCTTGGCTGTCACTCCAGTGCCCTGGAACTACAACCCAAAATACACCACACGCACACTAGCTCTCCTCACAGCCTGGGTTTTGGAGGGACCCAGGCTAAGATGTTTACCATAAGTGAATCTATAACTTTATTTTTCTCACCAAAGATTATGTGGGAGGGGGAACTAGGAAAACAAGAGTTGCCCAAATAAAAGATGCAAATTTTAAAACAAAATTTGGGAAAGCAATTTGAATTTTGAAAAACAGATCCTTTTTTATATTTAACAGAAGATTTATCTTATATCCGTGTGACTTTCCCTTTTCACAGTGCCTGACAAAATTTTTACATTTTTACTTATTGCTCAATTAGCTTTGTCGTACAGGGCATGCCAGATCGGCCCGATTGTAATCAGTTTTTGTTTCCAGTCAGCTTAGGCAAGGGACAGTACACGAGACATGCTGTTGACAGCAAAAGGAAGACCCTTTATATTGAATATGGCAGCAAGGTAATCAAATGTCACATGTATGACTTTCTCATAACACAGTGAGGAAAATATTCTGCCTTTCCTGTCAAGAATAAGAAAACGACTTATCCTGTTCTCAAAAGGACCAAAAGATTCAGAGATGAGACAAGCTAGCAAAGCGTATTCCTTTAAAAAGCCTTTATTCCAGGTATTTCAGTGATGTTTTCAGATTATGTAATTGTTTACAGCCACTCCCTTCAAAGCTACCAATTTATTAAAACATCTGTTTATCTTACCATTGCCTCTGCCACTGCCTACAAATTCTCTCATCTTTTCCCTTAGTCCTTCTCTCCCTTTCACTGGCCTCTGTCTTTCCTCCACCTCAGTTGTTAATATGATATGCCCTCCTAGACGTGTTCACTCTTCCCAGTCACAAACTGGCAACAGGGAGTAGAAAATACAGCCTGGTGCATTTCTGAGCAGCCTTCATCACACATTAAAGGACTGCAATTGCTAGTTGAGAAACATGGTCCTGATTCTCAAAATATCATAAAGAAATATGAAATTATATGCAGACCTTCTTAAGGAGGAAAGGAGGATGAAGAAAATATAAAAACTGGTGAGTAAAATTAACAAAAAAACAACATGATGTGATTAATGGGGCACTCTATTCAAGGGTCCAGCTTGGGTTCCAGAAACCCCCATGTTGATATTTCTAAGGACTATAATTTCTTTTCAGATAAAAGGCAAATTTTGGTAGTGGGAGACACTAGGGCCCTTTTTAGTGATGAGATCAAATTGGCTCCCCATCTGCTGTTTCCCACTGAATTCCTGAATATATAGATGGCAGTCACATCCACACTTGGGTAAGGGCTGGCCAGGATGTAACTGCGGCACACAGAAATGTTTCAGACCTAAATATAAAGCATAACGTTTAAAGTAAGTATTCCTAAAATGTCAAGATTTCCACCAAAAAACCCTTGCAAGTTTAAGATTATTTGCTTTATGGAGTTCAGCTACAAAATAGATAAATGTTCAGGAGCTCATTTGTTTAATAATAAAATGAAGGTTCATGTGCACCTGATGCATGTACACCACTAGGCTAGCCACTGGGAGAAAACAGTTCTTGACCTCATGAACTGTTCTTGACCTCATGAGTTCTTGACCTCATGGTGCTGATGGTTTAATAATAGAGAATTGTAGTGTACCCCCCAAGATTGTAAATCAAGTATTTAAATATACTCTGGACTATCTTTCTCCTTCCCCCTCTAATCTGCGTTCCCTTCCACCCTACGGGCAAACCATAAAAACAGGTTTAATATGTATTATTTTAGTTGCCATTTGTTCTTAAAAAAATCGTTTCATTTAGAATTAGTTTTAGGCTCATATAGAAATTTTAAAAATAGTACATAGAGTTTCCATGTGACTCAGCTTTTCCCAATGATAACATCCTACAAAACCATAGCCCAATGACCAAAACCAAGGTATCGACACTGACGTTGGAACAATACTGTTAACTAAGCTACAGGCCTTATTTTGACTTTTGCCCACTGTATTAGTCTGTTTTCATGTTGTTGGTAAAGACACACCCAAAACTGGGAAAAAAAAGAGAGGTTTAATTGGACTTAAAATTTCAAATGCCTGGGGAGGCCACAGAATTATGGTGGGAGGCAAAAGGCACATCTTACATGGCGGCAGCAAGAGAAAATGAGGAAGAAGCAAAAATGGAAACCTGTGGTAAACCCCTCAGATCTCCTGAGACCCATTCAAATCACAAGAACAGCCCAGAAAAGACCCACCCCCATAATTCAATCACCTCTCACCAGGTTCCTCCCACAACACGTGGGAATTGTGGGAGTTACAATCCAAGATGAGATTTGGGTGGGAACACAGCCAAACCATATCACCCACTTCTATAAGCACTCTGTTTTTCTCTTACTTTCTTTTTTTTTGGAGATATAGAGTTGTATAAAATTTGTATCACATATGTGGATTCATGTAACTAAAACTGAAATTAGGATGCAGATAATCCAAAATTAGCTCACTTATGCTACCCATTTATGGTTCTAACTATCACCACACTAGCCCTGACAACCACAGATCTGTTCTTCATCATGACATTTTGACTGTTCAAGAATCCCATATAAATAGAATTATATGGTGTGTAACATTTTGAGATTAGATTTTTTTTTCATTTGGCATAATGCCTTTGAGATCTACCCAAGTTGCTGCATGTATCAATCATTCATTTCTTTTTATTGCTGAGCAGTTTCCTCGTACAAATGTTATAAGTTGTTTATCCATTCACCCTTTATAGGACATTTGGATTGTCTCCAGGCTTTTGCAATTATGAATATACTGCCACAAATATCCAAATACAGGATTTTGTGTGAACATAGGTTTCCTTTCACTGGAGTAAATAACTATAAGTGGGATTGCTGGTTTATGTGATAATTGCATGTGTAACACTCTAAGACGTTGGCATCATTGATGTTTGTTTTTGCATTTGTTCTGTTTGCATGCCTTTTTTATTAAATGGTATTTTGTTAAAAATATTTTTCTTTACTTTTTAACACAGTGCCATGTTTTTAAGATCCATGGGTATTGCCATGTGTATGTCTAATTCACATAAAGGTTTTATTTAAACTGCTGCATAGTACTTCCAAGAAGCTCTCTACTTCAAAGAATTCTATAATAAGTCATTTTGTGAAGTAAATCATTCTTTGGAAATGTATACACCCCACAAATAATTTGTTTAGTGAACTTAGATGTCGGCTTCTTGGGTTTTCTTAATGTAGTGGTTATCTTTATTGCCCCTGGGTTTGCCTCAAGGTTTTATACATAGATGAAAACAATATCAGGTACTGACAGCAGCCATCTGAATTTAGACCTAGGTCATGTCTACAGTCCAGTCCCTATGTTGTCTAAAATTTTTCCGGAGTTAATAACAGCAGAGCTGACCCTGCCATTCATGGAACAGTTTTATAGGCTGAGGGGGCTGGGCACAGTGGCTCACGCCTGTAATCCCAGCACTTTGGGAGGCCGAGGCAGGCGGATCATGAGGTCAAGAAATTGAGACCATCCTGGCCAACACGGTGAAACCCCGTCTCTACTAAAAATACAAAAAAATTAGCCTGGTGTGCTGGCATGCGCCTGTGGTCCCAGCTACTTGGGAGGCTGAGGCAGAAGAATCGCTTGAACCCAGGAGGCGGAGGTTGCAGTGAGCCAAGATTGAGCCACTGCACTCCAGCCTGGTGACAGAGCAAGACTCCGTCTCAAAAAAATAAAAAAAATAAAAAATAAAAAAATAAAAAAATAGGCTGAGGGTTTTCTTATACACTGTTATCCATCTCCAAAGAGTTGATCCCAAGTCTATAAATGAAGGACCCAGAAACAGCATGAAGTCATCCAGGAACAGTGTCTACATTAGCAAAGGGCCCAGGAAAATTCACCCAAAGTACTTGATTTTCACCCAGGACTAGAGGTCACATAGCCCTAGTTCTTCAGACATGTGTCTGAGGGAAATTTTATTTTTTAGTGTGACTTTCTCCTGTGGAAGACAGCAATTCTAGCAATGACCCATACATTATCTGTGTATATACACCTGCACCCACACACATCTCAGGCCACCAAGGTCATCAGTTGCTTCATTAAAATTACTTTAAAATTCTGAAAGGCACAGTATATGAGGTTGGTCTTTATGAAGTTGGGAATAAAGAGAGGGGTCCAGAAATATCGCTGCAAGTTTGTCCAGATCAACTTTGAGTACACATCAGAGGCACCTGGAGGGCTGGTTAAAACACTAATTGCTGAGCCCTTCTCCCAGAATTTATGATACAGCAGACCAGGGATAAGAATAAAGAATTTGCTGATATTGCTTGTCTGGGAGCCACACATTGAGAAACTGTTTTAGATGGAGATGTTATCATGACCCAGCCCTGAGCTCCAATTATGTCTTATTAATATGTGCACTTATTCCAGTTCATCTGATTTAATTTACATACTCCAGACACGCTAAGGAATTCCACAAGTGTATTTGTAAAGTCATTTACAAAATATTTAGCAGCAGACACTTCTGTTCTTCTATGTAATCACGTCACAGTGATTACCAAACACTTAAGCTTCAACATTCTAGGTTATTCAATCCTCTCTGGCATCTCTCAAGTAATGTCCACTGTGTTTATATCTTAGGTTTGTTTAAGTAGTAGTTCATTTCTTTTCCTTCTTGCCTTTTTTCCTAAAAATTGCATAGCTATGTCAGAAAGATGGCAGACTAGGGAACTCCAGATCCTTGTTCTCTCAGGGGAACATTAAATAAACAACTAGACAGCTAAAATAATTTTATAGGAAGTCTGGAAATCAGTCAAGGATTTACAGCAACCAATCTCCCGATTAAGAGAAAACTACATTCAAAATGCTACAAAATTTCATGACATTTTTACTCACTCTTGCCCCATTCCCTCCTTGATGTGGTGCAATACAGTTTGGGTAAAGCAGTGCTCCAGTCCCCAGCTCCTTTCTGCAAACCAAGAGTGTGAACAAGACCAAATTTGTAATGTTCTAACTTGTCTGGGGACATCCTCAGATAATGTTCTCTGTGTCACCTAACTCAGCACTCAGACATCCAAAAGTGGCACTGCTTGAATTTCAGGCTAGAGAAAGCCATGGGAGGCTATTGGTATAACCCAAGAAAATTGCAAGGGGCTACATACCCACAGATACCTGAGGCCAGAGATTACTGATTGAGAAACACAGTAGGAGAGCTAAGGTCATGAGAAGAAGAAGGGGTGAAACTCCTAGGGAAATTAAGATTTTTAAAAGCAGCAGTATATATAGGGGAATCAGAATAAAGCACACCCACAGGCTCAAGGTAGAGGCATGCCCAGAAAAAGCCTGAGAAGACTTTAGCTCTTCATGTTGGGCTGATTAATGAAGGTCTTACCCTACATAGAGCCAGTTTGCAAAGATAGAGGGGTGGCTATTTGTTCAATGCCCAATTTTCAACAAAAAAATAGAAGGCATACAAAGACACAGACAAACACGGCCCATTCAATGGCACAAAATAAATCTCCAGAAACCATTCCTGAAGAAACATAGGCATCAGACTTACTAAACAAGACTTTAAAATAACTATCTTATATATGCTCAGAGCTAAAAGAGAACATGGACAAAGAACTAAAAAGAAAAACTCAGGAAAACAATATATTAACAAAATTAGAATATCAAGAAAGAGATAAAAATTTTAAAAGGGAGAAATCCTGGAGCTAAAAAATAAATGAATTGAAAAATTCACCAGAGGGTTCAACAGCAGACTCAAAACAAGCAGAATAATCAGCAAACTTGAATTCAGGTCATTTGAAATTGTTGAGTCTGAAGAAAAAGAAGAAGAAAAAAAAAGTGAATAGAGCCTGAGGGACTTATGAGACATCATCAACTAAACTAGCATACGTATTAGGGAAGCCCTACTTAAAAAAAAAAAAAAAAAGAAAGAGAAAGAAAGCGATAGGGGGATTACCTGAGGAAATAATGGCCAAAAAATTCCTAAATTTCAGGAAAGATATGTGTATACAAATACAAACAGCTGAATGAACTCCAAGTATGATAAACTTAAACCCATAGCAAGACACATTATACTCAATAAGATAATTAGCATTTTTCTTAGCTGAAACCTTACAGACAGATGGCAGTGGGATGGTACATTTAAAGAAATGAAAGGGAGAAAAAACTGTCAACTAAGAATTCTATATCTGGCAACACTGTCCTTTCAAAATGAGGGAGAAATTAAGACACTACTAGGTAAACAAAAGTTGAAGAAGTTCCTCACAACTAGATCTGTTTTACAAAAATCTCAAGGGAGTCCTTCAAATTGAGGTGAAACGATACAAGATGGTAACTTGATGCCAGATGAAAGCATAAAGGTTTCTGGTAAGGTAAATACATGAATAAATACAGAAAACAGTATTATTATAATTTGGTTGGTAACTCCAGCTTTTAATTTTCTATAGGATTAAAAAGGTAGATTCATAAAAATAACATAAATTAGTGGCTATACAATATACAAAGATATAATTTGTGACATCCATAATATAAAGCGAGTGCGTACAGTTGTAAAAGAGTAGTTTTTGTACGTGATTGAAATTAAAGTTTTGTTATAACTTTAGGATGTTATACGTAATCCCTGTGGTAACCAAAAAAAGAAAATCTATAGACTATACACAAAAGGAAATAAGAAGATAATTAAAACATGTCACCACAAAAAATCAACTATATACCAAGGAGAGCAGTAATAGGGGAAATAAGAAACACAATAGATAAAAGACATACAGAAAACAAACAGCAAAATGATAATAGTAAGTCCTTCCTTATCAGTAATTATTTTAAATATAAATAGATTAAATTCTCCCAATCAAAAGACACAGATTAGTAGAATGGATTTAGAAACGAGGATCCAATTACATGCTGTCTATAAGAGACACATCTTATATCTAAGAATATACATAGGTTGAAAGTGAAAGAAGATATTTCATGCATATTTCAAAGCAATCAAAGAAGGTAGAGGTGGCAAACTAGTATCACATAAAATATTATAGACTTTAAGAACGAAACTGTAATAAGGTACAAAAAGGACCTTATATAATGATAAAAGAGTCAATTTCCCAAAAAGATGTAACAATTATCAATGTATATGCTTCAAGCATCAGATTTCCTAAATATTTGAAGCATTGACAGAATGTAAAGGAGAAGCTGACATTCCTACAATAATAGTTGGATACTTCAATACCCAACCTTCAGTAACAGATAGAGCACTAGACAAAATATTAACAAGGAAATGGAGGATTTGAACAATATATACCCAATTAGACTAAAATACATCTATTGAACTCCACCCAAAAACAGTAGAATACACATTCTTTTCAAATGCACTTGAGATATTCTCTAGAACAGGCCATATGTTAGGCCACAAAACAAGTCTCAATAAATTTAAAAGGACTGAAATGATACAAAGTATCTTTTTTAATCACAATAGAATAAAACTAGAAATCAATGGCATTAGGAAAACTGGAAAATTCACAAACGTGGAAATTAAACAACATACTGTTAAATAATGAATGGCCCAAGGAAGCAATCACAAGGGGAATTAGAAAGTATCTTCAGGCAAATAAAAATAGAAACACAACATACCAGGGGCTGGAAGAAATGGGGAGTTACATTTTAAGATGTACAGTTTCAGTCTGGGGTGATGGAAAACTTCTGGCAATAGTCGTGATATTTGCACTATAGTGTGAATATACTTAATACCACTGAACTGTACACTTGAAAATGATTAAAATGGTACATTTTACATTATGTATATAGTACCACAATGAGAAAAAGATTGTGCAGCAAGAAAATGATTTTATGGGCTCACAACTTGTACAAAACACAGATCACTGTAGCCAGTCATATGTGAGCCAATACTGCAGTCCTTTCCCCACTCTGCTGTCCTGTCCTGGTCAGTAAGGTTGGTGAGTGGTTGAGGGATGAAGTACTTCATGCCCTGAACACTTACGACCTCTGGGGAGGAAGGGAATGAGCCTTATTATGGAGACTCATGGAAGGTGCTTGTTTATGGATGGCTTGGTGACATGTAGATGAAGATGTCAGGAAGTTTAGAATCTCAGTACATAGCTGCAAGTGAGCATAACTTCATTACTGTTGAATTCAGTTACTTTGGGTAGAAGAAGCAACCCTTCAAATGCATGGCTTTAAGAGGATTTACAGGTAGTTAATTTACTCTGGACTACAATGCCTTCTTTTTTATAAAACAGGATGTTTTTCCCATTTTGTACTCTGTAGGAATTCACTACTTACACAAGTGATAACTGAATGCTTATCATGTGTCACATACATTATGCCCTTCTGGGCATTTTTACATTTAATCCACATTTCTTGCCTCTGGGGTAGAGAAAATTTTATTTTTCTAATTTTCCCAGTGAGGAAACTGAGTCTTAGTGTCACTAACCCTAACTAGTAAGTGGTACAGCTGGGCTTTAGACTCAAGTAGGTTTGATTATCATGCCCATGCTTTTACTGTTTGCCTATACTGTCTTATTGGTTTTTGAGACTGGTTCTGGTAGAAGAGAAATATTATATGCCAATTAAAAATCGCCAATAATGTCTGATCTAGCTCAAATATGATGATGATGTTAGTAATGATGATGATGGTAATACTCATGATGATGGCACTCCTCCTTCTATTTATAACCACACCCAATTCATAAAGTCCATTTATATATATTCATTCACATCATTTGAATGAATAGAATTAACCCTGAGAATTAGTTATTATTTTTATTTTCCATATGGAGCCTGAAGCTTGGAGAGATTAAATGAAAACAAGAAAGGGGTAGACTCATATTTAAACCAAACCTCTATGTCTATATCTTCCATTACATCATGCTGCCTCATGTACTGAGGTGATCGTGCTTTCTCTAGTCAAAAGTAAGCACACAGGCAAACACACAGCAACGTTCTCGTATACTTCTTGATGATAAAACAATAGGATTTATTTGTATGAGTGGATTAAAGAAAGCCTTATAACATATGGAACTTGGAAACCTCACTACATTTTAGAGAAGGAACAATGGAAGGAATTCCTGTAGAAAGCCTAGGAAGCACAGGCCAGTAAACAAGAACTAGGTGTTTAGAATCTCTAATTACTAAGTTAAGCCATGTCAAATATGATTATGTTCCCTTTTATTTAGTGTACTACTTTTATTGCTGAAACCTAGTCCATGTAGATGTTCAATCTTTTGGCTTCCCTGGGCCACACTGGAAGAAGAAAAATATCTTACAATTTTTCCTTACATAAAATATACTAACACTGACAATAGTTGATGAGCTTAAAAAAAAAAGTGCAAAATAATCTCATGATCTCATGTTTGAAGAAAGTTTATGAACTTGTGTTGGGTGGCATTCAAAGCTGTCCTGGGCTGCATGCAGCTGTGAGCGGTGGGTTGTACAAGCTTGAGACTCTATAGGCTAATTTGGAAATGTAAATCTCCCTTTTTCTCAACCTTTTCTTCATTCTATTTTTCTCCACAGATTTTAAATATATCGACTCTGAGTTCTACTACCCTGGGGCAGGAGCAGGGGTGTGAGTAGATTTAGGAACCCAACCTTCATGGTTGAAAAGAAAATACAACGCTATTAACTCAGGACCGTTATGAAGATTCAATGCATATTCACGGAGGGCCCACCTTATTCCAGGCATTGATCTAGGCACTAGAGACAGAGCAGCGGACAATACAGTCAGGGGTCCTCGCTCGTGCCAGGGTATCTGCAAGGTAGTGCAGGAGAGACCATGAAGAAACACACTAACAAGATAATTGATAATTTCTATGAAGAAAAGAATACACATTGGGTGTTGGTGGTAAATTCCATTAGGTAGTTAAGGACAGGTTCTCTGAGGAGGGGATAGTAAAGCTGAGATCTGAACGAAATGGCTCTGCCAGCTCTGGGAAGATTCAGGGAAGGGTGCTGCAGACAGTGCAAGCACAAAGGGCTTCGGTTGGGTTGAGTGAGGCATATTCAAAGACTAGAAGGAAGGTCATGCAGTGGCATCGCTGGGAGTGACAGGAGATGAAGCTGGAGGGAGCCAGGGGCCAGGCTATGCTCTCTGTGCAATGCGAACCCATCTGATTCCTACTGTGCAGAGGCTGGATTGCAGGAAACACAGGTGAAGCTGTTGTGCTCTTCAAGTAAGGTCATGGTAGTGAGACTGAAAGGAATTAGATGGGCTGAAGACCTTGCCAAAGGAGAAGAGGTGGCGAGTCAGGAGATGCATCTCAAAACAGGGATCTGTTAGGAATAATCACAGAGCACTTGCATGGTGTCTCATGTTTGGGACACTGATATTATGTTCTGGTGAAGGTGGGCTACCTGAAGACAGGGGCTGCCTCTTCCTTATTCACCGTGGACTGTTCAGTAATATGATGGGCCTTTAATTTGAAGTTCACATACGAAAAATTCAATCAATAGTGACATGGTTTGGCTGTGTCCCCACCCAAAATCTCATCTTGAATTGTAACGCCCACATGTCAAGGGCGGGACCAGGTGGAGGGAATTGAATCATGAGGGTGGTTACCCCATGCTGTTCTGGTGATAGTGAGTGAGTCTCATGAGATCTGATGGTTTATAAGCATCTGGCATTTCCCCTCTTTCCTTTGTAAATTAGACAGTCTCGCGTATTTTTTCATAGCAGTATTAGAACAGACTAATACAAATAGCAATAAGAATGTGAACTTTTCTAAGATTTGGTTGACACGGTCACCACTATATACTAACATTGTTATTGCAAGGCTGTGCCTCATTTTCTGCCGCTAGAGTTAATCATGTGAATTTGGCAACTGGCATCTTATTCTGGATGTAAGCTTTGACAGACTTTATTTTTCTCCATGTAAAATGTCACAAAAGTCAAAGTTACTCTAGAGAACATTTGCTTTTGCCCAGATATTTTGCTAAATTCCTCTGTCAACTATGGTTCTTTATGACTAAAGAATGTTCACTAACATTAAGACAACCACTGAAAAGATATGCTATACCTGTATTTACGACAAGACAAAAATACTGTTTGATTGCAAGGTCTCATTCAAGTATGGCTTCAGCAAAATACAACCTTGAAGGAATTTATAACTATAATGATTTTAATTATTATGCATTAGGCTTACTTTAACTCCAGTTTGACCTCTGCGTCATGTCCAGCAATGAATAAATGATATTGCTAGAAAATGAAAGAGAAACTGACTGAGTAGTTTGTGTACTTTATGGGCAGCTACCTTCCTTCACACTCTTGATTTGGGGACAGCATAAAAGACACCATCAAAACAAGAAGGTTTTTTTTTTTTTTTTTGGCTTTCTTCAAAGGAAGAGATTAATTTCGAGCATATATTATAAACATTTATTTTTCTAAATGGGTAAGAAAACCTAGTGATTTCAATAAAAGTGCCCTGACTTTAAAAGGTCGCTTCTAGCCAAACTGTGAGGTAATGCTAATGATTATAAACTGTTTACAATGATTATGAAGATAAGTATTTCCCTGTTCCCCTCATTTAGGTGCTTAGTGACCTTACGCTTTGATTTCTGGACAAGCTAGGCAAAAAGCATTTGGTCAGGAATGATGTGACATGTTTCATACATGCCTTGCAGCAATCTTAAGTGATTGCATTTCTGCTCTTGAGGCTACCGGCCTCTGAGGTCTTTTCTCTAGTAAAGGGACTTCAAGCATAAAGAAGCAAGGGAGAAGAGCTTCCTCGCTCTTCCTGAAAATCATCTTGTGATCCCACAATTGACTATTGGCCACATTCATTTTCTGGCTTCTTCAGGCCAACTTGTCCTTGAAAAGCCAAATTAACTAGGCATAGAATCTCAAATACAATCTTGCAGCTTAAGCTCATAACTCAAATCCACCTAACTTTCACAACTTTTGAAATACGTTGTAGGCTGGGTGTGGTGGCTCACACCTGTAATATCAGCACTTCGGGAGGCCAAGGTGGGCAGACAGCTTGAGCCAAGGAGTTTGAGACTAGCCTGGGCTAGATAGCAAAACCTTGTCTCTACAAAAACTACAAAAATTATCCAGGCACAGTGGCGCATGCCTGTAGTCCCAGCTACTCAGGAGGCTGAGGTGGGAGGATCACTTGAGCCCAAGAGGGGGAGGTTGCAGTGAACCGAGATCGCACGACTGCACTCCAACCTGGGTGACAGATCAAAACCCCGTTTCAAAAAAAAAAAAAATCAGTTGAAGGGAATATTGTGTAGTATATCTTACAAACCAGAGAGATTTAATTTATAATCTCATTAAACAAATTACATAAGCACTTTTTGAAACTCTTCATCTGCGAGATAAAACAATAATACAGATCATGCCTAGTTATTGTGAGAACTAGAACTTATGTCACGCACCATGACAGAGCCTGGTATAGTAGGCATGAAACAGATGGTGGTCATTACAATAGCCAATATCCCCACCCAGGTGTATATAATTTTTTTGCCTGGATAAGTGCTGTATACTAACAGGCCTGGCTGTCTCCACTTTCCTTTCCTCTATATTTATATTCCAAAATACCACTCATATCAGGTCATTCGCAATTCAGAAGTCCTCAATGCTTTCTGTTGTCCACAAGATCTAGCCCACATTCTTTGGTTTGGCATTCAAAATCACAGGCTAAACAATTGGCTTAATCCGTAGTTCATCCTTATCTCTATTCCATAAACCCTGGCACATTTGTTACTGATTTGAAATTTATCATATTCCACCTTGTAAATAGTTTCCTTTCCTTCTGAACAAGCTTTCTCTCCTCAACTATGTATAAATTTCTTAGAGAGGAATTACCAGGTCTTTTTCATTTGTAAACATTTCCCCATAGAATCTATTTGTATAGTGTCTTCTTACACAGACAATTTTTAAACCATTGTTCCTCAAGGTGATAAGATTTTGGGCCAAGAAGACAGGAAATTATGTATAACAATGATGGGGGAGTGAGCCATATCTTGATATCTTGTCACCTCTTCTTGAATCTTTTTGAAATTGATTAGGAAAGAAAAAATAATATTTAAAATGGACATAAAGGAAGTTTATGTAAAGCTTTTCTTGGACGTCTTCAAAACTCTTTAGGTTTAGCATATGTTATTTATATTCACATTCAAAGGAGGCATTTAAGAGTTGTTTTCCTCATTTTAGTTTTAAAATTAACTGAAGACCCCCACAGGGTAAATTATTTGCTCATGCTGATAAAGTAAATCAGTGGAAGATTTGGGGTCACAGCTCTGATCTTTCTTTTTCTTTCCCTGCTTGGAAATTCAAGAGATGAGTGGAAGAAATCCCTGAAGCGAGAAAGCCCTGAAGCCAATGCAAAGGTTAGTGCAGTATGGATAATAAAGCCCAATCCATTAATCTCAAAATACATCTACAGGCAAATGTACAGGAGGGTTCATTGAAACAGCTTCTTCTCCATTTTTGTTTTCTAGTTACAGCGCAGAAGTACTAACATCTTCCAAATGATCTGTTCTTTGTGCTAAACTTACGTCTCATATTTTACCCTCTGACTAGGTTTTTATTTTTACTTTTTCAGATCTCTTTGATATGCATTTACTTAACATCTATTTTGTGGTACATACATTTTGTGGCACATAAAATATGTGGTACATCTTTTGAGAGGTATGTAAAGAACTATATGCCACATATAATTCTTGAATGTTCAGGATATGATCTAAAGTTACACGACATTCAAGAACTAGGAAAACGTGACCACTTCTTAAGGGCAAGGAACATAAATGCTGGTGTGGTGGCTCACATCTGTAATCCCAGCACTTTGGAAGGCCAAGTGGGTGGATTGCTTGAGCCTATTTGAGACCAGTCTGGGAAACATAGCCAGAGATTCAGTAAGAATCTTTAATCCTTACTGAATAAATTAGATGTACATTAGTCAGTGACCCTGTAGAATTATGTGAGGAGAAAGGTGGTAAAATATTTGTAAGGAGGCCAAGTTATTCTAAAGTTTGACATGAGGAGGAAAGGTTTCCGGAAGTTGGGAGAGGCAGTGGTAAAGGCATGGCTTTTTGAATTAGAGTTTGCTGAGTTTGAAACCTGGTGCTGACTCTTAATATCCATGTCACCTTGGAAAAGTTACTCCCTGTCACCTACTCTCAGCCTCTTCCTATGAAAATTAGACATCCACATATCCTCTTAATTGGAACAATGTATTCTAACACAATATTGAATGCATATCAGGAACTTAATAAATGATAGTTTTCCCTGTAGTGAGTTAAGCCATAAGCATTTCTACTTATGAAGAGATGAAGGGAAAGGCATTAGGTCAGTAGGGCACTGAGCAAAACTTCATGGTCAGAGGAAAATGGCGTGTTTGTGTAATAACAAGAACACATGTACTTCAGAGGGTAATAACAGGACCAGTACACAATATAACACACACAGTGTCCAGGATATAATCTAAAGTTAAATGACATTCAAGGACTAGGAAAATGTGACCACTTCTTAAGGGCAAAGAACATAAATGCTGGTGTGGTGGCTCGCGCCTATAATCCTAGCACTTTGGAAGGCCAAGTGGGTGGATTGCTTGAGCCTATGAATTTGAGACCAGTCTAGGCCACATAGCAAGACCCTGTCTCTACAAAACATTAAAAAAATAGCCAGGTGTGATGGCATGCTCCTATGGGTCCAGCTACTCAGGAGGCTGAGGTGAGACAATGGCTTGAGCCCAGGAGGGTGAGGCTGCAGTGAGCAGCGTTTGTGCCAATGTAGTCTGGCCCCAGGTGATAGAGCAAGACCTTGTCTCAAAAAGAGACAATTAAAAATGTTAACCCTCAGATAACCCAGATGTTAGAATTATCAAAAATATTAAAATGACTGTTATAACTGTACTATATAAGATAAAGGCAAACACATTTAAGTAAATGAAAAGGTTGACATTCTTGGCAGAGGAATGAAAGCAGAGGAATAAAAAGGGAACTAAATGGAAATATTAGACTTAAAAACACAATATCTGAATTTTTAAAAATTGGCTAGACAATAGTGGAACAGTGATAATAGAGAAGTCAGTGAACTTGAAAACAGATCAATAGATATGTTCCAATTTGAAGAACAAAGACAAAAAAATACTTGGAGGGGGGACGGAAATGAGCAAAGCATCAGGGACACATAGAACAATGTTCCACAGTCTCACAGGCTGAGCAATCCCACTTCTTGGTATTTCCACAGGACAAAGGAACACTTAGAATTACATAAAAACCTGCACATACACATTTACAGAGGTTTTATTCAAAATTACTCAAACCTGGAAACAACCCAAATATTCTTTGACTGGTGAATGGATAGACAAATGGTACATCCCACAATAGAAAACTACTTACCAATAAAAAGGAACAGAGGACTGATAAACACAACAACATGGCTAAATCTCAAGTTTTCAGTGAAAAAAGCCTGTCTCAGAAGCTGCATGCTGTATGATTCCATTTATTTGACATTCTGAAAAAGGTAAAGCTATAGAGACAGCAAAACAACAAAAAAGCAGATCACCAATTGCCAAGGGCAACAGCTGGGGTTAGGATTAATTGCAAAGGGGTAGCACTACTGAATTTTTGGGAGATGGAACTGTTCTGTATCTTGATTGCAATAATGAGTACAGAGCTGTGTGCCTTTGTCAAAACTCATAGAACTCTACACCAAAAAAGTGAATTTTACCACACATAAATTAAGTTACAGTAGTAATATTTACCACATATAAGTTAAAAAGAAAAATTATATGACCATCTTAATAAATGCAGAGAAATCACTTATTATAATGCAACATCCACTCATGATTTAAAGTATTTTAGCAAGATAGGTCTATAAAAGAAATTTCTTAAGCTAATATGTGGTATGTGCAAAATCCTTACAGAAAACATTATACTGAAGGGCAAAACATTGAAATATTGCTTTTAAGATGAGAAAAAAGTACAAGGTGACTATTTTTACAACATTTATTCAACAATATATGGGAGGTCCTCACAGGAAAAATGGAAGAAAAAGAAATAATACAAATATTGACAATAGAATACAGAGTTGCCATTTTTGACAGATGACATTATTGTTCTTATATTACAACAGGAAGAATCGAAGATAAATGATAGTGTTAGAAAAATCAATGAACAAAAATAAAATGCAAATATAATGTAAAGACAAATGTACTGTAGCAGGGAAGTATAAATTAAGATCTCAATGAGATACTATTCTACTCATCTGATTGGTAAGACTTAAATAAATATCTGGCCGTATCATGTTTGGTAAGATTATAGAGTAAGGGAGCTCATCTTCTCTAATGGTAGTAGTGTAAATTGTTAAAATTCTTTAGAAAATAATTTTAAAATATCAGGCAAATTTAGAAATGCTTCTGCCTTATGGTCTCATAATTTCAAGCAAAAGTCTGTTCCACAGAAATGTTTGAACATTTGTAAGAGCCGGCATGTATGAAAATGTTCATAGTTGCTGTTTTTACTAGCAAATGACTTGAAACAGCAAAATTTTCAACAGCAGCAGAATGAATAAATAAATCATAGTGGTGACACACTCAAATACATATGGACATAAGAATTACTATATACAGGTAAAGATAAGGAAATTACAGCTATAAATAAGAACACGAATGAGATTTAGAAACATACTCGAGTGAAAAAAGCAAGAAAGACTACTGGTAACATGATTCCATTTATACAAAATTTGAAAAACATGCTAAATTCAGCAATTACATAGGGCTAAAAGCATGCGGTAAACCTATAAAGAATGGTGTAAGAATAAAGAACACAAAATTTAGTATAGTGGTTATCACTGAGGAGAGAAGCAAGATGGAATTGGGGAAAGTCAGGAAGGATTTCAAAGATTGTAAAGATACGTTTTTAATATGTGGTGGGTTCACAAATATATGCTGAGTGGTAGATGCTATTCATCTCATTTATACATTTAAAAAATCTCTTCGCCATTTCAGGTAAAAATTCTAATGAGTAGGTAGGGAGGGATGAGTCTACAAAGAAGACAGAGGCTATGAAGAGGAGAAAGCACGGAGTATGCTGTCCCGGAGCCAAGGCGAGGGTCAACAGTCTCGGATGCAGATGAGTCTTGGAACTCAGTGACTCCCTCCGTGAGAACCACTTTGATGAAGTAATTCATGACAGGGGTGGGTTGAGCAGAAAGTCAAGGTTAAGAAATGGAACCAATGAGTGTAGACAACACTCTCAATAATTTATGTCATGAGAAGACCACAGACCAGGCTGAGGAGCTGGTGATTAACTACTCTGCGGAAGGAAGATTTTGTTTTGTTTATTTTAATGACAGAGAGAGGAACTGGGTTGAAACTAATGAGAAAAAATCTACTGGAAGAGAGAACCTGAATCTGCAAGATAGAAGAGGGATCGTCAGTGGTTTGGTGTTATAAGAAGGCAGGAGGTGGCCATGATCAAAAATAAAGCCGGGTGGAAGGTTTGGACCTAGATACAGGGAAGCTTACCTCCTCATTTCTATCAAGGAATGACAGAAGCAAACAAACGAGATGCAGGTGCGGTGGTGGGAGCCTGAGAGATTCCAATCTGGCTCTTCTTTTCTCTGCAAAGAAGGATGTTTGGGGAGGTAAAGAGGTAAAGTGAAGAAAGGAGAAGACAGATTAATGGTCCTTGCATTCAGGGAGTTTATGGCTACCTTAAATTTCAAGGGAGAGACACACAAATACATAAAAAACTATGACAGAAGCCTTCTGTCATAGTTTCTGATGTTTCTAACACAAAAAAGATGTGTCTCATGCCAGTGAAGGAATTGGGGCTGACTTTATAGAAAGGGTTACTATTGAGTTCGGTTGTGACAAATGATTTGGTGTCTGTTATATAGGCAGACTATCAGAATCAGGCATAATTAAATCAGGCAATATTTAGTGAAGATGGAAAAAAAAATGCTCCCCACAAATCACATTAGGATTTGAGGCAGATCTAATATAACGCCCCTAATTTAACATCTGATAAAACATTTCTACTTTTGTGAAAAGAAGGTCAAACACTGTGAGCTTTCATAGTATTTGTGCAAATTGCAGAACCTTTCCCCACCTTCTACAGTTTTCCAAAGCAAGCTACTACTCAGAGCTTGGTTGGTTCAGTGTCAACTGGCTATCTTTTGATTTGATGATGAGTGATGTTAAGTGATGATGAGTGAGTTAATTTACATTGAACGTAAATCTCTTCCTTTCTCCAATAGGCAGTTAAGGGCTAGGTAATTATTTTGACTCCTACATGTTATCAGGGCAAGTTCTGAGCCAACAGGTGGGGTCCTGAGGTTAAACAGAAGTCAAGCAAGTGGTCTGACTTTTCCTCTCACTAAAAATTCTCGTTGTTTGAACCAGCTGTCAGCTCTGTTGTTTTGCACTGTTAGAGCACTCGTTTTCAATGACTGTTTTTCAGATCAATACATAGCAAGGCTTTCTAGCCTGCATAACATAATATAACACATTGAATGCACTGGTTGCTGGATGCTGGATTATTAAGCCCTTGTGTTCTACAAGAGATGGCACAAGAAAAATAAATGCTGAAATGAGAGAAGACAAATAAGTAAGTTTCACCTTTCCAGTAAAAAATTAGAGGAAAAAGACATAATGGCTACTGGTAAGGTACACCTTTATTCTACATCTTCAATTAATGCTCCCTCCTCTTGATCACACTGCTTTTCTGAGAGGTACAGATTATGGGTCATACAATCAGACGGACATGAATTTCATTTCTACTGCTGCCTAACTGGGAAAACGAGGAAAAATTATTTCATCTAACCAAGTAACTTTTCTTTATGTCTAAAATAAAAATAACTTACTTCCTAGAATTGTAAAGACTAAAGGAGATGAAAATAGCTTTTGCCTTATGTAGGTCTTTCATACTTTGTTATATTATTAATATGTGCATCATATTTTATAGCGCTTTTTATGATGTGCCTTGAATTTCACAGTTGTGTCCTCCAGTAGACTGTAAGCTCTTCTAGAAATGAGGTTGCAACATATTCATCTTTGAAGGCCAGCAGCACATGCATGCTACAGTTTCTTGCCCATGAATCAATGTAAATTAGAAAATAACTATTTCCTATTTTTATCCTTGCAACAGAATGGCCTTTAGAAACATGTCAAATGACTTCAGTGCAATAACCTTCTAGAGTTCAATGATATATGCACCAAAAGAGAGACATATTTGATACGCGAAATTAATTTAGATTCTTTTCATGTTATGTTAATGGTCAAAGAATAATGCTTTTGCATTTCTGTAGTAAACCATTTAAAATTCACCAAACAACCACAAATTGCAAAATATATCTTATTTCTCGGTATCAAGTCAAAACTTGTATTCTAGATTTTACTTTGCTTTTGATTTTTTTAAGAAAAACATCACAGAAAAAATAAGTAAAGTAAGAGTTCCTTTGATCTGCCTTGATTACGTATTTTTGTCAGTGTATTTCTCTCTTCTCTTTTTCAAAGGATGTCACAATGACCTTAATAGCTTTTCATGAAAAAAATTAGTTGCAGAGAGAACAAGCTGCCACAAAGAGAAAAAAAAATGAACAAAAGTCAGACAACTTACAATTTCATGAGAGGCACCGTTCTTTTGCTTTGACAATAGGTACTGTACTGAAACATTCCTTTCCTGTGCTATTGCATTTTAATATTGAAACTTATTGTTTAAATCCTCAAATATTCTTTCTTGTTGTGGATCTACATTGCCCTACTTGTTAATTTGCCACATCCAATAATAAAGAAACTTATAACAACTTTTTTTCCTGCACAGTTGAAAACACTGTCTTGTATGAAATACTGATCTGGAGGTTGTGGGCTTGATGGGAGCAGGTATCTTTGTTTCTAATGCTCTGCGTGTATGTCTTCCCTCCTCAATGGTTAGCTGTTTCAATCCAGTAACCATTCTATATTCATCTTTGTACTCTAAGAGTTTGGTGTAATGATAGGGTAGTTTCCGGATAGCAAGCATCAATCTCATTTAATGAAAAGGTAATGCAAGCCCAAAGCAACGTTGCATTTTGCTTCCTCCCTGGATTGGCACCATGCCATGAAGAGATAGACTTTGGTTTGGTTGAGGTTGGGACAAACTGCTAATGAGAACAGAGAAGAGGCACTTAGGTCAAAATTGTTTCGTCTGTGCCATCAAAGCCTCCTGTACTGTTTCCAGTTGAAAGTAGGTGCTCAACAAACTCTTGTTGATGTGAATAGAAAGACTTCACTGCATTTTTATGATACTCCATAACAACCATTTATTGATATTCGAGATATTTATAATGCTACTTTTGACTTCACTCAGGATTATCTGCCCTTTTGGTACCTATTTGTCATGAGTTAGATAAAATGGAAGATATGGGCTGATGATTCAGGCTAGTCAGGGTAATTTTTAGGAAGATACTTACAAAATAAATTATCATCCCGCCTGTCTCCCAGTTCTAACCCTAAGATGATCTAGCGACTGTCAGCAGACATTGATTCAAGCCGACAACTGAGACAACTTAGCATCAAGCTAACTTTCTACTGGTTTTTGTCCAACCTTGAATATTAGTTCTAACAAACGGGATTATTACTTGGTTCCTATGATGAATTACAGCCTAATACTACCATTTCATAACCTGGCTTCCTATCTGTTTTTTTGGTGGTTTTTTATTTTTATTTTTTCTGGATTCTCCAACTACACCTAGACTGAAGCCATCTTCCTTGGGTTCAGAATTCTGCTCCTGAGTCTCAGCCCCTGATGCCAGGACCTCCTATGTCATGAGGACCCCTGTGCCATTAATCAACTCTCTGTATTGCTGGGTGATTTCCATAGTGTTTTCTTGACATCATGTTTTTGTTGACCACCTGCTGCCTGAGCTGTCCACAGTGGTTCTCTGTCACTCACAGTAGAGGGGCGGCCTTCTGGATACTGGGCCCTCCATCACTACCTGGGCCTAGCATGGACCAAGTTCTGACAAGATCACTGGCTGGAAGGCTGGGGCTGAGCTGAAAATGCCACAGTACTATCTCTTATCCATAAATATATTAGAGCCAATGTTAATATTTGGCATGAAAACCTGTGTTTTATGAATCCTGCTTTCTCAGATGTGGTAAGAAATTTTTTCTAATGAAAGTGAAATGTGAGGAGATAATTTATCAAAGCCTTACCCCCAAAAGCATAGACTAAAACCCCAGCCTCAAAAAGACACAACAAATCTGAAGTTAAAAAAATAACAACAAATGAGGGGAGGGACTCTTTATTTGTTTACCTGTGATCAATTATTTCAGAGGCATTAGATGCAAAACTCAGACTAATTCAATGCTACTTTAGATATAAGTAATTATTTTGGCCTCTCATCATCTATGATAGAATGTCAAATAATTTAGGGAAATATTTCATATGAGTAATTATAAAATCTTTCAGAAATGAGCAAGCTAAAGATTATTATAATTTTGTTTTTGTTTTTGCTAGTCTGTAACTTTCCAGAACAGATGTCTACGTACACTTAGGCATAAAAAATTCTTATTTTAGAGGGTAGTAGAGGTAGTAAGTGTCCCCCTCTGGGAGACTTATTTTTTGAGCCACTGAAAGTAAATATTTATTAAAAGCTTCCCAGCCAGGTATTCCTTTTAATTAACAGTCCCTGTAACATCCAATATACTTCTGTTATTCCCTTAAGGACCATTTTAGCTTCAATCTGCATTTAATATTGCATTTACACCAGGGAAATTCATTAGATACAAAGACTGTAAGAATGCCTTTATGTTTCCATCATTTTAATTCAGTCTAAACCACGACGCCTCTGAATCATATCAAATATGCCTGGGGTTTAATTCAGTCCAAACCATGATGCCTTTGAATTATATCAAATATGCTTGGGGTAGAGAAAGGGTGGAGTGCAAAAGAACCAGAGGTAGGAACCAGGTAAAGGGGAAACTGGGTTTTCGAATAGGTTTGCTGCAATCTAGGGATGTGGTGGGGCAGGCCACAGGAAGGGGCAGAGGAAAAGGGAGGAACTGGACATTTGGATACGTAGATTAATCATGTAGCTTCTGAACACCACTGTGTTCTGTAAACCTTCTTTCTAAACCAAAATCAATGTGATTTTCTTCCAGTGCCATCGATAAATCATAAATCTCCTTAACAAAGGTTCTGTCCTAAATAGAGCTATGCTCTAATCAACTTTGACAAAAGGGGTTTATCTAGACAAGCCATGACTTTAATCCTGAACCAAAGTTATTTGCCCCATCCTCGGCTCTCTGACTACATACTGGGATTATGGGTGAGGAGCGTGGGATGGACCACGGTGAGGTTGGCGCTCGAATGTGTCTGTCCCATTTTTCACAGCCTGAGAATCAGTGCTACTGGTCACAAGAACTAGGAAGATTTGGTGTTTGGGTCAGAAACGTCCCTGAACAGATTTTCAAAATAAGAGAAAATGGTGGTGAACGTGCTTTAGAGACTGTAAATTATCAGCATGAGCTGTCACTGCTACTTTGGAGGGGCCCATATTGAACGGGCTCATCTGAAATTAGGCAAATCTTCTATGGTGCTAAGACTCCATTCATCTGAATTTTGAATTCATGTTAGAATGATTTTTTACTATGTAGGTTTATTGTTTTTGGCTTCATGTAGCCACCAGCTAAGATCTAAGATCCCAGAGTAGCAGGGACTCTGTGAGGTTCATCAGTCAGTCTTCCTGCCTTTAGTTCAAATCACACTAAACCATGAGGGTCCGTCCAATTTTTAGGATTTTCAGAGAGATGCTATCATGTTCCTGTGTTAAGGTTTTTACTTGGAGAAGAACATGAAAATATGAAAACTGCATTAAAAACTCCAGTGTTTCCTGAATAGGTAGACACTTTCTCCTTTGTGTAGACATTGATTAAACACATCTTGGGGGTTTTCTAGACTGACAAGGCATTGGCATAATAAAACGGTTTGGTAGAATAAAAAGTTCTTTCCGTTTGGTTTTGTTGTTTTAGAGACAAGGTCTTGCTGTGTCCCTCAGGCTGGAGTACAGTGGCATGGTCACAGCTCACTGTGGCCTCAAACTCCTGGGCCCAAGCCATCCTTCTCCCTCACCATCCCAAGTAGCCAGGACAACAGGCAAGCTATTCCCATTCAAATGGATGCTGAGTCTCTCCTGGGAATGGCACAACCTCAGCATTGGAGTACTAGTAACAGCCCGTCTCCAGAAGGTCCTCCAGAATGTTCTCCAGAGAGCAGGTTAGGTGCTGCCACAGATCTTATTTATTTACTTTGCAACATTGCCCAGAACATGCTCCTCACGGACACTGACCAAGGCTGGATGGAAAACACAACCATTTCTTGCATTTATAAAAATTCCCCTGGAACCACTGGACTGCAAATACCTGACATTTAGTGCCTGGCTTACTTATGTCTGTGTCCTTGCAGCTCAGAATAGTGTGGTATATGCAACAGCTGGCCCGTGAATGAGTGCTAAAGCTAACTGCTAATAACATTAGTACCTGTCATTTAAAGTAGGTCTCCCTGTCCCATTCCACTCAGGCATCAAGTTGACACACTGCTCTAACCTGGAACTGCTCTCTCAAATGAACACTCAGGAAATGCAAGTACAGTCTTAAAGATTGTTTGTAATGAAAATGACACTGTGAAATCACCTAGTTTAGGAATGGCAAATGCACAGCGTTCTTACTCTCTCTGCACTCCTGTCCTTGCGGTCAACACAGCTCCAACACAGTCCCTCTGGAAACACATTCCACGTGGACCTCTCCGACCACAGAGCCTTCTCCACACTGAGCTGTCACTGCAGAAAAACGGCCCTCCCTTCTTGGATGTAGTTGATCCTCACCATTTTGTGGATGGAAAAATTAAGGTTCAGAGTATGAAATGACTCTCGCATGAGTTAGGTGGGGGAGGTGGGATTAGCTCCCAGACTTTGGGAACCTGTTACCAACTGCCCTCGCAAGCACATGCATTCTCTCTCTCTTTAAAGTCGGAATACTTAATGCTAAAAATGAAATACTGTAGTCAGTAAATTCTAATCCTTAAAGAAAAGTATTTCTCCTTCAAGATCTTATCTGAATACCAGCCAGTCCACCAGGAATCTTTTTGTAATAAATACAGCAAAGCAGATTGGGCCCTCACGGGTGTTTGTCTCAGCACCGTGGTTTTCCTGGGAGCTGAATGTCAGGACAAATGGTGGCCTCTCCTGCTGTTCCTTGAGGTCAATGCCCCAGTGACGGCAGGCCTCGGGCAGAATGGGCATCCCAGGGTTTCTTTAGCCCAGAGAAGACCTATTATGACTACCAGGTCTCCTGGGGTTGGAACCTACATGCCTGGGGCCGGGATGTAATTGAATTACCACTGGTGCAGGGAACAACATCCGTGACCTAAATTCAGGGTGTCTGTCTGCCAGCTTTTGGCACAAGTTTGGCTCATAATTTGACTCACATTTTAAAATCTTAATTGCTATAATAATTGGGTCTGCCAAGTTCACCAGCCAGCCAAGGTATTAGAAGAATTTTAACCAAAGGATGGAATTTCCATCTGGTGCTGGATGAATCCTGAAATTGTAGCTGTTCTGCTGCCCCTCCTCCTGCTTAGACACATTTTATTTTAGGACTGATCACATTTGGAGATTGCTTTTAAAATCATAACATTATTATTATCGGTAGCTGTGATGGACAAAGGTAAGTCTGTTCATTGAGAAGGTAGGAAACTGCGGGTGTCCAGGGTTTAAATGACTAGGTCAGAATTCCTCATAACTCTGTAGAAAAACCGAGTGAAAGACCTCACCTCCGTTCTAATTCGTTATTCTGTATTCATTGGTTTCCCAGAGGAATGCCGCTCTCAAACAAGAGCCCCCCAATCCCCAGCATGACAAGATCTCAGTGGCTATCCTCCTAGGCCAAATCATTGGAGGCAGCAGGTGACCTGAAGCTGCTTTTTGAAAAGCAACTCTGAACCTCAATTTTCCCACCCACAAAATGGTGGGGATCAACTACATCCAAGAAGGGAAGGCCGTTTCTTCCGCAGTGGCAGCTCAGTGTGGAGAAGGCTCTGTGGTCAGAGAGGTCCATGTGGAATGTGTAGCCCAGTTCCCTTTCTGTAAAAGAATGGCCTTGAGGAATATGAGATTTACCCTCACTTTAACCTTTATTTCTTTCACGCCAGCTGGTTGATGGGGTATTTGCCCAGATTGAACAAGTAGACACCCCCATCTAGTGGCTTCCGGAGTACCCTGCTCTCTCTCAGCACATCTCGGGCCACTTTTGCCCAAAGACCATGCATGCTGCTGCTGGGTGGCTTGTGCTCTTCCTCGGGAGCCAGAGCGCACATCAGGGAATTGCCAGGGGCGCTGCCTCCAAAACCCTAACACCACTTTGATCTTTTCCCGAAGTAAATTTAGCAAATCAGCACTCCCTTCATTTCACCTATTACTCTAATAGCATCCTCAGAATGGGTTGGACACAAAGCTTGTACAAATCAATGTTATAGCTCCTTGCCAATTACTGTTTATCCTACCCTAAAATATTCCTCCTACTCATGATAGTAATGTTGTAAAAAGAACACAATGTATATAGCAATTTTATTTTGAAGAGCGAATTAGGGAATCTATCAAAGCACTAACAGACTGGGAAATGCATAATAATAACACTTTTTACTTCTATGGTTTCTATCCACCAAGGGAATTATGGATGCTTTATATAAAACACAGGATTAAACCAGCAATTAAAATGCTATAAAACCAGAGAAAGGAAGCAGAATAATGTAACCAAACAACTGTGTCATAGGAAGTTCCTTAAGAAAAAGCTAATCAAATGTTTTGTCTTGTTTAAAGAATCTAATTCAAAACTATCCTAGGGAAGAGACAGAGTCCACATCTAAGAACCACAACAACCTGGGTCCAGTCTCTTTCTCCTTGTCTTGACACCATCAATGAATAGAAGATGATAGAGTCTTAGATTATATAGCTGGCTTTGGATTCTAGTGTTTAGAGAGAGTATGAGAAAAACTTAAATGCAAAAGAGGAAAGAAATACCAACAAATAAAAAGGCATGCTCATAAAATTCATAGTAAGAGGATACTTCTAAGTAAGATCCTGATGGGCATTAATTACATCAGTGTTGGAGGATTGTTCTACCAATATTCCAACATAAAGAATTTTGGTAGTCACGATAAATTCCAATGATCACATCTTAAAGTGCCTGCAGTTTTGACTATTTAGAGACTCATTGTTTAACTCCCACCAAAAGTGCTAAATTGGGATCTTAGGATAAGGATCTGTGAGGTGGAAGAAATAGTGTGGGGTTTGTATTGATTTCTTAAATATGCCTTCTTATTATGCTTTTGTAATTGACTATATAAATACAGGAAACAAATGCCAAATTTATTACTTAAAGGTGTCATTCCATGAACCTTAAAAAAGACAAAGGTTTCATTCAAAGTTGGCAACTATAAATTTTTGGTATTATATTTTATTAACTTGAGGAAATGATTTAGTAACCTATATTGATAGAAATATTCCGGTCTAATCTCCTAATGTCAGATAGAAAGCTCTGATTTTTTCCCACTAAAAAACAAAACAAACAAAAAAAAAACAAGTCAGAGTTAAGCAAAGGAAAAACTTCATTCTATCTACCTGTAAAAATCATAGAACAGGGTTCAAAGTGGCCACATTTTTAACTAAAAAATCACAAGAACCTCATGGCTGAAAGCTTTTTAGAATAATTATCCTCATTTGACCATGAAATTAAATCGTGTTAGAACAGGCTGTTTCAGAGCAAATCTAAACCAGAATCTATCGATTTAATTCAGTAGCTGGTGGACGACTCTGGGCTGCCGACCGAGGAGAAGCCAGAGCTTTATTGACATAATCAACTGTGGAAGCTCTTCTTGTGTTTAGTTTTTTCTTTTCTTTCTTTGCTAAATTACAGAGACATTTTCAGTTATTTTAGGCTCTATATAACTTTTCTTTTACCTTCTAGCATGCAAAGGAAATAAAAAGAATTTTAAATCTACCTAATTTCATTCTTTAAAAATGATGATATGTCCCCAGTGACTTTTTTCTTTATAACCTGGGGATGTTAATGGAAAACTAGGCTATCATTTCCATTGTATATTAAGAAATCTGTACCATTTTCTCAGCTATGATACTTGTCTGTAACCAAATTGTGTTAGACCCTAAGAACCTACAAACTAACTCACATGATTCATTTCATGATCTGGCTTCCCCTCACCTTCCAGCTGCATCTCCAGCTGTAACACTCCTTTGAGCTGGTTTACTGGACTTATGTTAATTCCTTGAGTATCATGCTGTCTTCAGCTGGCTGGACCTTTCTCACCACTTCCTTGTTTTGCTTGACTATTTCTTTCTCTTTCTTCATTTGCTCCTGAGGACCCTCCGAGCCCCTCCCTGACACTCCAGGCTGAACTGAGGCCCTCCTCTGGGAGTTCTTTAGCAATCGCGTGGCTGTTTGTGTGCTTCCCAACACTGTGAGTGTCACCCATGAAGTCAGAGGAAGGCTCCGAGACCATGCATATGCTGTCACCGCTCTGCTGGTTTTCCCTTGAGTCCCTTTACCAATTCCAGGCACATGAGCTCCCTGTGGGCTTTCACTCCCCAAATGCCAACAGTCGCAACTCTTTGCCAGAAGGCTGCCCTCAGGCAGCCAGAATTTGCTCAGCTGGCTCACATGTAGAGCAGGTGGTGCCTAGGAATTCAAGCGAGCGTGGACTACCCTTAAATAATAACCAACTGCAGTGGGGATGTAAACACCCTAGCTCCCAGGTGGAGATGATGCTGAGGGTGACTTACGTGGTCTCTCGAGAGCTTTCTGAAGGATTGACCCTACGCCACCCTCTGTGGGTCTGTGCTTTCCTTTCTTCCCCTTCTTGGCCTATTTCTTTAATCCTCCAAGTTTTTCCTGAGAATTCCCAACTAAACCTTTTCTCACAAATCTCCCACTCAGAGTCTGCTTCTGAGGAACTCAACTGAAAACCATATAAAGAACTCCCATAAATGTTTACTGAGCGAGTTTTTTAACCCAAACTTTTAGCCCTCTGATGTTGTGGATGGAGGCTGAGAGAGGGCGTGACTTGTCCAGACTTAGGGAACCAATGGCAGAACAAGTCTGCTAACACCAGCACGCCTTCTACAAAATTATGTGCCATTCATTCCATTATGTTGAAAAGATACTTTGAAAACAATAATTTGAATCTTTAGTTCTTTCCGTTTTAAACACAATAGTAATAACAGAAATAAGAGCTAATATTTTTGGAGTGTTTATCATGTGTCAGACGCTATGCCAAATGACTTATATACAGTATTTCATTTGAAACTCACAATGCTCTATAAAGTAAGAAGTATTATTGTTTACATTTTACAGATGAGAAAACCATGGCTTAGAAAGAATAAGAACTTTGCTTAAGGTCACACACTTGACGGATCTGGAGATTGAAACTTGGAAGTCTGACCCCGGAGCTCATTCTACCAAAGATCATGCATATTTTCTCCCATTTAAAAATATCGATGCGACGGTGCATAACATTACTTTAAATCATTCCAAAGAAATATATTTTTAAGTTCACAGTTAGTGTGTTTCTAAGGACTTTGGCTCTTGGTCTTTTTTTCTCTTTTTTTTTAGAGGGGGTAATGGAGCCGTTTTGAAAGTTACAGATTTCTTCTTCAAAAACATGCACACACATACACACAGACACACAGATACACAAATACTGACTACAGTTTCAAGGTGAATTAAGGACCCCCTGAATTGAGGATCTACATAAATAGGTTAACATTCTCTGCTGTAAGGCATACTCAGGCATATCATCATCATTAATGAAAAGCCTCTAAACGATTAGCAGCAGATGATGGCAAGGGAGCTGGGGTACAAAGCTAATTAGGTAGCTTTGCCCCTATCTTCTAGGCTTTAACTAAGGCAATCCACAGTCATGGCAATACTAAGCAGCAAGATAACAATTTCCTACAATATTCTTTATTAAAAATTGTACTGAGATAATTGCTGATTCATATACATTTGCAAGAAATAATAGAGATCTCTTGTACACTTTGCCTTATTTTCCCCAATAGTAACATTTTGCAAAACTATAATATATCAGCTAGAGTCTTGACATGATAACATTCCACCAACCTTATTCAGATTTTCCTGATTTCACTTGTCCTTACTTGTGTGCTTGTGTGTATTAACTTTTATTTGTCACACATTTATGTTCACATATACATCACTATAGTCAAGATACTGAAAAGTTCATTACCACAAATACCATGTTGCCCTTTTGTAACAACGTCCATTCCCTCCCGCACTTTCTCCTCCATTCCCATTCTAATTCTTTGCAGCCACTCAATCCTTCCTCCATTTCTGAAATGTGGTCATATTAAAAATGGGATTTAAGTGAAATCAGATAGTATGTAATCTTTCAGGGCTCAGTGTTTTCTCACTCGGTATAATTCTCTGGAGATTCATCCAACCTATTGTGAGTACTGATGCTTTTTCCATTGCTAAGTAGTGTACCATGGCATGTGTATTAGCTTTTGATTGCTGCTGTAACAAATTTCCACACATGAAATGACTTACAACATTTTGTGTTGGTGTCACAGGGTAAAAATGAAGGAATTGGTAGGGCTGTGTTTCTCGTGGAGGCTCTAGGAAGTAATCCATTTCCCTTCCCTTTCCAGCTTCCAGAGGCTGTTGCATTCCTTGGCTCATGGCCTTTTCCTCCATCTTTAAAACCAGCAAAAACAGGGTATGCCTTTTCTCACCTCACAACACTCCAACCTCCTCTTCTGCCTCCCCCTTCCATTTCTAAGACACTTCAGATTCCATTGGCACCACTCAGAAAATCCAGGAGAATCTCCCCATTTCCAGTACGGCTGATGAGCAATCTTAATTTCATGCAACTTTAATTTGCCTTTGCCATATACCATAGCATATTCACACGTTCCAGGGATCATGATGTGGACATCTTTAGGAGGGTCATTGCTCATCTGTTGAGGGATGTCTGGGATGATTCCAGTTTCTGGACATTTCAAATAAAACTACTATGAACATTCAGGTACAGGATTGTATATGAACACAAATTTTCATTTCTCTGGTATAAATACTTAAAATTCAGATTGTTAGATTGTACGGTGACATGGTTTGGCTCTGTCCCCACCCAAATCTCATCTCTAATTGTAATCCCCATAATGTCCACCTGTCAATGGAGGGATTTTGTGGGAGGTGACTGGATCATGGGGGTGGTTTCCCCCATGCTGTTCTTGTGATAGTGAGTTCTCACGAGATCTGATGGTTTTGTAAGTGTTTGACAGTTCCTCCTTCACACACACTCTCTCCCATGTCCCCTTGTGAAGAAGGTGCCTGTTTCCCTTTTGCCTTCCACCATGATTGTAAGTTTCCTTAGGCCTCTCCAGCCATTCAGAACTATGAGTCAATTAAACCTCTTTCCTTTATAAATTACCCAGTTTCTGGTAGTATCTTTATTTATGTATTTACTTATTTATTTATTTGAGATGGAGTCTTGCTCTGTCACCCAGACTTGAGTGCAGTGGCACAATCTTGGCTCACTGCAACCTCTGCCTCCTGGGTTCAAGTGAGTCTCCTGCTTCCGCCTCCTAAGTAGTGGGACTACAGGTGTGCATAACCATGCCCAGCTAATTTTTGTATTTTTAGTAGATATGGGGTTTCATCATGTTGCCCAGGCTGGTCTCAAACTCCTGACCTTATGATCCTCCTGCCTCCGCCTCCCAGAATGCTGGGATTACAGGCATGAGCCACCATGCCCAGCCCTATAGTAGTTTCTTTATAGCCGTGTGAGAACAGACTAATACATATGATAACTGTATTTAGTTTGTTTCATAAGAAGCTACCAAGCTGTTTGCCAGAGAGGCTCTACCATTTTCCATTCCCACCAGCAATGTATAAGTGATCTGGTTTCTTCACATCCTTGCCAGCAGCTGATGCTGTCACTATGCTTAATTTTAGCCATTTTGGTAGGTGTGTATTGATATCTCACTTTGGTTTTAATTTGTACTCCTCTAATTGCTGATGATGTTGTACATTTTTTCATATGTTTACTATCCATCTATAGATCCCCTTTTTTTCTTTTGGATACAGGGCTTCATTGTTACCCAGGCTGGAATGCAGTAGTGCAATCACAGTTCACTGCAGCCTCCATCTCCCAGGCTCAAGCTATCCTCCCACCTCAGCCTCCCAAGTAGCTGGAACCACAGGCATGTGCCACTATGCCTGGCTAATTTTTAAAATTGTTTTTTGTAAAGATGGGGTCTCCCTATGTTACTGAGGCTGGTCTTGAACTCCTGGCCTCAAGTGATCCTCACTCCTTAGCCTCCCAAACTGTTGGGAGATTACTACAGGTGTGAGCCACCACACCCCTCCTGTATGTCCACTTTAGTAAAATGTCTCTTCTTGTCCTTTGCCCAGTTTGTAATCGGATTGTTTGTTTTCTGACTGTTGAGTTTGGGAATCCTTTCTAACTTCTAGGAACTAGTCCTTTGTTGGCTATGTGGTTTGCAAATGTTTTTAATTTTGATGTAGTCCAATTTGTCAAGTTTCTTTTTCTGATTCATGCTTTTGGTGTTAAATCTAAGAATGAACTACCTACTCCTAGACCTCAAATGTTTTCTCCTATTTTATTTTTCTAAAAGTTTATAGGTTTAAAATTTACATTTAAGTCTATGATCCATATTGACCTAATTTGTGTATAGGTGTGAGGTTTAGGTTGAGGCTCTTTTTTTTTTTTTTTTTTTTTTTTTGCACATGGATGTCCAATTGCTCTCATACCTTAAATAGTAATTCAAGAAAATCTGGACTTTGCATAATGGAAATCCAACTGCCTTTACCACCAATTGCTCCAGCTCCAAGGCTATCCTTCCTTTATTGAATTGCCTTTGCACCTTTGCCAAAAATCAGTTGAGCATATTTGTGTGAATCCATTACCTTTTATAACATGTGATATGGTTTGGCTATGTCCCTACCCAAATCTCACCTTGAATTCCCATGTTTTGTGGGAGGGACCTGGTGGGAGGTAATTGAACTATAGGGGCAGGTCTTTCTCATGTTGTTCTAGTGATAGTGAGTATATCTCATGAGATCTGATGGTTATTGTAAGTGGGAGTTTTCTTGCACAAGCTCTTTTTGCCTGCTGCCATCCATGTAAGATGTGACTTGCTCCTCCTTGCCTTCCACCATGATTGTGAGGCTTCCCCAGCCATGTGGAACTGTAAGTCTAATTAAATCTCTTTCTTTTGTAAATTGACCAGTCTCAGGTATGTCTTTACCAGCAGCATGAAAATGGACTAATACACCATGCCATGATTCCATATGGACCCTTTTTGCATTGTTTTAGGGCTGCTTTTCTTAGTCTTAGTTACATTGATCTTTTTTGCTGTGTCTCTGTACTTGATAGTTGGATAGCTATCTGCAGGAGATGCTGAATAGCAAAGTATAATAAAGCTTCAATAAGCATTTCCTTAAATGAAAACAGCCTACTACCCATTTAGATGTTTATAAATCATGTACAGTTTATCTGCCCACATGCACAACTTTCTGACAGAAATGCACAGTATTTTTCATCTCTGTTTAGGAGCAGGTAAATACACCCTACTTTAAACAAAATTGTGGTTTGTAAAATGTGTCTTCTCCAAGAGTCATCTAAATCTTATCTTTCACCCAATCCCTTCAGCCCCTTTTGTTAGTTCCTCATAGTCAGAAGAGAGAAAACAAAACCGCTTACTTACATTTCTTGGTTGAATACATTGACGCTCATTTTTACTTACATGGCACATCTACCATTAAATTTATGCTTTTGATATCTAAATAGGGGTAGGAAAGCTTTTGATATCTACATGGGGGTAGGAAAGAGTTTTATTTTTATTGAGGGGCAATGGTAAAGTCATTTCATAGATCAATGTAACAGTCATATCTTTTTCCTTCAGTGATTAGAGGGGCATTGAATTTGGTGGATTTGGAAGGAGAACTGCTAGAACCTCATTGGGCTTATTCTCCCAACATCACCAGCATCAGGCCTAATGCTTACACAGTCCTGGGTTTGTTAAGCCAATCAGCAATTGTATACAATATGTAAAATTTAATCCTCATGGCCACTGTGAAGTATTAATATTATTATACTCAATTTATATAGATAAAGTCTAAAAATCAGATATGCTAAGTGACATACTCAAGGCACACATGAACTCAACTGAAACTTCTGCCTTCCAGTCCAATATTTGCTTCACTCTAACGAGCAGAAAAGCTTGACTTTTTAGGCTAACATGGGAGTAAGAGATGAGAACTTTATCTGTAGCCTTCCTGTGTCCCCCCCTCCTTTCTCTGGGCCCCTAGAGCAATGAGATGTCCAGGAATCCTCACCCCAGGAGAACTGGGCCCACCCTGCCACATGCAAGATTCCCCTCCTGGAGCAATGCCATCAACACTTTCTGTAATGACAGAGATGTCGGGTGTCGGCCGTGCCCAGTATGGTAGCCACAGCCACCTGTGACTGTTGAATTTTTGGCATGTAGTGCTGCAAGGAATTGAATTTTAGTGATCATTAATTAAAATGTAAGTTTGTTTAGCTATATAAGGCCAGTGGCTGCTGCACAGAACAGTGAGTTATAGACCTTTCCCCTTCAGTTCCATCACCACTGGCTATGCCCAATCTGGGTGCCTCACTGTCCCACCATTTCTGATTGTTATCTGTTTCATAGTCTAATATTAATATAAATATTCTTAAATTCAGTTATTTTATTCAAGTGCTTAATAACCTTATCGTTATGATCTCTCTACTGATAGGATGAAGTTTATAATTTCTGCCTCTCGTAATAAAGGGTCTGATGAGAAAAGTGAGAAACACCCCAGTGGACCTCATTTCATCACGATTATTCTTAAATTAAAATACAATCCTCCTTTCCTCTTAGCCTCACAGCACACAGCCTTTCATTGCTGCCTCCCTTCCACACCAACAGCTGCCTTCTGAAAAGCCGGTTCTCTAGGTGTTCTCCTCCAAAGGTGGCTTCACCTTTGTTGGGGCCGCTGTCCTGCCTGACTCCTGTCTTGCATCCTGGCGATGGAAGCACCTTATTCTCCCACATATAGTAAAGCTGCCCTGGAGGTGGCCAGCAGCCTTTCCCCCTTTAGGGCTATTTCCACACGCTGGCTCCTCCACCTTCCCGTAAGCCATCTGTCTCCACTGCAGATGAAGGCCCTGCTGCAGGTGGAGAACCAAGAATTCACGGACACCAAGAGCTGATAGGGTGGTGGTATTTCCATCCTCCACTGCAGCCTCGGGGGCCCATAGACTCACTTTCCATTCCAAGACTCATCTCCATCTAGATGCTTTCGTTGCCCACATGCATCTGAGGCTTGATGCCTCACCCGCTCTATCTCCTTGCCTTCGAGGACTCGCACTTTCACTCCACCTCACCTCCCATCTGTCAGCTGTCCCTGCGCTGGTCATCACCCAGAAGAAAACTTAAGAAATTCTGAAGCCACAGACATTTCCATTTCTGATTTCCACTTGCTGTTTATAACGCCTTCATTTTCACTCAGATGCAGGTGCTGCATCTGTCATTTAACCCATGGAGACTTCCAGGCCCCAACACTCATCTTTCAGGCTCATCTATCTTTCCCTCCTTCAACACACAGCATAGAGTCTGTTATCCATCATTTTAGTGACTCTTATGCCAATAATCCCAATGCCTTTCCTGGATTGCTCTGTATTGTACCCACCTGGGTATACTGTATCCCTGGTTCAACTGAACCACCTGCTACACTTTTCACAAGCCTGAGCTATAATGTGCTGCTGGAAGAGCCGCCCTATCAGCTCTTGGTGTCCGTGAATTCTTGGTTCTCCACCTGCAGCAGGGCCTTCAACACCTCCAGACAGTCCTGTGTCCCTAGTCTCGGTCTTCCCAGTCCCAGCAGGCTTCCTTCTCCTGGGGATCTCCTCCAGCCCATGGTTTCAGTGACTGTGAGTTGATGACACCTAAATCTGTATCTGGTACAAATCTCCCTCCTCAGGTTCTAGAAGACAGCTCCCCTTGAATGTCCCATAGAGATCTCAAATGTACCATGTCCAAAACAGTGTTCAGCTTCTTCTGCCTCAGAGCTGCCTTCCCTGTATCCCATTTCCAGCCTTAGGGGATCACACACCTGACATTCAGCACACACAACAGAATTCCAGCTGTCACCCTGGCCCTTCCTGTTCGTCAATCTGCACACCAAATCACCACATCATTCTATTTTCTACAACATTTATCCCAATATGTTGCATGTTTTCACCCCAAGTCTTCCTCCCATCACAATAATTTTAACAGAATTCTTACCCGCTCTGCTGTGCTCTCAGATCTAGTCACTAAATTATCTTTAAGACACTGTCTTTCTCAGAAACAAACATTATTATGTCCTTGACTGAAATTCCCCAATGATCCACAGTGCTTTCAGAATCAAGTTCACAGTCTAAACCCTTCAGCACCTGACCGTGGCTGTCCTGCCTGGTCTCACACCAGGGGTTTGCTTTCCCCTCAGCCCTTCAATTCTACAAGTGGTGAGCAGGTCACACGGAGCCTTGTTCATTTCCTCATCTGTGACATGCTCCCTCTTGTTCTCTTAGCCTTGTGCTCCTCAGGCTGCCAAAAATATCTCCCTTTGGTCCTGGAGGGTGCTTATTACCACCTACCTATTAAAATTAGCTGGGCCAGACAAATCCATCTTGAGAGTCACTTTATAAAATGACTGGCTGGTGTTCTCCAAGGTGTCAATGTAATGAAAGAGAAATAAACCTATTCCAGGTTGACGAAAACTAAAGAGACATGAGGATGAAATGCAACACACAGTCCTGGGCTGGACCTTGTTTGAAGGGAAGAAGACATTGTAAGGAAGGGCCAGACAACGGGCAATATAGAATGTGGACTGTAGATCAGATAAAGGTCTGTGTCAATGTTAATGTCCTGAGTTTGATAACTACACTACTGTTCCAAAAGGGAATAACCTTGTTCCTTAGAAATACACACTGAATTATTAAAGGGTAAATGGGCATGGTGTATTCAATCTATTCTCGAGTAGCTCAAAAAAAAAATTACACACATATATTATGTGTTTATATTTACATAACATATGTATGTTTATATATGTACACACATAAACGTGTGCATGCACACACACAGAGACGGAAGAGAAAATGATAGAGCAAATGTGGCAATGATATAGTTGGACGTTTGTCCCCTTCAAATACCACGTTGAAATGTGATCCCCAGTGTTGGAGGTGGGGCCTGCTGGGAGGTGCTGAATTATGGGGGCCGATCCCTCCTTAATGGCTTGCTGCTCTCCCTGCAGTGATGAATTCACAGGAGATCTGCTTGCTAAAAAAGAGTCTGGGATCTCCCCCTCCTCTCCTTCTCTCGCTCTTTCTCTCTCCATATGATATGCTGCCTCCCTTTTGCCTTCTGCCGTGACTGGAAGCTTCCTGAGGTCCTCATCAGAAGCAATGCTGGCGCCATGCTTGTAGAGCCTGCAGAACTGTGATCCAGACAAAATTCTGTACTTTATAATTAGCCAGTCTCAGATATTCCTTTAGAGCAATGCAAATGAAGTAACACAGGCAATATATTAACTTTGCTGAATTTTGGGTAAAGGTTATAGGTGATCTATGTGTTATTGCTGGGATTTTCTATAAGTTTTAAATTATTTTACAAAAGAAAGTTAAAAGGAAGTTCTAGGATTCTTTGATTTCCAGTTTTGTAACTGTTGAGCAAATGTGAGAGATTCTGTCATCGTTATTTTTGGTACATAAGAGCTAAAATTAAAAGGTGTCACAGAAATTCTTCCAGTATAAAATATTTTATTTAAAAACTTGCTGGGAAAAGGCCAGAAAAATAGACTATAGATGTAACTAATCATATGCAATGTTTAGAAAAATTCTGAGTATATACAAAGTAATATTATCATTGGATGATGAAATTGCTGACAGAACTTTACATGATTTTATTTTCTTTATTCTTATCGCTTGTTTTCTTCTAATTTACTATAGTAAATATGTGTAAATTGGTTAATAAAACTGCAAATAAATTGTAGGTGCTTTAACAACGAATATATAAAGAAAAGAAAGCCAATAGGTCCATCTTCCCCAAAGCTTCAGTTGATAGGAATTAAATTTGCTGAATTTAATTTAGTAAGGGAGTAAGGTATCTTTAGAGAGAGTCTCCTTTGGGTATATCTTGAACTACTTGATTATCTATGTACCTAAGTAGTTATATGTCTTCATTAGAGAAGTATTTTTAAAAAACTCAAGTGTTTAAAAGTTATGACAACATTCCAAGTCTCTTTGCTTTATTTGTATAACTTTCCCAACAAAATGAAAACCGTAACCGTTGCCCTGTAAGGATGTGCTGTCGTACCTCAGTAGATCATGACCAGTTTATATGTCACCCTCTGCCAAATCTCAAAAATCCTAAATTCTGGATAGTATGTTGTAGGTTTTCAAGGGCAAGAATCTTGCCTGTTTCAACCTCTGTTGGGTGCCTGGTACCTATTGATTTTTAACAAATATTTTATGCAGAAACAGCTCTATTCTAACCCATCTTGCCTTAACTGAAAATTTTATGGACTTTCTAATTTGATTGCCAAGTTTAACATAGTATTGGACCTTGAGTTAATAAAATTTTACTCCAATGCGATATTAAACTTGGCAATCCAGTACTACCCATTCATTAAATCTCATATTTCTAGTCTGAAGCCTCTAGGATTCCTGATATGTTGAACAGGTGCCCGGATGTCTTTCTTTTATAATATAATTTTGTTCTTTCTTTTGAACATCTACCTACATTCATAAACACATACGTGTTTTGGTCCAAAACAACAGCTGTGGTGAGCATGAAAATTGCCAACTTTATCTCAGCAGTTCTGCTTGACTTCACCAATCTTGGGTTCTCCTCTGGTCCCGTGTAGTTTTGAGCAGTTTCTTTTCATCTAAAGCTGTTACTTCCATCTTCTGAGCTCAACTATGACCTTTTTACTTATGCATAAGTGGTTCCTTGTTGTTCATTAATTCTCTAAATTTGCACTGGAATTGAATTGCAACGCTGAGTTTCTGTGTAGTATCTGTATTTGTTTTCTCCATCAGAAAAAAAATAGTATTGGCAAATTGGAGGATGGAAAAAAGTGCAAAAGGGTTTTATTAATGAAATTACTTGTTCATAACCTTCACAGGTAATTATGAAAGAAACCATTAGCTCCTGGCAATCTCCAATCTACTCTTTTCCTTTAACAGTTGGATGCCACATTTTAGCTGGCCATATGGATATTCGGTCAAAGACCCCATTTTGCAGCCTCACTAGCAGCAGCAGCTGAGGGCGGCTGTGTGACTAACTTCTAACCAGGGAATGAAAATGGAAGCGATACGTGCAACAGCATTTCCTTAAAAGGAAAGAATATGCCCCCACCTCTCCCTCCTTCCCCTCATGCTGGATTCCTGATATGTTGCTGGTGGATAGAGCAGTCACCTTCAACATCACATGGTAGGGGTGTGACCAGGAAGTCAGAGCAACACAGTGTAAGAAACCTGGACCCCTGAGGTTGGCCCAGCCCCACACCGGCTCTAGACCATTGATCCCAACTCCCGCATGAGAGAAATAAACTCCTGTTTAATTATGTCATCATTATTTTGAATTTCTCTGTCACAACAGGTGAACTGATAGTCTATGAAATACATTCTTCACTTTATAATATTCAGTCAGTCTTAATAGATTTGTGGAGTACAAAGTAATAAAAATGGAATAAAATATTAACTAAAACACTCAAAGATAAAGTGAATACTCATGATCAGTAAATCTACCCCCTCTTATAAGCTCGTCAAGAGTAGACAGATAATTAGTATTTATGCTCTATTGAGCAATTTTATTATCCTTTTTGAAAGATAGGAGACAAAGTCCTAGCCAAAAAGAAGCTTGAAATTCAGTAAGTGCCACAGAAACACTCCCTGCAAAGGGTCAGAGCAGTAAGTGCCTATTCTTATCTCAATAATCTTATTTACACATATACAACTTTTACTCCATATTTCCCACCATGCCTTCTTACAACCTGTTGTTCTAGCTAAATTGAATTATTTATAGTTTGATGCAAAAGTCATTTAATATATTATTTCTTTGTCCCTGTTTCTAGCACAAAGTGACCAATTACTATGTATGAAAAGAACAATCTTTCTTCATTGTGAAATACCTGCTCCCTATCTCTAAATGCTTCAGTTTTATTAATAATACTAAAGTTCAAGTCTCAGAAACGAGCTCCTGGAAGAAATAGTCTCTCATGCTCTCAGCTGGAAAAGATTCCCTTTTTCTGTGTCTTCTCATAATACTTTTCTTTCTCATGTCATTCATTAGTACCTTCTGTCACAGAAATTTATATTTATCTCCTCTTCCCTCCTGTGTGGAGCTTTAAAGCAATGTAGGAAGAGAACCCGTGGCAGAATGACCTCTCGATTCCTTCCCTTTACAGCTAGCCCAGTGTCTTACACTTAGTATTAGCAGTATTAGCATGTGAATAATAATAATGAAATGCTATATTTGTGATATATTTTTATCATGAGTTATCTCAACTGGTTTTGTTGATTTGGCATGGAGAAAGAATAACAAAGAGAAATAAAATGAGAGAAAATATGAGTTGACATAAATATTGACAACTTAATGTGCAAAGGGACACTGGATTCATTGGGTAATATTTTCAACAAGTTTTGCATAAATTTCTTTACTCATATGCTGAGGTCTTCATCTTTCCTCCATGGTATTAAGACAGAAGTGAGTCATTGACTGCAGAACCAGAAACAAAGGCTGCAAACACTCAGCTATTTAGCAACCAAAGCAGATGTCTAAGTGATAGAGGTATGCTAAGGGATATTAGACAAATACATTTGCCAAATCTTAAGATACTGTATGAAAAGATTGAACAGGTCTGGAGACACGGAAGGAGTAAGTAAGCAAGCAAAAAACATATTGGGATGTTGTGGGAACAAAGACTGAGTAGTTAATTGCTTCTCTTGATGCCACACATTGAGGATTGCCAATCACCACATGTTATTCCAGTTGGAGACATGATCACCTGTGCACCAAGGCTCTTCTCAGTGTCTCCCACCTCGACTCCATCCTATCAGCCCAGGGAAGACACCATCACTCATGGGTAAGGTGAAGATTACTGTATGTGCTGGGAAGCTGGTAGAAACATAGATATCTTGAGAAGTAATTTTATCATGAAGGAAAATACACTCGATCAAGATGGGAGTAGTTGGTGTAAATTTACCCAATCAGGTGCCCTTGTAAAGAATACCTGTCCCTGTTCAAGAGCTTCTTAGAGGAGATAAATTTTAAATTAAGTCTTTATGAGGAAGATAGAGAGGGCTTGGGAGGAAATTCTAAGAATGATAAGCAAACTAGTAGAAATGGGCAAATCATGAGGCAGGAGACAATTACCTGATGGTGGATAATAAGAAACAAAGTTGAAGATGTAGGAAGGGAAGTTGATAGAAGGCTTTGAAAATATTCCAGGGGATCCAAATGTTTATATTCCTGTTTTCCACTATCTTGGGCATGAAGTTAATGTTTCAAGATATGAAAATGTGGACGTTAATGAGATATTCAAAAAGTTAATTTGATGATAGCTGGAAGGAACAGCTTAAATGCAGATATAAATTAATTAAGAATGGATGGATATTTTTTCTGAGTATTTTATTTCCTAACTATGAGTCTAGATTCACTATATCAAGTTAATTATGACAGAATGAGTCAAATCAATATTGTAACCTCAAATTTATCTTTGAACCCTGTAAATACCCATCTATACAAAGAAACAAACAAAACTAGGGTATAAACATTTTTTTATAAAAATGGCTTAGAATAGAATATTATCCTTAAAAATGGATAAAGCTCTTACAGTTTCTTCCTGACAGAATATCTGTAGTTTTACTAAAATTACATCATGATTTTACGAAAATCCAATTATGAAAAGCATTTATTTTAATAATATATAAAGTGTTTCTCAAAATTTAAGCAGATATAAATGATAAAATTTATATGACTTCATTTAGAATTTTTCCCCCATAATGTAGCTAATCATGTTCAAAAAAGAACTTCTTACACTAATTTTCTTATAAGAAATATTTTAAAAATGATTACAACTGAACATTTATAATTTCACATTTGTTTCTTCTTCTTATAAAAGAGCTTATATTATTAAACGATATGGTTTTCATTTTACTTTATTTTTTGAGACAGAGTTTCACTCTTGTTGCTCAGGCTGGAGTGCAATGGTGCAATCTCAGCTCACTGCAACCTCCGCCTCTTGGGTTCAAGTGATTCTCCGGCCTCAGCCTCTCAAGTAGCTGGGATTACAGGCACCCGCCACCATGCCCAGCTAATTTTTATATTTTTAGTAGGCATGGGGTTTTACCTTGTTGGGGAAGCTGGTCTCAAACTCCAGACCTCAGCTGATCTGCCAGCCTCGGCCTCCTACAGTGCTGGGATTACAGGCGTGAGCCATAGTGCCTGGCCAAACTATACAGATTTTAAATACAACAGAAAAAAATGGCAGTTGGCAACACTAATGAGTATGTTCTCTCAGTATAATAGAATCAGCTAGAACCCCATAATGGAAAGATAGGGAAACCACCAAACACATGGAAACCAGACAACACACTGCTAAGTAACCTATGGATCAAAGAGGAAGTTTCAAGAGAAATAAAAAAAGACATACAGAACTAAATGAAAATGAAAATACAGTATTTCCAAATTTATGGCACATAGTCAACACAGTGCTGAGATGAAAATTAGCAGAACTAAATCCTCACGTTAGGAAATAAGAAGAGCCTCAAATCAACAATTCATGTTCCTATCTCTAGAACCTAGAAAAAAAAGAGCTAAATGAATTCAAAACAAGAAGAAGGAAGGAAATAATGAAGATTAGAGCAGAAATCAATGAAATTAAAAACAGAAAAATAGAGCAACCAATTGCTTGTGTTTTGAAAAGATTAATAAAATTGGCCAATCTTTATCAAGTTCGGCCATAAAAAGAGAGAACACACATTACCAGTATCCAGAATGAAAGAGATAACCCAACCACAGACCCCACAGACATCAAATCCATAAAAGAGAATGGTATGAACGATCCTGTACATATAAATCTGACAACTAACATGAAACAAACTACTTAAAAAAAACGCAAACCACTATCACTCACCCATATGAAATAGATAACTTGAATACCCCTGTAACTATGAGAAAAACGGAATTCATAATTTAAAGACTGTTCCCTCCAAAATCTCCAGGTCTAGATGGTTTTATTGGCTGGTTTGAAGGATTAACATCAACTCTACACAGTCTTCCAAAATATAGAAGAGAACCATTTCCAGTTCATTTTATAAAGCTAGTATTATCCTAATACCAAAACTGGACAGAGACAGCACCGAAACAAAAACAATAGGCCGATGTCCCTCATGAATATAGACTAAAGAATCCTTAACAAAATATTCACAAATATAATTAAGCAATACATATAAAATTATATACCACCATAAAGGGAGTTTATGTCAGAGATGCAAGTTTGTTTCAATATTTGAAAATTAAACAATGTAATCCACCTTAATAGGACAACAAAGAAGAATCACATAATCATATCAAATGATGCACATAAAGCATTTGACAAAATTCTACATGCATTTATGATGTTAAAAATAACCTTGGACAAATAAGGATAAAGAAGTACTTCCTCAGCTTGATAAGAAGTATCTACAAAAAATTTGTCCCTATTTGCAGTTATCATGATTGTCTATATAGAAAATCCCAAAGAATCTACAAATAACAACAACCACCCTCCTAGAACTAGTAAGCCAATTCAGCAAAATTGCAGGATGGGTAACATAAAAAACTCATTGTATTTCTACATACACGCAATGAACACCAGGGGGCTGAGACTAACATTGCCTCTTACAGCCACACAGGGAAATGAAATGGCTGTAAACCTAATACAATGTACAAAACTATGCTGAAAACCACAAGATGCTGGTGAAAGAAATCAAAGGTCTAAATAAATAGAAAGATATAGTATCTTGGTGGATTAGGAGACTCAACATAGTAAAGATGGCAGTTATTTCCAGATTGACATACAGTTTTAACAAAATTTCTATAACAGTTCTGGCAATATTGTTTGTAGAGACATAGACAAGATCATTCTAAAATTTATAGGGACAGGCAAAGGAAAACCGTTTTAGCGAAACTAGCTAAAACAGTTTCGCTGAAGAATAACATGAGAAGAATCAGTCCACACGATTTCAAGACTTATTATACATCCATAGTAAATAAGACTGTGTGTATGCCAAGAGTGGATACGCAGATAACGGAATAGAACATGAAACCTAGAAATGGACCCACATAAATATACCCAGCTGATTTTTGACGATAATACAAAAGAGAAATTCAACAGAGGAAAAATAGCCTTTTCAATAAATGGTGTTTGAAACAATTGGGCACCTTTAGGCAAAAGCATGAACCTTAACCTAAATCTCACATTTTATATACAAGTTAATTTAAAATGGGTCCCAGTAAAACATAAAATGATTAAACATTTAGGGAAAAAAATGGGAGAAAATCTTTAAGATCTAGAACGAGGCAAAGTTCTTAGATTTGACATTAAAAGCATAATTTATAAAGGAGATGAACAAATTAGGTGACATAAAAATTAAAAGCTTTTGCCAGGCTCGGTGGCTCATGCCTGTAATCCCAGCACTTTGGGAGGCTGAGGCAGGTGAATCACCTGAGGTCGGGAGTGTGAGACCAGCTTGACCAACATGGAGAAACACTATCTCTACTAAAAATACAAAAAATTAGCCTGGCGGAGTGGCACGTGCCTGCAATCCCAGCTCTTCGGGAGGCTGAAGCAGGACAATTGCTTGAAACTGGAAAGCAGAGGTTGCCCTCCAGCCTGGGCAACAAGCGTGAAACTTTGTCTCGAAAAAAATAAATAATTGAAAACTTTCACTCTGCAAAAGACCCTGTTAAAGAGACAAAGACTGTTTCTCCCACAGTCTGGGAAAAATATATATATATAAAACCACATATCTAACAAAGGAATAGTATCTAGAATATATAAAGAAATTTTCTTACTCAACAGTAAAAAAATAAACAATACAATTAGTACTTGGGCAAAAACATGAAGAGAATTTTCACCAAAGAGGATGTGTACAGATGGCAAATAAACACATTTTTAAAACGTTCAGTATTCATGGACTCAGGGAGGGGAACAATCACACTGAGGCCTGTGGGGGAGGGTGCTGGGGAAGGGAGAGCATCAGGAAAAATAGCTAATGTATGTTGGGCTTAACACCGAGGTGACAAGTGGATAGGTGCAGCAAACCACTATGACACACGTTTGCCTACGTAACAAACCTGCACATCCCGCGCATGTATCCCGGAATTTAAAATAAAGTGGCTTATGCCTGTAATCCCAGCACTTCGGGAGGCCGAGCTGGGCAAATTACTTGAGATCAGGAGTTTGAGACCAGCCTGGGTAACCTGGTGGAACCCCCACCTCTCCTAAAAATACAAAACATAGCTGGCCATGGTGACTGGTGCCTGTAGTCCCAGCTACTCCAGAGGCTGAGCAGAGGAATCGCTTGAACTCGGGAGGCAGAGGTTGCAGTGAGCCAAGATGGCACCACGGCACTCTGGGTGACAGAGTGAGACTCTATCTCAAAAAAATTAAATTAAAAAATTCCCATCACACACGAAAATTCAATATTATTAGTCACTAGGAAAATGAATTAAAATCACAATGAGATGTCACTAAACACTAATAAGCCTTTCTAATAAGAAAGGCTAAAATAATAATAATTTTTAAAAAAACAGTGACAATACCGAATACCAGTGAGGATACAAAAAAATTTAACCAGTCATACATTATAAGTGGGAATATAAAATGGCACAGCTATTTGGCAATTTTCTTTTTTTTTTTTTTTTTAGCAGAGACTCCCTCTACCACCCAGGCTGGAGTGCAGTGGCGCTATCTCAGCTCACTGCAACCTCTGCCTCCCGGGTTCAAGTGGCTGTCTTGCCTCAGCCTCCCAAGTAGCTCGGATTACAGGTGCTGGCCACCATGCCCTGTGAATTTTTGTGTTTTAGTAGAGATGGGGTTTTACCATGTTGGCCAGGCTGGCCTCGAACCCCTGACCTCAGGTGGTCTACCTGCCTTGGCCTCCTAAAGTGCTGGGATTGCAGGCATGAGCCACAGCAACCGGCCTGGCAATTTCTTATAAAACCAAACCTGCAACTTCCATGTAACCTGCCATAGCACTCTTAGGAAGGTATCCCAGGGAAATTAAAATTTATGTTCATACTATTATGCGTAAATGTTTATGACAGTTTTATTTGTAATAGTAAAAAACCGGAAACTACCCTTGTGTCTTTGAACAGGCAAACAGTAAAGAAGCCGAGGGGTACATCCATACCATGGTGCGCTACTTGGCAGTAATAGAGCAAACTGCTGATCCATGCAGCAGCCTGGTGGGAGGTCCAGATAACCACCTCAATGGAAACAATAAAAAGAGCCAATTCCAAAAGGTTACCTGCTACACGATTCCACGGATACAACATTCTTGCGAAGAGAACAGATTCGTTATTGTTAGGGTTCAAACTGGGGATAAGAATGGAAGGAACTGGGTGCAGCTATCAAGGAATAACATAAGGGATCCTTGTGTTGGAACACTGTCCTCAAGTTTTGCAGGATATTACCTTTGGGGGACCTGGGTAAAGCATACAATGATTTCTCTGTATTATTTCTTACGACTGCATGTCAATCTCTAATTTTCTCCAAATTCAAAAAAAGTATTAAAAATACAATAGAAAAATATGGCAGTTGGAGAAAGCAATGAACATTTGCTTCAAAAACAATTTGCTTTGCCCTGAGCTTAAATATTTTCCAAGCATAAGATTCATTATTATCTGGTACACTAGTAGGATGAGCCTGAAATTACATTTACAAGTAAATTAAAATATCTGGTTTCATCCCAGAAAGTACTTTCAGGATCCATTGTAGAAGCTGCTATTTAAAGAATTTTTTAGCATAAAACTCTTAAGTGAATTAAATGAATTTTACATCCCTCACTTTTCTGGCAACATCTTTAGCAACTTTTAAAAATTACTGCAAAACAGCAAAGCCTAAAATTAAGTCACTAGGCATTGTCATCTTCACAAACAACAGAGGTTTTTCCCTGAGCCCTTGAAAGCCGAATTTTAGTCTTTGTATGTGACTGAATATGGAATGTTCCCTTTGGGGCCTCTGAAAACTGATAAGCTTCCCCATAGTCCAGGGCTGTCCAATCCTTTGGCTTCCCTGGGCCACATTGGAAGAAGAAGAATTGCCTTGGGCCGCACATAAAATACACCAACACTAATGATAGCTGATGAGCTAAAAAAAAAAATCACACACAAAAATCTTATAATGTTTTAAGAAAATTGACCAATTTGTGTTGGACTGCGGATTGGACAAGCTTGCCACAGTGTTAGATTTAGAAAGGAAGGAAGATGGGGATACGTCTTGTGCAAAGTAAATTCCGTCAGGTTCTAATAGTGAGTTCCTTTATTCCTGCTAGCTTGGGTTAGCAGCACTCAGAGAAAGCCTCTTTTTTAAATTTTTGCTTGCAGGTTTTTAGCAAACAACACACTTCTCTTCAGCATCACGTCTAATTCCCACCAGCAAAGCCTCAAAGGAATGGCATTTTGGGTAAGGCCTTTAGGGAGAACAGGGATGGGGAAGACAGGAAGGAAAAGGAGGGCTGAGAATCTGATCCCCTCCCCACAAAGGGTGAGCTACCTGCAAGTCTTCAAAGAAAGCCTCTCAAGCAATGTGGTGGCTTTGTCAGGACAGCAGGGTCTGATGGCACAATGGCGCAATGCAGCACTCATTTCCAAGATTCCCTCTCTCATTAGGTTCAAGGTTCTCTTTTGCCCTGGGTTCCCTGGCTGGAGTCCTAAGGCCTCTTAGGAGAAGTTGAAGCATCTTGCATATTGATATTCCTAATGGCTACACTCCCCAGCACATCAGTCTTCGTGTTAACAGACGCACATGAAGCCTCTAATATGCAAATGTGCTTAGATTTAAATTGATTTTCTAAATATAATCTTGAGTGTAACAGCCCCATACAAGGTTGCTCTTTTGATATTCTCCAGCAACCAGTTTCAGATTATTAAATACACAGCTTGTGCTCCAACTTCTGGCACTTCCAGTCTTTATTTTGATTTGTCGGTGGTTGAAAGTGTTTGGTGATTTGTTCTTGTGTACTTTTTTTCTAATTTAAAATGCTTCCTGTATTACCTCTCTCCAGAGATGCTCACTGCTGCCTCGCTGTGGGCTTATGCCTCAAAATACAGTACACATACCCCTGTATCCCGCGGGAAGCCAGAGACTGAGCCCTCCCCCCCCAATACTCCAGAGCAACGTGGCTGCCCCTTGGTACATGCCTCTGAAGGGTGTCTGGTTTTGATATTCACTTGAGGAAGGGGGAGAACAGACCCCACCGATGCCCAGCAGCAGCCCTGAAGGCTAAGTGCATTCTCTGGACTGCCTCATCTCTCTTCCCATTTTCATGAACTCCACTTTTCTCTTCACAGCCCAACTCCAATCTCACTGTCTTCAGACCATCTCAGATGATTTCATTGTGTCTGAGAAGATCTCCACTCTTTCGCTGTGTATTTTTAGAGCCACTTATTTCACAATTGTCACCTTGAGGTAGGAGACCCACTTTGTTTTACCCTGGGGCTCTTTGACAACATCGATGAGAATTCTTTATTTTAGTTGGAAACAAATGTGACTGCTGTTCCCAAGCCAGGTACAGCAGATTCGTGCATCTTGGAAGATAGACTCATACATACAGTGGATAAGAAATTGATGTCTGTAGAATCCCTATGAGCCTGCTCTCAGCTGCATTAGAAAATAAACCCAGGTTTGCTTCTTAGTGTTCTGAATGAGGCAATGTCACCATTGTAACTGTCTTGAATAGGTAAGAGAGGTGTAATAGATTGACATCAAGGATGGCCGTTTTGGGGGAAGAGAATGGGGGGTGATAAACAGGTGCAGGAGCTGTTGCCCCCATGAGCCCATAGTCCTTGGCTGTAGACTGACTGGGCTGGGCAAAGCCATCTACATGTATCCCCAAGGCCAGATAAACTTGGACAACTTGGAGATCCTGAGCACCCCTGATAGAGAGATGGAATCAATATGTACAGTATGGAAGTACTGAAAGAAAGGGTGGGAAAACTTTGAGGAGTTATCTTCCTGTTTCAATTTAATTAAAAGGGATTAGCAAGCCTTGCTCTAAACATACCATTTTAAAATTGTTTCCACCCATTCTCTGTGCTTCCCCCCCTCCCTTCCCCCTTCTTCCTCCTTCTCTCCTCTCTCTCTCTTGCACATTTACCATTTCATTAATTCAATTCTTCATTCATTCACTCTAAACATCTGTTGCTAAGTTTTCACCTGAAATAAATATATTTCCCATTCGTGTCTTAGCTTTAGGAATTTTCCACTTCCCATCTTAGACCTTGAGTGCCTCCACTTGCATCCCCCTACTCACATCCATTCCATGATATTCATGTTCCTGACAACTGATCATTTTGTAGAATGATACTCAACTTTATGTAATGGGGATGTATGTCTACTTGATGTACCACTTAAGTTTGGAGACCCATTTAGCTGAGATTTAAAAAAGTGAGAGAAGGGGGAAAAGTAGAAGATACGTTTAAAGACACAGCCAGGAGTACAGCCCTTACAAAGCATTGTCAGATCTTGGGCTTCTACTCTGAGGGAGATGGGTTGTGAGCAGCAGTGTGATATGATATGAGCTGGGTTTTAACTGGATCCATCTGACTGCTGTATTTAAGAGAGTCTGAGGGTTTCGGGCAGCAAAGCAAGAGATTGCAGTGACTTAGGAGTAGCATTTGAATTAGTGGTAGAGAGTGGGGTCTAGGTTTTTTCTGAGGGATAACCAATAGGCCCCCCTCATAGATCAGATGTAGATTGTGAGTGGAAAAAAGAGCTGAGGTTGATGCAGTAAACATATGTCCACATATGCTTTGACAATCCTCCCTCAGAAGGTGGAGACTAACTCCCCTCTCCTTTGGTGTGGGCAGGTAGTGTTGGCAGGACTTGTGACTTGCTATGGAATGCGGCAAGAGGGACAGACTTAGGGTGCCTGTGACCTCACAGGACACATCACTATGTCCTGTGACTAGGACATAAAAGGCACTGCGGTTTAATTCTTGGACTCTCTCTTTCTCAGTCACTTGTTCTGGAGAAAGCCAGCTGCCATGTCACAAGGACACTCAAGTAACCCTATGGAGAGGCCCATGTGGTGGGCAATTGAGACCTCTTGCCAACAGCCAGCCTGGAACCCAGGCTTTTTGCTAGGAGCCATGTGAGTTGGGCCATCTTGGAAGGGTATCCTCCCACCCCAATCAAGCCTTCAGGTGACTGCAGCACCAGATGATGTGATTTCACCCACCTCATGGGACATTCTGAGCCAGAATCACCCAGCTAAGCTGCTCCTGAATTTCTGACCCATGGAAATTGTGAGAAAATAAATATCTGTTATTTAGAAATAAACTAATGAATCATTAAAATTTAATAAAATAACATTTACAAATATTAATTAATTCACATGATACAATCTAGTAAATTTATTGATATGATTCCTGTATTTTCTCACATAAGAAATAAGAAAATATTACCTACAAAGAAAACTAATACCTTGGCCATTATCTCATCATAAATCAAGCCTCTGTATCTTTCTTTATTATTGAAAAACAGATGTTAAGTAGGTTTCCAGGCATAGTACCAAAGAGAAGAAGAGAAGGCACGTTGTACCTATGAGTCAATTATATTCCACTTCTGTGATCTGTCCTTCAAGGAGCAGTCACGGCAGAGCCGGGAGAATGGAGAGATCACTTCACAGAATCACAATTTGTATCTAGTTTAAAATATTACCGAAGGGTAATTGCCTGCTTTGTCCACTTTCTCTTTCCTGGTAATGTCCCAGCAGCATCAGTTGTGAAATGAGCTGGCCTCACATCAGACCCAAGGAAAATAATTCTGAGTTATTCATAGGTTTCCAGGAGAGCATCTGATGAAACTACCATTTGCTTTATTCTGAATAGAGACATATATGTGCATTTGGATGTGCAAAAATAAATACTTTGTTAATTATAATTTTATTGGAGTTTATTGCTCAAGAAGAAGGTTCTGGAGTGCTTTTTCAGCTTCAGAAAAAGATCAGTAGCATTCTCCGCCACAAAAATAGCCCGGCTGTCAGGACGGCGGTTTCTATTCGAGTGCTCATTTGCTGTATAATGTTAATCAAAGTCACTGCTGACATTTGGCTACCACTTTACAGTTTATAAATCACTTTCACACACACTAAGGAATTTGTCATCTACATCACAGTCTTGTGAGGGAAGTGTTAATGTACAAAGTTGACAGACAGGATCCTGAGTCTCAGAGAAGTCTGGAATTGCCTTGGGCCACAGAGCAGCTGGTGACAAAGCTGGTATTTAAAAGTGGACCTTCTCATTCTATGTCCACTATTCCATAGCTATTTCTTCAAATCATCCAGCTGTCATAAAAAAAAAAAGCACTGAGCACCATGCCAGGAATGTGATCATAACACAATAAATTATTACAGTCATGCATTGCTTAATGATAACGATATGTTCTGAGAAGTGCATCCTTAGGCGATTTCATTGTTATGTGAACATTATAGAGTATACTTATGCAAAACTAGATAATGAACCTACTACACACCTAGGCTATATGGTGTGGCTTACTCTCCTAGGCTCCACACCTGTACAGCATGTGGCTACTGAATACTGCAGGGAACTGTAACACCATGGTAAGTATTTGTGTATCTGAACATATCTCAATATAGGAAAGGTACAGTAAAAATATGATATAAAAGATTAAAAAATGGTACGCCTGTATACCATACATTCCTATTACAGTGGCAATAGAAATTTTATGATGAATGGAACTTCCAGGACTGGAAGCTGCTCTGGGAGAGCCGGTGAGTGAGTGCTGAGTGAAGGTGAAAGGCTAGGCCATTACTGCACAGTTCTGTATAACTGGCAGAGCAGTAGGTTTGTTTATACCAGTGTCACCCAATGGAGTTTGGATATTCACTACCTCCAAATCACGTGTCAAAATCTGATCCCCAATATTGGACATAGGGCAAGTGGGAGGTGGCTGGGTCACGGGGGCAGATCCCTCATGAACGGCTTGGTGCCCTCCCCATAGCAATGAGTGAGTTCTTGCTCTGTTGGTTCACAGGAGAGCTGGTTGTTTCAAACAGTGTGGCATCCCTCTCCTTTTATCTGTTGCTCCGCCTAGCACCATCTGATGCCCGCTCCCCTCTTCCACTTCAACCCTAGTTTAAAACTTCCTGAGATGCTCATCAGAAGCAGATGCTGGCACCCCTGCTTCTTATATAACCTGCAGTTCATGAGCCAACTAAGCTTCTTTTCCTCATAAATCACCCAGTCTCAGGTATTCCTTTGTAGCAACACGAAATGGACTAAGATACAGCACAAACACATGAGTAATGCGCTGTGCTATGACCATATGATGGCCATGACATCACAAGGCAATAGGAATTTCAGGCTCCATCATAATCTATGGGACTACTGTTGTATATGTGGCCCATGTTCAATTGAGATGTTATTTTGCAGTACATGACTGTATTATCATTAAGGGAACCAGGAAAATAACCTGCTCTATGGAAGAACTATGGCTAGAGTTGTTTCCCTTGAGTGTGTTTTGGACCAGGATCTATCTCTCCGTCCCATCTCATCGGAACAGCCACCTGTCTAATTACTTCACAGAGCTCACATCAGGGTTACTTTGTTGCTTCCACTGACCAAGCTCTGACAGGAAGCACATAAACCAAGAAGATGTTAGGTGACTCTTACAGTTACTTTGCCAATTTTCTTTGGGAATAATGCAGGTTTAGCCAAGAAAGAACAATTCAGAATTGTTTGTTAATATACAGTGTGAGAGCTGTGCGTAGTGTCTGGGGATGTGAAGTTGTGAAGCAGTCTTTCCTGGTATTTGGGGCAAAAATAATCATACTAAGGATTTCATTTGGGGATTTTTTTTGACAGAAATTGTCAAGACCCCAGAATATAAACAGCGAGAGAAATGACTTAAAGCATTTCAGTGAAAAGACACTTCCCTCAGTGTTCCCCAACACTCTCAAATCCGGAATGAGTTACAGCCAGAAGTTTTCTCCGCACAGTCTGTATTTTCCTCCTTTCTTACAGGTTAATGAACTTGACACTGGCTGAGGTCATAGGTCAATGTGAGTGGCATGATGTTTCTAAACTTTTCATCTGAAATCAACATTTTTTTTTCATTTAAGTTTTAACTGCAGGGATTTCCCATTTCCCATCTTAGACCTTGAATCCCTCCTCTTCCCTCTCCTGATGCAAATAAATTCCTTCAGGATAATATACTTGAAGTGTGTGGTGCTGATCAACCAATAATGATCAACCAATAATTTGCAGAATAACAAAACCAACCTCTCTTAAAGGTATGTGTGACTATTTGATGAAATACTTAACTGTGGCAACCCAACTCAGCTGAGGTCAGAGGATCATTATTTAAGGTGCACCAATATTACTATAAAATATTACTAGTAATTTTTTAAAAAGCATGAATAATTAATATTGAAATTATCTCAGAAAAGTCAATGCCTAGCTCCTACAGAGGGAAAGACTAAAAACCAAGGAAGTTCCATGATTTTTTTCTAGGGGAAAATAAGGATATTACTTTTCCATTAGTGCCTATTGTCATTTGAAACCTATCTTTTTTCCCTGAGACAAGTCAGAAGGTGCTAGAACAAGTCGTTCTCTTTGTACAGTACATTTTAACAAAACTGTTAGTTCAGATACAGAATAAAATCTTCAAGCAAGTTAGAACTGTTCATTGGAAGATTTAATTTTGTTGTTCAACTGGAAGTGGATGGGTTTTGGGGATAAAATTTTAGAGTCTTCATCCCTACATGCATTACAGTATTTTAATGTATAAAATGAGTGTGTAGCCTTGCTTTCTAAACTCTTACTGATTTCAATAAGGCCACTGATACCTCATAATGTCATTAGATGGCCTCTGAATAACTTATGTTTTCGCATCTAAAATCAAGTATTTTTAAAAGATCCAAATATTCTATTAATTCAAAATGGTTTTAACTCCTTAAGGAGTATAAATGGTCATGCCAAAGTAAAGAGTGAATATACTTATGCATCCACTCATTGAAAGCAATTAGAAATAATCAAGCAAATTGTAGGCTTAAGGTGTGGTTCTTATTTACATGGTCTCGTCATCCTGGAAAGATGAGGGGAACAGATGCACATAGGACTAGAGGGCTACAGGAGGTACCTTTCCTAGACTTGTACTAAAGTAGTTATTTACAAGCTGATTGACAGCAGGGTGTTTGTGTTTAAGTAACAGGACAACCCAAGTTAACCTCGTTTACCTAGTGGGTTTTCCCATTTGCATGTTGAGTGAATCCTGTCAGCATTGTCAGTTGCAGATCTGACGACTCAGTAAGCACCTAACAAGCTCCCTTTTGAGCCAATGGAAAGAGAAACGATGGCTCTGACAAACATAAAACCAATTTGGCTCATTCTTATGCAGGCTTGCAACACAACATTTGGTCAGGGATATTGGAATGCTCTTCTGTGCTCTCCTGACACAGACCTTTATAAAATGACTTCATTTTAGTTTGAAAAGTGGGCAGTCTTTTAATGTCAGGTAGCTTGCATTTCAATGAAACACAAACAAGTTACAAGGCCAAAGGGAGATTATTTGGTCATCATTAATGATGTTACCTTGAGAAATGGTGTATCTCTTAGAACACAATTTAGAAAGCTTTGTCAACTCTTAAATTTATCTCAGCCTCACATGATTATTGGTTCACATTTGAGAGAAGAGCAAAGGCATGGCTTTATTCTGCAAAAAAGTACAGCTGTTCACATCTATGGCACTCATATCAAGTCATTTATCTGCTGGCCTCTAAGAGATAAGTCTTTGTGGGAACAACACTCCAAGATACTGGCACCATTATGGAGGAAATGAGCATGACTTCATGAGGAAGGCTCATGTGTCCTGGCTGATGGGTTGAGGTGAACAGCTGTCCCCAGAGCTCCACACTGGCCCACCTATCCGCATTTGAAGAGGTGGTCCACACAGAAAGTAAAGGCTCTTGATTCAGAGGAAGCTTCCAAACCAGCAAAACATGACAGTTGAGTTGAAACTATATTTGATCTACTAAACGATATAATTTGCCACCCTTTAACACTTTTGATGTCTAAAAACCAACAGGAGAGAGGATCACAGGTTCACCTTAACAACAGCTGGCAATTTAAAAAGTGAGCAAAAGGGCACATCACAGTTGAAGCAGGGCAAGTGCCTTCTGCCAAGCCGAGGGCGGAGCCACTGAAAATTCTCCCACCTTAGCATCTTTTGGGAATTTACAGATAGGCTATGGGTGGAGACCCATGGTGTAGAGTCAGTGTACCTTACAGCACCCTAGACATTGAAAAGAGCAGCTGGAGCTGGGCCCCACAGTTCATAAACACACTCACATTAACGCTTTTCAAGCTTCAGGAAGACACTTCCCAACCTACACTGCTGGTCATCAGTGATGTGATCTCCTGTCTGGGATCTCCAGACAGATCATAGCCAAATGCCTTGCAGTTTTGTGATACGTAGTCATCACGGTTAGATATTCTTTGATGTACAGTGACGATATAAGCAGTGGAAGAGAAAAGAAAAATGAATTCATCTTCATGGACACAATAGATTCTCTCATAATAATTATTTCCCAAAAGCTACTGAATGCCTGGTTTTATTTTACTTATTTTCGCTTCTCTTCGTGTTGTAATCTGTGGTTCCCTGAGATGCTCATGAGTTAGCATAGTATCTCAAGAGTTGCCCACATAAGCTGGAGAAAATTCTGACATACTAAACAGTTCATTACACAATTCAATTGTTATACATGCAAGTGTAGCTGTAACAAGAGAAGGGCAGGCCAATTTTTGCACATGATTTTGGCTAGTGCTTCTCGAGGTGGTGAAAATTATACTTTGTGATGTTGAGTTATATAATGAAAGTAAAATATTTGGTAATATTTTATAGAATGGTGACAATGTATTATATTCAATTATGAACATGAGTTCTGAAGCGAAGTATTGCTTTAAAAATGTCAGTGACAATTCCCGTCGGTACTTCCTCAGTCAAGAGAAGTTTTTACAAACTGAGATAAGTAAAAAACAATTTAAAAATTACAATGACACCCAAGAAAACTTGCTAAATTTAACATTACTATTTTTAGGACAAAAATTGTGTGAAGATATTGATTATAGCAACATATTAGAGATTTTATGAAATAGACAAATATTTACAATACATAGATAATAATTTGTGAATGATCTATGCTTTTTTCCCTCTCTCCTTCCCTCCTTCCTTTCTTCCTTCCTTCCCTCCCTCCCTCCTTTCTCTCTCCTTTCCCTCCCTCCTTCCCTCCTTCCTTCCTTCCTTCCCTCC
>NW_022436975.1:7387306-7416788 GCF_009761245.1 Sapajus apella | reverse complement strand
TTCTTTCTTTCTTTCTTTCTTTCTTTCTTTCTTTCTTTCTTTCTTTCCTTTCTCTTTCTTTTCTTTTCTTTTTTCTTTTCTTTTCTTTTCTTCTTTTCTTTTCCTTCTTTCCTTCTTTCTTTTTCTTTCTACAGGGTCTTGCTCTGTTACCCAGACTGGACTGCAGTAGCAGGATCTTGGCTCACTGCAACCTCCGTCTCCCAGGTTTGAGGGATTTTGGTACCTTAGCCTCCCAAGGAGCTAGGATTACAGGTGTGCTTCTGATACCTGGCTAATTTTTTAATATTTTTAGTAGAGACAGAGTTTCGCCATGTTGGCCAGGCAGTTCATGAATTCCTGGACTCAACTGATGCACCTACCTCAGCCTCCCAAAATGCTGGGATTATAGGCATGAGCCATTGTGCCCAGCTTGATGTAGGCTTTATTTTTTTTACTTAGCAGGTGCTGCTGATCCACAGCCTCATGCTTAGGACTTGTGCATTAATAACTAAGTCCAGTCACAATTGATATTTTGCTGACTTTCAGATCTATATAAGCAATAATGATAAATATTTACATATTTTTTATTTTGACATTTTGAAGGTATATTTATCAAAGGAGGAGAATAAACACAGTAGAATATATTTCATTTGGCAAGCTCTATGATTCATTTTTGACTTTTAAGTGTTTAGACATGCACATGGGTCTTCCTCTGCAGTCTTATTCCACAGCCCAGAAGTGTTTGAGGAGATACGTGTATGTAAGAAAAGGTTGAGCATCCCCCATTCAAAAATCCAGAATCCAAAATGCTCTAACATCTGAGTTTTTGATCATTGATATGATGCCACAAGTAGAAAATTCCACACCTGACCTAATGTGATGGGTTGCAGTCAAAACTTTATTTCATAAACAAAATCATTAAAATATTATATAAAATTACCTCAAATTAAAAACAGGCTATGTGTATAAGATGCATATGAAGCAGAAATGAATTTCACATTTAGACTTGAGTCCCATCCCCAAGATATCTCATTATGTTTATGGAAATATCCTAAAATCTGAAAAAATTCAAAAATGGAAAAATGTTTGGTCCCAAGCATTTTAGATAGGGGATACTCAAGTTATATGTGTATATACTTATAAAATAGCTCAGCCTGTTATCAAACAGTGTATCAGTGAATACGCTATTGTATTCCATTAATTATTTATTCAGCGCCTTTATTAGTAGCACCTTAGCATCATGGATTTATAAATGATGGATGGTGAACCATCATGATAGCTCAGAGATGCATATAAGTGAACAGGATCTCTTGTCCGTTGTTCATATTGACCTCAGTGAAAGCCTACAGTGCTTTTAAGGCAGGAGCTGGTACATAAATCCTGGGAGGCAGTCATTCTGTCACGCATTGCTCAGTGATCCAACTTGGCTTTTAATTGTCTTCTCCTAAGTGCTGTCAGACTCAGCTATACACCAATGCAGCTGATGAAACCCAGTCCTTATAGGTTGAATCCCTCCAGCAGTTCCACATAAACAAATATTCCATGGCACTACCACAGTTTGCATGGCTTTACCTAAAACGCAATTTATCTTTTCATTTGTCTGACTGGATTTATTTTGTTTTTACTCTTTCCACTTCAGATGTTGATGCCTCTCTGGAATTTGCAAATAATAAAAAAAAAGAAACTGCCCTTTTTTTAAATTATTGCAAAATAGAATTAGTCAATGATTTGTTTCTGTCTTGACATTTCAAAAACAGCAATTAATGTGTCCAATATTTACTGAAATAGCATAAATCAAATTTCTCTGTAATCGCTTATTTAGAAAACAGTAAGAAAAATGGTTGGTTGTTTCATAGCAGGATTCTCAGAAATTGTGGAGTTCTAAGGAATGACAGGAAATAGAAATTCTTCAGACTTTGCTCTTGCAATCTCTAACTACAAATTGTCATGAAGAGCTGCATTGTGGTTTCCTAGCATTCAAGCTACCTTCTCAAAAATGTAGAGATGGAGGGTGGTTATTAATTTCCTCACAAAGTTCTCATCCCTTCAGTCGTTATTGCTACTGTTATGTTGACCGTGACTACTTGAGCAAAGGGAGTTAGAAAGGCATGCAACTTTCTTGTGAATTTGTCAGACCACTGGAATAATTTTGTCCAAAAGTTGCCGTTTGGGGAGAGTAGAGTTTATTGCTGAGGAGCTTGGTTTCTCTGGGAAAAGTCCCTTTGGCTTTCTACTGTTCATCACCAAACCAACGTCTTTAAATAAACTAATCATTGAGGGTGTTGTGTTAAATACAATCTAAGAGGCCCAGGAAAAGAATGACATGTTAAGTGCTGTGTGAAGTGTAGTTCTATAACTAGGGATGCACTGTCTCTAACGACTTTAGTTTCTCTAGCAGAAAAATTGTTTCTACTAATTTATCAGGAGCCTTAAAAATCACACTATTATAAGCACTGTTACAAAAGATTTGGAAGAGTTAATAGGTAAACGAGGCATCAAAATGTTAATATGAACAACCTTTAGCATCACAACAGGTTGGAGCACAAAAGCAGAAGTTCTATCTGCAGGAGATCTTAGGAAGGCTGGCCCAGGTGGGATAGTCCCGGCCTATGGTCCTTCGGTGAGGACGAGGTGTTCTGAGGGAAATCTGACAAAGGAAAAGCATTTCACATTTTTCTAAGGGTCGACCTTTATTCCAGGTGACTTGGACTAATTAGTAGAAGCTAGATAAATGTGGCATTTATAAACCTGGTAGACTCTTTGGAAAATTTTTCTTGGCTGAGCAAATTGTTCAAGAAGAAATTAATGAGGAGTATAGGCAATATATTTTTGAAATATCAAAAAGTATTTTATGGCAAAATATCAATGCTGCAGATCTAGGTTCTGTGTTGGGGGATGTATTGATTCTCAGGATGGTCCAGTTTTGAAGAAAGGCCATGAGGTTGAACATTGCTGAGACCCTTCCCTGATATTCTCTAGCTTAATTACACCCAAACCAATAGTGCTATTTATCCTGTTCAGGCAAAAATGCATATATTTATTATACAATATCTTGGAGGAGTCACAGATATTTTTGTGATTTATTTTTTTCCCTATGTAACTGAAAATCAAATTTCATTTATGTATTCCCTTTTGTTTCAACTATATTAGCTAAATTATTCTTTATATCTATTACCATAAAATCCATTCACATTTTTTTCTTTAACAATAGCATGTAAGATAGACTTATAAAAATATTTTTAATCACATGCTTTAAAAACTATTAGCTATTTTGCTCCTACTAATTATCTATTAAAATAGAAATTTGAAATGGTGAATATTTGCTTTAGAACAAAAATACCATATCTACTTTCTAAATATTTTGTACAGATGTTTCATTTTTTAGGAATAATTTTCCACAAAAATACATAAACTTCTTATTAGATTTAAAATAAGATTTTCAAATTCCAGTTTTCCAGTATTTTCCTAGGAAATAAGATGTAATCCCAGATTGGTTTTTATACAGGAGTCCTGTTTTCCACCCAAACACACAATAAAGGAGCTGCTTTATTGCAGCTGGCACTGACATGAAATGAACTATCACTTACCCACCCCACCTCCCCATGTGGAAGCCTTAACCACCAGTACCTGAGAATATCACTGTATTTGGAGACAGGATCTCTAAAGAGATGAGTAAGTTCAATCACCTCCAGTATGACTGGAGGAGTCCTTAGAAAGAGAGGAAGCTTGGCTGGGTGCAGTGGCTCACAATCCTACCACTTTGGGAGGCCAAGGCGGGCAGATCACTTGAGACCAAGAGTTCAAGACCAGCCTGGTCAACATGGTAAGACCTCGTCTCTACTAAAAATTAAAAAATTAGCCCAGTATGGTGGTATGGGCCCGTAGTCCCAGCTACTTGGGAGTCTGGGTCAGGAAAATCACTTGAACCCAGGAGGCAGAGGCTGTAGTAAGCTAAGATCATGCCACTGCACTCCAGCCTGGGTAACAGAGCAAGACTTGGTCTCAAAAAAAAAAAAAAAAGAAATAAAGAAAGGCAATTTGGACACATAGAGATATTCAACAAATGTGCACACACAGAGACGACCACGTGAGGATACAGGGAGAAGGCCGCTGTCTGCAAGCTAAGGAGAGAGGCCTCAAGAGAAACCAATCCCACCGGCCCCTTCATCCTGGGCTTTAGCCTGCAGAACTGTGAGAAAATAAATTTCTGTGGTTAAAGACTCCTCGCCTGTGGGATTTGTTATGGCAGCCCTAGCAAGTAATAGTCATATATTATTAGCGATAGAGACACTGACATTATTTGGTTTTTCACATTTCTGGATTCTTCATTCTGGTAATCATCTTTATGTTGCTTCAGGTCCTGAACTTGCTCAATGCCCTGATTTCAGTTTGCTGAAGATCTTATGCATGAAGACAGTGAATGAAATGACTCTGGGCAAATAAGCCTCATTCCTGTATTCTTCAATTTAAAGCAAGAATTCAGAATCAGAGGGCTGCATATCTACCCTCTCCTTTTAGCCCCACTAGATGGTAGTGTACCCACCCAAGGGGTTCACCTTGCCTGCTGTCTAGACAGAACCAATTCATCAAGATAGGGGAATTGCAATAGAGAAAGAGTAATTCATGCAGAGCTGGCTGTGCGAGAGCTGAAGTTTTATTATTACTCAAATCAGTCTCCCCAAGCATTGGGGAGCAGAGTTTTTAAGGATAACTTGGCGAGTGGGGGAAGCCAGTGAGCCAGGAGTGCTGATTGGTCAGTGATGAAATCACAGGGAGTGGAAATTGTCTTCTGCGCTCTGTCAGTTCCAGGGTGGGGACCACAAGATTGGACGAGCCAGTTTATTAATCTGGGCAGTGCCAGCTGATCCATCAAGTGCAAGGTCTGCAAAATATCTCAAGCACTGATCTTAGGAGCCGTGTAAGGAGGGTCAGAATCTTGTAGCCTCCAGCTGCATGATTCCTAAACCATCATTTCTAATCTTGTGGCTAATGTTAGTCCTACAAAGGCAACCTAGTCCCCAGGCCAGTGGAGGTGTGCTCTAGGAAAGGGCTGTTACCTTATTTGTTTAAACTATAAACTAAGCTTCTCCTAAAGTTAGTCCAGCCTACACCAAGGAATAAACAAGGACAGCTTGGAGGTTAGAAGCAAGATGGAGTCAGTTAAGTTAGATCTCTTTCACTGTCTCAGTCATAATTTTGCAAAGACAGTTTCAGTAGTGACTCGTGACAAATCTAACAAGAGCACGTTTAGTCAGTGAGGGCACAGCAACACACACACACACACACACACACACACACACACACACACACACCCACACCCCTCCTTTCAAAAAACGACATTATCTCCATTCTCTGCAATTCCTATTACACTAGAGGTGAAAATGAAGCTAACAGATCTTGGAATGTTTTCTACCATTGAATGGAATTCCATCACCACATCACTCTTAGAGACAGGCTGAGGTATTCTAGGCGCTTTTGTTCAAAATTCAGTTAATTGCTCCGAAGTAGGCAGTGGTGTTTATCAGAGAAGTTTATACCCAATAGTTGAAATATCTCCAGGCATGAATAATTTATTAGAGGAAAGTAAGTCATTCTACAGCTAATTAAAATTTGCTCTAAAACATAGTTCTTGAAACTCTTCCTTAAAGGACAGAATACATTAATTATTTGCCATAATGGTAGCTAAACAGACCTGTCACTGGTAGCAAATTTTAAAGGTCTGAGAATGTCTATGTAGACTGTCACACTTGCTATGTTTGCTGATTTAGCACACTTTGGGGTTAGGTAGTATGTTAGAGAGGCATGTAGGCACTGAGCATGCAAGCACCGAAGACATTCGGTCAGAGATCCCGAACGCAGAGCTGGGGGCTGGCCGACAAGCAATAAACAGAAATACGGGATGAAGTTCTGAGGCCGTGCCAAAGATGTGCTAAGCCTGCATCCTGAAAACTGGGGATTGCCATTGCTCTGTGGCAAATGGAGGGCCCACACATTGTATTGAACACCTTCCTTTTGCCATGGCTGTTTATATGGGGCTATCTCATGACTCAGTAGCTTTACCTAGCAACATCTTTAAGGTGCACTCACACGGTTCTAAACTTTACTTACTATCCAATAGCTTGTTAATATTGAGTTATCAGCTTCCTCTGGATTTTATTTTTAAATAAAGATCAAAGGCCTTCAATTGTATACTTGCTCTGACAGCAGCGAGGCTTGATCTATTCCCGTATGAAGAAGACCTAGACACCGGTAGTTGCTTGTCACGTGTAGAATCACTTCTTACTCTTTTAACAATTGTACATGTTAGGATCAAGCTCCCCCTAAACTCTTGTGTGCCCAACTCTCCCCCATCCACTCCCGCCACCACCTTTATGCATAAAACAACAAATTCTTCATTCACATCATTGTCTTGAGAGACTGAAGATACAAATGGACAACGCTAGACCATATAAAAAATAGAATTTTGAACCACGACCTGTAGCATCTTGCCCAGGAAACTCTCCCCTTATATACAATAAGCAACCCAGGAAGCCAGCCTGCTGTAAGTCAGAACTGCGGGAGGTCAGACTGCTATCCCTAGACAGTTCAGGAAGCTTAACCAAAACTGCTGAAGCAACCAGCCGCAAATGGCCAAGAATTGATTAATAACTGACAGCGTCCCTGAGTTTTGTCCACAGTTCCAGCTTAAGACCAACCAGAGAAAGCCAAACCGTACACCCCGACCATTCGCTCAGGGCGTCCTGTTTCCAGTTAGCTGCCTCCAGCTTCCCCTGGCCATCATCCACCATCAGGGCACACCTGGAGACTTGCCTTGCTCTACTGTAAAGCTCTCCACCCCTCTGCCTGCCGTGAGTGAGTCTCTGCCAAACTCAGGGGATGGTGACTGGCTCCCTTGCCACAGCAAGCTCTGCACAGCCTTTGCTGCTTTTTTATTTGGCTGGTCTTCCTTTATTTCCAGTTTTTTCCTTCTCTATCTTCTGTCTTAATTGTTACTCTTTGAAACCCTCAAAACAAAAACAAGCACTTAAAGATATGTACACTTAACCTTGCCTTCCATGACTTTATTTCCCCTAGGGTCAAATTTATTTAGTAATAGTCACTCTGCTTTCTTTCTGTCTTTCTCATTCTATCAGCTTACTACTAATTAACAATTCACTTTAAGGTATTATGTTCTGTTGAACTAGAAAGGAAGCCACGGAAAGGAAAAGAGATTCCACGCGTTGAAAGAGGACCTGCGGACTTTCTAGGTGAGACGTGAGAAAGAAGAGTTAGGAGTTTTGCCATAATTGTAATATTTTGAAGCCAAATGATGGGGAAGATGGTCATGCTTTTAAATGTAAAGGGAGAAGTCTCGAGGAAGGGCCTTGTAGCAGAAGATGCCAATTGTCCACCAACATGCATGTTGTTTGTTCTTCTTAAACACAAACAGAACCCATGCTCAGCCTCCCTAGCTCTTAGGTGTGGTCAGAGGTTGATGTTCTGACCAAAGGGAAGGAACTGAAGTGTTGTAGGTCACTCTTAGCCAGAGTCCTGCAGGAAGGGGTCTTAAGGTTGAACAGAGGTTCTATTTTCTATGCCCTTCACCCTCCTCTCCTGGCTGAGATAGCCATGTGCAGAGTGACTTGGAAGCCACGTGTTGAAGAAGAAATGAATGACTTTGCAAGGAGAGCTGTTACCAAAATGGAGCACCTCCACTACGTTTGAGGATAAGTTTTCATACTCTTCAACACTGAATGATTTGGAGGCTTCTTGTTAAAGTAGCTTAGCTTACATGATCCAGTGTAGGTGTGTTTGGGACATACATTCTCAGGGGAGTAGAATCAAACTCCAGCAGTATTGCATGAGTACCTATAATGTTCCAAGCATTATGTTACACCCCAGAAATATAAGCCTGTTAACACATGGTGCACTTTGTGAGACATTTACAATGGGAATCATCAGAAAGACAACAACATGTGGTGATCAACACTCCAGCAGAGTTGGGCCTAACACACTGAGGCCCTTCGTGATGGAAACACCTAACCCTTCCTGGGAGAGTGAGGAGGACGCCAAGATTGGAAGCATTTGAGATGCCACTTGTAGGATGACTAGGAGGTCACCAGTGGCCAGGACCTCAGCAGAGGTAAATGTGGGAGGTGGCGAATATGATAAAGGGGATGACAGTGAATCACAGCAGTGCCAGGCACACAGCAAGGGCCTGTAGAGAAGCAAGGTGGACTTCAGAGGTGATTCACTCCAACAGGTATCTGATGCACAAACTCCCTCTAAAGGAATAAAAACATCCTTCTAAAGGAATAACCAGAGTGCAGGGAACACGCCCCACAAGAAGGGTCCCATCCTCTGTGGAATACAGCTAAATAGCCCGTGACATAGTGTGGATGCTTAATTCACATTTGGCCTATTGTTAAATGAATAAGATTTTGTAAAAATCTTGTAAAGATTTTGACAGCAATGCAAGTGACTCTAAAACAACACTTCCAAGAGCATGGCACAGTTGCATCATCAGCTTACCATGGTTAGCCTCTTCGCTGATATATTATCAGCTAATTTACTGGCATTTCCACAACTGAATTTTCCAGGTTTATTAATTTACCAACTTACATAGGGCCCCCGAGCACCCTTATTAGCATGAAAAAAGATACAATTCTCCACAATGGACAGAGCATACAGGTTCCCTATTTCAGGATTCCTTTGAGGTTTTGTCAACTCAGTCCGCGCTTTTGGGCAGCGGAATTGATTCTTAAAGATTAATGGTGCTGTGATCGGGTGCTACCTTTTTAAGAAAGGTCAGTTTCTCAACACCTGGCTCTGAGCTGTTATTTACCATGACAGAATGTATACATGACCACTCTTTATAATCCCTCCTCCCTTCATTCTTTCTCCACTCACTAAAATACGTAGTATTCTAGGAAGAGAAAATTCACACAGCTTCAACAACTCTGATAATACCACATGCATATAAATGTACCTTTTGTCATGGAAGTAAAACTTGAAGTCTTTCTGAACCATATTAACAATTGCAGATGGGGGGAGATCCAAGATGGCCGTTTAGGAGCAGCTCAGGATTGCAGCTCCCAGTGAAAGCGCAGAGGGTGAGTGGACGCCGCGTTTTTATTGCCCACAGACTAGGAAATTCCCGGGCAGAGGAGCTCCACGGTCTCCAGCGCTGCTGTGCTGGCCGGGGCCGCTGCTTTGCCCCGCGCGGCTGCTTTGTCGGCGCCCCGGAGCCGCGGTTCTCCGTACAAAATACACCGGTCCGGGGGCCCTTTTGGTTGGTGATTGGAGCCACGGGAAGTCGCCCATACGCTGGTTCAAAAAGGGGACTGAGCAGAGAACCAGGACAGTAGATTCCAGGGCAAAAAAAAAAAAAAAAAAAAAAGCGCCACAAACCCCAGTGCCGCTGTTTAAGCCAGCGCAGTGAGTGGCCGCAGGGGAAAACAAACAGACCCCGGCGCCTCTTCAACAGGCGACTGGAACACCAACTTAAAAAAGGCTCTGAGGCAGGGAGCCAGGCGATCAGGCTCGGCTGGCCCCACCCCCACAAACGAACAGCAACCAGAAACTCTGGATTGAGAGTTTCACAGCAAGCGCGGCTGAACCCCGGACAGTCCAGCTCTGTGAGGTAGGGGCGTCCGCCATTACCAGGGAGCCCGCCGTTGCCAAGGCAACCCGCCATTGCTGAGGCAGCCCGCCGTTGCCAAGGCAACCCGCCACAGCAGAGACTCCGCCCCAACAGAGGCGGGCCACCATCGCCAAAGCAGTTCTAACTACACCCATATAATCAGGACTGCAGGAAAGTTCACTCGGCAGCGGGGCGCAGCCCACAGCAGCTCAGCAAAGCTGCCATAGGCCGACAGTGACTAGGCGGCCTCCTTGCTGGGCTGCGCAGGTCTGAAGGAAAAAAAAAAAGAAGGCGGCAGCATAACGGAAACTCATAAATAAAGCCCTAAATCCCTGGGACAGAGCACCTGGGAACAAAAAGCAGTTTATGAGTTCAGCTGCAGCAGACCTAAAAGTACCTGCCCAGCAGCTCTGAATGAACAACAACAGAGCTCACAACTCACCATTTGAGCTCCTATAAAGAAAAGACCGTCTCCTCAACCAGCTCCCTGACCCCTATATATCCAAAAAGACACCTCATAAAAGAGAGATCAGATTGACACTAGGCGGGTATCCGTCTGGGACAAAGATAGCAGAAGAAGAAAACTGGTAACAACCCTTACTGTTCAACAGCTGCTACAGGTGAACCCCAGGCAAGCAGGGCCTGGAGTGAACCTCAGCAGACCTACAGCAGAGGGGCCAGACTGTCAGAAGGAAAACCAAGAAACAGAAATAACCTCATCATCAACAAACAGAACGTCAATCTGAAAGATTTGAGACCCAATCTGAAAGCCAGCAACTACAAAGTCGACAGGTGGATAAATCCTTAAGGATGGGAAGAAACCGGCGCAAAAAGGATGAAAACACCCAAAACCAGAACACCTCTCCTCCTAAGAGGGATCACAACTCCTCACCAGCAAGGGAACAAGGTTGGATGGAGAACGAGTGTGATGAAATGACAGAATCAGAATTCAGAAGGTGGGTAGTAAGAAACTTCTGTGAACTTAAAGAACATGTTCTAACCAAATGCAAAGAAACTAAGAACCTTGAAAAAAGATTTGACGAAATGCTAACAAGAATGGACAAAATAGAAAGGAATATAAGTGAATTGATGGAGCTGAAAAATGCAACACGAGAACTTCGTGAAGCATGCACAAGTATCAACAGCCGAATTGACCAAGCAGAAGAAAGGATATCAGAGGTCGAAGATCAACTCAATGAAATAAAACGGGAAGGCAAGACTGGAGAAAAAAGGGTAAAAAGGAATGAACAAAGTCTCCAAGAAATGTGGGACTATGTGAAAAGACCTAATCTACGTTTGATAGGCGTACCTGAATGCGACGAAGAGAATGAATCCAAGCTGGAAAATACTCTTCAGGATATTATCCAGGAAAACTTCCCCAACCTAGCAAGGCAGGCAAACATTCAAGTCCAGGAAATACAGAGAACACCACAAAGATATTCGTCAAGAAGAGCAACCCCAAGGCACGTAATCGTCAGATTCACCAGGGTCGAAATGAAGGAGAAAATACTAAGGGCAGCCAGAGAGAAAGGTCGGGTTACTCATAAAGGGAAGCCCATCAGACTCACAGCAGATCTCTCAGCAGAAACCCTACAAGCCAGAAGAGAATGGGGGCCAATATTCAACATCCTTAAAGAAAAGAACTTTCAACCCAGAATCTCCTATCCAGCCAAACTAAGCTTCATAAGTGAAGGAAAAATAAAATCCTTTGTGAACATGCAAGTACTCAGAGATTTCGTCACCACCAGGCCAGCTCTACGAGAGCTCCTGAAAGAGGCTCTACACATATAAAGGAACAACAAGTACCAGCTCAACTAAAGGGCAAAACACACAGCTAGCACCAAAATGGCAGTATCAAATTCACACATAGCAATATTAACCCTAAATGTAAATGGACTAAATGCCCCGATCAAAAGACACAGACTGGCAAATTGGATAAAAAGCCAAAACCCATCGGTGTGCTGTATCCAGGAAACCCATCTCACATGCAAGGATACAAAAAGGCTCAAAATAAATGGATGGAGGAAGATTAACCAAGCAAATAGAGAGCAAAAAAAAGCAGGAGTTGCAATTCTCATCTCTGATAAATTAGACTTTAAAGCAACAAAGATCGTAAGAGACAAAGAGGGATGTTACATAATGGTAAAAGGATCAATGCAACAAGAAGAGCTAATGATCCTAAATATATACGCACCCAATACAGGAGCACCCAGATACATAAGGCAAGTTCTTAATGACTTACAAAGAGACTTAGACTCCCACACAATAACAGTGGGAGACTTTAACACCCCATTGTCAATATTACACAGATCAACCAGACAGAAAATTAACAAGGATTTCCAGGACTTGAACTCAGACCTGGACCAAGCAAACCTAATAGACATTTACAGAACTCTCCACCCCAAATCCACAGAATATACATTCTTCTCAGCACCACATCACACCTACTCTAAAATTGACCACATAATTGGGAGTAAATCACTCCTCAGCAAATGCAAAAGAACGGAAATCGTAACAAACAGTCTCTCAGACCACAGTGCAATCAAGTTAGAACTCAGAATTCAAAAATTAACTCAGAACCGCACAGCTTCATGGAAACTGAACAACTTGCTCTTGAATGTTGACTGGATAAACAATGAAATGAAGGCAGAAATAAAGATGTTCTTCGAAACCAACGAGAATGAAGACACAACATACCAGAATCTCTGGGACACATTTAAAGCAGTCTCTAGAGAAAAATATATAGCAATAAGTGCCCACATGAGAAGCAAGGAGAGATCAAAAATTGACACCCTATCGTCAAAACTGAAAGAGCTAGAGGAGCAAGATCAAAAAAACCTCAAAGTCTAGCAGAAGACAAGAAATAGCTAAGATCAGAGCAGAACTGAAGGAGATAGAGACACAAAAAACCCTTCAAAAAATCAATAAATCCAGGAGCTGGTTTTTTGAAAAGATCAACAAAATAGACAGACCACTAGCCAGATTAATAAAAAAGAAAAGAGAGAATAACCAAATTGATGCAATAAAAAACGATCAAGGGGATATCACCACAGATTCCACAGAAATTCAAACCATCATCAGAGATTATTACAAACAACTCTATGCACACAAACTAATAAACCTGGAAGAAATGGATAAATTCCTGGACACTTGCCTCCTGCCAAGCCTAAACCAGGAAGAAGCCGAAACCCTGAACAGACCCATAACAAGGTCTGAAGTTGAGGCAGCAATTAAGAGCTTACCACCCAAAAAAAGCCCAGGTCCAGATGGGTTCACAGCTGAATTCTACCAGACATACAAAGAGGAGCTGGTACCATTTCTTCTGAAACTATTCCAAACAATACAAAAAGAGGGAATTCTTCCCAAATCATTTTATGAGACCAACATCATCCTGATTCCAAAACCCGGCAGAGACTCAACAAGAAAAGAAAACTTCAGGCCAATATCTATGATGAACATAGATGCAAAAATCTTCAATAAAATACTGACAAGCCGATTGCAACAGCACATCAAAAAGCTTATCCACCATGATCAAGTAGGCTTCATCCCGGGGATGCAAGGCTGGTTCAACATACGCAAGTCTATAAACGTAATTCACCACATAAACAGAACCAAAGACAAAAACCACATGATTATCTCAATTGATGCAGAAAAGGCCTTTGACAAAATTCAACAGCCCTTTATGCTAAAAACACTCAATAAGCTAGGTATCAATGGAACGTATCTCAAAATAATAAAAGCTATTTATGACAAACCAACAGCCAATATCATACTGAATGGGCAAAAACTGGAAGCATTCCCCTTGAAATGTGGCACCAGACAAGGATGCCCGCTCTCACCACTGCTATTCAATATAGTATTAGAAGTTCTAGCCAGAGCAATCAGGCAAGAAAAAGAAATAAAGGGCATTCAAATAGGAAAGGAGGAAGTCAAATTGTCTCTATTTGCAGACGACATGATTGTATATCTAGAAGACCCCATCGTCTCAGCCCCAAACCTCCTGAAACTCATAAGCAAGTTCAGCAAAGTCTCAGGATACAAAATCAATGTGCAAAAATCACATGCATTCCTATACACCAGTAACAGACTTAAAGAGAGCCAAATCAAGAACAAACTTCCATTCACAATAGCCACAAAGAGAATAAAATACCTAGGAATACAACTAACAAGGAATGTAAAGGACCTCTTCAAGGAGAACTACAAGCCACTGCTCAACGAAATAAGAGAGGAAACAAACAGATGGAGAAACATCCCATGTTCATGTTTAGGAAGAATCAATATCATGAAAATGGCCATACTGCCCAAAGTAATTTACAGATTCAATGCTATCCCCATCAAGCTACCAATGACCTTCTTTGCAGAACTGGAAAAAACCACCTTGAACTTCATATGGAACCAAAAGAGAACCCGCATAGCCAAGTCAATTCTAAGCAAAAGGAACAAAGCAGGAGGCATCACACTACCGGACTTCAAACTATACTACAAGGCTACAGTAATCAAAACAGCATGGTATTGGTACCAAAACAGAGACCAATGGAACAGAACAGAGGTCTCGGAGGCAACACAACCTTTCTACAACCATCTGATCTTTGACAAACCAGACAAAAACAAGCAATGGGGAAAGGATTCCCTGTTCAATAAATGGTGTTGGGAAAGCTGGCTAGCCATGTGCAGAAAGCAGAAACTGGACCCCTTCCTGACACCTTACACTAAAATTAACTCCAGATGGATTAAAGACTTAAACATAAGACCTAACACCATAAAAACCCTAGAAGAAAATCTAGGCAAAACCATTCAGGACGTAGGTGTAGGCAAGGACTTCATGACCAAAATGCCAAAAGCATTGACAACAAAAGCCAAAATAGACAAATGGGACCTAATCAAACTCCACAGCTTCTGCACAGCAAAAGAAACAATCATTAGAGTGAATTGGCAACCAACAGATTGGGAAAAAATTTTTGCAGTTTACCCATCTGACAAAGGGCTGATATCCAAAATTTACAAAGAACTAAAGCAGATTTACAAGAAAAAAACTAACAAGCCCATTCAAAAGTGGGCAAAGGATATGAACAGACACTTCTCAAAAGAAGACATACGTGAGGCCAACAAACATATGAAAAAATGCTCATCATCACTGGTCATCAGAGAAATGCAAATCAAAACTACACTGAGATACCATCTCACGCCGGTTAGAATGGCGATCATTAAAAAATCTGGAGACAACAGATGCTGGAGAGGATGTGGAGAAATAGGAACACTTTTGCACTGTTGGTGGGAGTGTAAATTAGTTCAACCATTGTGGAAGACAGTGTGGCGATTCCTCAAGGACCTAGAAATAGAAATTCCATTTGACCCAGCAATCCCATTACTGGGTATATATCCAAAGGATTACAAATTGTTCTACTATAAGGGCACGTGCACACGAATGTTTATTGCAGCACTGTTTACAATAGCAAAGACCTGGAACCAACCCAAATGCCCATCGACGATAGACTGGGTAGGGAAAATGTGGCACATATACACCATGGAATATTATGCAGCCATCAAAAACGATGAGTTTGGGTCCTTTGTAGGGACATGGATGAACCTGGAAACCATCATTCTCAGCAAACTGACGGAAGAGCAGAAGATCAAACACCCCATGTTCTCACTCATAGGCGGGTGTTGAACAATGAGAACACATGGACACAGGGAGGGGAGCACTACACACTGGGGTCAGTTGGGGGGAAATAGGGGAGGGACGGTGGGGGGTGGGGAGCTGGGGAGAGATAGCAAGGGGAGAAATGCCAGATGTAGGTGATGGGGAGGAAGGCAGCAAATCACACTGCCACGTGTGTTCCTATGCAACAATTTTGCATGTTCTTCACATGTACCCCAAAACCTAAAATGCAATAAAATAAATAAATGGGAAAAAAAAAAAAACAATTGCAGATTAAACAATTTATCAACTATGGTATGGATTCAGTGATCCTAAATCAGTGATAAAAACAACGTTTTGTTTCTCTCGCAATATATGCAATGGTATCAACTCTTTTATTCCACAAACTAACTACTCAAAACACAGCTTAGAACCAAAAGAAAAAAAAGAGAATGACAAAGAGAGACCACAAAATAAATGACTAAAAGCCCTGACAGCCAAAATACAGAAAGTTTATTTTTTAAATAAATGTATTACATTGTTTAAAGCAAATTCATCTGGGCTTTATTCAGAGATCATTTGCTCTTGTATTACATAAAAATCTATTTTGGTTTCTATCAGTCTGGCACCACACAGAGTAGGAGCTGTGGCCCCCAAAATATCAAGTTAAAACATCTGAGGTACATGATGAGAGGCCTCAGTTATTAAGGAAAGATTCCCAGAATTCTGTTTCAGGTGGAGCTTTTGCACACACTTCAGCACAAGTTTATCCAAAATGATTAAAGCATGTAGAAGTCCATTTAGAGCATGTAGAAGTCCATTTAGAGCATATAGAAGTCCATTTAGAACATACAGATGAAGGCGCTTTGAATATTTCTTCAGTTATCTGGAAATTTCATTAATGTAGAACCACTGCTTCTCTGACAAAGCTAGATAAACACTCTCCACCTCCATCTCCTCATCGAATAAAACAGGAATAGAAATATAGCACCAAAGGGATCTTGTGGGGATTAAGTGATTTAATGCCAGTAAAAAAGTGCCCAACAAATGTTGATGCTGTTGCTATTATTAATCGTCTTCCTAGCCATCTTTTTTGAAGGGAAGGAACATTTACTAAAATTCTTTTTATTACCCATGCCACTTAGAATAGGGCTTTGCCTTTGGTAGACATGTAGTAAATATCTGCTGAATTTTAAAAACCTCGTTATGTAATGCAGCAGTTCTACCCACCATGGATTAAAGTGCTCATGCTAGCACAATTAGCAGTGTAAACATCAATTGCAAGCTGTCTTTCCTCTATGGTGCTAAATCTCTTCCCCATTTTACCTCGAGACTAATATTGTTACCATTATACCAATTTAATGTTAAGATAGAAATAAATTCTGTTTAAAAGTATTACCTTGTAAGGTTCTCATCTGTTAGATCTCAATTAAAATGCTGAGAATATGGCAAACTTCCCTTTCTCAAAATGAAAATGAATGACTGTTCATGGAGAATCTTGTTACTCTCTCCATTTTAATCTTGTGATAAGAGCATAATGTACTCATGATGGCAAAATCAATAGACTTGGGTGCTGTTCCGACAATGTCTTTTCATAATTATATATTATCCGTTAGTTGATGTAATGAACATCCAATATAGGACAGAGCCAAACTGCACGGCTTTTTCTCCTCAATTAATTACTCAATCTCTCATTTCCATTCATTTCCTTATGTCCTCTTTCACCCCTTAGCCAGAACTTGTTTTTCTAAATTAACACCATTTAAAAGGGAAATAGGGTTGGCTCAGTTTATACATCATGACAAACTATTCAGTAGGTCAACAGACATCTTAGGGGATTTCTCTTCTTCCTGCATAGCACTTCTACTATCTAAGAAATAATTGGACATGAGGTACAGGATGGAAGAGGCTCTTAGATGAGTCTATCCTTAAGTTCACGGAGTAATCAGAGGATTTTCTATCAAATTATAAATCTTTTGTCAATTGTAAAATTATTATAGTCATTATAAAAATAATGCAAATCTATTGCAAAAATGAAAAAAAAAAGATCATAGGAATAAAACCCTAAACCCACCAAACTATCACAATCCTTGTTAACATGTTGGTTGCAATTTAATGCCTGAAACCTCTTCCTTATGCTGTACTTAATTTTGTTGGTGGATTGCAAGGCATACAACTCTACTAATCAGGTACTTTGCTTTGGGAATTGTTCGTTTCAGCAGCTAGGTGTCCATTGTACCAACTAAGACCTGTTCTGTGTCCTTGAAACAGTCATTTACATTTTCAGGGTCTCACTTGCTCACCTGTAAAGTGAGAATAATAACACAACACTTACTTCACAGGGTTTTTGGGAAAAGCAGTTTACATTATCTGTAAACATTCTTTACAGCCTCCACAGTGTTACATAAATGTTACTTACTATGCTGGGATTTAGTTTATTTGTAACATGAGATGGTTACCAGATGCCTGCCATATAGTAAACCCATAGGTTTTGTTCTCTAGTTTGGATATTCCCATATTCCCTATTATATTTCACTTTTGTCTAAGCCTCTGAATTAGCCCTATTGATTTCAGCGAGCTCCCCTTCTCCTCCCACACCTATCTGATATCCTCACCATCCTCATGCTCTGGTTATACTAAAACTTCCAAAATACTTCCTGCCCCAACCCTGTCAGAGTTCTCCATCTTTCTTGTGCCAGTATTGATTAAAATATCACCTAATCTTTGAAATTGTCCTTGCATAATGGGAGAAGAGGTCGTGAATTCATTTTGACCATCATTAGGGTACACAAGTCTGGTGATTCCTCTCTCAGCCACCACCACCACATAAGATGCACTCTGTCCCACAGGTATGTGATACTGATGACATTTATACATGATACGCACATTTTTGTCTCTGCTTTCTATCTGGTTTAAATTAGGCAAACTCAGAGGAAGGGACCATGTCTCTTTAAGGGGACCAGATCCACCCAGGACATGGGGATGGGGAGTAGAAGGCTGTTCTGGTTCTTGCCCCAAGAGAGAATCTCGGCTTTCTTCCTAATTTTTTAACAACAAAACACAGCCATGCCATCCGGAAAATCACAAAACCTCTCATTTCTGATCTCATACTTGAACAGATTGCTTTATCCTCCCTCTCCATGTACATCCTGTATTCCATTCTGGTTGCAACTGACTAGCCTTTAACTTTTTCAAGGGTGTATTGAGCTTCTATCTTCTTTCAAAAGGGCTGAATGCCTCGCCTTTCTCCGTGTGCAGTCATTAGCAAATGTCATGGGCACTCTTCTGCTCTGTTACTCTGTTCGCAGATGAAATCTGTGTCCATCCTGACTGTGAACCTTTAAGTCAAGCCTGTACAGTGCCACGCAATGCACTAAGACGGGGCGGCTAGAGGATGCAGCTGTGGATGCATGAGGGTTACTCCACAGCCATAGTAAGCCCCACGGCACTGTGCTCACATCACTCCTTGTCAACCGTGCCTCATACCTGCTCCCATGTTGCCCCAGCAGCCTGAACCATCAGACTTGTAAGTTTCCATTTCTTTTTTTTTTTTTTTTTTTTTGAGACAGGATCTTTGTCTGTCACTGAGGCTGGAGTACAGTGGCACAATCATAGTTCACTGCAACCTCAAACTCCCAGGCTCAAGCAATCCTCCTACCTCAGGTCCTTGAGTAGCTCGACTACATGCCTATATTTAAGAAACTTTTTTATAGAGACAGGGTCTTGCTATGTTGCCCAGGCTGGTCTCAAATTCCTAGACTCAAACCATCCTCCTGCCTTGGCCTTCCAAATTGCTGGGATTACAAGCATGAGACACTATGCCCAGCCCCCTCCCTTTCTTACTCTTAGCTTGAACATGATTTTTACACCCTCTCTAATTATTTTCCCTTCCTTCTCTGAGAAACTCACCCCATCTGCCAAACCCAGCTCTGGCCTTTGGGATCCCACGGCCGAGGGACCAACTTTGGGATATGTGCATTTTCAGGCCAGTCTTGGAGCCACATGGGGATCTTAACCTTTTCAAATAATTCATAGTCGCCTTCAGCTGGATGTAGCCAAAACTGACTTCAGCCCTGAAACAGGCACATGTCCAATGCACATTTTGAAGCAGTTGTAGATATATATTTCTTAGTCTTTATTACCTGACCAGTTGGAAAACACTTTACAACAAGAAAACTGCCAGTGGTCTTAATGATGGTCCATCTTCACCAGGAGTGGGATTCCAGAATAAAATCCAGCTGCAGGTACTGATGTCCTACTAGCTTTAATAGCTTCTGCTTACAGGATAACAGTGGAAGATGGCTGGCAGAAGAATACACAAGCAGACGTCCTAGGATGATTGCGAACGACTGGTCAAAAGAAATGCTTCAAAGTCATAATTTAAGATGATGCAGATGGTCTGCAGAATCCTGGCTGTAGCAGATGAAACCATCTGGCATTTAGAAGCTGGAAGAGACCTTTTTGGTTTGGAATTTGGAAAGACTGGGATTGTTCCCATACATCCCCAGGTTTTAAAAGCAATGTGTCTTCAGAAGCAAAGTGTTACATATATGAATATATCTTCTGACTATATTTTGTGTTGACTGAAACAATCATACTATGAAGAGGAATGATGTATAATGACCATGTCCATGCACTGCAATTCTCAATGCAGGATTGTCTTCTATTCTGCATGCTAATTAATTGCTTTGTTTGAGGGTTTCTGCCTTAAGGTCAACTTGCAAACCAGGAAAGTATCTTTCCTTTACGAGATTTCTTAGTTAAAATTACAAACTATGGAAATTCATAGTTTCACTTACTAAGGTACTAAATGTGGCTGAGGCATTGGCTTTACCAGTTTATCTTGATAATAGCCAGCTAAACACAGTTATGGAACACCATACTGATTGCTCTAATAACCCTACAGATGTTGCCCAGGGGCAGTTTGTTAATCCATTTGCTTAAATCAAATATTTCCTAAAAATTTCTGTGTTTCAGGCAATGTTCTGGGCACTAGTAGATACAACAGTGAACAATATAGGCAAAATCTCTTTTCTCGTGGAGTGTGTCTTATGAAAAGAAAGAAAAACAATAAACCAATAAATATAAAATCTGTCACACACTGATAAAGGCAAAGGAGAAATAGAAAGCAGGGTGACAGGAGGCAAGGATGGTTAAGGATACTGCTTTAGACCCAAGCAGAGTGAGGAGGGAGCCGGGACGACATGCAGGGGAAGAGCCTCCAGCCAGTGAGAACAGCAGGTGCCAAGGCCCTGAGTCCAGAGCATGCCCGGCATGTTCTAGCAACAGAAGGAGGCTAGGGTAGCAGGAACAAGATGAGCAAGGGAGATTTGGGAGTCATTATGTAGCGCTTTGGAGTACCATGCCTCAGCCATAGGTCCTGTTCTGGGTGGTCAAGAAGTGTGCTGTTATAAACAGCTGGTGTATGGAGGCTCCCTTGGCCTTCAACACACTCACAGTGACCATTTTCCTAATTTCAATCAAGACAATGAGAAGTGGCCCTAAAGGGTCTTCAATGCATTTCGACAAGCCTGAGTGTGGCTTGATGACTGTGATTACTCAGATGTTTGTTTCAGCCAAGTGCTGTGTTTTAGTCTGCATTCGAAAAGGCATCGATTCCCAAGTGTGGCCCCTATGTTAAATGACTCAACAAGTTACCCAGGTATGGTTTGTAGGGTGAAAGAAAGAAATTCATAGCTCGAAATTGCATGTAGAGCACAATATATTGGAGTACGGTAAAGATTAGAGAGAGAATATTTGTAAACTGCTTTGCCATCCTTGGGTGAAAAGGTGTACTATAAATAGCATTATGGTGATTACTTTAAACATGCGTTATTTACATTTGCATGATATTTCAGCCTCAAAATTTTAATGCTCTAGTTTTGTATTTATTTTCTGCCTTTATCCCTAGAAGAACATATCTACTTAACGGAATTAACTGACCCTAAGGAAAAGTGCAGGGAAGAGAATGAGAAGAATCGCATCAGATCACACAAAGGAGACAAGATGGGGTGCACTTAGGACCTCACCTCATGGGCTATGACCAGGGCACAGAGCACAGCCCATGGCACCACCCTGTGATGGCAGCAACAGCCACAATGGTGTCACACATCCACACAGGACACTAACACTCCCCATGTAGGGTGATGACACTCTGTGTGCCATTGAAAGGTTTAAAGTAGAAAAGTAGCATACATCATTTCTAGTTTTAAGGAGATCGGTCCTGGGTTATGATGGACTAAAGGGGAAAGACTGAAGGCAGGAAGCCCAGTGGAGAGAGACGGGGCTTAGCTGAACTGAGGCAGGAAGAGCAGGGTGGTCAAAGGAACAGAGAAGACGCTGCAGGACTCGGAGGCTGATGCTGTGCAGGGCATGTGAGGAAGCGAGAAACCTGGGAAGCTATCTCTCTGCCTTCAGGGTTTCTACTCTTGTGGGAAAAGACTTCACTTGCATTATGCTTTTGCCCTATGGACGACAGTTGTCCATAATCCTTTGGTGCATCCATCTAGCCCATGGGATGTCTCCAGCCCCTGACAGTTTCTTGATCCCATATCCTCATTGGCATGGACTTTGACATCTAAAGTGGGCTTCTAATGCCAGCTCTACCACTGTCATAGTCAGCTTGGGCTGCAATTATAAAGTGCCACAAGGTGCGTAGCTTAGACAAGAGACAATTATCTCTCCCAGCTCCAGAAGCTGGGAAGTTCAAGACCAAGGTCCTGGCAGACTTAATTCCTGGTGAGGCCTCTCTTGGTGGCTTACAGACAGTCTCCTCACTGTGTCCTTACATGGCCTTGCCTCAGTGCACGTGAGAGAAAGCTCTGATCTTTCCGTTCTCTCCTTTAAAGACACTAATCTCATCGTTGGGACTCCACCCTCCTGCCCTTAACTAAACCTCATCACTTCCAAAAGGCTTCCACCTCCTAATTTCATCACATTGGGGGTACGGCTTCAACATGTGAATTTTTTCAGGGACACAAACATTCATTCCCTAACAACCACTTACAGATATTTTGTCTTAAGCAAATATCCAGATCTTTCTGAGACTGTTTCCTTGTGAGTTTAACAGGAAAATAATATCTTCCTCGCATATTTATTACGTGGATTAATTCTGGCAATTTATATAAATAACTAGTTCAGAGAAGGTACTTAATAACCGCCAGGGCCATTATACTTAACACGTTTCATTAATGAACTAATGTATCAACATCCTACTTATTTGTTAATGTCCATAAGATATTTACATCTACATTCTCTATAAATATTATACAAAATCAAACTCATTTTAACACTTATTTAAGGCAGTTTTCAGATGATATCTGGGAAAAGTTGCTCTCAATCATATTCACTGAAATTTCTCAACTTGATGCTCTCAAGACCTCTAGCTTTATTAAGACTAATAACCCTCTCTCCTCCAGGACCTGGATAAAGATACTGCTTATAGTCTACAAAAAGATACTTTATATGAATATACTTTTTTTTTTAAAAGCCAACCCTTCCCTTTTCTTTCTGGGGAGAGAACTTAATATCGCCTTCTGATATTCCAGAAGAGTGACACTTTGATCTATTAAGGACCAAAGACTATTTTTAAATTCCTCAAATTTCCATGCCCCATGGAGAGTTCACGTGGTATTTACAGAAGGAAATCTGCTCAGCTGCCTGTTTCCAAATCCCTATTAGTTTCAAACCAATTTCATTTTCAAAGAAAGCTTGAAGCTTTATTTTACATGTTTTGCATGAGCCTAGAGAACAGATTCAAAAGGCTGCCAAAGGCCCCCTTCCATCAATTTTGAAAATCCTGACAGTTTTGTTTCTCTTGCTCTTCAGAAAATGATGGGTTGGCTTGGGTGCAAAGGAATTCAAAATGAAAGATCTTTGAGCTAAACCTTGTTGGATCAATGCTTACACCCAAGAAAGGAAAATAATATTTTTAAATATCATAGAATAAACTAAGACCTGAAAGTGTTTCTGATGTTAGAAAATATATTTTAAGTTATCTTGAGTCACAGAATGTTAGAACTGGTTAGATCTATATATGGCTAGATCTAGAATACTAGGTCTTTGAAGAATTTGGGGGTATCTGGTCTGACTCATTTTTTTTTTTTTCCAGAAGAGGAAGCTTAGTTCTGGAAAGTTTCAATGCTTTCCCAAGATCATGTGACTCGTAACTGCCAGCATTAGAACCCAAGCGCCCTGATTCCTAGTCTACTAATTTTTCTTCTATGTCTCTTCTTTCCTCTCCCTCGTTTCCCTTTAATAAAATACGGTTTCCTTAACATCTCACCTCCCCAGGTAGATATAGGAGTTAAGAAGAAATTATTTAGGCAGATTGTGAGGGTAAGGAAGTCCTTGATAAGGTTTTCCTTTTAATGAAAAGCTGCCCCCAAATCCTTTTCTTTTCTAACAAAGAGCAGCTTGTAAAAATCAAGCTGCAGACATAGACAAACAAGCTAGAAGCTTGCACAGGTGAATGCCAGCTGTGCCAATAGGAAAAGGCTACCTGGGACTAGGCATGTTCAAAATAGCAGCCCCATCCCCCCTTTTCCTTGCCAACCATGTGTGCAGTCGGGAGTAGATGACATGGTGCCAGTCAGGCAAAGATCCATTTGCACAATAAGATTAGGGTGGGGTGGCCCGCTTCCCCATGCACTATGTAAATGTGACACCTGGTCCAACCAATCTTTGGGCCCTATGTAAATCAGACACCGCCTCCTCAGCCTGTCTATAAAACCCTGTGCACTCCACACCAGCTGGAAGACCCACGTGGAGGCCCCTTTCTCTCACAGGAGAAAGAGCTATTCTCTTTTTTTGTTTTTCTTTTGCCTATTAAACCTGCACTCTTAACCCCACTCCATGTGTGTCCATGTCCTTGATTTCCTGGGCACGAGGCAACGAACCTCAGGTATTTACACCAGACAACAATACTGCTTCTGTAGGGTGGTAGAAATGTTAAATAGCCTTTTCCATACCTTTCATATAAATAAATTCAATACCTCTAGGGCAAACAGATCCATTTTGTTTATTTACTTGTTTACTTGAGGTCACAATAGGTGATGGAATAGAAATGAAGCACCATGAAGAATTTTAGAAGCAAATTATAAAAAGGGGGAGGTAGTTCGACTAGCTGGGGAATTTTGGTTCTCTGAGAAAGGAGTCAGGTTAAAGAGTGAAGAGGTATAGGGGAAATAATAGGGTTTCATTTGTCCACATACTCTGCAAGTATTCTTTAAGTGTCCGCTGTGCCTGGCACTGCTTTAGGTGTTGATGATACAGCCAGTGTAAGAGTCCAAAATGCAAGCCCTCATGAGGTACACACAGTAGGAGACACAGGCAGCAAGTGAGATAGAGGAGCAATTAATTGCAGAGAGTCGTGGATAGTGATAAGCGCTAAGGCAAACACAGAAGGAAGCGAAGAGCCACAGGAAGTTCTATACACAAGGGGTGGAGAGGGGGAGAGGGTAGGTGGATGGGTGAGCGTGTGGTGTGGAAATTTTACATAGGATGGTGCGGGCAGGTCTCAGTGAATTTGAATAAAGGCCAGAAGGGAATTAGATTCATTAAGTTTAATTAGAATTTCCCATTTCTAAATGTAATAAAGTCTGTTAGAATTCAGGACTATTAATTAGCATAAGCCTTTCAGTTCTCACTGAAAAGTGCCATAAAATGACCAGATAGGTGGATCAATAGGGCTAATAATCTCCATCATTACAGTGTAAGAGCCTTGGGAGAGATGAATCACTCCCTGTGCTACAGGAATGTGCTTCATCCTCACTCATATCAAGCGAGGGTCCCCACGCACTCCAGCCCCTCAGGGCTGTGGAGTGTGGGCTCTGCAGTCAGATACACCGAAGGGCAAACCCCAGCCTTGCCACTCCTTCAATCACTGTAGCTTTGGGAAGTCTTCCGTCATTCTCTGTACCTCCGTGACTCATCCATCATAGGGTAGGAGAATGAAATCAACTCATATCCTACTAGTAGCTACCACTCCCATCATGTTTGTTAATGCTAGATGGTAAGCCCTTTACATACATTATCTAATTTAACCTTCAGGATCAAACTAGGTATTTTCACCACCATTTCACAAACACAGAAGCCCACGGTTACAATGGCTAAATTCTCAAGAAGAACCTGAACCCAGAATCGGGGATCTGAAGCCACGAGGCAAACAAACTAGAAGCTTGCACAGGTGAATGCCAGCTGTGCCAATAGGAAAAGGCTACCTGGGACTAGGCATGTTCAAAATGGCAGCCCCATCCACCCTTTTCCTTGCCAACAATGTGTGCAGTCGGGAGTAGATGACATGGTGCCAGTCAGGCAAAGATCCATTTGCACAATAAGATTAGGGTGGGGTGGCCCGCTTCCCCATGCACTATGTAAATGTGACACCTGGTCCAACCAATCTTTGGGCCCTGTGTAAATCAGACACCGCCTCCTCAGCCTGTCTATAAAACCCTGTGCACTCCACACCAGATGCGTCACTGTGCAGGATGCAGGTGCTATCAAGGAGTCTGCAGTGCAGCAGCGCTTGGTCAGTATGACGTTCATCTTCTCTGACTTCGTTTACTGTGCTATAGAATATGGTGGCTTAAGGAGTCCCAGGTGTTGTCCCTGCAGCCAGGGAAGCGAATTGAGCTTCCCCTGGCTTGGGCCTGTCTCTCTTCTGTGTTCTGAAATTCAGTTTCCTTGTGATGAGGACATTCAAGCCACCATCCATCCAAAAGAAGGAGTATTCTTAAATCTGGGAAGATCCTAAAACCAATCGTGGTTTTACCTGGCTTTTCCCACTCCCCAGTGGCTGCACATTCTCTTTTCCAGGCCGCAGGTCCTGAGCTTTTAAATTTGGGGCTTGCAGGAGACAGCAGAGGAAGTGAGAGCAATGCTGGAGGCCTATGCCCCACGGGAGTGCAGATTTAATCCTTATGTAAGAATAACAATACACATTATCATTAGCAACCTACTAAATGATGATGTTTTAATTAAAAATAATAGAATCTGTTTAAATAATCATAATGATTGCTCAGTGTGGAGTGTTGACTTATTACCAGACATCAGGCTAAGTGCTTTACAGAAAATGTTCCCATTTCACCAGACGGACAGCTCTGTGAGATAGACAGTGATGTCATACCTTCTTTAGGTTTCTCATAACTGTAGAAAGGCAGGGAGGGTCTCCAGGGATTATAGGAATTTGATCTACTTGAGCAATCAGCCTGTTTTCCAGCCTCTTGCCCTGCAGTGTTTTTGGAACCAACTTCTGACAGACCCCAGCAACTTATAGATGAACCCAAGTGCATGTTCCTCATTACCTTGCTAAAGCCTCCCTGAGATCTATATGCTGGTATAGTCACTCACTGTACCTGTGCAGCTGGGCCCCTCCTCTACACGTGATGATGCACCCTCTCCCCTCTCCCCTCCCCATTGCTGCATAAAACCCACTTGTTGCTTTCCCTTGGAAGATACACCCGGTATCCTCCTTCCTTGTGCCAAGCAATAAAACTACTGAGCAAAACCTGTATGCTCATGGAGAGTTGTTACTCACCAGTCAAATGAACCCTGTTTTTTTTCAGTAACATAACTGACACACAGCTGTTAGGTGAGGTGCCTAGGGTCACCAGCTCAGGACCCAGCACTGGGGCTGGAATCCAGTCCAGAACCCATGCTCTGAGCCATTTCACTGGCTGTTTTCTCTTGTGTGGCTCCTGCTGGGTGCCCATTGGGGGCAGGAAGAAGCCAACAGAAAGGCTACCTCAGAGCAGAGAACAGAATTTGTGTATGAAGAAAACAAATATGACCCGAAGAGCTCAAAGAAAACACCAGAATGCAAAAAGGCAATCATTTTCATCTTTTCAAACCCCGGAAATGTTTTTCCTTCATTTGAGAGTGAAAAGCCACAGTATCAATTCAATATTAATAAAGTGTCACATAACTAAACATACTCTTGAAAGTTTAAAATGCAAACCCATGAGTATTTAATATACACATATAATATGGATTCTGTATATATTTGCATAACGTTTACGTTTTTGAACTTGAAGAAGAAAGAAAACATACTGCTGTAGGGCTTTCATTCCACATTGCAGACGAGTGGCCAGGATTGCCTTGAAATTTCCAGGAACAGGAACCCTTTTTTCCCCCCCGTAAGTCCATACTCTCCCTCTCCCTCTTTTTTTTCTCTCTCTCATTTTCTCCCATTCTCCCTTCCTCTCTCTGAATTGCTCTTTATTTTCTTTCTCCATTCTGCTCTTTTTATTCATTCCTACCTCTCTCTTTCTCTTTAAAAATATCTATTTTCACATTTTAAACTGTGGATATATAGTTATTGCATGAACTCTTTTGATGCCCTGTACTTTTCTTCAGACTTTGTAAGTTGACCCTTTGTCTAATTCTTAAGGAAGACCTAGAATATGTAATGAAGCTATCTATATTCAGGCTTTAATCTGCCCCTGGTTGGATCAGCTTCCACCTTAGGATACGAAGCTGTATGCATCATGATTGTTGGTGTCCCCTCCAAAATTAATATGTTGGAACCTAATACGCAATGTGATGGTAAGAAGAGGTGAAGGCTTTGGGAAGTGATTAAGTCAGGAGGGCTCCACCTTCATGAATGGGACCAGTACCCTTACAAAAGAGGTGGAAGGAACTCAGCAAGAAGCTTTTGAAGAATGGGCCCTCAACAGATGCCACATCTGCTGGAGCCTTGATTTTGAACTTCCCAGCCTTCAGAAGTGTGAGCAGTATAAATCTGTTATTTATGCATTATGCAGTCTAAGAAATGTTGTTATTCAGCCAACTGGACTAAGACACCATGTCGGCGTAGTCATGGGTTATGCCACAGAGCTGTCCCAGAAGTGAAACTTCTCACCTTCCAGGTGCAGATGACCTGACTGAGACTCTAGTTTAAATTTCACCTTTGAGGTTTCAGCTCCACCACCGTTAGCATCCAGTAGGCATTTCAGACTTGCATCACCCGCCAACCACTAAAACCCCATTCCTCCATCAGCATTCTCTCAATGGATAAAATCCCCTTGCATCTAGTTATGCAAATGAAAAACGTAGACTCCTCCCTCAGCTCAACTCCAACATCCCGTTAATTACCAACTTCTGCTGATATTGTTTCCTAAATGTTTCCCAGATTACTATCTTTTTTCCATCGCAATTTCCAATGGTTTCCAGCTTCCTGGGCTAATTACAAATGCAGCCCTTGAATCATCTCCCAGAACACAGTCCCATCTTCCTCAAATCCATTCTTCACAGCCACGAAGGGGATTGATACAAAATATAATCTGGCTGTGCCACTACTTGGTTTAAATTTTTTCAGGGGACCAATGAGAGTTCAGAATGAAGTTCAAGTTCTTAAATAAGATCCATAAGACCTCAGTCTCCACTGCCTTCATTCTCAGACTCATACTTTACCTTCTGGCAACATGAAACTCTATGAAGTCTCCGCCTAATTTTGTGAAGTATCCTTTTCCTGGAATACTTTTACTCTGCTCTCCTCATCCCAGCTCATCCTTCAGCTCCCCTGAGCTACTGATCATTTTAACTCTGCCTAGACACAATTCCTCCGGAAAACCAAGCCCCTTTTCTACCCCAGAGCTTGACTTACACCTGGCATTCGAGACAAACCTCTATCATTGCACAAATCTCCCTCTGTTGGCATGATTGGTTGATGTGTCTCTTGTACTATTCTTCCGTAAGCTCGTTAGGGGAGGAAGCATACCCTTTGTACACCATCTTCAGCTCTTACAAGTTTCCCTGGCAGGCAACGGACACTCATTTGTACCTCACCAGCTCTGACCACAGGCAATTTGCCTATCACAGCTTGTGTAGTTTATGACTTCATAAACTTAAACACAGAGCCCCTTCTTAATCTCTTAAGGTTAAATGTCCCATATTTGTGTAGTCTTTCTCAAAAGGCTTGTTTTATGTTTAATTACAAATCCTGTACATTTATATGTGTGCACATATATAAATATAATTATTATTATTTAATATCAGTTTTTAGATTTGGCCATTCATTTATACACTAAGCATACCCTAATCACTTTCTTTATACCTAAGCATCACTCTAAGTGCTGAGAATCCAAAGACAAAAGACCAGTCTTTGCCATCATGAAGTTCACAATAAATTATTTTATTTATTTATTTATTTAAAGCCAAAGTTTTATTTAAGCATAGCAAGTCATAGCAAAGAAAGTCCAAGGATTTACGAAGCCAAGGCAGCTGTTGGGCTGGAAAAAAAAAAA
>NW_022436975.1:7383668-7387206 GCF_009761245.1 Sapajus apella | reverse complement strand
TCCCCCCAACTGACCCCAGTGTGTAGTGCTCCCCTCCCTGTGTCCATGTGTTCTCATTTTTCAACACCCGCCTATGAGTGAGAACATGGGGTGTTTGATCTTCTGCTCTTCCGTCAGTTTGCTGAGAATGATGGTTTCCAGGTTCATCCATGTCCCTACAAAGGACCCAAACTCATCGTTTTTGATGGCTGCATAATATTCCATGGTGTATATGTGCCACATTTTCCCTACCCAGTCTATCGTCGATGGGCATTTGGGTTGGTTCCAGGTCTTTGCTATTGTAAACAGTGCTGCAATAAACATTCGTGTGCACGTGCCCTTATAGTAGAACAATTTGTAATCCTTTGGATATATACCCAGTAATGGGATTGCTGGGTCAAATGGAATTTCTATTTCTAGGTCCTTGAGGAATCGCCACACTGTCTTCCACAATGGTTGAACTAATTTACACTCCCACCAACAGTGCAAAAGTGTTCCTATTTCTCCACATCCTCTCCAGCATCTGTTGTCTTCAGATTTTTTCATGATCGCCATTCTAACTGGCGTGAGATGGTATCTCAATGTTGTTTTGATCTGCATTTCTCTGATGACCAGTGACGATGAGCATTTTTTCATATGTTTGTTGGCCTCATGTATGTCTTCTTTTGTAAAGTGTCTGTTCATATCCTTTGCCCACTTTTGAATGGGCTTGTTAGTTTTTTTCTTGTAAATCTGTTTTAGTTCTTTGTAAATTCTGGATATTAGACCTTTGTCAGATGGGTAAACTGCAAAATTTTTTTCCCATTCTGTTGGATGCCGATTCACTCTACTGACTGTTTCTTTTGCTGTGCAGAAGCTGTGGAGTTTGATTAGGTCCCATTTGTCTATTTTGGCTTTTGTTGTCAATGCTTTTGCTGTTTTGGTCATGAAGTCCTTGCCTACACCTATGTCCTGAATGCTTTTGCCTAGATTTTCTTCTAGGGTTGTTATGGTGTTAGGTCTTATGTTTAAGTCTTTAATCCATCTGGAGTTAATTTTAGTGTAAGGTGTCAGGAAGGGGTCCAGTTTCTGCTTTCTGCACATGGCTAGCCAGCTTTCCCAACACCATTTATTGAACAGGGAATCCTTTCCCCATTGCTTGTTTTTGTCTGGTTTGTCAAAGATCAGATGGTTGTAGAAAGGTTGTGTTGCCTCCGAGACCTCTGTTCTGTTCCATTGGTCTCTGTTTTGGTACCAATACCATGCTGTTTTGATTACTGTAGCCTTGTAGTATAGTTTGAAGTCCGGTAGTGTGATGCCTCCTGCTTTGTTCCTTTTGCTTAGAATTGACTTGGCTATGCGGGTTCTCTTTTGGTTCCATATGAAGTTCAAGGTGGTTTTTTCCAGTTCTGCAAAGAAGGTCATTGGTAGCTTGATGGGGATAGCATTGAATCTGTAAATTACTTTGGGCAGTATGGCCATTTTCACGATATTGATTCTTCCTAACCATGAACATGGGATGTTTCTCCATCTGTTTGTGTCCTCTCTTATTTCGTTGAGCAGTGGCTTGTAGTTCTCCTTGAAGAGGTCCTTTACATTCCTTGTTAGTTGTATTCCTAGGTATTTTATTCTCTTTGTGGCAATTGTGAATGGAAATTTGTTCTTGATTTGGCTCTCTTTAAGTCTGTTATTGGTGTATAGGAATGCATGTGATTTTTGCACATTGATTTTGTATCCTGAGACTTTGCTGAACTTGCTTATCAGTTTCAGGAGACTTGGGGCTGAGACGATAGGGTCTTCTAGATATACAATCATGTCATCTACAGATAGAGACAATTTGACTTCCTCCTTTCCTATTTGAATGCCCTTTATTTCTTTTTCTTGCCTGATTGCTCTGGCTAGAACTTCTAATGCTATATTGAATAGCAGTGGTGAGAGAGGGCATCCTTGTCTGGTGCCACATTTCAAGGGGAATGCTTCCAGTTTTTGCCCATTCAGTATGATATTGGCTGTTGGTTTGTCATAAATAGCTTTTATTATTTTGAGATACGTTCCATCAATACCTAGCTTATTGAGAGTTTTTAGCATAAAGGGCTGTTGAATTTTGTCAAAGGCCTTCTCTGCATCAATTGAGATAATCATGTGGTTTTTGTCTTTGGTTCTGTTTATGTGGTGAATTACGTTTATAGACTTGCGCATGTTGAACCAGCCTTGCATCCCCGGGATGAAGCCTACTTGATCATGGTGGATAAGCTTTTTGATGTGCTGTTGCGATCAGCTTGTCAGTATTTTATTGAAGATTTTTGCATCTATGTTCATCATGGATATTGGCCTGAAGTTTTCTTTTCTTGTTGAGTCTCTGCCGGGTTTTGGAATCAGGATGATGTTGGTCTCATAAAATGATTTGGGAAGAATTCCCTCTTTTTGTATTGTTTGGAATAGTTTCAGAAGGAATGGTACCAGCTCCTCTTTGTATGTCTGGTAGAATTCAGCTGTGAACCCATCTGGACCTGGGCTTTTCTTGGGTGGTAAGCTCTTAATTGCTGCCTCAACTTCAGACCTTGTTATGGGTCTGTTCGGGGTTTTGGCTTCTTCCTGGTTTAGGCTTGGGAGGAGGCAAGTGTCCAGGAATTTATACATTTCTTCCAGGTTTATTAGTTTATGTGCATAGAGTTGTTTATAATAATCTCTGATGATGGTTTGAATTTCTGTGGAATCTGTGGTGATATCCCCTTTATCATTTTTTATTGCATTAATTTGGTTATTCTCTCTTTTCTTTTTTATTAGTCTGGCTAGTGGTCTGTCTATTTTGTTGATCTTTTCAAAAAACCAGCTCCTGGGTTTATTGATTTTTTGAAGGGTTTTTTGTGTCTCTATCTTCTTCAGTTCTGCTCTGATCTTAGCTATTTCTTGTCTTCTGCTAGACTTTGAGGTTTTTTTGATCTTGCTCCTCTAGCTCTTTCAGTTTTGATGATAGGGTGTCAATTTTTGATCTCTCCTTGCTTCTCATGTGGGCACTTATTGCTATATATTTTCCTCTAGAGACTGCTTTAAATGTGTCCCAGAGATTCTGGTATGTTGTGTCTTCATTCTCATTGGTTTCGAAGATCATCTTTATTTCTGTCTTCATTTCATTGTTTATCCAGTCAACATTCAAGAGCAAGTTGTTCAGTTTCCATGAAGTTGTGCGGTTCTGGGTTAGTTTTTGAGTTCTGAGTTCTAACTTGATTGCACTGTGGTCTGAGAGACTGTTTGTTACGATTTCCGTTCTTTTGCATTTGCTGAGGAGTGATTTACTCCCAATTATGTGGTCAATTTTAGAGTAGGTGTGATGTGGTGCTGAGAAGAATGTATATTCTGTGGCTTTGGGGTGGAGAGTTCTGTAAATGTCTATTAGGTTTGCTTGGTCCAGGTCTGAGTTCAAGTCCTGGAAATCCTTGTTAATTTTCTGTCTGGTTGATCTGTGTAATATTGACAATGGGGTGTTAAAGTCTCCCACTGTTATTGTGTGGGAGTCTAAGTCTCTTTGTAAGTCATTAAGAACTTGCCTTATGTATCTGGGTGCTCCTGTATTGGGTGC